>NC_140411.1:105303488-105967099 GCF_965140295.1 Lepidochelys olivacea
AGCAGTGCAAGGCATATAGTAATTGTTAACAGCACTGCCTTACTGCAGAGTGACTTAACTTTATGTAAATAAACCGAAGCTATCGTCTTTATATGAAACAGCGATTAATGGTCTAGAAGAGGAAGACATTCTAACAGAAGAATTTCAATAAATCATTGCAAACCCTTTGTTGTTCTTTAGCCAGTTGCAGTGGATAAGTTGGTACTTAATCTATGCTTCATCATTTTCATCATGAATTATGGAAATACAACAGACATTATATACTTTGCCTTTCAACATAGCACCTTTCACCCAAGATTCTCACAGTGCTTTATTAAGATAATGAAATTAAGCCTCACAGTAGCCCTAGTGAGCAAATACAACTCTAAGTTAGGTTTTATTTTTATTTTATTGATAGGGCAACACACACACACAGAATTTAGACCTCCAGTCCTGCACTTGCATGCGTTTGCAGAGTTCCTTACGCTGCCAGAGTATTAGTGAGTTGTTCAAAGTCTTAGTGACTTCTTAAAAGACAGAGCTGAGCCTGTACGTTAGACAAAAGACTAGTCTATCACCTGTGATAACCACATAAGGAAGAATTCCTATGATTTTTACTTAAACCTTACTGTTTTATTTTTATAAAAGAATAAAGCTTGATGAGCTTTATTTAGAATTTTAAATATTTACTTATGGATGTAAAGGGATGCAAGTTTCCAGTTTCCAGCTGGAGGCCCTGATCCAGCAATGCATTTAAACAATTGCTTAAGTTTAACCATGGGAGTAGTCCCAAGGAGGTTACTAGAACAATCCTCCTTCTCTCTTGTACTTCTGTCCCATTACCCTGCCCCTCTTAAGCCTATTCCTCTAGTCCAACAATCACTTCTTCTCCCTCCTTCCTTCACACTCTTCCCTATATTGACTTTGGCTTAGCTATGACATAGTTTCAATACACCCATGAAGAGAAGAAAAGACAAACACCTTTACTTAGTAATTATTACCAGGTTGGCTAATTGCAGTGTGAGTATATTTAAACTTTTGCAACACTGATATTAGCTTGGATATAGTTCGTGTACTAAAATTTCTGGAGATGGAAATACATAATCCCTGGAGAAAGAGGAGGATTCCCTTACTCCCTCCATACACACACACACACACACACACTCACACATTTTCACTTCAATTTTTTGGTTGTTTTTGCAAAACTTACCTCACACATATGCTTATATCACATGTTTGCAAACATATGATGTAAGCAGGGCCTGAATGAGCTCTCCCCTGACTTCTAGTGGTGATGTGGGAAGAGACTTCTGGAGCAGACTGTATCTGTATAGCCATGCCTACTCTGCATAGGTACACAGCAGATGGAGCTGTGATGCCAAAATGACCAATTTTGGCTGTTTTGAGTTGCAAATCACTCAAGTATTTGAATGTAAGGGTAATGAAATGTTGTTATCCTTATTGTAGGAATGAAGGGCAGTAGCACTGTACTTAGCATGTCCTGATTGAGGGGGCCACCCTAAAGTGAACCTCACTTGCTAAGCAGGGGGTAGGGATGCCAAATCCCAGTGAAAGGGAGAGAGGGTGGGGATGGGTATCCCTCCTTGGCAGCGTGGGCTTTAGTTAAAGAGTTTTAGACACCATTTGATTTGCTTCCTCCAGTGTTTAATGATAGATCTGGTTAGACTCAAATGAAAGTCCTTGTTTGCAGTTAGAGATTCCTAGAGTTGACATCACTGCTGAACAGGTTTAGGGGCTAAGCCTTGGACCTTTTGTGGGGACAGTGAAATACAACACAGAGATTTCACTGGTCGTGAGGATCCTCAGTACTTGCTGAAATCATTGAGACCTGAAATCACTAAGAACTGGATTAAGTGGAGGAACCTCAGATCATGACATTGCGGGAGCAGCAAATGGTGGCAGCCAGCGGCGGTAGAGAGAGAGAGCAGTGGTAGCTGTCAGCCAGTTGCAAAGGTGGGAGCAGCAGATACATTACTCAACACTCACTGCCATCCAGGGATGGGAGGTGAGCCCCCATGAATACACTTCTGAACTCTGGGTCCAAAGACTTCCAACTGTGAGTGGGACGCAGCAGAGGGAAAGGGGAGTGGTAAGTTAAGGGATATTCATATGTTGCACTTGCACACTGCACGTTGAGAAACTGAGGCAAAGGACACACGATGGGCTGAGTGTTTGCTAATGGTTACATGCTTCTGAATTATGGTTGTGGTGTTTTCCCAAATTAATATTGGGTCCCCTTTTTCCCTTTTAATAAAAGTTTTAGTTTGTTGTACACAGATTCAGTGCTTGCAAGTGGGAGGTATTGCTCTTAGAGGTGCCCAGCAGTGGTCTTTGGTTTTTCTAGATTACTGGGTAGGGATTAGAGTTGGTTCTATTTTGTGTTGTTAAGAGAAATGCCTAGACATTGAAGCCAACCCTTGTTGCTGCTGACATCACCTGGTGGAAGGGTTACATGATTTGTTGCAGAGTAGGAATGGCACCATATTCCCCAATGTAAATCTGTAGTCATTTGCTTAGTTGGGAAATAAAAATTACCTTTGGATGAATTCTTATGAAGTTGTCATATGCAAAAATTGGGAAGCCAAAAACAGTATCTTAATGCATCTCTATGTATTTGCATTATTAAAAGTAGCATAAATGTTAGTTTCTCTCTGTATATACCACTATGAAAATATGGAGGATCCCATTTAAAGTAGCTTTATAAAGTGTCATTATCATCAGCTAAGGGGTGAACTTGAAAGGTGGCTAGCCTGACAGTTGAATGTGCCTTTTGTGTACCAACAGAAATACTTTTCAAACATTAATAATTTGCACTATGTGACCAAAAAAACACACCCTGTATTCACAGCCTACACACTATTGTAGTAATCCTTGTGCAAAATATACTCCTGAGATATGTGAAAACTAATAACTTTCTGCTCAGTAATATCATGGTGAAATGTATGTAGCAACATTATATGTAAAGTTATTAATTCCCACCGTATTATGTTGTTAGCACATGTTTAAACCCACATAGTCCTGACTAGGGAAAAGTTGTTGAACAGGTCTAGTGAACCAAAGGAATGTGTTTTAACCTCAATTTACATAAGTAATGAAGAGGGTCCTTGAGAGAGCAAGAGGGGGAAATGGCAGAAGACAATGCAAATCTGCATTTCAGCATACACAGGGAGAAGAAACAGCATGGAGCCACCTTAACCCCCCCCCACACACACTCCATATCACTTTCTTTACTGTTTGAATAAATTTTGCTTTGAAAACTCCACTTCAACAGGTGACAGGACTATAAAAGTGAGGGGCTAAAACTCCCCAAAGCATCTTTCTCTCCCTCTCCCTGTCTGTCCCCCCCCTTCCCCCCCCCGCACCACACCTAAGAGGAGAAAGGAACCAGCCCTTTGAATCTTTGGGGCAGCCTGGCAGGAAGAGACTGATCTGAGAATTATGTTGCTGGGAACCTGCGGTAAGTATTTTACATTGAACCAAGTTGAGCTTGTTAAGTTTTACTACTAGAAAGCATTTGATTTTTATTTCTCTTGTAATCATTTCTGATTTTAATACCGTATACTTGTACTCACTTAAAATCCTATTTTCTTTTGTTAATATTTTTAATCAAAACTAATCCAGTGTTGTGTTTAAACTGAACTGCTTGGTAACTCCAGTTAAAGTAGCAAAATCATGAACATTGACCCATTACAAGGGCAACAGACCTCTAATATCTGAACTGTCCAGAAGAGGGTTGGAAAGTGCAGAGCACAAGTTTTGGGGGAAATTTGGCACTGGGAGTGTATCAGGGCCATCCTGCAAGTAGTCACTGAGGCTGTTGGAAGCCAGAGTGTGTGTGGGGTGTTGCTGACAAGTTGCTGGGGTCAGAGCTGCTGGGCCAGGGCTGTAGCTATACACAGGCACTCAGGGTGTGACCTGCATTCCGTTAGGCTCTCTGTGAACAGGCCAGGTTTGGAATTACAACAGCCAAACATTGTGAGGCATCCAGGATAATGGAGCAGGTGGTGACAGAACCTCTCACTGGTCTGGACTGTACCCTGGAATGTGACACACTGCAATAGGGTTTTGTTGATCTTGTCAGAGTTCTGCACCAGAGCTGTATGAAGCTTTAATTATGAAACGTGGGGTTCACACTCACCATTCGGCCATTACCAAATTGCTCAATGAAGCGTGCAAACATTGGCCAGTTTTTACTGAATCTTAGCCACTTTATGATTTTGCACAGAAACAGTCTGAGTCGTGTGGTTTCACGTGGCTTTTTAATGTGAAATGAGGTGAAACTCAGTGGTTTGGAAGTAGCAGCACTTCGATTTTTTTGGAGAGATTCACATCCTCAACTCAAAGTCTGTCTTAAATTTGGGCATCCATGCGAATCAAAGCCCAAGAAAAGATTTGAAGGAATCCATATGTACCCAAACTATTGAATTATTACAAGTGGAAATGGTGAATCAGAGGTCAGGTAGTTGGGGGTAAGGCATAGTATGGAGTGTTCTCGTGTTATGGGCTCAAAGAGAACAATATAGGAATGGAAAGAAGGTCTAAGTGACTGGAAGGAGAACAGAGCCACGCACCAATCATACTAAATGAAGGACAACATCTGGAGTAAGATATGTTGCTTTTATAATGTGCAGAAGTATTTTATTTCCCAGCTATACCCTTTGGCAAATGAACTTCAGAATCAAAACATTACTGAACAGCCTTACCTTTTCAGCATAGAGGGGAATATGTTGAATGGGAGCTTAAGTGGAACTGAAAAGCTGTAACTGTGGTTTATTGTTATAAAATAACTTGCACAACTCCCTTAATTCAACATGTCATATGAATTGTGGTTAAATAGCCATGGCTTATTTTGAAACACAAATTAATTATCTATTACAAACATGCTATCACTTATCTCTTTCAAAGTCTCATTACCATGCAAATGACTCTAATTAGGTCACTGTCAGACAATAGTTCTGTAGAGTCACTTTCCAAGGTTTAATATGATGGTTTGGGTTCCTAAATATTTATAAACAGTGTCCCTGAAATCAGCTTTACTTAATAAGGATCATTCTGAAAGTCTCATTAGTTCAGTGGAATTAATCTCAGAGAACAAAGGCAAAAAGTGTTTTTTTCTGAAGATGATATCTCTAAGTTTTCACAGTATTAGCAGATTAGGGAAACAACATTTTATATTTAATAGGAAATTAACTTTAAATTTCTTGCCATATAAAGCTCTGCATGTTTTCTTTCCAGTGCATTCTTCAATAAAGCAATGAAGACAAGAAAATAAAAATTTTATTCACAATAAAGTGAGCCTGGTGTACTGAAAAAAATAGATTTTGCAGTCAGAATAATTGTCTATAGTATATTCAATATATCATGTAACAGGGGTACTGGAACTGGCTTGAAGTGATTTCTATCATATACAGGGTTTGCAGTTTGGTTCAATGGCTCTCAGCACCCCCACTATACAAATTATTTCAGCACCCCTGTCATATAAAATAATAATCCAATGCTCATTAAAAATATTAAAGGAAATGTAAAATGGAAGGTTCTTGCAGCAACGTCAACTGACCTTCTGCATATTTTGTCATTTCTTTTTAAAAATATATCAGTAATATTTTGTCCGAGCATAGGATTTTCACAAGTCACTTACGCACTTTTGAATTTTTTCCCCAGAGAGCCAGGGATATCTGAATTGAAAATATCAACTTATGTCAAATAAACAGAATAGTTCTAGAGAGCTGGCAGGAGAATGGGAAGGATTCAGGTCTGAAGCGTGCTTTACCTAGGCTGTAGCAGCTTTCTCATGTGATTCAGCACAGATGAAAACCTTGTACTATGCATGCAGGGTATGCAATTTTTAAAGGGAAAAACTTAGTTAAATCAATACCAGGTTCTGTTTGGTTGTGATTTTTTTTTAAATAACCTGGCAGAGAAATTCTCAGCCACCTGAGCTGAGAGCAGTCTAACCTAGTGGTTGGAGCAGGTGTCCAGCCTAGGTCAAAGCTAGCAAGGAGGGGTGCAGGACAGAGACAGGACAGCAGCAAGACCTGGCCCTGCAATAAGTGCCACATGGAATCACAGAATATTAGGGTTGGAAGAGACCTCAGGAGGTCATCTAGTCCAACCCCCTGCTCAAAGCAGGACCAATGCTAACTAAATCATCCCACCAAGGCTTTGCCAAGCCGGGCCTTAAAAACTTCTAAGGATGGAGATTCACCACCTCCCTAGGTAATCCATTCCAGAGCTTCACCAACCTCCTAGTGCAGAGCTCATTGCATAATCAAGGCCTTTATGTGGTTAGAGTACCTTGTAAAGGAAGCATATTTTTCACCACAGCCTAAATTTATAGACTGCTTGAAGGCATTTGGCTCAAACATATCTCAAAAATTCACCTTTACAGAGAAACAAAGCATGCAAAGTTCTATCTGAAAACAGATTTTTTCCCCAGAAAGTTATGAGCATTTGAAAATAAGAATTTATTTGAAATTTCCTGCAAGCTTAAGTACAGTATTTGCTAATGTAGTTACGGCTGGACATGGATCTGACCCATTAGTGTTAAATTTGTATGATAATTTCCATTACAACCTCTTGTATTGAGCTGCTCTCTCCCAGTTTAAATATAGATGCATAATAACTTGTTGGGGAAGTTTTTTGGTAACTATCATTGATTATTGTTTGGTCAAATGACCAGCAATGGGCATTCCATACTTCCCTCATGTCTTATTGCCTAAAAATAGTCCAGAATATGAAGGATCTGCTTTGGTGTGAGAAAAGGCTGCAAGGAAGCCAGCTGGAAATTCACTTGCTCCAAGTTCGAGGAGAAAAAGCCAGCAATAGTGGGGGTGAGACGGTCAGCATTAGCATCAGGAAGAGAGAGACATACACAGCTAGCTACATTGTCATGACAGAAGCCAGATGATATCTAGCACAGTGGATAAAAGTCTGTTGGCCCTGATATGTCTTGTAAAAGAGGGAAGAATCCTAGATTTATTATTCCTTCCTTCTCTGATGTCTGGTCCTGATTTTAAGGTATAGTGAAAATGTCCATAAGAGTTTGCCCAGTCCCTAAAGTTCAGTACCACTCCCATGTTCTCTGTATGTTTGAGAGGGGCCATCCCCAAGAAAACTAACTCCCGCCTATTACATGGTGTTCTCATAGTCTATCCCTTTCCCCAACATTTCCCTCCTCCGACCCAAAAGAAACCTGCTTCTGCCAGAGAGAGAAGACTTAATAGCTCCTTTGAAGAAGTCCCTGCCTGGGGAGAAATGATCTACTCTCCCTAAATGGGTAAATTGGGCATTGAGGGTAAATGGATAATCTCACAATCATAAAAAAATATTCATGGTCTCTAAACTGTTTAATAATGGACCACTGGATAAAAATATTCCCTTTAATTGTGAATATTGACCTCTGCTTTTTTCCTGCAGGCCTACCAATCATTTTGTCACTAGCCATAGTGGCAGCTGTGCACCCAGCAGTTTTCACGGATGGAAGTCCACGGGAGATGCTGGGTGCTCAGCACTTTTGAAAAGCAGACCCATTTTGGGGCACTTGAATCCAAATTTAACAGCCTAACCTTAGGCCCTTGTTTCTTTTAAATCCTGGTCATTGTGACTGTACAACCTGTCATTGGGGATGAATGAGCCCAAGGGGAAGAGCTAATAAAGAATTAACACAGAAGGCAATCTAAATCTTAAAACCCTCCTTGAAATCTTATATCAAGACACAAGAGAGGGTGGGAAAGATAGAGACAGAGAAACCAAGTGCAGGGTATGCACTACAGGGCACTTGCCTTCTGTCTTCAGGGAGGTATTCAGTGTGTGTGTAACTGATCTATTTTTATAGACTTTTTACATTTAAAAAATGCTCCATTTTGGTATACAACAGATTCATGAATTGTTTCTGTCCTTCCCCTAAATGAGTCTACAACTAAGAAATCCCATGCCACAGTTGCAGTGTTACAACTGTAGAAAACAATTTAAAATCTGGATTCTTTAGTGGGCCTGATGCTGTCAGGAAATATTCTCACACAGAGTATGGTGTTTATGTTGCAGGATTTAGCTGAAAAACTTGGGAATCCTGAATTTTTTCCCAGTTATTTTAAACTCTATATTTGAATGTTTCAGAGTAACAGCCGTGTCACTTTGGATAAGCTATTACCAGCAGGAGAGTGAGTTTGTGTGTGTGGTTTTTGGAGGGGGGTTAGAGGGTGAGAGAACCTGGATTTGTGCAGGAAATGGCCCACCTTGATTATCATACACATTGTGAAGAGAGTGGTCACTTTTGATGGGCTATTACCAGCAGGAGAGTGAGTTTGTGTGTGGGGGGGCGGAGGGTGAGAAAACCTGGATTTGTGCTGGAAATGGCCCAACTTGATGATCACTTTAGATAAGCTATTATCAGCAGGACAGTGGGGTAGGAGGGGGTATTGTTTCATGGTCACTGTGTGTATATGTCTACTGCAGTTTCCACGGTATGCATCCAATGAAGTGAGCTGTAGCTCACAAAAGCTTATGCTCAAATAAATTGGTTAGTCTCTAAGGTGCCACAAGTACTCCTTTTATATTTGAATGTAAAATTCACACTTATTATAAAGAAGAAAACCTGAATCATAGCCAAATGACTCCTATATTAGCTTATTTACAGTCCACAGGTCACATCCAGGTCCAGTTAAAGTCCACAGGAGTTTTGCCACAAACTTTAATGGGACCAGGATTTCATGTTCTGTTATGCTGATTATTTGGGTTAGCTGAGATTGCAGTGTTTGTCCATTTAGGAAGTACTATATGATCATGAATTTATCACATCAACTTTGACTATCATGTATGTGTTGTGTGTTACCAATTAGTCTAATACTAAGTATTTTCTTTTAGAAGATATACACCATGTAGAATTTCTGCAAAAGGTAATGAAACTTCTTATATTTATTTTCATTATCTTTGTCATGTAATTTCACCATCAGAGGAAAATACCTAGACTATACATAAATAATAGTAATGAACAGTAATGAATATAAATTATATACATTAGAACAGAGCATGCTATAGTATTCACACATTTCACTTGGGAGTAAATGCTCCCAAACAGGAAAAATAAGAGTTGGTGAGTATATAGAAAGAAGGAAAAGAGTTCCAAGAAGTAGGAGAAATTATTCCAAAACTGAAAGCTATGAAAAATGTCAGATTTCACAACTGCTTTAGATAATGATTCTTTGAAATAAAAATTATTACATATTTCTATTTAGACATTTTGACAGTATTCATTTTTGCTGAAGTATTGTACTTGCTTTCTTAAAGCCAGTACAATAATAATGAATACAATGAAAACATACAAGCCCTCTCCATTCAACATGCAGTGTACCCAAGAGATGCTAGTTTTCATAATATACTCTACATTATACCTAATCAAAATCTCCATGTTAATATTCTCTATGCTACCATTTCTCCTCCCTGGAAAAGCAGTCGTCTCCCCTTGTGTATTCCTGTTTCACTTCATGTTCTTTGGTAATTCTTCAAGAGATACACTGTGGCTCCTCATTCAGTATTCTCTGATGTAAATCAATTTCAAGTTCCAGGCAAGATGGGCAGAACATCTGGTGCAGGCCTCCACTGCTAGGAAAAAAACGTTATTTCCAAAGATAAGATCAATTTGAAATACAGATAATCTTTCCTGGACCTGGTATGGGTAATAACTGAAGTTTTGCATAGGTACTTTGAGAACCATAATCAGCCAATAACTCTAAAATAGTTAAAGATAGCAAGGTTTATTCAAAAATCAAAAGAATTAGGGCTGTCAATTAATCACAGTTAACTCACATGATTAACTCAAAAAAATTAATCGCGATTTAAAAAATTAATTGCAGTAAATCACAGTTTTAATCACACTGTTAAACAATAGAATACCAAATGAAATGTATTAAATATTTTTGGATATTTTCCTACATTTTCAAATATATGGATTTCAATTACAACACAGAATATAAAGTGTATAGTAAATAGTGTATTGTAAGTGTATTGTAAATAGTACAAATATTTGCACTGTAAACTGATAAACAAAATAAATAGTATTTTTCAATTCACCTTATACAATACCATAATGCAATCTCTTAATGTGAATGTGCAACTTACAAATGTAGATTTTTTGTGTGTGTGTAACTGCACTCAAAACAATGTAAAACTTTAGAGCTTACAAGTTCACTCAGTCCTACTTCTTGTTCAGCCAATCACTAAGACAAACAAGTTTGTTTACATTTATGGGAGATAAGGGACCTGAAAAGGATCAGGAGCCAAAAGAAGGCAAAACTATATACAAAAGTACAGATTTACCAAACCTGTGTACTTCTTATCCTCCTATATGGATCTGAAATATGAAGGTTGCTTAATCAAGACATCAGGAGGCTGAAGGCATTTCAAGCAGCAACTACTGTGCATAGGATGGTTTGACTTTATCAGAAGCAGGAAGATATAATTGAGAATTGGCCTTGAAAGGATTGAAGTCATCACTGGCCATTGTCGGCTGGCCCTTTTTCATCATGTTGCCCTTCTCGAAGACAGAGTCCCTGCCCATTGAGCTCTGAAGAGCAGACTTGAGGTCAAGAGGGGTTACTGTCTCATCATGGACTAGCAGCCATGTGGTCACCCGTAATTAACCTCATTGCATCAGATCAGTAATAATCCTGTGCAGGTCTTAGATGCCTGGAATAAAGTTGTACAGTGTGGTCATGGACATTTGGCACCATAGACCTCTGTTGTCTAAGCATGCTGTCGTATTTTTCATAATCGATGGTACTATTTGTACAGTACTGCATTTCAACAGGTAAATCAGTTTTGAAAGAACTTACTTGCACGATTCAGCGCAACTGCATCTGTATTCTCCACCAGCGGTTCTGTCCAGGCCACCTATTTTCAGCTCCCCAGCTGTTGCCTCTCTTGAGTGGAGACATGCTTCTCTCTCCTTTCTGACCACGGTATTTCCAGGCTGCACAGTGCCCTGCCTTCACTTTGTATTTCTCAGCACAGATGGGATGCCCAAGGACACCTGCTTGCTTTCTCTTCAGAGACAGCTAACAGGGATAATTGCTACAGTTATAAACTACCACACAGCACTTCCTGTACAAGTCCATTTCATTCTGAAGGTACAAAGCAATACAGACAAAACATATTAAAAATAATACAAAAACCTACACATGAGCTAAAAAGCTTACCAGAGTTAACTGCAACCCTGACATGGATTCAAGCAGGAGAAGTCCTTTGACCCCAGTGCAAGGAGATTCCTTATGGTTACCGGTTAATCACAGTTTCCACTCAGAACAACCACACTCCTGACATGTTCAGTTCGCCCTTTATGCAGTTCAGGGAACTTTGAGCTGGAGTTTTCCAAAGCAGGTAGTTAGTACACAATTGGTCTCTCTCCCCAGGGTGTACCTTGCAAAGCTTGGCTTTGGAGGGGAGAATTTGAATTCCCCATTACTTCAAGGTACTTCCTAGGAAATCCACTTCATAGATATTCTTCCAACAAGAATGCTGAAGTTCCTGATACCTTCCAGAGATTGTATTAATCTTGTCTTCCTGCTAAAGAAGCTCAATATATAGTCTCACAATACTACATAAACATTCGCATTTCTAATACAATGAACTCCAAAAATGTTAACCTTAATTCTTTGAAGTTTAACTTAATTCAGTGAGGTTTGTCCAGGATATTATAGTATGTTGTCAGTCTGTCACACATCCCATTTCTTTGCTCTAAAATTGTTAATGATACGTGTATGAAGTACAGAATGGCGTGGTATAAAGGTTTCAGCAATGAGAGTTTGTGACAGACATATTACCCAAAGGTGATGAAGCCATAAGCGAATTTTGCAGGTCAACCCAGATGAGTCCTCATTAAACCTTTATAGCATACACCATACTAATGTATTCTGTACATGCCATATATGTTATAGTCTAAAATATTTCTGAAATAGTTTGACTGTTTTCACATTTTTATTGGGGTTATTTTTTCCACCTGTAAAGCCAAGCAATGTAGTTAATGGGAGCCTCACTGTGCAGGACTCAGAAGGAGCCATAAAAGCCTGTAAGAATTATCAAATATACCTTTTTCTGTTACTAAAAATGTCACAGCTTTAAAGTTAATTGTCTCGCACCCTCCAGGGCTAGAAGCAAAGTCTGGTTCCCTTTAGGAAGCTGGCAATCTCCCCATTCCAATAGCATAAAGTCCTTGGCTGGGATAACCTAGATACCTAGGTAAGTGCCTATTATGGCAATAAAATAGTTTTATATGAATTTTCAAAAACAAACAAACAATAGAATATTGTATATGCCTATATAAATAAAATAATGGCCCATGGCCCAGAACCTTGAACAGTCCTTGACTTCTGTTCAAAGGGGGTGTAAAATGTTAGCATTTTCATTTGGTACTATTTTACATCCACCTGCACTCTCCTTGAAGAGGTGCAAGTGACTGTGTAGAGTGCAGAGCCATGGAGAAACAAGTCCAATGTTTGAGCAGAAGTAAAAATTAAGGGTCTGTTCAAAATCTCATTGGAAGTCAACGGAGTCAATCCATTGACTTCATGGGATTTGGATCAGGACCTAAGAGAGTTAAATAGAAATAGTCTGGCTAAGTTACAGGCTGGAAAAGAAATCATTAACTAAAAATATGTGAGATAAACACTGCAGATGAAGAAAAAATATATAGCATGGGATAAGTGGATGTAAGTAAAAACAATGAGCTGAACCTAAGAAACATAAATTTCAGGATGATTTTAGGAAAATCTTCTTGGAGCTGAGATCTATTTGCATGAGGTATAAATTCTAAGAGTAGTGTCTGAACATATTCAGACATGTAGGAAAGTACTAGAATGTAAACTATATTCTGCATGGAAATATAGAGGATGGATCGATCCTCCAATAGCAGTGAAATGAGTCAATGCTCTAATGGAGCTTTTTCATCTCTAATTTCTGTTGTTCTATGAAAAGCCAGTTAAGTAGTTGAACTGTTTTTTCACTATGAAATGCCTCTTATGTTCCATTATTGTACAATACTGTCTTAAGAAAACTTGCTTTTCAGTCAGTTAAGAAGTGCAATGACACTTTGTAGTGCAGTACATATCTTTTGAATCACCAACATTATATTAAATATCCCTTGTCTGTTACTGCACTTCACCTCCTGCCTTTTGTGGTTGCTTTGGTATTTATGAAGTCTTTGTATTGAAGAGGGAGGGATAGCTCAGTGGTTTGAGCATTGGCCTGCTAAACCCAGGGTTGTGAGTTCAATCCTTGAGGGGGCCATTTAGAGATCTGGGACAAAAATTGGGGATTGGTCCTGCTTTGAGCAGGGGGTTGGACTAGATGACCTCCTGAGGTCCCTTCCAACCCTGATATTCTATGTGGTTTCCTACTATTTGCATCTTATTCTGAAATTCATCCAGCTGGCTTTTCATAGGTGGCCCTCCCACTGAACATGGAAACTGTACCATCTGGCTAGAAAAATGCAAAGACTTTTGATCTCTGGTGAAGCTGCTGAGGCTACAAAGCCAATCAAAAACAAAAAAAACAACACAAACAAGAATAAAATTGTAGACTTTAATCATTAATTATGCAGTGATAATAATAGTGATAATTGAGAAAAGAACACAAAGCCCGCATTGCGAAAGAGTTAGGGAACAAAACCAACATTCAGACTCAATAGCCCAGAATAATACTAAGGTAATCGAAAAATATGAAATGTTCCACTTATACTCTTTCCCATAATGTTTTATAAAGTGCTTAAAACCTTTCTTTTCAATTAATAGCCACAGATATTTTAAATAAATCTAATAGGGAAATAGTCATTTTTCTGAAATATTTAAATTAATCTTGTTAAGCCAGATTTATCCATACAAGAAGATTAAACAGACCTTTTGAAATATTTTCTGAATTTTAACAAAGAAATGGCAGTCATAAGCCCTATGGTTTGAAATTAGATAAACAATAATTGAAGTTTTACAGAGAGACAGTCATTGTGTCATACCTCTTAAAACTGATAGTTAACGTCTCTCTTTACATGTGTGCTTATATAGCATGTGTAATATATATTCTATGTCTCTCCCTAGATATAAATATATATGAATATGAAGTCTACATTTCAGCCATGCAAACTATTCATAGTGAGCTATTTATTTGACATATATTATCTTTTTCTTTCTGTCTGTTTAGATTTGTTGATTTTTCAAAATTAATTGATGGATGTTTCATGCTAGTAAATTTCACCCTCTGGATGGCTCACAAATTATGTTCATTCATATATTGTGATTTATGATATATTATCTCTGTGTGATTGATTACTTTAGAAAAATAATTCTATCCCCTGACTGGATGAGTGGATTGCTTTTCTAAAAAAGGGGTGTGTGGGAAAGCAAATACCATGATTAAGTAACTGGGCCTTGGATTCTTTCAGGGGAAAGGGTGATAAAATAGTAAAACAACCAAAACCAAACCTACAGGATGCACAGACACGCATGTGGAGAATCTGCATTCGACTCATAGAACTCAAATCCCCTGATGCACCATTTTTGTTTACATGTGCACTATGTATTTCAGTTGGAGCCAAACTTCTAGTGGAAAACAAATTCTGCTCCTATTGGCACAGTTCCTTCTCATAAGTTCCTGGGTCATGCCATAAAGGAAAAGCAGAAGCTACATGATTTGAAAAGGTTATCTTGACAGAAATCAGTCTTATGACGGTATGCATAAGTGTATGGGGGGCTTGGACTCCTTTTGTAATTTGTTCTGCATGATGCATTGAAAAAGGAAAGCCTGATGCAAGTATCATAGAATATCAGGGTTGGAAGGGACCTCAGGAGGTCATCTAGTCCAACCCCGTGCTCAAAGCAGGACCAATCCCCAATTAAATCATCCCAGCCAGGGCTTTGTCAAGCCTGACCTTAAAAACTTCTAAGGAAGGAGATTCTACCACCTCCCTAGGTAACGCATTCCAGTGTTTCACCACCCTCCTTGTGAAAAAGTTTTCCCTAATATCCAACCTAAACCTCCCCCACTGCAACTTGAGACCATTACTCCTTGTCCTGTCCTCTTCTACCACTGAGAATAGTCTAGAACCATCCTCTCTGGAACCACCTCTCAGGTAGTTGAAAGCAGCTATCAAATCCCCCCTCATTCTTCTCTTCTGCAGACTAAACAATCCCAGTTCCCTCAGCCTCTCCTTATAAGTCATGTGTTCCAGACCCCTAATCATTTTTGTTGCCCTTTGCTGGACTCTCTCCAATTTTTCCACATCCTTCTTGTAGTGTGGGGCCCAAAACTGGACACAGTACTCCAGATGAGGCCCCATCAATGTCGAATAGAAGGGGATGATCACGTCCCTCGATCTGCTTGCTATTCCCCTACTTATACATCCCAAAATGCCATTGGCCTTCTTGGCAACAAGGGCACACTGCTGACTCATACCCAGCTTCTCATCCACTGTCACCCATAGGTCCTTCTTCGCAGAACTGCTGCCTAGCCATTCGGTTCCTAGTTTGTAGCGGTGCATTGGGTTCCTCCGTCCTAAGTGCAGGACCCTGCACTTATCCTTATTGAACCTCATCAGATTTCTTTTGGCCCAATCCTCCAATTTGTCTAGGTCCCTCTGTATCCCATCCCTGCCCTCCAGCATATCTACCACTCCTCCTAGTTTAGTATCATCCACAAATTTGCTGAGAGTGCAATCCACACCATCCTCCAGATCATTTATGAAGATATTGAACAAAACCAGCCCCAGGACCGACCCCTGGGGCACTCCACTTGACACCGGCTGCCAACTAGACATGGAGCCATTGATCACTACCCGTTGAGCCCGACAATCTAGCCAACTTTCTACCCACCTTATAGTGCATTCATCCAGCCCATACTACTTTAACCTGCTGACAAGAATATTGTGGGAGACCGTGTCAAAAGCTTTGCTAAAGTCAAGAAACAATACATCCACTGCTTTCCCTTCATCCACAGAACCAGTAATCTCATCATAGAAGGCGATTAGATTAGTCAGGCATGACCTTCCCTTGGTGAATCCATGCTGACTGTTCCTGATCACTTTCCTCTCATGTAAGTGCTTCAGGATTGATTCTTTGAGGACCTGCTCCATGATTTTTCCGGGGACTGAGGTGAGGCTGACTGGCCTGTAGTTCCAAGGATCCTCCTCCTTCCCTTTTTTAAAGATTGGCACTACAATAGCCTTTTTCCAGTCATCTGGGACTTCCCCCGTTCGCCACGAGTTTTGAAAGATAATGGCCAATGGCTCTGCAATTACAGCCGCCAATTCCTTCAGCACTCTCGGATGCAACTCGTCCGGCCCCATGGACTTGTGCATGTCCAGCTTTTCTAAATAGTCCCTAACCACCTCTTTCTCCACAGAGGGCTGGCCATCTACTCCCCATGCTGTGATGCCCAGCTCAGCAGTCTGGGAGCTGACCTTGTTCGTGAAGAAGAGGCAAAAAAAGCATTGAGTACATTAGCTTTTTCCACATCCTCTGTCACTAGGTTGCCTCCCTCATTCAGTAAGGGGCCCACACTTTCCTTGGCTTCTTCTTGTTGCCAACATACCTGAAGAAACCCTTCTTGTTACTCTTGACATCTCTTGCTAGCTGCAGCTCCAGGTGTGATTTGGCCCTCCTGATTTCATTCCTACATGCCCGAGCAATATTTTTATACTCTTCCCTGTTCATATGTCCAACCTTCCACTTCTTGTAAGCTTCTTTTTTATGTTTAAGATCTGCTAGGATTTCACCATTAAGCCAAGCTGGTCGCCTGCCATATTTACTATTCTTTTGACACATCGGGATGGTTTGTCCCTGTAACCTCAACAGGGATTCCTTGAAATACAGCCAGTATACAGGTCTGAGCCAGTGTGTGAATAAAATAAGGAAGAACACACCAAAATCATATATAAAAATTATCTCTACTTTTGACTACAGAAGAACTGTACACAACTTTTGAAATTTCAAACTCTGCTTGAGTTGTGGTGGAATTTAACTGGCCCTCCAGTAAGGAGAGTGTGAAATTTCAAACCGTGGAGAGTGTTACAGTTCACCCTATGGCAAGTATTAATATTTTATTCACACAACTATACTGAGACTGTTTGCACATCCTAAATTTGAGACATATAGGTCAAGTGAACTGAGATCTGTTGGTGGTTGGTTTTATTATTAAAAATCACTTACAGCTCTATATATTTACTCAGTGTTTTACAGATATAACGTATGTACCACAGACTCATTCTGTAATACCTTGTAAGTCATTTGACCTGTGGCGATGCATAACTGTTGATAATTCAACCACTGCCCGCATAAAAAACAATAAAATATAAACTCTGGCAGAAATCAGAGGTGGGCACATGTGCCCACATGATTCCCCCTCCAGGCGTCGCCTCTGGACCTGTGTGTGCCTAATTCATCACTACAAAATTATATGAAAATCTTTAAAAAACTGTATTAAGTCAGAACTGATTTACCTTAGTTAAATAGCATTTTGAAACATTTGAGGAGTATTTATTCCATGGATTGTGTGGCATATATTACATAGTTTAGCTTCTAGTTTCATATCAATTATATTTAGAAAGTGCAATCTTGGCCCCATGAAGTCAATGGTGAAACTCCCATTGACTTGAGTGGGACTAGGATTTCACCCAGAGTACCTGGTATGGTACTCTGATGCAATTGAATGGTTTTGCAAGTATTTTGGTATGGTGCTAACCAGACTTCTGATGCAATTGAATGGTTTTGCAAGTATTTTGGTTTCTTTTATGAGATGGCCTGATGGGGTTGGAAATAACCTTTCACCTGCTCAGTTAACGTGTCTTTGATATATGACATCTGCAGCAATAATTGTAAAGAAGCCTCTTCTTTGACAAAGAAGAGATGAGGGATCAAAATATGTTCTAATAACTAATTAGTTACCTCCTTTTTGCATACATGGAATTCCCCGTCCGCCCTCTCAAAAGAATGTAAACCATCTTTTTTGCTACAGAAAACAAACAGGGAGATATGTTTCAATTCATCTTGTCAAGTTAACGCTTTTCATGATGGGCTGATTGTCCTGAGATTTCTTTTGTGTGTGATGTAACACCAAAATATATTTTAGCAATAATTTCAAACAGAGAACAAGATTCTGCTGTATATGACATCCAACCAGCCATGAAGGAAGCTAAATACAGTGGCTACCCTGGAGAGACTCCAGCAGCCACCCCACATGAGAGCTCTGTATAACAGATGGGACTAGGATGACTGATTTAATTAGAATATTTTAATCGGAGAATGGAGAAACATTGCACAGCTCTGTCAGGGAAAAAAACTCCATTAAATCCCCCAAATTAATTGTTCCATAGGGAGAATATGTCAAACAAAGCATATCTCACTGTAATCTTTTTTTTTTATTTGGGGAAATTCCAGATGATGATCATGAAAATGAATCAGTTACCCTATATATTGTAATATACCTAATGACCTACTAGAGAAATGAGCATTTAGAGATAGTCAAATATTTATCTACTCCTATTAATTAAAATGCTCAGCAGCTTAAAGCCTGTGTTTTTATCTGATCCCTGCCATTCAGCCTTTGCAAAGATTCTTCATTGAAGAAACAGTATTCCTACTCATGAGTTCAGAAAATAGAACCTATAGTGATAAAGAAGTTAGTTAATGTACTTCATAAAATATATAACTTTTCTCCAGGGCAAAATGAATTCCCTTGAGGTTCATTTAATATAAAAAAAAGGGATTTTTTTTACCCAAAACCAGTGTATTATTCTATTACTTTGAATTGATCAGAGTTATAAAAATGGAATTATTATTATTATTTGATTATGTAAGCTTTTATCAACGTTAAAAGACTTTGAGATCTTTTCGTAAAAGCCTAACAATTGTTCCTGTAATGCCTTATTATGTAGTCAAAGAACTAAGGATTCTGTAAATTATTTTTTCCAATCCCTAATAGAATCTGTATTAAATAATTTTAGCTAAATGTATTCCTATCATTCAAGTTTGAACAAATCCTATATCTTAAACAATATACCAGGCCTACTGATGATAACGAAAGAATTACATACCACAAAGCTTAGCAACACAGCGCTTAACAGTAATTCAATTGTTGGAATAATGGAATCTATGTCAATTAACCATGACAGAATCTCCTATTCAGTAACTGTTCAAGTGCCAAGAAAAGGAACAAAAAGTCTAGCTAACAGCACTAAAAGAGAGCAGCTTGGTATTATTCTTGGGTACCTTCATATTACATGAGATTACAAAGCCCTGGGGACTGCTAAAAGAACATTGAAGGGAGACAAACAGGATACTTATGAATAAAGGAAAATAAGCTGAACCAGGGACAGTTATTCTTTGTAAAAATAAACATTTTTGTACGGTCAGTAATAATTTACATGTACCCAACAGTAGAGACTTTTTTGTTTGTTTGTTTCTCATAATACAAGAGCAAGAATATATTCTTTGAATATGAAAGGCAATAAAATTAAAACTGATAAAAAGAAATGCTTTTTACACAACACACAATTAACCTGTGGAACTCATTGCCACAATATATCACTCAGGCTGACAGCCTTGGTAGGATTCAATCTATGCTTGGGGCATAACCCAACCCTTTTGGCTGATATAGTGCAAAATAATTAGTCATTCGCTAGCAGTGTGGCAGCCTCTTAGTTTCCATTTCTACACTAAGGCTACATCTACAACATGAAGATGCCGTTCCCCTGCTTGTATACACATACTCAATGAGAGCTACTGTGAGGATTCCTACATGGGTATGACAAGTAGGTGTACATGAGCAGCAGAACCACACCCTTAGCTCATAGTATAGATGTAACCTAAAAATTAAATTTGCAAATCTTTAGTTTGAAGTATTTAAAAGAAAATGTATTTTGACTGATTACTTTGAATCCAGATTGATAACAGTAATTTAACTAAAATCTGAATTATCTTGTAAGTTTTGATAGGTTATCTTGCACTCTTACATCATAACATAATGTGACATGACTGCTTTTTGTTTGTGCTATCTGGGTCAAGACTTTTTTTATTCTTCTACATATATGAAATGTAATGAAACCCAGCTCAGATAAAACCTTTTGCCAGTTCCCTGATAAATATCCAATGTTATTTTAAAGAGGCAAAACCTTATATTCCATTAATCAAATTCTGATCTCACGTCTGATCCCTGCTTATGTGGGAAAAACAGGAATGATAGCCACTTACTCCTATATAACTCAGTTTCAAACCATAGTCAAATCCAGACTGAGCGGTATGGAGATGAAGAAGGCCAATAGCTATCCCACAGGGGCTCCATGTCCATTTTGCTCCATATCAACCCTACAGGAAGCCAACTGGGGATGAGGAACCTCATAAATGAGTTCTTTCTCAGCAAGTGACCCCCCTGTACATTCTCTTATCTCGCCATGCGGTCCTGGTCTAGCTATGTTGAAAGAAGGACAGGTTAACCACTGGATGTGGTTAATCAGGCTACAACTTTATTCCTAAATGTCAGGGAATACCTGGCAGATAAGTATATGGTGCAGGTAATTCCATAATCATTTATATATATGTAGGGGGGGAAGCTGCTGTCAGCCATTCCCCCTTTGCCCATTCTGGTCTCCAGCCAACTTGCTGCTAGGACCTCACCACCCCCACCCCTTGAATGAGGGTTAAGTTGGAGGGTTAAAGGAGGGGGAGATGCTCCCTGCCATACCAGTCATAGAACCCCCAAACTCCCCCATTTCTGCTCCTTCATAGAATACCTCCTTTAAAGCCTTTACCAATCAATTTTATCTGATCACTGTATCCCTTCCATATGGAGTACCAGCATTGGACAGCTTCCCCATGCTTACATAATGAGTTGCAACATCATAGCTTAACCCCCATTTCACATTTGCCCCAACTAATCCATCAGGCTACTGTGGGGAAGGCAAAAAGACCCCCCCAAAACAAAACCAGCCCAACCACAACCTACCTTGCCTTGGCCAATCTGTAGGTGAAGGGGAAAATTCCTTACCACCCTTTGCAAAAAGAGCAACTAGTATAATGTCCACAGTGGATTCTGACAAAACCTGAGGATTTCTCATAATCGTTCTTTTTTCCTTCTCCTGATTGCCTGGTGCAGAGGGATCTTCACCAGCATGTGCAGCCCCTCTCCAGATAATTGCTGGATATCAAATGTGTCAGCAGGGATTGATGTCTGTGGGCTGTATGGATCTACTGTGGTTACTGTCCCTGGCTGTCAAGCAGCCAAAGAAGAACCCGTCCCTCTTCTGGGATTTCTATTTAATCCAAGATACCAATTTATTCTTTCTTTAGTTCTTTTCATGGTGGTAGCTAGGCAGAGAAAAGAATGTCCAGGTATTCTTCTCCAGTACCCTGATTGTCATATGTGACTCAGTATGTTGGGCATGGGGATGCGTGTGGGGGCAAATCCAAGACCCTGGGATAAGTGCCCATGTAGGACCTATATTTCTGACCATGGGGAGACTCTTGCAGGATATGAGTAAGGTTTCATAGTTGTGAGGCACAGACGGGCCTGCATTCTGTGCTGTGGAGGCTACAGACCAGGCTTTCCTCAATAGCTATACCACGGCAACACCATTGGAGTGAAACAGGTGTAACTGAAAACTGAGTTCAACTGGTATGTTTGATCAACACATTCTTTCATTCTACTACTATGTTAAATTATAGAATCATAGAATATTAGTGTTGGAAGAGACCTCAGGAGGTCATCTAGTCCAATTCCCTACTCAAAGCAGGACCAATCCCATCCCTTAACCTGTAAAAGGGACTGTCTGTTACTCAATGTTTGTACAGTTTGTACAAAGTGAAGCCCCATTTTCAGTTGGCTCCTAGGCTCTACAATAAAACAAATAATAGTAATACTTGTCAACATCAGTCAGTGTTTTACAAAAGAGGAAAGGAGAGTAAGTAAGGGAGTGACCCATGTAGCTGAAGACACAATGAAGATGACTGGATGTGGAAGCTGTGGTATGTACATGATCCTGGAGGGGGCACCTGGTAAGAGTTTTGTCTGTATGAAGTGCTGTCTGATAGAGCTGATGGAGGAAAAGATACGAGGTTTGGAGATGCAGGTGGAAAGTCTGGTAGAGTTTAGGAAGGGGTTTGAGCAGATTATGGAGCAAAGACATGAGGTATATGAAGGGAAAAGCTCAGACTTGCAGATGGAAGCAGGACTGGGGAATTCTGAGGGGAGACTGGGTGAGAAAAGTGGTCAGTGGAAGCATGTGACTAAAAGAACCAGGTAGAGGAAAAGATGGGCTAGTGAAGGAGAAATAGAGCTTAAGAATAGGTATGCAGAGTTGGAAAATGAAGAAGGGGCTCAACAGGTAGTCACCGAAGATGGAAGGGCAAGGAAGAAGAGAAGAGCAGCTAGTCCTATAGGAAAAGGGGAAGAGTTAATGGAGATTACATCAAATATGAGCCCCAGGAGGTTACAGGATGAGTTAAAGAGGATTACAAGGGAGAATAGGAATGGAAAGAACTTGCAGCCAGAGGGAACAGGGGATAGACTGGAGAATAGGACCGTCACTAGGAAAAGACAGGTCTATGTGATTGGGGACTCTTTACTGAGAAGAATAGATAGGCCTGTAAACAGAGCTGATCCAGAGATTAGGAGGGTGTGCTGTCTTCCAGGTGCTAAGATATGGGATGCAGACCTGAGGTTGAAAAGGATTCTAAAGGGAGCGGGAAAGAATCCCCTAATTATCCTTCATGTGGGAACAAATGATACGGCTAGATTCTCGCTGGAAAGTATTAAGGGAGACTATGCTAGGCTGGGGAAAACGCTTAAGGAAATTGAGGCTCAGGTGATCTTTAGTGGGATTCTGCCTGTTCCTAGAGAAGGGCAACAAAGGTGTGACAAGCTTATGACTATCAACAGATGGCTTAGGCAGTGGTGCTATAAGGAGGGCTTTGGGATGTATGGCCACTGGGAGGCATTCATGGATAGAGGACAGTTCTCTCGGGATAGACTTCATCTGAGTAGGGAAGGAAATAGACTTCTAGGATGGAGGCTGGCACAACTGATTAAGAGAGCTTTAAACTAGGAATTAGGGGGAGATGGTTGGGAGATGTCTAGGTAATCTCCACGCCAGAATTTAGCATTGAGAGGAAAGAAAATGAAGTAAGAGTGGATACAGCTGTGGGTAGGAGGAAGGGCAGTGTAGATACAAGTCTAATAGGTTATACGGGTAGTAAAATGACCATTCCTAATAGGGTACAGAATGTGAGTGAGGCCAAACAGCAAAAATTAAGATGTTTGTACACCAACGCGAGGAGCCTAGGTAACAAAATGGAGGAACTAGAGCTACTGGTGCAGGAAGTGAAACCAGATATTATAGGGATAACAGAAACATGGTGGAATAGTAGTCATGACTGGACTACAGGTATTGAAGGGTATGTGCTGTTTAGGAAAGACCGAAATAAAGGTAAAGGAGGTGGAGTAGCACTGTATATCAATGATGAGATAGAGTGTAAAGAAATAAGAAGTGATGAAATGGATATGACTGAGTCCGTCTGGGCAAAAATTAAATTGGGGAAGAAAACTATTAGAGCATCCCCTGGGATAGTGCTTGGGGTGTGCTATAGACCGCCAGGATCTGATTTGGACATGGATAGAGCCCTCTTTAATGTTTTTAATAAAGTAAATACTAATGGAAACTGTGTGATCATGGGAGACTTTAACTTTCCAGATATAGACTGGAGGACGAGTAATAGTAATAATAATAATAGGGCTCAGATTTTCCTAGATGCGATAGCTGATGGATTCCTTCAGCAAGTAGTTGCAGAACCGACTAGAGGGGATGCCATTTTAGATTTGGTTTTGGTGAGTAGTGAGGACCTCATAGAAGAAATGTTTGTAGGGGATAATGTTGGCTCAAGTGATCATGAGCTAATTCAGTTCAAACTGAATGGAAGGATTAATAAAAATAAATCTGCAGCTGGGGTTTTTGATTTGAAAAGGGCTGACTTTCAAAAATTAAGGAACTTAGTTAGGGAAGTCGATTGGACTGAAGAATGTACGGATCTAAAGGTAGAGGAGGCCTGGGATTATTTTAAATCAAAGCTGCAGAAGCTATCGGAAGGCTGCATCCCAAGTAAGGGGAAAAAATTCATAGGCAGGAGTTGTAGACCAAGCTGGATGAGCAAGCATCTCAGAGAGGTGATTAAGAAAAAGCAGAAAGCATATAGGGAGTGGAAGAAGGGAGGGATCAGCAAGAAAAGCTACCTTATTGAGGTTAGAACATGTAGGGATAAAGTGAGACAGGCTAAAAGTCAAGTAGAGTTGGACCTTGCAAAGGGAATTAAAACCAATAGTAAAAGGTTCTATAGTCCTATAAATAAGAAGAAAACAAAGAAAGAAGAAGTGGGACCGCTAAACACTGAGGATGGAGTGGAGGTCAAGGATAATCTAGGCATGGCCCAATATCTAAACAAATACTTTGCCTCAGTCTTTAATAAGACTAAAGAAGATCTTAGGGATAATGGTAGCATAACAAATGGGAATGAGGATATGGAGCTAGACATTACCATATTTGAGGTAGAAGCGAAACTCAAACAGCTTAATGGGACTAAATCGGGGGGGCCCAGATAATCTTCATCCAAGAATATTAAAGGAATTGGCACAAGAAATTGCAAGCCCATTAGCAAGAATTTTTAATGAATCTGTAAACTCAGGGGTTGTACTGTATGATTGGAGAATTGCTAACATAGTTCCTATTTTTAAGAAAGGGAAAAAAAGTGATCCGGATAATTATAGACCTGTTAGTTTGACATCTGTAGTATGCAAGGTCTTGGAAAAAATTTTGAAGGAGAAGGTAGTTAAGGACATTGAAGTCAATGGTAAATGGGACAAAATACAACATGGTTTTACAAAAGGTAGATCATGCCAAACCAACCTGATCTCCTTCTTTGAGAAAGTAACAGATTTTTTTAGACAAAGGAAACGCAGTGGATCTAATTTACCTAGATTTTAGTAACGCATTTGATACCCTGCCACATGGGGAACTATTAGTTGTCATAAATATAAAGGGAAGGGTAAACCCCTTTGAAATCCCTCCTGGCCAGGGGAAAGCTCCTCTCACCTGTAAAGGGTTAAGAAGCTAAAGGTAACCTCGCTGGCACCTGACCAAAATGACCAATGAGGAGACAAGATACTTTCAAAAGCTGGGAGGAGGGAGAGAAACAAAGGGTCTGTGTCTGTCTGTAGTCGTCTTGGCCGGGGACAGAACAGGAATGGAGTCTTAGAACTTTTAGTAAGTAATCTAGCTAGGTATGTGTTAGATTATGATTTCTTTAAATGGCTGAGAAAAGAATT
The DNA here is from genome assembly GCF_965140295.1 of Lepidochelys olivacea. Lineage (NCBI taxonomy): Eukaryota > Metazoa > Chordata > Testudines > Cheloniidae > Lepidochelys > Lepidochelys olivacea. The sequence continues at coordinate 105,328,833 of NC_140411.1, forward strand.
GTGCTGAATAGAATAACTATTTCTGTCTGTGTATCTTTTTTGTAACTTAAGGTTTTGCCTAGAGGGGTTCTCTATGTTTTTGAATCTAATTACCCTGTAAGATATCTACCATCCTGATTTTACAGGGGGGATTTCTTTATTTCTATTTACTTCTATTTTTTATTAAAAGTCTTCTTGTAAAAACCTGAATGCTTTTTCATTGTTCTCAGATCCAAGGGTTTGGGTCTGTGGTCACCTATGCAAATTGGTGAGGCTTTTTATCCAACATTTCCCAGGAAAGGGGGGGTGCAAGTGTTGGGAGGATTGTTCATTGTTCTTAAGATCCAAGGGTCTGGGTCTGTAGTCACCTAGGCAAATTGGTGAGGCTTTTTACCAAACCTTGTCCAGGAAGTGGGGTGCAGGGTTTTGGGAAGTATTTTGGGGGGAAGGACGCGTCCAAACAGCTCTTCCCCAGTAACCAGTATTAGTTTGGTGGTGGTAGCGGCCAGTCCAAGGACAACGGGGGGGAATATTTTGTACCTTGGGGAAGTTTTGACCTAAGCTGGTAAAGATAAGCTTAGGAGGTTTTTTCATGCAGGTCCCCACATCTGTACCCTAGAGTTCAGAGTGGGGGAGGAACCTTGACATTAGTTAAATTGGATAAGATGGGGATCAATAGGAAAATTGAAAGGTGGATAAGGAATTGGTTAAAGGGGAGACTACAATGGGTCCTACTGAAAGGTGAACTGTCAGGCTGGAGGGAGGTTACCAGTAGAGTTCCTCAAGGATTGGTTTTGGGACCAATCTTATTTAATCTTTTTATTACTGACCTTGGCACAAAAAGTGGGAGTGTGCTAATTAAGTTTGCGGATGATATAAAAACTGGGAGGAATTGCCAATTTCGAGAAGGACAGGGAACCCTACAGGAGGATCTGGATGACCTTGTAAACTGGAGTAATAGTAATAGGATGAAATTTAATAGTGAGAAGTGTACGGTCATGCATTGAGGGATTAATAACAAGAATTTTAGTTATAAGCTAGGGACGCATCAATTAGAAGTAATGGAGGAGGAAAAGGACCTTGGAGTATTGGTTGATCATAGGATGACTATGAGCCGCCAATGTGATATGGCTGTGAAAAAAGCTAATGCGGTCTTTGGATGCATCATGAGAGGTATTTCCAGTAGGGATAAGGAGGTTTTAGTACTGTTATACAAGGCACTGGTGAGACTTCACCTGGAATACTGTGTGCAGTTCTGGTCTCCCATGTTTAAGAAGGATGAATTCAAACTGGAACAGGTACAGAGAAGGGCTACTAGGATGATCCGAGGAATGGAAAACTTGTCTTATGAAAGAAGACTCAGGGAGCTTGGCTTGTTTAGCCTAACTAAAAGAAGGTTGAGGGGAGATATGATTGCTCTCTATAAATATATCAGAGGGATATACCAGAGAGGGAGAGGAATTATTTAAGCTCAGTACCAATGTGGACACAAGAACAAATGGATATAAACTGGCCACTAGGAAATTTAGTCTAGAAATTAGATGAAGGTTTTTAACCATCAGAGGAGTGAAGTTTTGGAATAGCCTTCCAAGGGAAGCAGTGGGGGCAAAAGATCTATCTGGCTTTAAGATTAAACTCGATAATTTTATGGAGGAGATGGTATGATGGGATAACATGGTTTTGGTAATTAAATATTCATGGTAAATAGGCCCAATGGCCTGTGATGGGCTATTAGATGGGGTGAGATCCAAGTTACCCAGGAAAGAATTTTCTGTAGTATCTGGCTGATGAATCTTTCCCATATGCTCAGGGTTTAGCTGATCGCCATATTTGGGGTCGGGAAGGAATTTTCCTCCAGGGCAGATTGGAAGAGGCCCTGGAGGTTTTTCGCCTTCCTCTGTAGCATGGGGCACGGGTGACTTGCTGGAGGATTCTCTGCTCCTTGAAGTCTTTAAACCATGATTTGAGGACTTCAATAGCACAGATATAGGTGTGAGGTTGTTTTTTTTTTTTGTAGGAGTGGTGGGTGAAATTCTGTGGCTTGCGTTGTGCAGAAGGTCAGACTAGATGATCATGATGGTCCCTTCTGACCTAAATATCTATGAATCTATGAATTTATTACCCTGACTACATTGTCCTTCGTGCTTTACATCAGCAGTATTCACAGCTTTCACCAAATCTTATTATGGCCTAGACAGATTCTGAAGCTAATCATTTTATACAGTGCATCCTGCAACATAGTATCTGCAAAATGACCAAACATTAATAGTTGCATTGTTGAACCTGTGTTTTTTATCCCTTGAACTGCCTCTTCCTCATCTCATTCTCTCACACACACGCTTGCAGCTTTCTTCCACCCATTTAGCTTATTTAGATCAAAATCTGTGTAATAGAATGTTGTATTTAGTTCTAGGCATATGATCAACAATATTAATGTTAGCAATCTAAACTAACTATTTTAAAATTATACTGTTGCCATGAATTTGTGTCAAATGCTGCTGAATTCATAAAGCAACATGTAACACTAACTTAGAAATCTTTATTTTTCACTAGAATAGCTGTGCTCCTGGAAGCGATAATGTCATCTCTCTTTTGATGCCCATGTTCCATCAATGAACCCAAACTTGTGACACACACTTAATGAACAGGGTTTGTCCAGTTTGTGTGACTGGAAACACAATTAATAATTTATAATTTATTCATTTAATGTCACTATTTTGCTGTTCACAAAATATCTGAAAACTAATTTTCTCACATTTTTGTTATTTTAAATTATTTGAAATGTATTGAGTATGAAAATAACTATTGGTCGATAGGTTGTTAGTGAACAAATTGAGAGTATTCAGTATTCACAAATTGAGCAGTATAGATTGGACATATGGGTAGGTTTCTTTTTCTTTGAATGGAGAAACATAAATCTTTGGCTCTTGCTTCTGGCGTGAATGCTCATGATTACGAATTTGAAATTTGTGTTTTGTGCATATTTTATAGTAATGTCTTAAATTTTGCTGGTTTGGTGAGTAAACTTAACTGCCAAAATATTCACCAAAACACGTACATATAAATGCCAGTTTTACATGCTGATGTGCCAATACCAGCATCTGAATGGAGGATTTGGACAGCATATAATGACACCTCAAAATTGAAATCATAGTGTCAGCCCTGTAGGTGTCTTACTTTATATGACCTATCAGGAGCAGACAAGTTTTCAATGAATTTTAGGAGGGTAATGGAATTCCTGCAGTGAAAAACAAGGGGAGAAAGGACTCCCATTAATCCTTTTCCACTGGCACCCTCTGGCTTGAAGTGCTTTGCCTTATATAGAGGTTTTAAGGTTTGGTTTAATGGCTCTCAGCATCACACAATAAAAATTGTTCCAGCACCCCTGTAGACACTACTTGTACAAAGTGCTCTGAGCACCTTCTACTTTAAATAGAATTAAAGGGTGCTCAGCACTTTGATGCATCAAGCATCTTTTTCCAAGTCACTGTCAGACAGCATTGGACTTTGATTTGGGTATGTCACAGATATTAAGGGGAATCTCAGGTTTCCATTTATTACGAGAGTAAGCTTCTACCAAAATAGTCTTGGAAACATGAATTGATGTAAAGGGAGTACTAGAGTTGAAAAAAAAAGTACAGCTGGGTGCGACTTTTGGAAAAGAGGCTGAGTATGCAAGAGGGAACCTTAAGAGTTCAGCACTTGCTTTGTCTATATACAGGAAAACACTTAAATTTGGGGACTGTCCAAAGGATCATCTAACTAACCCTTTCCCAAATCCGTTGAGTGGCCGTACTCATAGTGGTGCAATAATGGTAGACTGGAATTTATTGAGCAGTGAAGGGTGCAGAAAACATTTGGCAGGTCTGTCTCAAAAATGGTAAGAATGTCTGCACTATATGATTGTCTCCCTGTCTCGGAAACTAGGTTGTTTGTCTTGGAATTAGGGGAGCACAGATACCATCATGAGAGCTGTGGGAAGAACTTCACATCCTAAATGAAGTCATGAGTCTGTTTTTGCCAGTTGTGATGCTTTTTTCTCAGTTGCTGGAATGTTGTCTGCAGCACTTGCTCCTGGTTCTTTTTTCCCCTTCCTTTTTAGAATAGAGGAATCCGGGGCTGAAAATAGGCATGATTATAACTAACTTCAGATGTTATGTGGTATTACAGCTCTGCCATGGTCATAAATCTCACTAAAACAAAATAAAAACAAAGAACAGAAAGAGAGAGAGAGGTGGGTGTGAAAATACCCAGCCCGTTAACCTTGATACTCTTGCTGATTTCTGTAGCTCAGTCATTACTTCCAAAAATTGTTTGGTTCAGTCATGCCCCAAACGATCATTGGTGGCTTTAATGTGAATAAGAATAAAATTTGCCAAAGGGGAGAACTTTACATTACATAAACTTCTGATTGACAAAATACAGAGGATCCCATCCATTGTATATTCTAAATGGAAGGGCCATCTCAGGAGAAGCGTGCTAAGACTTGTCAAGGGTTTCAGTGAACAATCTGAGTACAGTAAAAGATGCAATAAAAGATACTGTGATGCTATCACAGTGTAAGATGGTGTAAACTTTTTACGGGGAGAAGGGAGAAGGCAGAAATAATGGAAATGGATATATTTCCATTCCCTAAGGACCTCTGTTAATGCCAGACTGTCTGCCATTTCGGTTCAGAGGCTATATTTACGTTCAGATATGGACTACTGAGAGGACTCAGGTCAACATCGCAAACGTAGTTAGATTCTTAGATTTGTCATTAAGCCTAAAACCAGGTAAGTTTTGTGTGGTTTAAATTCACCGGGTTGTGGGATTTTGTTACAAAAGTTTCCTGAAGCTCTAGTTATATGGTGGCATGCACCAATTAAGGTAGCTTCTCCTCTTGCTGACATAATGAAATGAAAGCAGCAGAAGCAGGTGTCCAATCTAATCACTTGCCTCATTGTTATAACTCAGCACCTTAAAACTCTGCAAAGCTAGCTTACATATAAACTTCATAGCATTCTGCATTCTTCTGGTCCTGTAATTTCTGTTTGTTAATGAACAGATAAATGGACTTGCTGCCGACACACTGCAACAGGGAACCATAAATCTGTGGCAGGCAGTGCTTTAAGAGTGGAACTGGCCCAAGTATTTCCTGGCATTGAAAAGCAAAAATATTTTTCTTCTATTCTTTATTTATGATTTATTATTCATTTAAACATACCCTATTTGCTTCACTGTCAGTGCAATGAAATGATAATTAATTCAATGATGGGAAACGCCCAATGTGTTTATCCTGAGACACTAGAAAACATTCAAGTTCAAAACACTCTTTTAAAAGTCTTTCCTTTCTTCTAATTTATTAATCAAAATGGCTTTGTCATCACTGCATTACAGTAGGGAAACACATTTATTAAACAGTGCCTTATAATGTCTTAATCCCTTGTTTCCCTGTGAATATATCCCTTAAATTTACTCTCAAACCATTGACTTTCCCGGATTGTTCTTTCAGTGTGGTTTCTATTTTTATATGTAATGAACTGGCCAATGTGAATTATACTATTTCCCTCTACCTGTTGGAGTCAGACCCTCTCAGCTGTGATTCATAGGCTACATATTGTTTTGGAGATTCTCCTTTAGCTCAAGTGGCTGTGATTTGGGGGTTTGATCCAACTTGGCAAAACTCCCATTGACCTCAGTGGTGCAAGATCAGATTCCTGAAACAGAGGCATCTGAATCCTTGCCCAGCTATCACGATGAATTTTCAAGTGGTCAAGGTGTCCAGTATAGGCAGAACCATAAAGACCTACGAAGCTACTGACTTCTTTGTATTATTCTGCACCTACAGGATGAAGTACTTACATACTTAGAAACAGGGCTTTCTGAATTAATTAGTTGTAATTAATTTGTCTGATTTATAATTTTAGCCTTTGTTCTCTTTGTGAATTATATGTGAGCAGGTAGTAATTTTTACAAATGTCTTTATTTGTAGTTTTATCTAATTTTAGCCTGGAGTTTGTCCATTCACTATTTGTTGAATTTTCCCAGCTCTATTTATAAAGTTAAAAGTTAAAAATAAAGACATGGTAAAACATTTTCGGTATTTCTGTTCTGCACTTTTCTTTCTGGTTTATGATTTATTTTTCACTAATGATTTTATGCTGTCAAAGTAGTACAATAGGAATGGAATTGGTTTCAGAAGGTGCCCAACAATTCTAGTCTCAGGTAATACAGAACTTTCAAAATCACTAGAAAAGAATGAGCCTCCTTTATTATTAAGAATTTTAAAATCATAAGACTGATTTTATGGAACCACTGCAGAATATATTAACTGTAGGGGATGAAATGAAACACTCCCGACCATCCAGTGGTCTCTGCTATTACTGTTGTCAGTGCTGCGTGATGTCCTCTGTCTCTGGCTGCTCTAATATTTTTATCAGGCCACAGAGTTTATACAATCCAGCAACCACAGTTAAGTCCTGAAATCTGTTTATCAATAAGGCTTTTTGTTTTTGTTGGTGGTTGTTTTTAATAAATATTGTATTGTTATATCTGAGTATGGAATTTCAATGCAATCTGCAGTTATAGCAATGATTTATAAATCATGGCTAAGTACACTAATGCTATGTACAGAGTTCAGTTTTGTGGGTTTACATCTCAGCCGAAGGCCTGACTCAGAGAAGTGCTTATACCTGTGTCTAACTTTAAGTATGTGAGTAATCTCCATTGAAGTCACACCTAAACTTGTGCTTCCATACCTTGCTGAATGAGGGCCTAACCTAACACATCAATTCTGTTAAATCTTATAACCAATAATGAGCGGCTATAAACATCTACAATCAGTTAAATACTATAAGCACTACATTGTTTTTTTTTCCAATAAAGTTTATATATCCAGACTTCCTCTTTTGATGCAGTGCCCTTTGATCAAAATCAATGGAAAGAATCACATTGATTTCAGTGAGATTTGGAGCAGGACTTTGAGGAATTTGAATCACTTAAAATTATATAACTGTCAAGGTGTCCAGCTAAGATTTGCTGATGTTGATAGTGTCCCATGTATTCTTTATATGGTACCGTGGGGAGGAGTTTTATTTTCTTCTCCTTCAATACCTGGCTGCTGTAGCAGAAACTTTTGTGAGAGGAAGTACTTCCTTATTAGATTTTCTCAAAACAATGGGTTAGATAGGACCCAGAGAGGACCACCTCAGTTTAAGGGTGACTTTGTGGCAATATAGAGCCAACACAGAGGCTTTTACACTGCCCACTCTCCCTGCTGTTGGCATAGTGAAAAAAAGGGACGAGACCAGGATGCCACTATACCATGCCAATCCTAGGCTGTGTTTCTGACCACAATGATTATTAAAGGCCAGTGTGATTTAGAATAGGCTTTAAGCTGCTGTAACACAGTGCAGGTGATCCACCACACACAGAGTGGTGCCGGAGTTCAGGGATTGAAAGGAGACCTGTAAACCACTTTAGCACACATATTCTTGCCTTTCACAGCATGCATTTTAGTCATATCCAAAGATATAGCCTAATGCATTTGTAATTTATTTAAACTATCTTTCCATTTTTCATGGGTTTCTGAATTAAGTTTTTTCAGAAGTCTTTGTCGCATTCTGAGAATCTTGTAACTGATGAGGTATTATTTGTCAAAAGACAAACATAAATGGCTGCCAGCAGTCATGAAGTCTAGCATAGAGCGTTCCTATGATGCTGGTAACAGGATTATATGGATTTATTGTTTACTCTCTTTAATATTATACTCTACATTGATTTGTTTTGAAAGGCTGGACGTTTCAGCAACACTAAGCACTTATAGTGTTGGAAGAGTGTTGAAGTACAATGGTGTTTAGCTTTTAACTTTTATTACTTTGTTTTTAAATTTCCAAGAAATCTGTCAGGCTGCCATTTTGTGAGGAAGAGTTGATGCCGCACATTAACAGAATTACACGGCCTCTTGGATTCCCTCCTAGGCACTTTGCTTTTGTTCTTTCTTGGGGTTGGGGTTGTTTGTTTTATTTTAAAATAAAAGTCATTGAGACTGAAAATGTATATGGCTGCTTTCTTCTGCATGGAAAAAACATAACAAGAGACTTTTCTCTTTTTCTTTCTCTTTTTTACTTTTCCTGAAAGCTGCTCTGAGAATTTTAGAAGTTGTTTTCTTTTTCTGAAGCACTAGTTGTCTTGCCAACACTCCGGAGATGATATTTCTCCTCTACTTTGTTAATCATAGGCTTTTAGGAAAGGAGTTTTTAGTGGCACCCAAGGGGAACTGTTTACTGTCAATTTGAAAGTTTACTATTACTCTACTTGACCAACTTACAATGGATGGTGGATGCATGTGGAGTGAAAATCCTAACCAGGGATAAATACATCTTCAGCACTTATAGGCTTTTGACTGTTTTGAACAAGGTTGGGACTCCATCTAAAATAAATAAGCCTCAGCAGTTCATAAATATTTGATATTGGTCACTCAGATCAAACTTCCCCAGGAAATGGTTCATCTGGAAAATGAAAGCCCTCAGAAACTCTGGTTTGTCCTTGATGTCACTTTCTCCTGATTCTTCTCTCATTGTATCTTCCCCCCATTTTTTAAATAACTTACATTGTGTTTGCCCTTTTTTATTATTAGCATTCAAATATTTTGTGCCTACTTTCCACATCAGGCAATGACGGCCTATATGCAATAATCTATTATTCATTTACAGTATTTCAGATAACACTTTTAAAGTTAAGAAAATTATTTCCTGATTGCTTTTTCACTTTGTTAGCATTCTTCAAAACTTAATAAAATTTCATTCTTAACACAGAAACAAAAACTTCTTCTCTACCACAATGGTGATAATTTTGGCATGCAGTAGACAGCCCATGAGGAACCACTCTGAAACCACCAACTTACTTCACATAGCCCATGAAAAGATGGGTGAAATCTTCTCCCTACTGAAGTCAATGGGACCAGGATTTCACCCAACAGCCATTATTAATGACCTGTGAAAGCCTTTCAATCCCAGAGGTTCTGGAACAGTTTTTATAGTGGGGGTGCTGAAAATAGAAACCATGTATTTGGTTGTTATTACTACTTCAAGACAGGAGATGCTGTCACACCCCCAGAGCCCCTAGTTTCAGCACCCCTGTTCTATCCTATTGACAACCTTTTGAGCCACCCTGTCATATATTTTATTTTTTACACAAAACTGACTTGTAATCTTGACTGAACTAATTTATTTAATGGCTTTTGGCGATTCATAGATTCTGAGGTCAGAAGGAACCATTTTGATAATCTAATCTGACCTCCTGTATAACACAGGCCATAGAATTTCCCCAAAATAATTCCTAGATTATATCTTTTAGAAAGGTTTCAGAGTAGCAGCTGTATTAGTCTGTATTCGCAAAAAGAAAAGGAGTACTCATGGCACCTTAGAGACTAACAAATTTATTTGAACATAAGCTTTCGTGAGCTACAGCTCACTTCATCGAATGTATTCAGTGGAAAATACAGTGGGGAGATTTATATACATAGAGAACATAAAAAAATGGGTGGTACCATACACACTGTAATGAGAGTGATCACTTAAGGTGAGCTATTACCAGCAGGAGGGGAGGGGGGACCTTTTGTAGTGATACTCAAGGTGGGCTATTTCCAGCAGTTGACAAGAACGTCTGAGGAACAGTGGGAGGTGGGGGGTGGGAATAAACATGGGGAAATAGTTTTACTTTGTGTAATGACCCATCCACTCCTAGTCTTTATTCAAGCCTAAGTTAATTGTATCCAATTTGCAAATTAATTCCAATTCAGCAGTCTCTCATTGGAGTCTGTTTTTGAAGTTTTTTTGTGGAAGAATTGCAACTTTTAGGTCTGTAATCAAGTGACCAGAGAGATTGAAGTGTTCTCCGACTGGTTTTTGAATGTTATAATTCTTAACATCTGATTTGTGTCCGTTTATTCTTTTATGTAGAGACTGTCCAGTTTGGCCAATGGCAGAGGGCCATTGCTGGCACATGATGGCATATATTGCCTTGGTAGATGTGCAGGTGAACGAGCCTCTGATAGTGTGGCTGATGTTATTAGGCCCTATGATGATGTCCCCTGAATAGATATGTGGACACAGTTGGCAACGGGCTTTGTTGCAAGGATAGGTTCCTGGGTTAGTGGTTCTGTTGTGTGGTGTGTGCTTGCTGGTGAGTATTTGCTTCAGGTTGGGGGGCTGTCTGTAAGCAAGGACTGGCCTGTCTCCCAAGATCTGTGAGAGTGATGGGTCATCCTTCAGGATAGGTTGTAGATCCTTGATGTGTTGGAGAGGTTTTAGTTGGGGGCTGAAGGTGATGGCTAGTGGTGTTCTGTTCGTTTCTTTGTTGTGCCTGTTCTGTAGTTGGTGACTTCTGGGTACTCTTCTGGCTTTCTCAATCTGTTTCTTCACTTCTGCAGGTGGGTATTGTAGTTGTTAGAATGTTTGATAGAGATCTTGTAGGTGTTTGTCTCTGTCTGAGGGGTTGGAGCAAATGCGGTTGTATCGTAGAGCTTGGCTGTAGACAATGGATTGTGTGGTGTGGTCTGGATGAAAGCTGGAGACATGTAGGTAGGAATAGCGGTCAGTAGGTTTCTGGTATAGGGTGGAGTTTGTGACCATCGCTTATTAGCACCCTAGTGTCCAGAAAGTGGATCTCTTGTGTGGACTGGTCCAGGCTGAGATTGATAGTGGGATGGAAATTGTTGAAATCGTGGTGGAATTCCTCAAGAGCTTCTTTTCCATGGGTCCAGATGATGAAGATGTCATCAATGTAGCGCAAGTAGAGTAGGGGCATTAGGGGATGAGAGCTGAGGAAGTGTTGTTCTAAGTCAGCCATAAAAATGTTGGCATACTGTGGGGCCATGCGGGTACCCATAGCAGTGCCGCTGATTTGAAGGTATACATTGTCCCCAAATGTGAAATAGTTATGGGTGAGGACAAAGTCACAAAGTTCAGCCACCAGGTTTGTTGTGACATTATCGGGGATACTGTTCCTGACGGCTTGTAGTCAATCTTTGTGTGGAATTTGGTGTAGAGGGCTTCTACATCCATAGTGGCCAGGATGGTGTTTTCAGGAAGATCACCGATGGATTGTAGTTTCCTCAGGAAGTCAGTGGTGTCTTGAAGATAGCTGGGGGTGCTGGTAGCGTAAGGCCTGAGGAAGGAGTCTACATAGCCAGACTATCCTGCTGTCAGGGTGCCAATGCCTGAGATGATGGGGTGTCCAGGATTTCCAGGTTTATGGATCTTGGGTAGCAGATAGAATACCCCAGGTTGGAGTTCCAGGGGTGTGTCTGTGCGGATTTGTTCTTGTGCTTTTTCAGGGAGTTTCTTGAGCATTGGTCAAACTGGACAGTCTGTACGTAAAAGAATAAATGGACACAAATCAGACATCAAGAATTATAACATTCAAAAACCAGTCAGAGAACACTTCAATCTCTTTGGTCACTCAATTACAGACCTAAAAGTTGCAATTCTTCAACAAAAAGCTTCAAAAACAGACTCCATTGAGAGACTGCTGAACTGGAATTAATTTGCAAATTGGATACAATTAACTTAGGCTTGAATAAAGACTGGGAGTGGATGGGTCATTACACAAAGTAAAACTATTTCCCTATGTTTATTCCCCTTCCACCCACCACTGTTCCTCAGACGTTCTTGTCAACTGCTGGAAATGGTCCACCTTGATTTTCACTACAAAAGTTCCCCTTCCCCCCTGCTCTCCTGCTGGTAATAGCTCATCTTAAGTGATCACTCTTGTTATAGTGTGTATGGTAACACCCATTGTTTCATGTTCTCTATGTATATAAATCTCCCCACTGTATTTTCCACTGAATGCATCCGATGAAGTGAGCTGTAGCTCATGAAAGCTTATGTTCAAATAAATTTGTTAGTCTCTAAGGTGCCACAAGTACTCCTTATCTTTTAGAAAAACATCCACTCTTCATTTAAAAGTTGTCAGTGATGAAGAATATACCACAAGCTTTGGTAAATTGTTCCAGTGGTTAATTACTATCATTGTTAAAAACGTCCACCTTATTTCCAGGATGAATTTGTCTAGTTTCAGTTTTCAGCAATTCAATCCTGTTATACCTTTCTCTGCTAGACTGAAGAGCCCATTTGTAAATATTTGTTCCCATGTAGATATTTATACATTGTAATCAAGTCATCCCTTATCCTTTTCTTTTTTAAGCTAAATAGATTGTGCTCCTTCAGTCAATCACTGTAAGGAAGGTGTTCAAATCCTTGAATCATTTTCATGGCTCTTCTCTGAACCCTCTCCAATTTATCAAATCCTTGATTTGTGGGCACCAGAACTGGAGATAGTGTCCCAGCAGTGGTTGTACCAGTACCAAACAGAGAGGTAAAATAGCGTCTCTCCTCCTACTCTAGATTCTCCTGTATTTTTAGAAGAATTTTTAGATCTCATTTCTTTTCTTTTTTTTCTTTTAATTTTAAACCACAGGCAGATTTTAATGTTGGACTTCACAGCAGATACGGTCTAGCTGTTTCATCACTGAATATTCAGGGTTTTGATGTTAAAATCTATGGTAAATGTTATTTCCCTCACAAGTGTTGATATGCACAAACATTGCTTTTCTATTTAAAATGAATTTCCTATTGATAACAGCTGGTCATTTTCCTAGTTCCAACATTTTTCATACAAAATGGGAAGTGATCTCTAAAATCCTGCCTAGAAGCACTGGAGCAGAGCAAATTTTGGTCTGAAAGAAAATAAGGCATTAAGGGTGTTCAAAATTTTTCCATTTGGATCTGTTTTTGATGGAAAACATGGGTTTTTGACTAAACAATTTTTTTTGGTGAAAGTATTTTATTTCTACACATAATTTCAATTTTTTGTTGAAAAAACAAACACCCCAAAATTGAAAATTTGGTTTGGAAATGCTGCTGCAGTGACTCAAGAAAGTTGTAATTCAGGTTCCTCATATCCGCATTCTTCTCTGTGAATTGGCGTCCCCAGCTGGACTACAACTCCCATGATGCACCACAGTGACTCAGCTGGTGAATCGTAAGAAATGCTAGGGCACCTGGCTGATAGAGGAACCGGGTCCTGGTTACAATGGAGACTTGAGGTGCCTGAACTATGACTTCCATGAGGCACTATGGCTGTATTTCCAAATCAGTATTTTTCTGGTTTAAACCAAAAGTTTTTGGCCAACATATTTAGTTTATAGCCAAAAATGTCTGGCTTTGGATTATTTTGCCAAAAAGTAAAGTAAAATAAAATAAATGCCAGAAGTAAAAAGTTAAAATTGCCCAAAAGGTTTTCTTGGTTTGTTTGTTTTTTGCCAAAAAGTAAACTAACTAACTAAATAAAATAAAAGTAACCCAAAACATTTTCCAACCAGATCAGAAAAATAGTTAATATTGATGGTCTGAATATGAAAAAGCACTATTACTTACTCAGTTTTTCACACACCTATTTTTACAAATAACTATAGTATATGGTAAATCAGTAAATTGACAGACTGGATTATGTAATACTATTTATTGTTAACTTTTTATTTGTAAATTCACCTCTGTGATTAACATGAAACGTTTTTGTAGATTCTAAACCCCTTCCATAAAAGATGAAAAATGAAGTCAGTCAGGATACTGAACATGTGCAAGTACATTATCCACTGGAAAAAAATCCCTGGTCTAGCTGAACAGGAGTCCTACTGGGATTTCAATAGCACACTTGTTTTTATATTTAAGCAGTTTAATAGATTTTGGCAGCTTAATAAAATCCATTTCACTCTGAATCTTATAAACCTCCCACTTTTTCTGTTGAGCATGATGTAGCTCACACTCTCTTCACATAGAGGGCAGTTTATACCTCTGTATTGCAGTTTCACATGCCATTTACATCAGCCTTTCCCCAGACAGACAAAACTGAGTATAGTCCAAAACATTATAATAACATTTGTCTCTGTTGTTGACGAGGGCCAGCACATATTAATTTGTCATTTGCTGTGTATTTATCAACCAGATTGCTGACTATTGCCATACCGAGGCTGTTAAAAGCCTTTATTAAAACTGCTGCAGCTGAAATCTAATGGCTTTCATTGTATGGATGATATTGTTGTTATAAATGTATGTATATAGATATGTGAAATGCTATAACTATATATGTATATATAATAGTGTACATAGACCATAGTAATAGTGTTTTTCAAATCACTAGCTACCAAAATATGAATTCAGAAATCCAGCACAGTGAACATTTTTGTACCTATTATGGCAAGAGATATTTTCTTTCTTCTGCTGCAGTGCAAGCCCTGAAATATCTTTAATGAAACAGTATTACTGGTGGAACTGGTACAATAGTAGCTGGTAATTACCATGGCAATCATAATTTTTAAGCATTTCATTGCCCATAATCTTTATGGTGCAGCATCAGTTGAAGGAAATTTAGTCCAAGTCAGGCAAGCTGACAGTCCTAACAAACATTTGCATACTCTCTTTAATGGACTCCACCTAAAAAAAGAGTGAAAATACGGATTTGGGAAAGAGACAGGGCAGGAGTGGGGCCTACGGGGAAGAGATGGGGCAGAGGTGGGGCCTATGGGGAAGAGGCCAGGTGTGGGGAGGATCCAGCACTCCTGCTGGAGTGTCCGGTATTTAAATATTACAAATTTGGCAACCCTAATATGCAGCCATTGTAACATACAAGGTAGCACCTTCATTTTAAAGGCGAATCCTCTCAGACAGAGACAACAACTAATATCATCATCTTGCCAAATCTCCCTGAATCCTACATAATAGGGCAGGAATATTGCAGTTTTATCTATGAGTTGAATAGAATAGGTTGCTGTACTATCTTATTGCTGGATGGGCCCTGCTCACCTATCAAAGAAGCAGAGGGAGAAACTTGTGTTTCTAAGTGTGGGTAATTATTCTCTTTCAGATGTAACAGAAGGGCTATGTAGCCTGAAAACAGAGCTGTCCCCTGGGGGAAGAGCAGGCAACCCCAGAATTGTTTTAGAAGAATATACGGCAAGAGTGAAAATAATAAAAATGGTGAGTGTGAGAGTGATCACTGAACTGTGCCATAGAATAACTCTTGAAGTGGCTAGGCAGAGACAATTAGGCAGAAAGCAGCATGTAGCTCAGAGAACCTATCCCCTAAACCATACCTCCTAAAATGGAATATTTACTATTTATTTAGTTGGGAGATCAAAATCTGGAGGCATGTTCCAGCTCAGTAGTAATTATCTTATTCATTACTATTACTTGCTGTTACTCCATAGAGTCCTTTGATAAAAGAAATCAGAAATCACAACTCATCAAAGGTTTTTGTGTGATCCACTATGGGGTGGGAAAACTACGGCTTGTAGGCCACATCCGGCCTGCCAGCTGATTTAATTCAGCCCTTGAGCTCCCACTGGGGAGCGGGGTCTGGGGCTTGCCCTGCTCCCATGCTCCAGCCAAAAAGTAGGGTCAGCAGCCACTCCACGTGGCTCCCAGAAGCAGTGGCATGTCCCCGCTCTGGCTCCTACATTTAGGGCCAGCCAAGGGGCTCCGTGCGCTGCCGCCATAGCTCCCATTGGCCACAGTTCCTGGCCAATGGGAGCTGCAGGGACGGTGCCTGCAGATGGGACAGCGTGTAGAGCCACCTGGTTGCACTGCTGCATAGGACCCAGAGTGGGGACATGCCACTGCTTCCAGGAGCTGCTTGAGGTAAGCGCTGCCCTAAGCCTGCACCCCTGAACCACTCCCGAGCCCTGAGCCCTTGCCCCAGCCCTGATCCCCCTCCTCCCCTCTGAACCCCTCAGTCTTATCCCAGAGCACGCTCCTACACCCCCAAACCCCTCATCCGCAGCCCCACCCAAGAGTCTGCACCCCCAACTGGAGCCTTCATTTCCCCCTGCATCCCAATCCCCAGCCCAGAGCCCCAGCCCTCACTCCAAACCCCTCAGCCCAGAGCCCCCTCCTGCATCCCAAATCCCTCATCCCCAGCTCCACCCCAGAGCCTGCACCCCCAGCTGGAGCCATCACTATCCATGCACTCTAACCCCCTACCCCACCCCGATCCCCCTCTCACTCTACAAACCCCTTGATCCCATCCCAAAGCAACCTCCTGTACCCCAAATGCTCATTCCCAGCCCCACCCCAGAGCCTGTAGCCCCAGCCGGAGCCCTCACACAAACCCCACACTCCAACCCCCCTGCCCCAGTCTGGAGCCCCCTCCTGTACCCTGATCTCCTCATTTCTGGCCCCACCCCAGAGCCTGAACCCCCAGCCAGAGCCCTCACCCCCTCCTTCATCCCAACCCCAATTTTGTGAGCATTCATGGCCTGCCATATAATTTCCATACCCAGATGTGGCCCTCAGGCCAAAAAGTTTACCCACCCCCATATGCCCATAAGCTTTTTTCATCCACAAACTCCTGGTTTGAAATTCACAAAAGTAGAATATCAGCAAGAGTATACAGATCCTGTAACCTCTAAATTACTGCTTTAAACCCAGCCTGTATAGCTAATGTCTGAAAGCTGCCATCATCATCTAATGACCGTTTTGTGGTTTATGGTATCTGAAATGAACTAGTGTTCACAGTCTGGTGGAGATATGATTACAACACAAATACCAAACAAATAAACAATGCCACAGTTGCCATCCTTATTGGTATCCTCACTAAAGGGACCAAGGATTGGAGGGGGCGGGGAGAGAAAAGAGAGTTACTTTATTTCACTTGAGGTTATCCTTCTAGGTCACAACTGAGGTGCATTGGAGGGTTGTTACGCTGAACTTATTTTCTGAATAGAGAAATTCAGTCTCTAAGACTGTCAACCAAGCATCTTGCAGAAGCATTAAGTTCAACTTTAAGATATATTAGGAAATACAATGCCAGTGAAAAAATAACAATCTAAGAAAGTCTGTGCAGCATCAGGTCAAAGTGAAGGTGATACTGGATATTGTTCTGAATTACATTCAGTTTTTAATTGAAAGCATAGAGCAATGGATGCTTTTAGCTGGCTTTCTAAAGTACCTTGCACACATGGTTCTGTATAAATAATCATTTTTGATTAAGGAAAGACTCCTCCAGCTTCACAGATAGAGAGCCAGCAGATAAGCCCATCTAGATCTTCACTATTAAACACTCCGGCAGACAGGCCAGCTGGCATTACAAATTGAAATGGCAGTGATTCTAATGATTAGAGCTGATCAAAACCTCTTCATTGTTGATAATATTTGTTGTAAATGTTTGCAGGTTTTGTTGTGCAAATCCTTCTGAACTCTTCTTTTTCTTTTTCTTTTTTTTTGCTATTGAACCATCTCTATTGCTGATAAACACTGGTATTAGTTAACTGCACCTGACAATGAACTAAATGTGTACCTGCCTTCAGCTACTGTACAATGCTTTACAGTTACTTAGACCAGAGAAAAACATTGGCATGAAAGATTATCCTACCTGAATAAATGCTATGCTGTGGGTTGTTTTTTAAAGTCAGCATTTGGCCAACATTTGGAATATCTTTCCAAAGTCTGTTCTGAAAACTCTTTAAGTTCTCCTGGAGATTTGGGCTCCAGTTGAGCAAAGTCCATGAGCATGTGTCTTATGTTACTCCAGGGAAGAGCCTTATTTTAAGTAAGGGAGTAGTCACACTGACTTCAGTAGGATGCCTATGTCTAGTAAAGAACATGCTTAATATCTTTCTTAATAGGACACTTGGTAAGTAACAAACAACAAGAATGACACAACAATCTTCCTCATGATTTTGTATTTCCTTTTTCATCTATGAGAGAAATAATTTATCTTCTTGCAGCAATCATTCTGGAGTAACAATAGTTTGACTACTGGACCACGGTTCGGGAAATTGACAGGTAAGATCACTCTGCTGCCTGCTTGCAGGTGTTTTAGAGATAGCTCTGAGTAATAGGTATATTGACTCTGAGTCATGTGAAATCTGCCAGCAAATATACCCTTTAGCTAGAAATTTCTCATTTTAGACTAACATGTTCTTTTCCTTCCTTTCTGGCCTGTGTATTGCTAATTGAAAGTATCAGCAATGAATCCTACAGACTACATAGTATTAAGGGCCTGATCCTTAGCCAGTTTGGGAGACATATGCCTCATGCAGTAAGTAGTAGAACAGCATTAAAGTTTCTAAAAATATAGCCGATAATTGTCTAAAACACAAAAGGTACTACAGTCAATGTGAGATAACTTTCTTTTGGATCTTATTATGATGGATAAAGATAAATTAATCACTAAATTGGATGTTGATGGGACCATAGGGACCAATTATAATAATCTAATTACATTAATATGAGCAAACAGAGGGCAAACCCAATCAGTAATATATGTATTTGATGCTTCAGAAGGATTAAATAACCCGAACTGAGCAAAATTATGAGCAAAATTGTTTGGGAGGAAAAATTTAGACAGAAAAATGTGAATGATAATTGGGCTCAAGTTTTCTTGAAAGGTTTTCAAACTATTGCCAACCCTCTTTGAGTTCTGGATTTATTTTTTCTTAAACAAATCCCACAGTAAGGGAGTTCTGTGTACATTGGGATTTTGTAATAAAATGCTCCCTAGTTACCGCAAGGTAGAGCTTGCTGTGGGGGACTGTAGGCACACATGCCCTTCTCAGCCAATCGTAGCCTGACTTTATGTTGGGCTATGGCTGATTGCCCTCTGGGGCCTAAGGAGCACCAGTATTAGTCAGCAGTGGCTAGGCAGACTCCCACTACTCTCTTAATGATTGGAAGGGCCCCCCGGCATTTCATGCTCTCTTGTCTGTGCATTGCCCACCCAGCCTTGTGCTGGATCAGAGGAATCACATTTTACATCTGATTATGTAAACTGCTCAAGTGTTCTGTTAATTATTATGTTTGCTGCATTGCATTCCCTGCCTTCTCACCCCTCTGTATCAGGAAGATGATATTGCACTTGATCATATGGATGTTATTCTTGTCATGTATTGAAGTTCATAAGTTTTGGTTGGCAAGGTAGTTCTGGCAGGAGAAATTTGACAATTAA
Source organism: Lepidochelys olivacea (assembly GCF_965140295.1). Classification (NCBI taxonomy): domain Eukaryota; kingdom Metazoa; phylum Chordata; order Testudines; family Cheloniidae; genus Lepidochelys; species Lepidochelys olivacea. The sequence goes on from NC_140411.1 coordinate 105,347,799, forward strand.
ATTGGGAGATGGGGGATTACAGTGCTCTACAACTGCTGTAGTTTTCCTTGGAGCCACATTAGATCCCTAGGGAGGATGTTAGCAGGCTTATGTCTAATACAGTGGGCTGGCCCTTAATAGGTTGTATGGCATATGGATCTAACAGACGAAGGTCTTCAGTGTTCCCTGATTAAGTAAGTAAGTAAATCAGTTTATTCATGTCTGAATATCAGTGACATCATAGTAGCATTTTTTGTATCCTTCATGATCCATCAATAACTTTGAGCACTTAGCAGCTGGCCTGCCAATGATCTGCCACACACCATCCATCTGTCTCTTTGCTGGTTGTCCTCTGCTATGGTGACCCACCGCCATTCCTTCCGCGATAATTTTCTCAAGGTTATTTCCGTCTTTATGCCTAATGTAATCAAAGTACAGAAATTTGCTTCTGTTGATTTCTGACATCGGGGTCTGCTTCTCTCTAATCATATTTCTAATATAGGCATTTGTTTTTTTTCCATCCAGGAGAAACATAAGAGTCTTTGCCAGCACCACATTTGTTCTTTGGAACATCCTCCTTGGTTGAATCCACATAATTCAGTTTGTCTGCTGCCTCTGCAGTTTGTCTGTTAATTGTGATGTCAGCTTGCATCCAGTTTTTGTTAGTTTGTCAGTGTACATCTTGTTTCCATTGCATTCACTCCATATTCCTCACTAGCTGTTTTTACAGAGTCCAGTATTTATTTCAATTCATCGGTGGTTGTAGCAAAGAGTGTTGTGTCATCAGCCTATCTCAGGTTGGTTAAGAGGTGTCCACCATTGGAAATCCCAGTGTCTTCCGCTTTGTCAAGACCTTCTGAGGCTTATCTCATAATAAATTCTGTGTATATGTTAAAGAGGGTTGGGGACAAAATACACCCTTGTCTCATACCCTACTCTGTGGAAAACCACTCACTGTCACCTTCTGCTGTTCTCACTGTAGTCTATTTGTTGTGGTGGGGACCTGTGATGAACCTGTGATTAGAAGCTTTCGAAACCGATGTCTGCCAGTATCCTCCAAAGGCAGTCATGTCAGATGCTATAAAACAGTTTTGAGTAGTCAGTAAAGCACATCGAAGCATTGTCTGCATTTTTCAGTTGTGTGACAGGTATTCACAATTTGGTCACGCATCCCTCGACCTTCTCTGAAATTAACTTGTTGCGGTGATAGTTTTGCTTCTATCCTTCATATTATGCAATCCTGGATTATGTGGAGTAGACCTTTTCTTGCACAATAGACTCTATTATATCTCTTTCCTATGGTAAAGGCAGAAAAATTGCCTTCATCCAGTCTTTTGGACAATTTCTAGCCATCCATATATCATTATTAATATTCCACATAAGATCAGTACTCCATTCATCAATCACTTTTAACAATTCTGCAGACATTATTTACCTCTTGTGCTTTCCCAGACTTCATTTTCATAATAGCGTGCACCACTTCCTCTTGCCCAATATATGGGTACAGCTTGGGACCCTCTTTTCTGTCATTCTGTATTATGAGTGTCTCTGGGGAGGCCTGGTAACATCTCCACCTCCATTTAATATCATCACCTTCAGTGACCTGTTATTATGTTTAGTCAATGGGAAAACCTCCTGGTAAGAAGTCTGACCACTGTGAATATATATTTTGTTTTATTGCTTTCTTTATAATTCTCAGGTTCCATATATATTTGCCCTTATATATTTGTTTTTTTCTTCTCTAGTTTGCCTTTGAATCTGTCTCTTCAGTCCATATATTGTGTCCTACATTCTTCTGTGTCCAAGCCATTCTCTTTCACTTTGTGTCATTTTTCCATCACCTCAGACACCTTCTCAATTAACCATGGTGCAGTAAAGAATTATTATTACATTAAGAGGCAGTCACAGCTGATCTCCCAATCATAGGTCATTTTTTTCCCAACTGGTAATTAAGGGACTGATATTATGGCAGGATACATGATGCTTTAATCCAAAGTTCATTTACATATAATATGTATGTATTCCCTGATGAGTGTGTTTTTGAACAGAAATATGAAATAGTAAGAACAAAGAAGAACTTACCATTCCTTTAGCCCACAAACACATTCAGAACTCCAGAAATCAGCTTTGTATGAGTTTCCAGTCAGATTATCTACTGTATAACTGCAAGCAAGACAATATGTTTTTCGTCTAGCTGCAACATGTTGAATGCTTTCATGCTATGACCAGATGCTAAGGCTATCAATCAAATAAATCTGGTCAGGTGTACCAAATGTCAATCAAAATTACATCTGAGCTCATATTGATGGATCTGTATTCGTCCTTCTACACAAAAAAATTCATAGTCAGTTTTCTTACTTGACTATGATGAAAGGTTTCTTCAAAGAAACCTCTACCTACAAAACAAAATGATTTTATTTCTAGTATAGGATCTAAACTATTTTCCCTATAAAGATATATAAATAAGGGAGGAATTATGAAATATTAATATATCATTTTAAATTGGATTTTGGAAAGCTAGTTCAGTCCTTTTATCCTAAATGAAGCAGAAAAGTGTTTGGGGTATTGTCCTAATCATCTGATTGTCCCACCTTCTGAACGGGAAGAATCTGAACTCATGGGATAGATTATTCTTTGTTGAGCGTACATAGGCTCACCACATTTTTAACTGTATTTTTATTTGACAATGTGCACTAAAGCTGGCCAAAATATTTTGACTAATAGTTTTTCATTAAAAAAACACAATTTTTGAGTTCTGAAAAATTAGAGTCCTTGTTTGTCAAATTTGACAAAATGTTTCAATGCGGGGGGGGGGGGAGAGTTTAACTCTTTCAAAACTTTTTTAAACCATTTTGTTTCAAAATCTTTTGAAACAGTGGTTTGATCTGGCATTTAGCCAATTTAAAAAAAAAAACCACCCAAAAAGGGTGAAAAACACTCCAAACAGCTGATTCAAACCAGAAACTAAAAAAAAAAAAAAGAGAATAATAATCTTTTGCATTAACTCGGAACATTCTGCCTTGATTCAAGATGAACTTTTTTGAGTTTTTGTTTTGCTAGAAAACTTTCAGGAAAAAAAGATTTCAGTTCAGATCAAACCGGATTTTTTCAGATTTTTTTATTTTGGCCACCAGTCAGAAAAATCCAATACTCGCTCAACCCATATATGTACATGCTTCATATTAATGCTTTGAACAAGGATTACCATAAAATCGTAGTTACTGTGGCACCAGCAGCTTAAGAAACTATTGTACAGTGCTTGCAGATACTTCAGTTACAATGCAAAAGGCCCTTTAAAATATCTAGGTTAGACTTAATACAGATGGAAACCCAGGAGATCACTTCCTATTCTGTTATCAATTCAAACTACAGAATAGAGGGCACATTGTCATCATATTGGGTCCTGAAACTATTTTGAATACATATATGAAACATAAAGTTTGATGAAGGATTATGTTATAATACAATTGTTTTTTAAATAATCAGTGTAACATAATGGAAAATAATTTCAACTTACTTGGATTTCTGTAGACTCGATAGCAGTATATATGTCATCTTTTCTTTGACTTACAGCAGAGATGTCTGAATATTGTTAAGCATTTTCCACAAATATGTGTTAGAATTCATAAATGAAATTGCTTTGATTGTGTTCATGCTCTTGTGTTTGTTTTCTACAAATAGTCTAGCAAATGAGTTTACTGGAGGGAGAAAACATATTTTAAATGACTATTACAAAATATGCATGTAAAGCAATTTTTAAATGTATAATTTCATTTGTACTAGAAAGCTGATTCTAAGAGTTATTCAGATCCAATCAGGGAACAGAAAAATACTGCGTGAACTGTGTCTCTGTTCAAGACAGTTAGAATTTCAAATATTGAATGCTCATAATGGACAGCATGTGAGCTCCAAATCAAGAATTATTCACTGAAATTATGTAGTGAATAATTCTGAACATTAAATACATTAAAGAAAATTGCATTCTATTCACAGACAATCTGTGACCAGATCAATTATTTGTTTAAAATTATTAGCACAGTTCTAATCTATAGTAAACTAATCTTCAGATTCAACACAATTTAGCAATTCATATTTACAACACAACCTGAAGACTCAAAGCTGTACTTACAAAGTTGTCTTATTTTGATGTTTTCACTCACTTTGAAATTCAGTAGGTATCCTCTGAATTAAAGCCATTTTTACCTGACTTTAATTAATATTTTATTCTATTTGAGTATTCGCACTGAAACCAAGTAGATCTGAGAATTACACTTAATTCAGGCATATGGATCTACTTAACATGGTTTCACACTAAATTTGTACAGTGCTTGATCTTCCTACTATAAAATGGCACTACTTTTTTGTCACCAGCACATTCATGGCTTACAGCTGACTGCTTTTATAGTTTTTAATTAAAGTCTGAAGTGGAAAGTGTCTATTAATCAGTGTGTGAAGCCAGTCATAAGAAAGAGGTTGTACAAAACCTGCATTAGATGGATTGCAGTTACATCACTTTTCCCACCTTTGTCTTCATGATGGAGAGAAACTCATTCAAGTTAATTATATCATAGTGGGAGGTCTGGAAGTCAGAGCCTATTTTGACAAGTGTGCTAGATTATTAAGGACCTACAAATGTATTTGCAAACTGAAAGTTTTATTAGTCTTTCATTGCTTTTCACAAAATTATTCAAGAGTCACTCTTATAGTATGTGGGTGAAATGTTATACATGAAGTTCTTTTCCTGTTAGAACAATAGCTAACCTTCTACGTTATTTTGCAATCTTCCTAAAAATGTAATTTTAAAATGGCAGGGATCTGGGTACAAATTCCTAAATTTGTAGAATGTGAACGTCTGTCAAAAAATTACTCAACAATATATTCTAGTGTTTTTCTACTGACTTCAAAGCAATAAGTGTTGAGTCCTTTTTGAAAAAGTTAACCATGCTGTTCAAAAAAGAACTAGATAAATTAATGGATAGGTCCATCAATGGCTATTAGCCAGGATGGGCAGGGATGATGTCCCTAGCCTCAGTTTGTCAGAACCTAGAAATGGGATGGATCACTTCATGATTACCTGTTCTGTTCATTCCCTCTGGGGCATCTGGCATTGGTCACTGTTGAAGACAGGATACTGGGCTAGATGGACCTTGGTTCTTATGTTTTTATGCTGTCTAATTTTACTTTTACTTTCTCTCCTCCTGCTTCTCTTCACATACTTTTCTCTTTTTTCCCTTTACATCGTTTGATTTGAATGGTGCTCCTCCTTCTACTGCTTCCTTGATCCTTGGTTCCCTTCTCTTTTGGCCATACTTCTCGCTGCCTCACTCCCTTCTCCATTGTTCTTCTGGACTTTCCTCTCACAATGGTGGCTGGCAGCTCCAGTCCCTGTTAAATTAGGTCTTTGATGGTAGCTCCTGTTTTTTCTGTCTTTGCATTAGACTGGTTCCTCCTTGCTTCCGGCTGCTTTTACAGGCTATCAGGATTTGTCTTCACAATGAAAGAAGCAGCTGGAAAAATGGAGAAGATCAGCACCATGTGACTGAGCTCTCTGTAGACCACCAGCAAGTGCCTCATAGACCACAGTTTGCAAATGGCTGTACATGTAAGATGTATTTATTTAGGGAAGTCTTTTGGCCTGTGTTATACAGGAAGTCAGACTCAATAATCACAGTGATCTCTTCTGGCCTGCTGAATAAGATGAGGTGTTATCACCATATCTATTTCCTTACATAACTTCGAGTTTTCACATACTCAGTTTTAAATCTAAGCCAGAGCATGTGTATTCCGTGTAAGATCGGTAAGATGGTTTAATTGTGCTGTATATGTAATGATATTTTTGGCCTCAATTTGTCTGGCATGAAAGTAAAAGCTGTCTTGACTCTTTCACTTGAAGGTTGGTTTTTTTTTTTTTTAAACTATGCACACACATGTATTGTAAAGAAAAACAAGACCTTACATTTTGCTGCTAATAATTCACCATACTTTATTTTTCCACTGCCAAAACACATCAAACCAAATTCCTCTTAAGGATTCTGGGTAGAGTAGGCCAAAAAGCATCTTGTATAGCAGTTAGTACTATAATTAGAACCATCACTAGAGGACCACCAAAACACTATGTGTGCATATGACTATAGTATAACAGATACATGGTATTTCACTTGATGTTGTTCTGCTTGTCATAGAAGATGAATCCTCTACTAATTAATTCTCCAGAGCTTGTAAATATTGGATAATTACACCACAATTATATGCATTCTAATACCTTCATTATGTAAACTGCCTGTAATTTTTGTTAGTATCATTCTGTGACCTGAGATCATTGGTACAAATCTCAATCCCAATTTATAAAACCCAGCCCAGCATCACCTTTTTTTACATTTTTGTTTAAAAAGGCCAGCTTTGGCTTTTGTACTGGGGAAGGAAGAGATTGATTGGGCAGAAAACAAAATAGACGTGTTCTCCCGTCTCCTTTATGTGCTTCAAAATTCTCATTAAATGATCTTACAGTAATGGGAGAATATGTTCCAAACCTTTTGTGTGTGTGTGTGTGTGTGTGTGTTAAAATGACTCTGGTCTTCAAGGCCCAAATCTTCAAAGGCCATTAGGTGCCTAATATATATGTCATTTCATGCTCTGGAATAATTTGGCTTGCAGATCCCTGATACTATCACTTTAGACTGAGGCAACTGGCAGTTAGTCTTGTTTGACCAGAAGTACCAGGGAAATTATGTCTTTACTCATATGAGAGACTAGTTTTAAATATATTTATCATAAAATAAAATAAATCAATCAATGTAATAGTGGTAACTTTTGTTCAAGTTCCATCTTACTATAACAATAGGTTGTGTGTGAAAAGTGAGTCAGCAATAACTGTTAGTACTCAGAATTTAGGAACAATATACCTCCACGAAGAATCTGATTTGGAACTTGTGTAACTATCTGGGTGTTCGAAGTTCCAATTACATTTCAAAAGAGAAAACTAAAACTTCATTATATAAAAATGGCTAGGTCCCAAATGACAAAAAAAGGGAGGGAGGCAGGGGGAATTTCAGAAAAAAGTCCTGGTGACACCTGGCTTTCCATGAATGAGAAATATTTGCTCAGGTGCAAAAGGAATATTTTTTTTAATTGGATGCCATAAAGGATGAAAGTTTGTTAAATACTATACAGGACTGGTAATAATTTAATTAAACCTAATTCTTGATGAAAGATCTTTAGGAAACTAAAGGCCAGAAACATTCAATTATGCAATTTTCTAACAAATCAATCTGTGCCAAGCCTTTCTATTATACAAAGCCACTAAATCTAGAATTTCATATCTGAAGGTCACAGGGACCTTGAGCATGGGTGGCGGGTATCAAAGGCCGGGCAGCCTAAGCCTCCTCTAGCCCAAGACGTGGTCCCATCCATGTTCCTCCCAACAGGTCCTGCGTCCCTTGCCCTCTCTCCTGAAGCTGGTGGGCGCTTGGCTCCAGTCAGAGGCCTGGGGCTGTGGCTGCCCTGGGCGACTCGGGTCAGCCTGGGGGTTGGGCCAGAGGGTCGGACTGGCACTGGGTTCACCCACTGCCTATGACTTTGAGACAGAGAGGACAAGCCCAACCTCAGTTTGGTAGTCAGGAACATGACTCAAAGAAAAGAGTAGGAAGGGGCCTGAGTCTCTTTCTTACTTGCCTTGAGTGGGGATAATATCAGAGAGATGCTTTTCCTGAGAAAGGACTCATGTAGGTGAGATTATTTTATCTAAAATACTTTAAGATGCATATTTTCATTACTATTCTTGTCAGACACGGAACTTGTTTTAATATGAGGAAAGCCTGAGAGAGAGAATCAAAAAGTAGGTGCCTTCTGTGTTTAAACTTGTTTACTTTCATTGTTTCTGTTGTAAACCTTCTTAACACTAAGGGGCACATTATGATTTGCCCTTTTGGGTCGGGGGGGGGGGGGGAAGGTGGTTGGACATACACAAAAAGCCTCTCCGTCCTCGTGTAACCCGTGCAAGGGTAGATTTCAGTGAACAGCATGGAGAAGGAAGGCAGCAGCAGTTATGCAGGGAAAGTACCTTTGGGGATAGCTTGGCGTACAGCTTTGGATATGTTTGTAGTGTCTCAGAGACTGAGAATTTTGCACAGGCTAGGGCTCTTATGAAAGGTTACCATCAAGATAACTCCTGTTTTTTTCTAACATAGAAAGGCAACTGTACTGGCAGCTCAAGAGGGACTTGTGGGTTGCACCTTTTCAAGTAGTGGTGGTCTGTATCTGCCTGTTATCCATTGTGTACTTCAAGCAGGCATCTAGTGTAGAAGGTGCTATAGTGTCTGACAAGTGAATAATGTGTCTCTTCAGGGAACTCTGAGAGGCTTAAAACAAGCACATGCTGCCATGCAAGCATGCCATGGCCAGTAACAGGGCAAAAGTTTGTGAGGCCAGGGGAAAGTGGATGTTCTCAATGTCCACGCTGCATAGAGCAACCAGGGACAATCTTTCAGCAGAACACAAGCCATTTTTTGTTGTCTACAGACCTTTTTGACATAAAGGGGCCCTTCCACCTTGTTTTTTTTTAATTGACTAGTTACAAAAGAAAAACATTTTCTGTTAGAGAAGACTTTAAACATTTTGTCTTAATATTTTTTTAAATTTACTTTAAAAGTTGCATAAGTGTTTTCTCTCCTTCCCTGTTCACTTCTATAACAACCTTTTCAGCAAAGGAGAATTTGACTACACAGTGGGAAAAGTGAAACCTGCTTCTTTCAGTTAGGATCATTGTAGGTGTAATATGTAACTATACTGTGGTGCTGGAACAATTTTTATAGAGGGGGTGCTGAAGGCGGAAACCATGTATTTGGGTTGTTATTACTACTTACAGCCCGCACCTCTGACTATACATGCTATAGTTTACAGTATACACACCACACTTTCAGGCAGAAGCAGAGTGTACAGGCTCTCAGTGTCTCTTTAAGTTCTCAAGTTATCAGGAAAGGGTAAGTGAGACTAGCTTCTGTGCAGCAGAGAGCACATTTACTAGCAACAGCTCTCCTTTTCTGTTTTACACACATGACCTGTTGTGGAAAATCACTTTGTTCTCTGAAACATCTGTGGTACATTACTGGGGAGAATAGTGATGTATTATCGGTTTATATATCGATTTGCTATTAGTTTATACTATGTGAGTTTGGTGCCTAGGGATTAGCCAACAAAACTTTGGAACACACAGTGGGACAAATCCAGCCACTTCTTTTGTATATATGGAATTCCCTTAAGTATTAATCCCATTACCAAAGCAGTAATCTAACTCTAGCTCGTTCATATGAAGGAGTGGCTAAGCTCTGTGATACTAGTACCAGTGCTAGAAATGGTAGTCATATGTGGGATGTCCAGCACTGAGGGTTGTTTTCTTCTATGTTTGTTTTTTTCTTGTTCTGTAATGATTTCCTCCTCTGTAATCTGGTGACTGGCATTTGTGTATTGTACAGATCAGAACCAGTACTTATTTGGTATAAGAGCTGAGTGAATGCTGCAGAAAAAGTAGTCACAATATGTAGTCCAAATATAACCTCTCATCTCCTCTTTAGTGATATTTATGAGCCCTTTTATTAGCTTTCTTTGAGCATCCAAACAAAAAAGATTTTGTTTGTAAAAATGTGTGTGTAAAGAGAAATGGTGGGGAATCATGCAGGAATATATTTTTGCCAAAAGTGTTTATGAAGCCAACGTGAAAGCTCAAGGGAATTGGTTCTGGAAGTAGCATCTTACCTGGGAGCCGGGTGAGGTGCAGATGTTTGGAAAGTATAAAAGTGGTTTCTCCTTCCTTTGCTGCTTCTGTGTCCTAGTTGCTGCAGGATTTTGTTTGTTTTCTGCACTGGTGGGTTATGGTTACTAACTCTCTCAAGCCACCTTGGGCACACACTCACAGCTTGAGAAACATTGAACTAGACCACACTACCCCTCACACTGTTCAATTGTACCTTTTGGCCCTGTCTACATGATGGAAGTTTTCTGATAATTTGGCACCATTGTCATTGTTGGCTCAGCTCCATGAGCCCATCTGAGCATGGTCACTTGAGAAAGATCTCAAAATACAGTTGTTGAGAGAGAATAATTTTTAAAAGACCAAAACTACAATGAGCAGAAGGGGGAAGCGCTAGAAAAAAAATGTTCCATTTGGATGTTGGTGAAGGGTGGAATGGGAACTGAAAAGTGAGATAAAAGTAGAAAGTTGAACTAGAACACTTCACTGCAGTAACCTATTTGATTATCAGAGAAGCAACTGCTGTACTTTTTATAAAAAAATCCCACCCCATTTTGCATGCATTCTGTGTTTCTTAGCTTGTTTGGGGAAATTCAATAGATCAAACGTTGCCCTTTGTGTACTTTCTATTATTTCAGCTGGACCAGGTTCAATTGTTTTTTTGCATCCTACATTTTGAATTCTTTTTTTTTTTGTTTTGTAATTTTTTAAATAGCTAGCACACTTCAAATTCATTCAGCCACTATGCTGGTAGGGAAATTATGTATCTTTATCTTGGCATGACATAGAGGCAACTTCTTCTTCAGATGTCCTTAACAATCATGGACTTTTTGCCAGTCACAGTTGAAGAACAGATTGACAAGTATTGCATTTTTCTTTATTAGTTTTCCTATTATGAAAACTTAAGCTTGTCACCTCTTTCAAAATATATAAGGAGTCCATTTTCCCAGTATGCTGTGCTCCAATTCCCATTGACTTGAGTTATGCATAAGCCATGGGTTGCACATTCTTCAGAGAGTCATCACTGTTAACTTGATAAGGATGGTACTCTAAGCACAATAGGCTATTTGTTTCTGTTTCAGCATTGTTCTCATGTTGTTCCATAAGCCCCATAGTCAACTCAAAATAAATAATTCAAATTGATGCATATTAATGGCATCAGATTGCTATAGTAACATACACACACCATTAGCAGCATCAGATGGTCATATGTCAAAGGTATGATGAATAATTATCGCTTTTGTAGTAAAACAGTCCTGTCCTCTGGTGTCCATGCCTTATCATGGCAGGACAGCTTGCATGCTCCAACGATCCCCAGAGTCTGTATCGGTGGGGGCTTTGTGTTCCTGGTAGGTTCAACCAAGCCAGATTGGTCTGGTGGGAAGGGGCCAGACAAAACAGGAACCCTGGTCCTCCAGGTTGGGGGTTAGGCACAGGGCTAACCACCCTGTTCCGTAAAAAAACAAAATATGTTATGGAAACAGCAATGGAGAAATTGACCATTACTGTGTGTGATGGCCTTCAGGAGTCAATGACCCGTATGACTGTGAGTGGTGAAAGCCTAAAGAAAGCCACTGGCATGGAGACTGAAGTGCTCAACCCCAAAACAAAAACCAAAATTGGTTTTTGGAATGTACAGAGAATGTACGAAGCAGGAAAGCTCACACAGCGGAGATGAGACGCTACAGCTTATACATTCTGTGTGCCAGTGAGAGCAGATGGATAGGATCAGGAAGATTAACAAGAGCCTCAGGAGAAACTTTGCTGTTTTCTGGATGGGATGATGGACAACACCATGAGGGTGTTGCCGTCCTTTTGAAGAAGGGAGTGGACCATTCCCTACTTGAATGGAAATCCATCAGCAGCAGACTTATGAGAGCCAGACTGAAAGGAAAACATAATAATATGACCCTGATTCAGTGTTATGCTCTGACAAATGTCAGTGATGAAGATGTAAAGGACATATTCTACCTTACACTACTGGCAGAGTTAGAGAGAGTACTATGCCAGGACCTACTGCCATGGGAAACCTGAATGCCAAGGTCGGTAAGGACAACATAAACAACAACAGAGCAATGGGAAAACATGGGTGTGGCACTATGAATGAAAACAGAGAAAGGCTTGTTGATTTCTGTAATATAAATGTCCTAGTCATCGGTGGAACCCTATTTAAACATTGTGAAATTCACAAGCTGACATGATGTTCTCCAAGTGGCAGAGATGAGAACCAGATTGACCATATCATGATCAATGGCAAATGGTGACGCTCACTGACAGATGTGAAAGTGAGAAGGGTTGCAGATGTTGGCAGCAACCACCACCTTGTGACAGCATCCATCAAGCTAAAACTGAGAAGTGTGGGTCCACCAAACAAGGGACATAGATGTTATGATACTGACAAGCTAAAGTCCCTTGAAATACAGAAACCCTTCATTCCGCAGTTAAAGAACAGGTTTCAAGCACTTGCAGATCTTGATGAAGAGGAGGGGAATGCAGATGAGGAGATCAACAAGAAGTGTGACAAGTAACAGCAATTTATAAACAGAGCAGTGAAGCTTGTCTAGACTACAGGCATAAGAGGAGGAAGGAGTGGATTACACCCAGCACATGGAATGCCATAGAAACCAGACAACCTCTGAAGAAAAAAGTTTTAGACACAAAATCCCAGAAGCTAAAGGACAAATACCACAAGCAAGGCACACCAAGAGGTCAAACGCTTTGTGAGAGGGGACAAATGGCATTATATTGATAATCTGGCAACACAAGCAGAGGATGCAGCTGCTCGTGGTGAACAAGGAACCATCTACAAAATGGCGCAGCTTATCAGTGGTAAATGGCAGACACCAGCAAACACCCATCAGGAACAAATAAGGACACCTACTAACAACCAAAAAATAACAAGAAATGCGCTGGACAGAGCATTTCAAAGAATTGCTGAAAGGAGCCACCTAAAGAGGAAGCAAACACCAAGGAGTCAAAAGAAGATCTTGATATCAGTACAGACACCCCAACTAAGGAAGAGATCATTCAAGCCATCAAATCCTTAAAAAATGGGAAAGCTCCTGACAGGGATAACTTGAATGCAGAATTGTTCAAGGTAAATCCTAAATTAGAAGCATCTATCCTGGCCCCTCTATTTACATCAGTCTGGGAAAGAGAAAAAGTGCCAGATGAGTGGACCAATGGGGTTATACTGAAGATACCAAAGAAAGGAACTCTCAGTGATTATAATAACTGGCATAGTATCACACTTTTATCTGTGCCAAGCAAAGTATTGTGTAAGATCATACTCCAGCGTATTTCAGAGGCAGTTGATAGCGTTCTCAGAAAAGAGAAATCTGGTTTTCAGAAAGGACGTGGATGCACATACCAGATCTTCACTCTACGAAACATAATAGAACAGTGTTTAGAATGGCAACGGCAACTCTACATAAATTTCATAGACTTTGAGAAGGCTTTTGATAGCATTCACAGGATCAGTCTATGGCTCATTCTGTGAGCATATGGAATTCCTTTTTGTATAGTCATCAAAAGCTTCTATTTCAATTTTACATGAAGTGTTGATCACAGTGAGCTCAGTTTTGAAGTCAAAACAGGAGTACATCAGGATGTGTCATGCCTACAGCATTGCCATCGACTGGGTAATGCAGTGCACAACAGAAGTCATGCCAAGAGGCTTTAAATGAACACTCTGCTCATCCCTTGAAGACCTGGACTTCACAGACGATGTCGCTCTCCTATCACATACTTAATACCATATACAAGAAAAAACAACTCAACTCAATGCATTCAGCCAGCAAGTTGGACTGAAAATCAACCGCAGTAAGACAGACATCATGACCTTTAATATTGCCTCACCATCACCAATACAGATAGAGGATTATGTTCTCACCAATGTAGAAACATTCACATGTGGCGGTTCAGTGATGAGACAGAACACAGCTTTATGCAAGCAAACAGGCTGGTCAGCGGAGATGGGCTGTTCTGCCCCCCCGCCTTCCACCTTCTCCTTTTATTATATTTCTCCCCCTAAGCATTACACACTGCTACACAAAGGAATGTATGACGTTGATTCATATACTTAGTTACCATCCTCTATCTACTACAATCCTGGTTCTCAGGCCTTGAGCCCAGGCTAAAAAAGCCTCCCACAGTTGCTGTCCAAACAATCAAGTTCTCATGGTTCATATCTAGCCCTTGTCCTTGGATAGAGCAATGTGTGCATTGCTTCTAGGAAACAGTCAGGGTGTGCCCCGCCTGCTTCCAGCTGGAATAGCTAAACATTAACCCTTCATTCACATACTTGGGCAGCACCTTCAGCCAGGATGGTGGAACAAGCCAGGAAAATCCGGAACAAAATAATAAAGCAAGGAACACCTTTAGGAGCTTAAACACCATCTGGAAACCATCAAAATACAACACCAAACCAAACTCAAGATTTATCAGAGCTGTGTACTTTCAACACTACTTTATAGTGCAGAATGCTGGGGAATGAGAAAGTGTGACATGTCCAAACTGTCTTCATTCCATACAACCTGCCTCAGAAAAGTCCTCTGTATCTTTTGGCCCAGAGCAATCTCAAACCAAGATCTACTGACACAGTGCAGCCAAGAGGATCTGAGCACCATCATTGCCAGGAGGCGTTGGAGATGGATCGGTCATGTGCTTTGGATGGAAACGGATTCAATCACCAGAGTAACAATAAGATGGACACCTGAAGGCAAGTGAAAATGAGGCCACCCAAAATCAACATGGCGAAGAGCTGTGGAAGCCAACCTGAAAAACCTGGGGCACAGCTGGGGAACCACTGAAAGACTTGCCAGAAACAGATAGGAGTGGAGGAGCTTCATCACTGTCCGAAATGCCAGAGACATAATAGGAATGTGATGATGATGTAAGACAATCAGGCCTCCATTTATCCTTCTCATTCCTCAAGAAGTCTTTGAAATTATAGAGGCTCCGTGAAGTTGTTGAGAGTCATATTTCCTTAAGAGTGAGCCTCATGGACGATGGGTCCCTGAAACCTTTATAATAGTATATAAAGTTAAGTGTATGTATAATTGTTTGCAGGAGCAGAGCCTAACATCAAATGATAAGGATCTAGATTGTCACTTCTTTATTCTTAAATTTACATGTAAATACCATACTGTACATGGTGTATGATTAATCCATATGGAACCCGAAGTAATATTTTTTCTTTCTCCACTGCCACATTAGGACTCTGATAGAAAATAACCTGGACTATGTAATGGCCTCATTCCAGACTCTGTTAGATTAATATTCAATTTAATGTTTTGGGTATTAGCCATTGTAATTAATCATATTGTAACTGAACAGAGATACCTACTACTTAGTCCCTTTGCATTATGTAGATTTTTTTTATAGTGAAGGGCTGAGCAACTGATTAATTAAGTCAAACACTTTTGGGTCTCTTCTTTCATTGATGTGTAGAGGACTTACATGCATAACTCAGGTTAGCATTTAAGGGAAGATCCTTAAGTTAACCACCTGGGCTTTGATGGGAGAGATAAGGCCTTTCTTCCGTGGTTCGATAAATCACTCTTTCTCAGAAGATTGTCACTATTATTATTTATTATTATATTCAATTTTACATAAACAAAATATGATGGGACCTACAGTGTAATTCTAATCAGGAAATCAGTATGAATATTAACTATCTTGTGTGGAAACATACTGCATTTGTTGAGCAGGTAATTGTAAGTAGCCTAGATTGAGTGTTAAAATCTGAACAACAATAATTACTATGGTAATGTACTTGTTGGATTTTCTTTAGGCAGACACTGCTGTGCATACGCTTAATAAAGGCCCATTATCACAAACTCTAATGCATATGAACAGTCCCATCCACTGCAGTATAAGGAGACTACTCCCATGAGTAGCCACTACTTACATGTCAGACAGCAGTATCTGAACCTAAATAATCTGCAAGGTGAATTGTGAATCTAAATTAACTGGAGCCCAGTTCTAATTTCCTTACTCACCCAAAAAATCCCTTGAAGTCAAAGGCAGTTTTGAGTGCATAATGATCACTGTATTGTATGCTTACAATGGGGTCACTTGTTTCTTCTTTTGGTATTCTTCTGCTGTAGTTCTGTTTCTTTTAGTGTGAAGTTCTCGATCCATTGAAGTCAGTGGGGGCTTTGTCAATGTCTTCAGTGGGGCCAGGATTTCACCCATAATTGTTGTCTAACTCTTCCTGCTTTTAGCTCTTAACTGCAGTCTATTATCTGCTAAATTTGAACCAAGATTCTCCACTTATCCCATTCTCAATGTTTTCTTCTTAATCTCTGCAGTCTATTTGCCTGCTTATATTTCCTGTGTTTGTGGCCATTTGTTTAAGGATATTTTGTAGTGAAAGCTGTCCATTTATTTCTCTGTGGCTCCATTTTCACCAGGGTTTGGATGGTATACCTTGGGTTTTGTTAGAAAGACAAGGTGGGTGAAGTAATATCTTTTACTGGACCAACTTCTCTTGGCGAGAGAGAGACACTTTCAAGCTACACAGTGCTCTTCATCTGGTCTGAGAAAGGTATTCAGTGTCACTAAATAAAGGGTGGAACTAAACTAAATAAAAGGTGGAATAGATTGTTTAGCATAGGTAGTTAAGACATATTCTAAGAGACCATTCAACGTAATGTGGCCGATTAAGGAGAAGTAGGTTTTGTTGTCCTTTCTCAGCATGGCGGACTATATTTTGACTTGTTCATGGTGGCATTAGTAATGTTCTGTTTTTTTTTCTTAACCATTTAAGTTTTAACTGACTGGTTCATTGGATAAATAAACTTGAGTTTTGAAATTCATCACAAAACCTATTTTAAAATAATAATACTAAAAATATAAACCGCAGAGAGATATATTTAAGCACCTTGGCATTTATGTAGCCAACTGACAGTACATACCCTTTTTTTAAAGCCTGGCCTTTAATTAATTATGTACCCACTATTTTGTAAATGCTATCAACGTCAATCAGTGTTAGTCTATCCTCCCAGTGCTACTTGTATATGATCGCTGGCCACTGGATTCACATTGTTGTGAATATTGAGAAACCTTCTCCAGTCTGCTTTTGGCTGTCCCTCATCCTATAGGAACAGCATAGAAACAGATAGTGTGGAGGATCCCTTGTCTGGCAGGTCTTGCTGTGCCCCACTACTGCAGGACTGAAGTGGTGCAGGATGTCTTCCTTACCTTGGTGAATTTCATCTTTTTATGTGGGTTGAGATCAGGATTCTGCTGGATACAAATGCCTGCCAAATGTGATGACCTGTGTATAGAATGCATGTAAATTAGTGATTTATACATAGCAGCTATTCCCAAGCAATATATAGCCATGGTCATAATCACGAGTTTCTTCTGTACCATTGCTTATGATACAAAAACATAAGAACACAGCTAAAGAATAGCTGCCTAACATTCATGCCCTTAACATTATTCTGTTTATATGGCTCATTACTGAGGATGTATATGTGTGTGATGTTGGAAATATTCTTGCAAATAATACATTCATTACCACAACAGTTTCATTTTCTGATTGTGTGCAGTATATTTTGGTGATATTTTAGAGACAAGTGTCTTTCTTTAATGAAAATGCACAAATGAGATATCATAAGCCGTTAAACAAAAGTGATTATTATGCAAAGTGAAACAAATGTCTTGGTATTGAAGGTGTACATTTGTGAATCATGAATTGCTTGGGGGATTCTTGGAATGCAGTAACAAATGGTAAAACATGTAAGAAAGAAAAAGCTTAGCATTTTTTAAAAGATGGATGTCAATAATTATCCGAAGCAATGGCTGACTCTCATAGAATATCAGAGTTGGAAGAGACCTCAGGAGGTCATCTAGTCCAACTCCCAGACTCTAGACTCTATTCCTCTTTTTTTTTCCAACATGCACTCCAGATACTCATTTTGCAAAATGTTGACATTTCTCATGAATCTAGAAGTTCTGATGTGCATTAACACTCTCAAAATGTTTTTTGTACTTTCCACAGGTCAGAGAATGTCCGCTCACTTCTTTAATATACTAATAACAGCCTACACTCTAGTTGCCAGCTGGTACAGAACTGCGTTTCTCGTGGTAATTTCTTTTTATGCTTTGGAGTTTTTTTAACTATTGACTTTCATGACTGTCACTCCTTACCTAAAAGAAATGTTTGCATAAAGTAGCTTTAAATGATGAACATTTTTGTCCCTAAATGCTTCAATATATATTTCTGTGTTTTCTCCTGGCATGTTATCTTCCTCTTAGTCACACATTTATGAAAACAGGAACTGAATATAAATTGGTCCTTTTCAATTTGACATATTAAAGAAGAGCAGTAAGAATTCAGCTTCCCTCACACACGCCAAAGAAAGTTTTTGTCACCCTCGTTTTCAGCAAGTAAATGCATTAGCCTGGTAGATTTCCCTTGCCAACCTCATCACAGCTGTGGACAGAAGACAGCAAAAGAAGGAACAAAACCCCTTGATGATGATCTTCAAAATGATAAATTCTCTCCCTGTCTCCGCTTCTCCTCTTGACTAGCATAAGTGGAGCGAAGCTAAAACTAGACATGGTTAGGGAAAGATCAAGCAGGGAAGAGTATTGGGCTCCCCAGTCCCATGCAAATAAGTCTGCCTGAAGTTCAAGGTGTGTAGGATTTGAGAGTCTGCTAAATGTGCCTGAATTGGGTGAGAGTGATGGCTGCTCTTTTCTTCAAACTCAAACAGATTTTCTCACAACAGATAATAGTGAGTCAATCAGAATTATCTTCCATGTACTTCCTGGTCACACACTGAACCCAACTCCCCCCTCAACTGGGAGCTTTAAGAACAGCTGCTAGCAAGGAAGGCATGGGAGCACAGTAGGGGATCAATCACCTATTTCTTTGCCACCAATTTGTCATGTAGACCTGATGAGATCACTCATAAGTGGACTTCAGAAAAAAGCATGCTCTTCCCCCACCTGTCCTTCCTCCCTTCGTACATGCTCCTTTCATTACCTCCCTCACCTACTTGTGAGCAGAATAACTACACTATTATTGAGAGAGATTAAAATTATCAAACAAATGCCTGTAAAAATGATGCAAAGGAGGGATCTTTTCACAGAGGCCAGGCCATGGGAGAAGTATACCATTGGCTGCTTCACATTGTACTGCCAGCAAAAGCACAATCCTCCTCACACCACTCACATACCATAGGAAGGGAGTATGGGGGAGGAACTGAGGTGGCAGACAAGGATTTTGGGGGCTATAGGACAATGTAGGGTGGATAGACAGACAGGTACTGAGGAGAGCCAGTGTGTTTGTGTAGAGGAGAGGTAGGAACTGAGTTGGTACTAAAGGAAAGAGATAAGTCCGGGGGCGGGGGAGGGGGTGACTAGGGATCAAGAAAGATGAGAAGAGACATAAGCAGAAGACTAATGAAAAGAGAGAGAACCAGGATACTGGAAAATGAAACATTGGTGGAGCAAAAGGAAATTGGGAGAGACCATACCAGAGAGAGGGGAATGGAGAAATAATAGTACTGATGGTGACAGTAGACAGAGGCAGACAGGCTGGCTCAGAAAGAGCTCTTCTCCCTCAGCCATGAAACTGTTACTTGAATAGATAAGTAGAAGAGCGGCTATGGACAGGTGGCATGGATATCAAGAGAGCTGGGAGGGAAATAAGGAATGGATGGAAGGAGGGGGTGAGGTCAAAGAAAAGTAGAAATGTGAGGTTGGGAGGAGGCAGAGAGTGGAAATGTGGAGAAAGCAGGAAAGGGGGTTCTCTAGGGAAAGGAAAAAGGTTGGAAGACCCAAGAGGGGGAATAGGCAGAAAGGAGACGAAAGGAGGCCAAAAGGAAAAAACAAAATGGATAGAAATCCCAGGAATGATTTTCAGCATGGGTTCTGGGAAGATGAAGTTTAGGAGAGAGCTAGGAAGAGGAATAAAAGTTGATGGATATTTCATACGAACAACAAGAAAATATTGTTTGACAAGACAGACGAAGACAAAGAAAGAGAATGAAATGGAGGGGGAAGAGATGTGCAAGCTGGGAAGGATGGATGGAAATAGATGCAGAGAGGCTGAAGAGAAAAAGAAAGTAATTAAGCAGAGGAAACAAGAGGACTGATAGTAGGGATGGAGACAGACTGAAAGTAGGGAAAGAAAATGGGGAAAATAACAGAAAAGAAAATAAGCGAGGAGAGAAGGGAGAAAGCAATCTGAAGGTGGGGGGAAGTCCTCCCTAACACTACCCTAAGTTTAATATCCTTCAATTTTGCTTCTCCCCCACACCCCACACACACTTTAATTTCAGCCTTTATTATGGGGATTGTCTTCAATCAGCTGGTTAAACACTGTCTAGGTTTCAGCAGGGAGAGAGTTAAAGATCACAGCAACATGCCCTTAGTACTGGTCTTGTTGAGCAGCCTAGCAAAGCCAGGCAAACTGTCATGAATTAATCCATTTCCCCTGCACCTTATAAGAGTGTGCTGCAGAGGGGAATAGGGACTGAATTTTACACCCACTGCCCATATGTTGATAGGAACCAATTCATTATGTGTTTTCACTGAAGCACAGTACCTGTCTCTTCACCCTACATTGTTCTGTGGCCCTCAAACAAACTTGTGAGTACCATAAAAGAATTAATAATAATTATATTTTGAACAGAACCTAATTCAATTCCAGTGGTGGATATTTACTAGTAGCCTTTCTTAAATCAGTCTCTAAATGTGAATTTTTAAAATTCATTTGGATTGAAAATTAGATGCACCAAATCTCAGAAGTTTGTTGATAATAATTATTGGACTAACTTATAAAAATCAAAGTAGAAGCTTTCAAAAATTGCATTATCTTCATCAGCCCATGGGGATAGTATGATACTGAATAAATGATATGGTGGTAAGCTATTGATTCAGTTCTTATAAATTAATTAAGGCCAACAAGAAAGGGGTGAATGAACAAGCATCTGTGAGACTTTTGGTTTGTTTCTAGCTCTCAAACACTAGTAGAGCTGGGAATTAGCTGGGAGTTGGAAATAGGATCAGACACTTCATAGACACTTTACCATTGTGTTTTTCCCCAAACTATGGACTAGAGAAGTAGGGTGTTAAAAATGGCCTGTAAAGCTGTTTTTGATTTTTTTTTAACCTCTCATATATTAACATTTATGTTTTTAAGTCATCCTAATAACTTTAAAAATCAAATCAAAAAGTAAAACAGCTTTTTGCATCTGTGTTTTATTTAGGTTCAAGCCTAATCCCTGCCCCCCTTCCATTTACACACAACTCACACTAACCCAGGAACTACAGGGTCTGAGCCCGAGCCAAGCCATGATCTTGGGTCCAAACCCTATTGTTTTGCAGTGTATATGTAGACCCCCAACTTGGATCCTGTGAGTCCTCCAAAAAGTATACCACAATCCCATGGGCCAACTTTCCTTTGTCCTCTCTATCCCAAGAATTTCCAGTCGACTGCATGTGTCAAGGTTCCTCCCCCACTCTGAACTCTAGGGTACAGATGTGGGGACCTGCATGAAAGACCCCCTAAACTTATTCTTACCAGCTTATGTTAAAAACTTCCTCAAGGTACAAACTTTGCCTTGTCCTTGAACCCTATGCTACCACCACCAAGCGTGTTAAACAAAGAACAGGGAAAGAGCCCACTTGGAGACGTCTTCCCCCAAAATATCCCCCCAAGCCCTACACCCCCTTTCCTGGGAAAGGCTTGGTAACAATCATCACCAATTTGCATCGGTGAACACAGACCCAAACCCTTGCATCTTAAGAACAACGAAAAATCAATCAGGTTCTTAAAAGAAGAATTTTAATTAACGAAAAAGTAAAGGAATCACCTCTGTAAAATCAGGATGGTAAATACCTTACAGGGTAATCAGATTCAAAACATAGAGAATCCCTCAGGCAAAACCTTAAGTTACAAAAAGACAGAAAACCAGGAATATATATTCCCTTCAGCACAACTTATTTTACCAATCATTTAAACAAAAGGAAATCTAACGCATTTCTAGCTAGATTACTTACTAAAAAGTTCTAATACTCCATTCCTGTTCTGTTCCTGGCAAAAGCATCACACAGACAGACAGACCCTTTGTTCTACCCCCTCCCCCTCCAGCTTTGAAAGTATCTTGTCTCCTCATTGGTCATTTTGGTCAGATGCCAGCGAGGTTATCTTAGCTTCTTAACCCTTTACAGGTGAAAGGGTTTTTCCTCTGGCCAGGAGGGATTTTATAGTTCTGTATACAGAAAGGTGGTTACCCTTCCCTTTATTTTTATGACAGCATGGAAAAGGGAAGCAATCCTCCTTGGCATACAGCAGCAGCTCAGTGAGTCAGTATTAACCCTTCCATTGTCTTCTGACTCCTGAGCTGTAAACTCATCATCCGAGAGCCTTCTGTGTTTGCAAAGGAAACTGAACAGAGTAAGCCTTTTGCAAAGTATGCTGCTTCATGGTTATGGGAGTACAGCCTGATTTAGGTAGCTGTCTGGTGCAAGGCCAGCAAAACTAGACTTTAGTAAGAGTACCAGGAATGACCACACATACCAGCAAATCGCAAAGAAGCTGGCAGCTTTACAAATGTACTGGACCGGTGACCAGAGCAGGGTTGGATTAAATCGCTCAAGAGTAAATACTGGAAAACCAGGAACCAGAACTGTACATGGGGCAACTCGCTGACATCAAGTCCATTTTATGAGGTGTTTAACCGAGTGCTGGGCACTATGCCTAGCCTGAAGCCAACCATGGTGCATGATGACCTGGTCAGCTGGGATGGGCACAGAATCCAGCAAAGGGACTGATGGGAGCTAGCAGCAGGCACAGAGTGGGGATAATGAACTCCCTCTGTTGCTAATATTAATTCCAGAGCAGGCTTTGGACAGGAGCAGCAGCCAGCACATTCTGGGTCCATACTCAGAGAAGCTGTTTGATTCTCCCCATTTCACCCCTCACCCCAAAGAAACAACCCACTGCAGAGCCTGCAGCAGACATAGATAGGGCAGAAGCCACCCCTGAGTCTGATAATGTTTTTTTTTTAATGTTTATTAAGCCGTAATGGGAGGGATTTCTGCTCTATGAACCAATGCAAAAATTATGATAAGCCAGGGCTAGAAGCATGTATCTGCTGATGATGGATTGTATGCCAGCAGCAGTTTGGCATTCCACCTCCCTTTCCCCACCACCACCATGTGGTGTTCAAAATGGCAACGGGGAAATGCAAACAGTAAAGAATTCCTTTAAAGTGAATTTTTACTGGAAAGGCACAGATTTTTGCTAGGTCCATTCCTGTTTCTTACGAAAATAATAGCCTTACATTGCCAGGCCTGTAAATATGCCACTCTGTAACCATTCTACAGTCTATCAAGCTGCCTGGAAACAGTGAACTGAGTGGGGCTGGAGGAGTTGGAAATGTGTTCCATTTATAAATCTAGTCCACTTCAGTTTGAGTAGCCCACGCAGTTCATAGGTGACAAAATAGAACTGGGGTTTGAAATTTTGTCCAGAAATGTGCTGGGGTGGGGTGGAGGAAGGCTGTGGAATACTGTGTGTTTGCATGCAGCCATAAAAGGATAAAATATGTGGAAGGTAACACAACATTCTGTTGATTCCTTCATGAATTCTGGACCAACCCCAGGTGCTGATAGCTGCAAGTTTTTCCTGAAGTAAGAACTCCAGATAGGTACTTACATTTTGGGGAAAGGCATATTGTCCAGGGCCAGCTTGGTAGCTGACCAACCACGCCACTCATATATGTTCCGTTCTATATATGTGAATACTTCTGTGGCATAAACTGAGGGTTTTCCATCAGCAGCTTGGAATAGTATCTCCTTTTGCCAGTCAGGCACCACAAGGACTGATATCTCCTCCAAAATGCCCTTATCACTCCCCTGCCCCACAACTAAAATAGTTCTGCAATTTTTAGAAAACAAAAAGCAGCTTTGCATTTTTAACTTACCATTGTGTCTACATTTTTTTTTTTTTTTTTTTGCTGTGGTTAATGAACCTGTGTCCAGGGAGCTTCTGGGGTCTGAAACATCCTTCTCACAGTATAATGAAGTTCAGTTATTAAAAGTAACATTTCATGTCCTTGAAATTCCACAAGGATTTTTTCTGTGCTCCTGCAGTGAGCTACTTGAGACAATAACGTTGTGTCTTATCCTGATCCAGGCCCCTCAATGTCTACTGGCTGCAATACCTCCACAGATCACCCACACCACAGCAGAAACCTGAGCCAACATCCCTTCATGGACTCGTCCAAGAACAGGCATTTCCAGGAGGAACTTATGGTTGAAGTTCCAGACAGGGCCAACAAGCAGGTCCAGTGCTAAAAACTGAGGGATTTGCAGCTAGCGGAATGTGAATATATGTGTGGTCACTACCCTTGGTCTTTATGTGTTCCTAGAGATTCTAACTCTAAAACAAGTAGCAGAAGTGACTTTCACTCTGGTAAGCTTGAAACTGTAGCTGCCAGAGCCAAATCCATGGTGGTGTAATACCACATTACAAAATTCACTTTAAATAAAATAAAAGACTACAGTAGACACCCCAATGGCATTTCAATCTGCCAAACATACATTCAACAACTATTCTGAACCTGCTGAGAGTGGTAATTAAACCATTTTTTGGCAGGACCTCTGAAATCATGGTATGGTTTCAAAAGCCAAGGCAAAAACAGATATGTGGGGGGTGGAGGGGTCTAACGGTGGGGTCAGTAACGCCATTTATGACTATATCAATGTGGTGGGAATAGTGTCCCAGCCTGTCCAAGAATGTAGACTCCTGATGGGAAAAAATCTTGAACTTTCATGAACTTTCCCAATGCATCATGAACTTTCCCAGTGCAACACACATTGATGTTCATAAATCACCCTCTGTGGTCTACGAGGAGCTGCATAACAATGGAGTAGTACCCTTTGTGTTTTATGTACTCACATGCTATTGAGAATGCCAAACAATGGGTATGAGTCTCATCAATGGCCCCAGCATGGTTTGGAAATCTCATTCTCTCACAGCTAGCAATTATTCTGGACTATTTTTATGCTGATCACTTTGGAGTAAACCAAACACCTGATTGCCTCAGAAACCTCTGCCACCACTGTATCCACAGTCAACTTTCCAACCCTAAATTGGTTGGCAATGGACCTGTAGCATTCTGGGGTAGCCAGCTTCCAGATGGCCATGGCAACCTTCTTATGGACCAGCGAGAGTGGCCTCATGCATGTGTCTTTATGCTGGAGGGTCAGAACAAGCTTCTCTCAAAGCTTCAGATATGTAGCTTTCTTCATGCAAAAGTTCTGGACTCACTGCTGGTCCTCCCAGATCTGCATAATGATGTGATCCCACCTGTCTGTGCTTGTGGCCCTGCTCCAGCTATTCTACATAGGAGGCAGCAGCTATCATGAGCAGCATCAGCCAGTTCAAGTCTGCCATGCCTGGGTCATATCCTCCTCTGCTTTCTCCTGCTGTGTCATAAGCTGTGTCAGGTGTACTTTGGTGGGTCAGAAAACACTGCCAAAATGTCCAGCAGCATCTCACACAAACTCTGCTGTTTCTTGACACGGGCATGAAAGCACAAGCAAGAGAATTCTTCAAAAGTAGCATCCTCCATGGTTCTGGCTCTGGTAGCTGGGAGCACATCCACCAAAATGACGGTTCAGCGGGATGTGTTGGTGGTCCGTTCAAACTTCCTGAAATGTGCAGGTTGGGAAGTCAAGTTTTCCCACAGTGCACCACGTTCAAAAGGCTAGATTGGCCACATTTTAGGAGAGTGTTAGGGAGTCTGGAGTATAGTTGGTTTGACTCAGGTTTGTGTGCTGAAGTGTGAATGCCAGAGCCCCAGGTTCAACCCAGGTTAGAAAATTCTTAACGCAAGTTAACAATCAGTGTAGATTCTCAAACCCTGGATTCTCTAACCCAGGGTCAGCTGGCTCAAGTCCCACTAATGCCAGGCTTACATTGCAGCATAGACATATGCTCTGTTTTCTGTGAAATAGTGATGTCACAAACCCTTTGGACATACTAATCAATTAACTTTAATCTGAACTCTAGCTAGCCAGCGAGATTTTCCCCTCCTACACTTACTGTGATATCACAGGGCCCTGGCTTTTAGAGCCATGCAATAACTCATACTATGATGTAGTTTTTTTAAAAAAATAAGTGATTAGCTGCTTTGGTTGCAGAGGAGAGCTTGAAAGTGTCAAATGAGTGTAACTGATATAGCAATGTTTGTGTCTGCAGAGAGTATGAAATGATACCTTTGAGTTGCATATGACGTGTCCAGCTCATCTCCATGGGAAGTTAACAATCAAGACCCACCTCTCTGGCGAGTCCTGCTAACACCAGTTCAGGAGAGGATTGAATGTGTGGCAGGAGGAGAATGCAGTTGGTCCAGATCACCCAAGAGATGCACTCCCACTGCTGGGATAAGTACTGGGAGGGAAGGATTTGGACCTGCTGCCCAACCTGGTTCTTTGGGGGTTGGGGAGATGCAATCTACTACCTCACTAGCTGCCACTCTTGAGGGGAGAGGAAAGAGGTGTCCACCATTACCACTCCTAATGAGGGGAGAAGGGCCACAAGGCAAGGCCACAAGTGGGCTCCAGGCAGGAATACTGGAGTAATTTGTATAGTGGGAGTGCTGAGAGCCATTGAACCAAACTGTAAACCCTGTATATAATGGAAACCACTTCAAGCCAGGGAGTGTTGCAGCACCCCCAGCATCCCTAGTTCTGGCACCTATGGCTCCAGGTAAGTCTAGGTGGGAGAAAATGTATAAAACATCAAAGGGATATACTGGAACACATCTATATTTCTTATAAAATAACTGCATGGTTCATACTTCGCTGAAGAAATAGTACTGAAAAAATCTTTAGATTTTGGTGGAGATGTGGAGCTTGGGTGTTGTCTGTTTTTAGAGATGGATATAGGAAAGTGACTCTCATGTGCTGTGCACAAATGGAGTAACTAATCTTGAAATATAAATGGCTTATTACCATCTCACTTTAGGACCTGACTGTTTCTTAGTTCTAGGGTACTTTGGTCTTAAAATTTTGGACTCTTGTAACAGTGGCTATGGGTCTGCCATGAGGGTAGTGGCAAAATTCTCCTATTGATTTTAATCCAAAAATTTTCACTTCTTATTTTAAGCACAGCACGAATCCATTGTTCAAAGAAAGATGTGGGTTACTTTCCTTAGTACCTTCTAGGAGTCCAATCAGTCTTAGATTTTTTCCCCTATAGTTCTCACGTTCTTCCAATTTGTCAGCCAGTAGCTTTATTTGCTCTACCATTTGGTATCTTGATTATCTGTCTCTGTTCATTTAACATCGAGGGCACTGATCCATCCTTCCCTCAGACAGCTTCTTGTACTTCTGAAATTGTAGTGTTCATCTTTTCTTATTTATTGTCTATTTTAGCTTCCAGCTGGGCAAATTTTGACTCAAAAATCATTGTAGGGTTAATGTTAATTTCTATGACAATTTTCCTGGCCATTTGGGAAGTAAGGTTCATTCTCAATTGCCTCTGATTCTTGTGGCACATTTATTTTCTTGATCTTCATTGTAAAATTGTTTGGGGATTTTTGCATGGTATCACTAATGTTTGCCCAAATTCAGACAACGACATGTTCACATCCTAGCCAAAGGGAAAATATAACACTCTAATCCCAAGAAGGAGGGGAATGCAGTAGACAGAATGGTCTTTTCTGCCTCTAATTTTCATGAATCTCTCAGTTGTTTTACAAGAGCATTATTTTTACAAGTGAAACAATGGCTTCTGGCTAGCGCAAACCATTACGACATTGTATTACAAAGTTGTGCCCACCTGCTTTGATCCCTAGGAAATCTATTCTTTATACAGACCCACTTTTCACAGAATTTCAGCAAAAGAAACATGGGACTTCTGATGTTAATAATATGGAATTAGGAGTAATTCAGTTAATTGGTTCCAGTCTACTGCAATGTTTAACAAACTCAGATATAAATAGGCTAATCTTTGAAAATTAGCCTATTAATTTCTGGTTAAAAATAAAAAAAATATTTATTATGTCAGTGGTGCTCAAAGTATATCCTGGGGCACTAACAGCTCAGCACCTTTTTACTCTCAGCTCACTCAACTGTTTTGTAAACTTGGTTTGAATTGAACAAAAGAAGGCTCTTTACAGACTTCTTAAGAACTATTATGGCAGATGGTTCCCATGAATGGTTTAAAACAATCAGTGTTATAGCAGCTAATAAAGTGGTGCTCTCCTTCAACATGTTTTTTGTGTTTATAGCTATAGATACAGCATGAACAAATACAATTATAAATACAAATGTTAAATATGTGTGTAAAGCATATTATCATTCAATAAGAATTGGTGGTAATGAGCAGCAAACTGATTTGAAACATATAATCAGTTTTAGGTTGATGTATAAGAGTACAGGCCTTTGCAGACAGGCCTGAATATCTATATCCTAACAGAGACATTTTAGGAAAATATCCTAGCATAGACACAGCTATATATTGGGGCAGTAGGGAATATATACAGTTTTAACGGAATAGTTGGAACAATAGAACTCTTGGAAGAAAATGCATTAGAAGTAAAGATTTTGGTCCAGATTCTAAGCTGCTGTAAATCAGGATAGCCCCGTTGAAGGGGCCAGAATTTCCCCTGCTCCCTTAGGGATCCATCTGCCCATCCAAAACAGGGAGAAGTGTAGGAGGCATGAGGGGAAAGAGAGGGGCTGATCCAATGAAGCTACACTTTCCTCTCTGATCTCTGTGACAGGATTAAAGAGCAGTGAATAGTGATGCCAGCAGCCTTCTATCTGCAGTGGGATGGAGGGAGAGAAAGGCAAACACCTGTGGAAGTGGCTACCTCTGACCTTTCCCCTTGTCTCTCTATGGCATGGTTCATCTGTGGGCAACTGAAGGGAGAAGAGTGCCCCCACCCCCTACTGATGAACAGTGGAGCTTGAGGTGCTTGTGTTACCAGATGTGCCCGTTACTTTGGAGTATGCTCATCTATTAGGGTTACTCTTCTGGGGAGGGCCAGGGTTCTGTAATTCTATTCATGTGTTGCTTGTGTCACTTGCGTGTTCATATGGAGCTCTACTTCTCCTTTCTGCATTACTCAAGGGTTTTCTTTAGGCTAGACAATAGGAGCGGATCACTCTTGGCTATGGGTGGTGTTTTCTTCCAGGGAGCTCACAATGCAATTAGGCTGCTTCAGTATTTTGAATATCAATCAAGGATTCATTGCTGGAATTGGTCTGATAACTGCTGAGCAGGGTGTGTGCAGGCGTAGGTTCATTTACATCTGGAGCAGAGATCCCTCATGATGCAGTGCTTACCTGCTTTTCTGGTCCCAGAGTTCAGTGCAGTTCTCTGTTCTCCATTCTGTATGCTAATGGAGATGTCTCCCTGTCCCATCTTTCATGCAGATGAGGCTAGGGGAGTAGCCTCCGTTCTCCATTCTGTATGCTAATGGAGATGCCTTAATCTTGTCACTCTTGTCAGGAGGGGTCTAGGTGTGTCTCCCAATGCTCTTCACTGCTCTCCGCAAGTCTTTTCTCTAATCAGTTTTGGTTCAAGCAGAGACTGGTTGGGTGGGTGTGTCTTTCATGAGTCAGACTGGCTAGATACTGCACCCTGGTTCCCCAAGAACACAGAGCTGACTGGTATCACTTGATCCTGACCATATTCTCTCCAGACAGACTGCTGGTGTCCCTTCTTGTCAGCTCTTAGGCACCAATCCAGCTGAACACTTCAACATGAGCTTAACTGAAAAAATGTGAGCAGCTCCATTGAAATCTATGGTATTACTCATCTGCTTTAAGTTAAGCATGCACACAAGTGCTTTGCTAGATCTAGTTCTTAAAAAGCTGCTCTACTCAGCAGCTTGGCTGCCTCCCATTCTGCTTTCATGAAGGAGCTTCAGGGAGATTCTTCTGGACATAAAAACAACAAGGAGTCTGGTGGCACCTTAAAGACTAACAGATTTATTTGGGCATAAGCTTTCGTGAGTAAAAAACCACTTCTTCAGATGCATGGAGTGAAAATTACAGATGCAGGCATTATATAATGACACATGAAGAGAAGGGAGTGACCTCACAAGTGGAGTACCAGTGTTGACAGGGCCAATTCGATCAGGGTGAATGTAGTCCACTCCCAATAATAGGTGAGGAGGTGTCAATTCCAGGAGAGGCAAAGCTGCTTTTGTAATGATCCAGCCACTTTCAGTCCCTATTCAAGCCCAAATTAATGGTGTTAAATTTGCAAATGAATTTTAGTTCTGCTGTTTCTCTTTGAAGTCTGATTCTGAAGGCTTTTTTTTGTTCCAGTATAGCTACTTTTAAATCGATTATAGATTGTCCAGGAAGATTGAAGTGTTCTCCTACTGGCTTTTGTATGTTACCATTCCTGATGTCTGATTTGTGTCCATTTATTCTTTTACTTAGGAACTGTCCGGTTTGGCCAATGTACATGGCAGAGGGGCATTGCTGGCACATGATGGCATATATCACATTAGTAGACGTGCGGGTGAATGAGCCTCTGATGGTGTGGCTGATGTGGTTGGGTCCTCTGATGGTATTGCTAGAATAGATATGGGGACAGAGTAGGCAACGAGGTAGAGGGATTGGTTCCGGAGTTAGTGTTTCTGTGGTGTGGTGTGTAGTTGCTGGTGAGTATTTGCTTCAGGTTGGGGGGCTGTCTGTAAGCAAGGACTGGCCTCCTCCTAAGGTCTGTGAGAGTGAGGTATCGTTTTCCAGGTTCGGTTGTAGATTGTTGATAATGTGCTGGAAAGGTTTTAGCTGAGGGCTGTACGTGATGGCCAGTGGTGGTCTGTTATTTTCCTTGTTGGGCCTGTCCTGTAGTAGGTGATTTCTAGGTACCCATCTCACTCTGTCAATCTGTTTCCTCACTTTCCCTGGTGGGTATTGTAGTTTTAAGAATGCTTGATAAAGATCTTGTAGGTGTTTGTCTCTGTCTGAGGGATTGGAGCAAATTTGGTTGTATCTTAGGGCTTGGCTGTAGACAATGGATCGTGTGATGTGTCTTGGATGGAAGCTGGAAGCATGTAGGTAAGTATAGCTGTTAGTAGGTTTCCAGTATAGGGTGATGTTTATGTGACCATCACTTATTTGCGCTGTCGTGTCCAGGAAGTGAATCTCTTGCATGGACTGGTCCAGGCTGAGGTTGATGGTGGGGTAGAAATTGTTGAAATCCAGGTGGAATTCTTCAAGGGCCTCCTTCCCATGGGTCCATATGATGAAGATGTCATCAGTGTAGTGGAAGTAGAGAAGGGGCGCTAGGGGACGAGAGCTGAGGAAGCATTGTTCTAAAAAGTGTTCAGCCATAAAAGTGTTGGCATACTGTGGGGCCAAGCAGGTATCCATAGCAGTGCCACTGACGTCAAGGTATAAGTTGTCCCAAATCTGAAATGGTTATGGGTGAGGACAAAGTCACAAAGCTCAGTCACCAGGTGTGCTGTGATCTCATCAGAGATACTGTTCTTGACAGCTTGTAGTCCATCCTCATGTGAAATATTGGCGTAAAGAGCTTCTACATCCATGGTGGCCAGGATGGTGTTTTCAGGAAGATCACCAATGCATTATAGTTTCCTCGGGAAGTCAGTGGTGTCTGAAAGACAGCTCGGAGTGCTGGTAGCATAAGGTCTGAGGAGAGAGTCCAAACAGCCAGATAATCCTGCTGTAAGAGTGCTGATGACTGAGATGATGGGGCATCCAGGGTTTTCAGGTTTATGGATCTTAGGACATGTTGTCAGTTGAGCTGGCTGGAAAATAGAAATCCTTTCCTGAGGAAAATTTCACATTTTGGAGAAACAAAAATCCTCCTGAATTGGGATTGAAAGACAAAAATGGTAAATTTTTCACAGGAAGATATTTTAAAAAAATCCATTAAAAAAACAGAAACCAAATTTTTCAGCTTGCCAGCTAGCCACTACAAGGCTCCAGTCTGTCTCCCTGGCTCTCCCTCCCTGATTCCCTCCTCAGCAGAGTTGCCAGAGAGTGATACTTCCAGAGCGTTCCAGGTCAGCAGTGAGAGAGTTATCATTTTGGTTCTCCTGATAAAAAAATTGAGTTGTTTTTGCACAGGGGCATTTTTCATTGGAAAATCATTCTGATGGGAAGTTGCCAACCAACTCTGCTCATCAGCAAGGGAAGAGTCTTATTTCCAGGAAGAGAGAAGCCTAGGTTCTTTGACCTCCAGAAATAATTAAATACAAATAGATAGACATGTTTTGTACCGCCACCCATCATTACAGTACCTGAGCGCGACCCACAAAAAATTATTAGCAATTAGAACTGGTCAATTTTTTTTAATGGAAAAAGCTGTTTTGATTAAACTGAGTTTCTTTGCAAAAGAAAAAAAATCAAAATGTTTTTTTTTTAAATTGGTGAATTTTGGAATTATTTGGTTTTGTTCTTATTCAGCACAAAAATGTTTCAAAACTGTCAAAATTTCCCAGAAGATAACAATTCTGAGTTTCAACCAGCTCTGTTAGTATAGTAAAGTCTCTGGTTGATTTCAGGGCATCTCTGGCTCATCATTTGTTTGTAGACTGGGAATTGGTCAGAAGGAGGTGGCAATGTTGTCAGTTTGGGGCTATAATTGACCCTTCCCTTCATTTTTTGCAACCAACAGCTGGAGAATCTAGCAACATTTTGTTTGAATTTACTGACTTTTGATTTAAATTGTGTAGTCTCAACATTGGATTAATACAGTTCTTATTCCATGTCCATTCCATAAAGGGGAATGGAGTGGCAGTATCTGCTATTATGGGCCCTGTGCTGTGTAAGTAGATGAATATCTGCTCTGGGTGCTTTGCTCCTGTTGGGGTGGGAATGACGTCATTGGATAAAAGACACTGGATGTGGTTTAATTAGGCTGCAACTTTATTCCTAAATATCAGGCAGTACCTGACAGATAAGTGTACAGTGTTGGTAATTCCCGGGGGATGGGAGGTTTGCTGTCATCTCTCCCCCTTTGCCCATCCTGGTCTCCAGCCAACCTGCTGCTGAGACCTTGCCACCCCCTCTTTGAATGAGGGTTAAGAGGGGCTATAAAACAGGTGGGAGGATTGGATCCCTGATGTACCAGTCATAGGAGTTCCAACCCTTCCCCTCTGTTTGTACTTCTTTAAATAATACCTCCTTTAAATCTTTTAGTAATCCATTTGATCTGATCATCATCTCTCTTTCTTACAGGGTACCTGCCCTGGACATCCGCCCCACACTTACATAATGAGTTGTGACATCAAAGCCTAACCCTATTTTCATATTTGCCTCAACTGAGCCCCATCTTGCTGTGGGGAAGGCGAACCCCACCCTTCCACCTCACCTTAGCTAATCTGGTGGACAGGGAAAAATTCTTCCCAGGCCCCCAAGAAAGGAGCAACTAGCACACTACCCACAGCAGATCCTGACAAAACCTGGTATTTCTCCACTTCCATGGGTGGGAGATAAAAGAGGGTTTTTCCTGCACCAACCTGGATCTAAACAATCCCCCTCTCTTCTGGTCACCTGGGGGCGGGGATGGGTCAGCTATACTGCGCTGGTCTGAAGCTGCTGCAGCAAGTCACTCTCTGGCTATTTGGCCTTAAAGGGGCCACACACCTTTTCCTACAACCCAGACAGTAGCTCACACTGCTTAATATGAGGTGAGGTCATTTCCAGTTTCTATTCCCCAACTCTCACTTATATTCCCTGAGCAAAGCCTATTGAATTCGACTTTGAATAGGAGCTGGGATTTGTCCATTTCAATTCTCATAATCTTTTATGATTTGACTATGTAGACACTGAAAAGGGAAGTATTCAGCAAATTGACTCAAATTACAGGATCAGTCAGTAGAGAGTGAGTTACTGTCTTGATAATGTTGTGTACAGTATTTTGTGCATTATTGTGTAACCCTTCTGCCTGTCAGAGTTGGCAGCAACATGGGCCGGGTTCAATATCTAGGAGATCCATTCCAATAACACAATGCAAACCGGCTCGAGCCCCCACCCAGGGACCTGGGTCAAATATATACCACCCCTGCTGGGCGCCTCCAAGAGGCAATACTTCCCCGCTCGCAAGCACATAGTCTGAGTGTAGCAAAAAGCCTTTTAATAACAGAGAGAAACAATGTGACATTATGCTGGGGAAACACCACCAACAGGATTCATTACACAACCCATGAGCAAAAAACCCACCCCAAGCAAATTGGGGCATGCCCTTTCCCTTTTGTTTTTGAGTCCAGAAACCCCAAATCACTCAAAGTCCCAAAAGTCCAATGACCCAAAAGTCTCTGTCCCTGGTCAGGGAAGCCTCAGAGTTCAAAAATTTATCTACAGAGCTTTACCTCCCAACCTGGGTGGAGATGGGGGCTGAGGTAAGAGGAACCTTACATGATCTGAAGCTGACAGCCCCACAGCTCCATAGGCCTTCACTCCGCTCTGCCAGCCGCCCCACAAACTGCTTCGCTCAGCGGCCCACACGCAGCTCCCGCCGTCCCATGAACTGCTCCACCAGCCTGTCCACAAGGCACTCCAGCCGTCCTGCAAACTGCTCCACAATATATCTTCAGGCTCCCCCGCTACTTAACACAATGCTCAGTGATTTCAGCTCTTAGTCAGTTCAGCTCTTTGGTGAATTCAGCTTGTAGTAGGGGAGCCTCAGTGCTGGTGCACTATTAGCCCAAAGTGAGCTCAGCAGCCTGTAACTAGACTTCTAATGAAATCAAAATTAGCTCTGATATTCCACAGTGGAGAGAGGAGGAAGTGCAATTAGCATGTAAGGCCCTCACCAAGGGGCTCACACCACCAACTATTAATACTTGTCCCCAACCTCTCTCCATTCACAGAGTTTTGGAACCCATGACCCTTGCCTAGAGAGTGCTACTTAGTTGATGGTGAGTCCCTCCATCATAACAAAAGGCCAAGTACAGTTCCAAGCACAGTTCCCATAATCAGGGTAATAACAATTTATTCTTCCTGCCCCAATAACAGAGACACTGGGGATCCCACAGCAGCCAAAGTGACCATTTGGGCAGCTATGGCCTCATTCTAGGCGGGGTGGGTGTGCCTATGCAAATGAGATCAGCCCCTGAAGTTCTTTTCCACAACTTGCCACACCTCACCACCAGATGTCAGGGTGGAGCTCATCCTGACACTGCTTATAATTGTAAATATCTGTGTACAGTATAGACAAGAATGGTGCTGTTGCAGCATGACAGTATTGATTATGTGTGTGTAGTTAGAATAGATGGAATTTTCTATTATATATCCACTGTAAAAATCCCCATAAAATATTACTTTGTGTCAATACTAACCAGTTTTCAAACTCAAGTTATCTCTTGGCTATTTTGATTTGGAAATATCCAAAAGGCCTCTCTCCCCCTACTTGGGATTTGTAGACTAAATCTTGTAAAATGTAATTTTTAAAATTGAAACAGTTTTTGAGTTTGAGAGCAAACAAATAATCCTAAACTCATATTTTTTTTAATCTATTGGCATTTACTTAAAAATAGTTGAATGAACTTTAGCCAAATTGAATTAAAAATAATGTATTCCTGATCAGAAATCCTGGAGGTGAAGTTTCAGCCTGTCATTATCTTGTTGTTGAATTATGCACTTCTAATATTTCGGCTTTAATGGAAATGTTGACAGCCTTAACTGCGGCACAACTGCGGGGGGGGGGGCTCTAAAATAAATTAAATCAAATAATCATCAAAAGAATGAGAAATGTCTTGTTCTAAATCTTATTTACCAAGTGACATTACAGGCTGTGACTAAAATACAATGTTGTAGAAGTCCTAATAATGAATGTTAATCTCACACACACACACACAGTCTCTGGCATTAATTTTATTACACATAGATTCTGAAGAACTGTAAGCCTCTCTAAAGCTATTGATCTGCAGACTTTCTGAAATTAAACTGCCAGGTATCACTGTGTTCTTGATATGTTATTGATTTTCTTCAGAATGTTTTGGAGGAATGTGACAGATCTGCAGTACGACTAGAAAGGGCTCCGTTTTCTTTAGTAGATAACTTAATTATACAACCATAACATTGATCATAATATTTTTGCTTCCCTCCCCCGTTCATAAAAACTTTAAGTAGTAGGTTTATTAGGACCCCCATAAAATTAACACCTCCTTCCCCGGAATGATCAAATATTCATTGGCCTGATTTTTCAAAGGTACTGAGTCCCTATTGTAACAGAGTTCTCAGCTCTTGCTTCAGGGCAGCTTTAAGTTCCCTTTGTGTCACTGAAGATGTAAAAAGGTAACAGAAAGAGAGACCAAAGATCTGCCCCTTCTCTTCATTCTTAAGTTCCTTCAAAGCGTGTGGACGTCTGGGCCTGGAGACTTGTAACCTTTTAATTGATTATTTATTCTACCACTTTTGGTTTTGACACCACAATTTCTAACCCGGCTTCATCTTCATTATCTGAAAGAATAGGTATAGGATACATATCTCTTCAATGTCTTCTGTGCTGAAGGCTGGAAAATATATATATATAGTGTGGGTATGTGTCCGAATATATTTATCTTTATTTCAGTAACGAACAAAGGCCCCAGTTAGGATCAGGGACCTATTGTGCTGAGCGCTATATAGACACATGGGAAAATATGTTCCTTGCCCTGAATAGCTTGCAACTTAATTTGAAACAGTGTGTAGCAAGTTAGTACACTAAACAACAGAGAATGAGAAGAGAGGTCAAGGACACTGATAACAGGATTTTATAGTTTCATAGGTTAGCTATTGTAAAAATGATGGAAATAAATCATTTGAAAGTTTGAGGGAAGGGGTTGTTTGGTTATTTTTGTTGTTTGTTTGTTTGTTTGTTTTGTTTACCGAATCCTAATTTAAAATTTATTGATAAAATCAGCTATCTCAACATCCTCTCAATCTAGCCATCATTTGTTAGCTGATTCCTTACAGGCTTCACAGCCAGGGCTTCTCTGCATGTCCTTATCCTCCTTAATTGGCTCTTTTACTCCGTAAATCGTCCTGCAGGTACACTGGTTCTCTTGCAGGCTCCCTGCTTCTGAAATAATGAAATAATTTTGTGTTCTTTGTTTTTACATCTTCAATTATTTGCTCTTCAAAATCCCTCTTAGCCTTTCTAACTTCCATCTTACATTTTACTTGTAGTTTGTGTTCCTTTCTGTTAACTTCATTTGAAGTACATTTCAATTTCTTGAAGAATACCTGGTTGGCTGAATAAATAAATAAACTATTTCCCCACTGTTCTTTTCGTGTGTAGAGGTACCTTAAACATATGCCTTCTGCAATTCTATGGTTTGCTTAAATAGCCTCCATGCTGAGCCTATGGTTTTAATTTCCTTTAAACCATCCTCCTTACTTTTTTAAAGTCCCCTTTTCAAAAGTTTAATACAACATTGGTGGCTGCTGGTGCTAGCCCTCCCACAAGGATGTTGAACTTTTATATTTTGAATTTGGTTCATTTGTAATTACATAGTGAAACCACTGCTGTATGTTACTCAGGACAATGAGTGTAGCCTCTCCTCCTGCGTGATCTAGAACTAGCAGCAACAACGAGCATTCAAAAAAGGTGTCAGAAAATTGCATCTCAAATCTTGTCTCAGTGTGACATATGACCTGTTTGTGTATGTGCAGATGAAGACACCTGTCACTGTTCATTGTTAGATGTAGCTGAATCAGTGAGCTCTCTTAATGATGTGCACTCAATTTCAGTTTGATCTGGAAGCTGGTAGTACATTGTTACTTTTATCATGACAATGACAATGACAAACCTTAGCCTCCAATGCTACTTGTCAGCTAATGGTATTCTAGGCTCTTCTCAGTCACGGTTCAGGTCAGAACATGGTACAAAGACAGCACGTGTTGATGATCCTTTTTTGCCCATTGAGAAGGGAACTACATCCATCCTCATCCCTGCTATATCTCTCTGGCATTCTGTACCACTGAACACCAAATGCTCCTATTCCACTTCTAAGAAACTGGAGACTGAAAGTAGGGAGTTGTGATTAGTGAGTTGTCCTCTGCTGCAACAATTCTTATCGTCTCAAATGGCTCTGTCCTAGTCTCTATCCAGTTAGATGCCAAGAGTTGAAATGCCCCCAAAATGCACTGGTAATACCCAGCTCTACATCTCTATTATGACAGATGTAATCTCTTCCAATGCTAGCAGAGATCTGCACCTGGAAGAATATCTGGCTAAAGCTGGATCCTGGCAAAGTATGCTTCTAGGAAGAGAGAAATATGTCAAAGAATTCCTTTTCTTCATAATGTCCCTTTGTATCCTGCCTCTTGATTGTAACATTGTTTTGCAGCTTTGGGTTCTCAGTGTTCAGCATATTGAAATAACACAGCTGGAAAAAGGCTACTTCAACCTGTTTTGCCACTTGTGAGTAATATGATTATCCTAAACTCATGCTGATAAAGTCTTTCTATCACACTGCACCTAAAAGTATACTGCATATATGAATGTTTAGCTATATGTACCATGTTGTGTGTTATATTTTCTGTCAATTTCACTTTGAGTCTCCCTTAATATGTCATTTCCTTTTTTATTTTTGTTTTTTATTTATTTCTAGCTCCATTGATTTGGTTCCGTCTTTGGTAACGATCAAAATGCATAGTAGATTTTATCTAATTCAGTGCAATAGTGTATTTCATCTCCAGGAAAACTCTTATTTGTGAAATAATTGATGTTACTGGTGTAATTGCAATGAAGAGGAGACTGGTCTAAGGAAAAATTAGCACAGATTGTAGTTATTTTACAATAATGGGTGAAAACATACATCTTCCACACTAAACATATTCACAGGCAAAGGATTAATTGAAATCCAAAGTGATTAGTGCAGCAAATATATGGAGAGCATTAGCTTTTGAAAGTTGGTGTAACTGCTTCATTTTCTTTCTGCAAGTGTCTCTATTTTATCACACTTCATTGTCATAACTGTTGGTTAGGTCTCCAAATTTGTTGTTTTCAATATCAGTATGTCAGCAAACTTATCACAGTCTGAAGGATACTATACTTATCCTGTGATTAAAAATTCTAACATAGTTGAATAAATTACTGTATTTTGATGGAAAAAAATTAAATCCACATGGTTAATACTTATAATCCATCCTTCAAAAGACTATTATTTTGAGACTGAATAACAGCTTTATCTGTTTTATAAGCATTTATTTGGTGCCCCCAAAAGTGCTTTTATTTTGCAGACCAATTTCAAGCTATGTCAAAAGCGCAATTTCTTTTGGGTTGTTAGGTAAGTTATATGCAGGTATTTGATGATACAGTTACAGAGTGCTGCACTTTCAAATAAGAGAATCATGTACAACAATGAAATACACTTGAGCCTTTATGTTTAAAGCATCTGTATTCCTAAATGTATAATGAAGACTGTGATATTTCAATTTCTGGAGGTGGCATACACTGCACTGTTTTTCAGCATTCACTGTGGTTTAGCACATGTCACAGACACACATATTGTTAGTGCTCATTCAGATAGAAATACCTAAAGGGAAGCCTGCCTAAGTGAACAGAAATTGGCTTAAGTAAATCTGCCTAAACTGATCCCATGATTTTCATAAGAATGCAACATTATTATCCCAAGAGCCCACCTCTACTCCACTCCTACTCCCTGTCTCCCAGATAGGGAAATATAAGATATTTTTATGGATAACAGAGCTGCATTCACGGAAAGTTTTGACACCGTAGAACAAAGATTAAACTGTGCCCCGGAACCAACTCAATATCCACTGCCCACACTTACGAATAAATTTGAAAAACATACTACTATTGAGAAAACTAGAAATTGAAACAGAATTTGTAGTATATGTGGCTGTCAGACTCTGATTCTTTTGTTCTCCATGTACTGCAGATTTCCATTTCAAAGAACTCTGTATGTTTGCAAAGACTGAAGCCATTTTTACTCAGCTTTGCTGCAGCCTGTTATAAAGGCGACCCCCACACTGTGCTTTCTCATAGAGACTTTCATTGTTCTATTTTGTTGATGTTTTAGCTAATCTAAAATAAGACATTTTTGACTGACCATCTGTTTTTCTCTTTGTGGATGGAAGCATAAGAGTAATGAATTGGCAATACTAAGATGGTACTGAGGCAGAACTCATAAACTTTCCACCAAAATAGATTTATACAAAATAAGTCTAGTCAAAACACTTCTCAGCCATGTGGTATGATAACCCCTGAATTTGTTTGCAAATTTCAAGCACTTTACCTCTCTTTTGAAATAATAGGTTTTAAATTGTTGTTAATATTTCCCTGTGCCACATGTGATGGTGATGTCTAGCTGATAACTCAAACATGAGATAAACTGTATTTATTATGTGCCTTTGATCCTCCCTTCACCTGCACTGTATCCATTAATCTTGCCTCTAGTACTATAAACATTCCAAACTTCTATTCTGTTTCAGACTGCTATCATTAAAAAATAAATCCCCCTTTTCCCTAAATGTGGTACTTCCCCCTTTCTCCGAAAGTACTTTGGCCCATTGCCTCCATCCCTGTACAATATAAAGTAGACAATTGCTGCATCTGAGTCTGCCACATCTCTTATGTATCGGGACAGGAGTGTGGGTGATCATGCCTAACAGTTAGATCTGGGCACATGGAACTAGAGCTGCAGTCAGGGTCAGGTCCCAAGCCAAAGGACAGAACCAGAGAA
This sequence comes from Lepidochelys olivacea, assembly GCF_965140295.1. Classification (NCBI taxonomy): domain Eukaryota; kingdom Metazoa; phylum Chordata; order Testudines; family Cheloniidae; genus Lepidochelys; species Lepidochelys olivacea. The sequence continues at coordinate 105,388,188 of NC_140411.1, forward strand.
AGAGTTAGGAGTCAAGCCAGGGGTCAAAGATGGAGGCAGGGGCACAGCGTAGTAGCAGGGACTGGGAGCAGATGGGATGTTGGGGTAAGGAGGAAGGAATCAGGAGTCAGACAAGTAGGCAGGGATTCACCTACTTGCTGAGACAAATTCTTATGTGTGTTTCTGGCTTAAGTAGTGCATCTCAGCCAATTGGTGGGGCAGAACGTCTCCCCCAACCAGGAGTTTTGTGGGTGGGGTTCTTTGTGATCTGGAGCTTTACTAGCACCTTCTCTACCAGTTGGGGTGAGCTGCTGGGGTGGGGTTATGGTCTGAGCACTATTTCGGGATCCACAGACCTGTCTTTGAGGTGCATGATACCTCACATCATCCTCTGTCCCAGGGCACCCTCTGGCTTGCAGTGCATTGGGTTTTCCAGGGTATTTTTTGTGGAAGGCTTTTACCTGGTCAGGAGCATGGACATTCTTCACCAGTTCCCAGGAGTGTTCTTGAAGGCCAGCCCTTTTCCAATGCATGAGATATCAGAGTCAACCCCAACTGATTCTGACATCAAGGTCTCGTGGGGTATATACACTCACCTTGGTCTTGAACATTTACCAATGCAGCAGGGTGGTTGGGAGCACTGAGGGAATAGGCCCTGAATGTGAGGTTTCAGGAGTGATATATGACAAACTGGGTGTATTTGGAAAGCACAGGGTAAGTTAAAAGTCACTCGGTTAATTTGCCAATGAACTCAATAGGGGCCAAGGAACTGGTAGTTCAATTTATGAATTGGTGTGTAGGTGTTTCGTCAACAACCATATCTTCTGCAATACCAAAAGGGCAGGCCTGTTCTGTTGTCAACAGTCTTTTTATTGTTTGTAGCTCTTCTTCATCTTCTTCAGGTAAACTTTTAGGTCATCTTGGGCTTTACATATCTGTTATATCTAGTCTAGGGCTGCTGTGTTGTGGGTAGCTTTGGGTAGAACTGAAGATGGAACCCATAGCTCTTAAAAAAAGGTGGGGGACTTTACTCTGTGGAAGTGTGTTCTGTTTTATGTATGCAAAGTCTGCCTGAGGACCAGTCAATCTGGTGGAAGTTTATGTAGCACTGAAGATGCTGCTCCAGGATCTGGTTGGTTTTCTCCACTTGACCATTTGTCTGAGGGTGGTAGGTGGAAGAGGGGCAAGAGCAGATGCCCAAAATCCAGAGTTTCTTGCCAGAAGTGAGAGATAAATTGTGCACCATGGTTGGAGATGAGAGGTTCAGGGATGCCATGGAGGCAGACAACTTGGTCCACTCAGAGCCAGGAAGTTTCCTGGCGAGAAGGCAGACCAGTGCAGGGAATGAAGTATGCCATCTTTGTGAAGTTGTCTGTTACTGTCAGAATGGTCACAGATTCATTGGACTCAGGTAGTTTTACTACAAAACCTAAAGCAAGGACTGTCCAAGGACCAGATGGAGTCTTGAGGGGTTGCAGGAGTCCAAGCGATTTATTGTGTGGCACCTTGCAATGGGTCATGAGGGGTTGCAGGAGTCCAAGGGATTTATTGTGTGGCACCTAGAAAATGGGTCATGATATACTTGAAGGCTATAAGAAGAGGAGTACTTGTGAGTACCTTAGAGACGAACAAATTTTATTAGAGCATAAGCTTTCGTGGGCTACAGCCCACTTCATCGGTTGCATAGAATGGAATATATAGTAAGAAGAAATATATATACATAAAGATAAGTTGGAAGTTGCCATACAAACTGTGAGAGGCTAATTAGTTAAGATGATGGTGTCATACCAACCTGAAGCAAATACTCTCCAGCAACCACACACCACACAACAAAAACAAAAAGAAAAGGAGTACTTGTGGCACCTTAGAGACAAACCAATTTATTTGAGCATGAGCTTTCGTGAGCTACAGCTCACTTCATCGGATGCATTCCGTGGAAACTGCAGCAGACATTATATACACACAGAGATCATGAAACAATACCTCCTCCCACCCCACTGTCCTGCTGGTAATAGCTTATCTAAAGTGATCATCAAGTTGGGCCATTTCCAGCACAAATCCAGGTTTTCTCACCCTCCGCCCGCCCCCTCCCCCACAAACTCACTCTCCTGCTGGTAATAGCCCATCCAAAGTGACAACTCTCTTTGCAATGTGCATGATAATCAAGGTGGGCCATTTCCTGCACAAATCCAGGTTCTCTCACCCCCTCACCCTCCTCCAAAAACCATACACGCAAACTCACTATCCTACTGGTAATAGCTCATCCAAAGTGACCACTCTCCCTACAATGTGCATGATATCAAGGTGGGCCATTTCCAGCACAAATCCAGGTTTTCTCACCCCTCCACCCCCATACACACACAAACTCACTCTCCTGCTGGTAATAGACAGAGACAAACACCTACAAGATCTCTGTCAAGCTTTCTTACAATTACAATACCCACCTGCGGAAGTGAAGAAACAGATTGATAGAGCCAGAAGAGTTCCCAGAAGTCACCTACTACAGGACAGGCCTAACAAAGAAAATAACAGAACGCCACTAGCCGTCACCTTCAGCCCCCAACTAAAAGCAAAAGGAATCACAAGATACTCAAAGTGACTGTAATGCATTCAAAAGGCAGCCTTCAATTTATCCCCATCTCTAGCACATACTAGGTTGTATGCCCCCAGAATGGAATGTTTGCTCCTGGTTGTAGCTCATTTGGGCAATCATAGATCCTGTGCAGGGACAAGGTTTGTGCGTTCTGAAGATATCTTTGTAGTCACTGTATTTGGATGAAAGTCAAAGACCAGAATCAGTGGGTGGCTCTGCTGGGCGAGCTATCCTAGTATGCGTTCACTGGGGAACTACTGTGTGTTGCCCATTTCCTGAAGCAAAGCAATGCTGCTGGCAGAATTCTGAGAAATTCAACTTTTAGTCCATGCTAAGGGATAAAGGTGTTGTGTAGGTCAGCCACAAGATATCCATGATCCGAGGAAAGTATGGGGACCAGATGGCACTGAATGATGGGGTTTCTCAGTAGTAACCTTGAGATGAACAGTTTGCATGGCCACTGGCCCAGAGGATAAGAGGGATCCATCGATCGTCTATACTAGGTCTGGAACAGGCTTGGCTACAGGGGAATCTGTAGTGCTTGGTCTTCTTCTTCATGGATAACGTTGTCCTGTGCCTCCAAGTCAAAAAGGGCCTGCTGTGAAGGGATTTGTTGGGGATTCCTTGGGATTCATAACACAACCGATACTTTCAGGTGTGGTGCCAGTTGACAGGAACCAGTGCATGTTCCAGTCAGGACCTCAGTTTGAATTTCAGGGGGAATTCTTTGTTAGGATGCCCAGGCTAGCCCCTTTCACTGAGTTTGGGCTAGCTCGTTTCCCGGATTCCTTTGGACTGGGTTCCTCTTGGGACAATTAGAGACAATATGACCTGGCTCATCTGGTGGGGTGGGATCTGATAGCAGGGGGTGTGGTTGTGATACCCCTCTTCTTTCTTCCCATCACTCGTGTGGACAATAGTCAATATGGATAACAAGATCTATAAAGGCATCCAGAGCCATTGAGGCCTCGACTTGGGCCTGTTCATCCTTGACCTCATCCCACAAGCCCCATTGAAACTGAAATAAATGGATCTCCTCATTCCATTTAGTGTCCAATATGAAACAGCAGACGTGAGCTGTGTAGGAAGCAGCTGTGCCTGATGTTCCATAGGGTGGCCTTAGCAGAGCAGGCACAATTGGGGTCATCAAAGGTGGTTGATATCGCCCACTGGAAGGCATTTCAGCTGGACAGAACTAGACTGCTGGTTTCCAACAAGGGGAAGGCCCAGTCCCACGCCTCCCCTGTCAGCAGGCTGACTACCAGGCCTACCTTGACATGACGAGAAATATATGTCTGTGGTTGAAGGAAGAACAAGAGGCGGCACTGATTCATGAAGCCTCAGAATTTGGAGCTACTCCAATCAAAGCACTTGGGCAGAGGGATAACAGGTCCCAGTTCAGGTGACACCACAGCTAGACGGGCCCAGAGTATAGTATTGTCTGAATGGAGTTAGTGGATTTTCTACTGCAATTCCTGATTCTTAGTGGCCAGCTCGCATCCTGAGCCTGCGATGCTTGGCTGTCTGACAGAAGGTGGGTCACCAGCTTGCGCAAGTGCCAATGCCCCTTGGGGTACAAGGAACTCTGCTGGTTCTATTGTTGGCTGTGCCCACTTGGCAGAGCTGGTAGTGGTCCAAGCTAGCTGTAGGGTCTGGGGTGTGGGTGGTCAGAATTAATGGTTAGAGCCTGGAACTGGAGCCAGGGTCAGAGCCAGGAGTCAAGCCAGAGTCATCATCGGGGTGGGGCACAGGGGATCTGAAGTGAAGCAGGAATCAGGAGCATATGGGAGCCTGAGATGAGGATGGGAGAAATTAGGAACAGGCTGGTGGGCTGGAACAAGAAGTCAGGCAAGTAGGGAGAGTCTTAGCTAGCAGCCAGCCTGGGATTTATCTACTTGCTTTCAGATATACAATATAGTGTACCCTACATCAGCCATTCAGTGTATCTTCCAAGCTCAGCCTCTAGAATTCAACAGCCACCACATAATTAATCTTTATCACACATTTTAAAACATTAGTTTTCTGGTTATTTGATAAGGAAAAAAAACACTTCAATTTGTTAAATGAAAATTATTTTAGCATTAGCACCAAACCCTCTTTTGCTTTGGAATTTCAGATAAATGTAACTATTTTCTAAATGTTTCAGAGTAGCAGCCGCGTTAGTCTGTATTCGCAAAAAGAAAAGGAGTACTTTTGGCACCTTAGAGACTAACAAATTTATTTGAGCATAAGCTTTCGTAAGCTACAGCTCACTTCATCGGATGCATGAGTGGATCAAAGACATTCCATTCTGTGAGAACTCAAGAATCTAAGAGGAAAATACTAGTCAAGAAAAATTCCTCTAAACTCAGTTGAGCTGCTAACCATACTGGAAGATAGAGGTGTAATATGGTGGCAGACTCTAAGTCCCTGATGTGCAAACACTTAAGCACACCAATAACTTTATCACTGTCCCAGTGAAGATAAGTGTTTGCAGGATTAGAGCCTCAAATGTTTTTAGGGGTGAAGGTCTTCTCTTTTTAGTTATATGATATCTTGTTTACACCAAAAGGACATTAGAGGCTGTGGGTCTGAAAGAAGACTTTCTCTGAGAGGCTATGGGTCTGAGGGATTGGCAGACCCTGGTCTTTGGAGAAGATTACATTTACATGTATGTTTCGTTGTTGCTATCTGAGTTACAGATAAAGCAAAACCCCAGGAAGTAGTTAAGCTTCAACTACATGCAGTTTGTGTGTGCATTCTGATCAGAGCAAGGTGAGAACTCCACCTGCTTACAAGAGGTGATTATCACTAGATTTTTTGAGATATTGAAATTTGGGGTTGAAATACTAAGCCCTAAAGGAGCAGAAGACAAAAAAAGGCTCTTAAGATGATTGTCAGAAAAGAGCAACTTTAACTTTTAAAAGGCTTACATTAGTCCGTATGCTGTGCCTCTTCTAGGAGACAGATTGTGATGTCTCTGACATAGATGGAAGAGTTAACTGTTTCAGATACAAAAAGAGGAATAGACTACAGGTCTGTTATGATGACTAGGTTACAGAGCAGTGGTTCTCAACATATTACAACATATGCGGCTCACAATATGTAACCTGGGCTGCAGGGGCTGGGTGGCAGCCTGGACCCTGACTCTGGACCCCTGCTGCATGGGCCACCAACCTGAACTCTGGGGGCTGGCCAGCTGCCCCGATTCCGGGATCCTCATCATGTGGCTGCCCAGGCCCCCGGACTTTGCGTGTCCAGCTGGCTGCCCCAGACCCTGGGACCCCTACCATGTGGGGTTGTCTGGACCTCAGAACCCAGGGGGCCAGGCAGCTACCCTGCCCCCCATCCCACCCCATCCCCCGTCGCTCAGCTTCCCCAGCCCCCGGAGCTTGTGGGGCTGGATAGCTGCCCCAGACCCCGGGACCCCTGCTACGCAGGGCAGGCCACCTGCCTGGCCCGGTCCCACACCGTGTGGCTGCCTAGGCCTCTGGAGCTTGTGTGGCTGCTCCAGACCCCAAAGCTTGTGACCACCTGGTGCTGGTGGGGAACCCCAAGCCCACGACCACCCGACCCCATAGGGCTGGCTGGGAGCCTGACCCCCACATTAGGTGACAGAACAGCCCAGACCCCTCTCCCCAGGCAGCTGGGACCCTGGGCATACCCGCGGCCTTTAGCACACAGCTGAGCTGGACCACAGGGGCTGGGTGGCTGGCCACAGGTTGAGAACTGCTGCTACAGAGTATAAATTACAGGTCAATATACATTTAGAATATATATAGCAGTATGCTGCCATGTATAAAAGCTTCTTGCACATTCTGTGATGCCACTTTTCTCTGCTGCCCTTGAAGCATATTTGGATTTGTTCAGATCAATATTAAGATTTACCGTATCGACACAACCAGTCAATAGTGACCACAGCTAAGGAGAATCAGATAATAAAATTGAGACTGGTTAGATGCTTTGTACATTTGTGGTCTCACTTCTCTAGTTTTTATAGCTCTCTGATACAACTGCCCAGTCAGAGCTAACTCTCTGATTTACTCTGTAAAATATAAAGTACCGGGAAAACTGGTTGAAACTATAGCAAAGAACAAAATTGTCCAACACATAGATGAACATAAACTGTTGGGGAAGAATCAACATAGTTTTTGTAAAGGGAAATCAAGCCTTACCAATCTACTAGACTTCTTTGAGGGGGTTAACAAGCATGTGGACAAGGGAGATACAGTGGAGATAGTGTACTTAGATTTTCAGAAAGCCTTTGACAAGGTCCCTCACCAAAGGCTCTTAAGCAAAGTCATCGGATAAGAGGGAAGGTCCTCTCATGGATTGGTAACTGGTTAAAAGATAGGAATCAAAGGGTAGGAATAAATGGTCAGTTTTCAGAATGGAGAGAGAGGTAAATAGTGGTGTCCCTGGGGGGTCTCTACTAGGACCAGTCCTATGCAACATATTCATAAATGATCTGGAAAAAGGGGTAAACAGTGAGGTGGCAAAATTTGCAGATGATACAGAACTACCCAAGATAGTTAAGTCCCAAGCAGACTGCGAAGAGCTACAAAAGGATCTCACAAAACTGGGTGATTGGGCAACAAAATGGCAGATGAAATTCAATGTTGATAAATGCAAAGTATCGCACATTGGAAAACATAATCCCAACTATACATATAAAATGATGGGGTCTAAATTAGCTATTACCACTCAAGAAAGCGATCTTGGGGTCATTATGGATAGTTCTCTGATAACATCCAATCAATGTGCAGCAGCAGTGAAAAAAGCAAACAGAATGTTGTGAATCATTAAGAAAGGGATAGATAATAAGACATAAAATATCATATTGCTTCAATCCATGGTATGACCACATCTTGAATACTGAGTGAAGATGTCGTCTCCCCATATCAAAAAAGATATATTGGAATTGGAAAAGATTCAGAATAGGGCAACAAAACTGATAAGACGTATGGAACGGCTGCCACATGAGGAGAGATTAAAAAGACTGGGACTTTTCAGCTTGGAAAAGAGACAACTAAGGGGGGATATGATAGAGGCCTATACAATCATGACTGGTGTGGAGAAAGTAAATAAGAAAGTGTTATTTACTCCTTCTCATAACACAAGAACTAGGAGGTCACCAAATGAAATTAATAGGTAGCAGGTTTAAAACAAACAGAAGGAAGTATTTTTCATACAACACACAGTCAACCTGTGGAACTCCTTGCCAAAGAATGTTGTGAAGGCCAAGACTATAACAGGGTTCAAAAAAGAACAGATAAATTCATGGAGGATAGGTCCATCAATGGCTATTAGCCAGGATTGGCAGGGATGGTGTCCCAAGCCTCTGTTGCCAGAAGCTGGGAGTGGGCGACAGGGGATGGATCACTTGATTCCCTGTTCTGTTCATTCCCTCTGGGGCACCTGGCACTGGCCACTGTCAGAAAACAGGATACTGGGCTAGACTGACCTTTGGTCTGACCCACTATGGCCATTTTTATATTCTTATGTAAAACTATTTTCTGCATCTTTAATATATTTGAAAGACAGTATTGTAAACAACAGACTTCAAAGATAATCCACACTAGAAGTAAGAATCTGGGTTTTGGTTTTAATTGGCTGTGAATCTATTCCCCATCACACCTAATTGAAGTGGGGGGAGGGAGAGACTTCCATTGTTGAAGGTTAGCAGAAATAAGATGACCTAAATATAATTAATGAGCTTTGTTATGATAGAGGCAATAAAGATGTAACTTGCTGATGACAGAATACTTTTGTTGCACATTAATACTCTTACAGCTATTGGGTTATTAATACAGTTCCTGAGATGTAAGCATTGTATCTTACAGGTAAATTAATACTTTGTTTTCTCTCTTTAGCAGTTGTACTTCATAACATAACAAAAGTAGAGGCTGATATGCTGGCTCAGTAATTTAGTTTCAGCTCCCTTCCTATGAACCACAGCCAAGTAATTAATCTTTACCTAGGAGACCGTACTAGTGATATTACTAAAACACGGGAACAATAATACACGTTATATAAAAAAAGGACAGAAAAGACCTGTTTTACGGTGTTATTAATGCTTTGGCAGGAATGTACAGAAATGGAAGCTTGATATCAGTGTATCTAATGTCTCATTACTGGATAAGACTAGTGAACAGCAGATGCAGAGAGGCAGAAATTTAACTCCGAATAAAATATACTTTTTTTTTAAGTCTTGCAACAATGAGATTTCAGGAAAGTTCACGACTTTGTATGCTCCATGTACCACATTCAGTCTAATTGGTTTTTCATGGATTTGGAAACGCATTCTTTAGATAGCAGTGCATCTGTTTTCCCCAAGACACACATTATTCTGATTAAATATTTGAAATTAAGATGAAGCGATTTTGTGTGTTAGTTTTGATTATGCTGGCTGGTTTAGTGAAAAAAGAAATCGGCAAGCTTTTGTAAGTGTTTCAAAAATATGAAGTGGCATGACTTAGTGATTAAAATTGTTTAATTAGCATTTCCTGAAATGCTAGGAATGAACCACAGAACAGAATTTCTTCAAGTGTTGTTTGTCAGTTTCAAGATAAAAAGCAGTGAATTTTATATATATGAGTAATGTATGTGATTGTGTTAGCAGGAAGACAAAGTTGAAGACTGAGTTAGCTCCATTATTATAGGCTGGGCTGCAGAACCACCTGTTGTTCAGGTTGCCTGAAACTTCCCAGCATAAGATCCTGAATGACCTGGCATTCAGTTGCTTATACATTTGGCAAATGCTAACCATCTGGGCCGAAATTTTCCATGCTGGGTGTCGGCAGCAGGATGATTTTTTTGAAATTTCATCCTAAATAGTTCAGCTATTTCCAAGAATGAGGCTAGAGACAAATACATTGTTTTGTCCATGCTACAAAATTCTGGTGACTTTTTCTTTAAGAAGCTCTTCTGTTCCCACAGGAAGCAGGGACTTCAAATTTTGGTCTTTATGTTAGGAAAGTCCCTTTACCATCCCTGTGAAAATCCATTCAAATTTAGCCAAGCTATAATCGGTTGAAAAATGAAGTTCATACATGTGAATAGATACTTGCTAGATCTTCACAGCTAAAATCTTCAAAGATTCCATCTGCACTGTGCATGCTCTAGCCCAGTGCTTCTCAAAGCCGGTCTGCCGCTTGTTCAGGGAAAGCCCCTGGCGTGCCAAACTAGTTTGTTTACCTCCTACGTCTGCAGGTTCGGCCGATCGCAGCTCACACTGGCCACAGTTCGCCGCTCCAGGCCAACAGGGGCTGTGGGAAGTGGTGCGGGCCGAGGGATGTGCTGGCCACCCTTCCCGCAGCCCCCATTGGCCCGGAGCGGTGAACTGCAGCTACAGTGGGAGCCGCGATCGGCTGAATCTGCGGACGCGGCAGGTAAACAAACCGGCCCGGCCCACCAGGGGCTTTCCCTGGACAAGCAGCAGACCAGCGTTGGGAACCACTGCTCTAGCCCATGGTTGCAATATACTTATTCATAGATTCCAAGGCCAGAAGGGACCACTGTGATCATCAGGTCTGACCTCCTGTATAACACAAGCCAAAAACATCCCTGAAATAATTCCTAGGGCATATCATCTAGAAAAACATGCACTCTTGATTTAAAAATTTCTAGTGATAGGGAATCCACACAACCCCTGCTGAACTGTTCTGGTGTTCAATTACACTCACTGTAAAAGTTTATGAATTGCTGAGCAGGACTTTCCCTGCAATTGCCATTCCTGACTGTTCCAGGATATGCCAGGTCTGGGTTTTGGGCATGGGAATTAGGAGAAGATAGCCTGTCTCTCCAGTGCTGTCAATTAACGGCCTTCTGGACACAAGCAGGAGGAGGAAGTCGACTAATTTTAACGTGGAGGGGACAAGAGACATGGGCAGCAGGTATAATAGGCCAGGGGAGGCTAAGCCTCCCCAAACAGGAGGAGGCACACCTCCCTTTGGAGGCGTGCCTGCCTGCTGTCTTTGGAGCACCGCGGCTGAAAGGGCCCTGTTTGTGCTGCTCCTCTCGCCCCATTCCTCCCCTTCCTCTGAGCCCCCCAACCCCACTCACCAGCTGTTTGGGGAGGGAGGAGCTCAGGGGACAGGTGGCGGGTATGGAGGGGACAAAGACTAGAGCCCGGCGTAGATACAGAACGTGCATCTGCAGATATAATTTGGATATCTGTAGGGCTGCAGAGCTCTACCGGGAACTTCAGGAGCACGTCAGGTCGCTGCTCCCAGGAGCCAGTGCCCTGCGCTGGCAACTCCTCTGGCATGGCTCTACCGCCTCCCGCCTCAGCCACTGGGGTGATTGCCAAGCTCACCAGCAGCTGTCCCTGGTCACGCTAATGTGTGCAAGTGGCTCGCACCCCCCTGGACAGGAGACTTCTCACCTCTGCAAAGACAAGACTGCTGTCGGAGGCCATGTAAGCCGCTTGCACATACTAGCACGACCAGGGACAGCTACTGGTGAGCTTGCTGCCTGCCCCAGTGGTACAGCCACGTCAGAGGAGCTGCCCGGGCTGGGCACTGGCTCTTGTGACATGCTTTTGTCACTGCGGTTCCACGAAGAGCACTGCAGCTCCACAGATATCCAATTCCTGGGGTGGTGGAGGGCAGAGCATGAGTGAGGTCTGGGGTGGAGTGGGGGGCTGGAGCCTGGGCAGGATCTCGGGGGGGAAGAAGGTCAAGTGGGGGTGAGCCTTGGAGCAGAGCAGAGGGCATGACCCCACTTCTAGAGAGCTTCTGGCATTGCACCCAGCCTCCCAAAATGCAAAAGTCATGTGCCAGCCATGATAAGAGATCATGTAGGTGGGCAGAGTCAGGGGAAATAGACTGGGACAAAAAGCCTGTGGGGAGAGGGGACTGAGACTGGAGATTGGTAGGGAAGAGAAAGAGTGGAACTGGGAGCCAAGGAAGAGGAGACTGGGACTGTATGTTTGGGCAAGTATGTTTGGCCTGGGAATCATGGAAAACAGGGCCTTGGAGCCAGTAAGTGGGGTGGGAGACTGATATTGGATGAGGAATCTAGGACTGGGTAGACATGGAGACTGGGACTGGGTACCAGTTGGGTGGGATGAAGGTGGTGTGGGAAAAGGGATACAGATCTTCTGAGAAGCTAGGGTGCAGGCAGAGAACTGAAAGAGAAGGGGGCGGAACAGGAAGGGGGGAAACTGAGCCTAGGGATGGAGATTAGGTCTGGGAGCCAGTGGTGAAGGGGAATATTGGAGGAGTAAGGAGGGTGATTAGAGGCCAGTGGGGAAGAGAGAGAGAGTTTGGACAGTTCACCAGTAGAAGGTTGCAGAGAATTCCGTCCCTTTAGATACTGACACCAAAGTCTTATATCTAGAAGGAGACACATTTCTGTACATACTTGCCAGTATTTTTTAAAGGTGTAGCAAGTTTTGCAGTTCACTGCACCTTCCCAGTGCCCAGGAGGAATTTTGTTTTATGAAAGCATAGTGTCACTTCGGTATTGCCCTCTCCCCAGGAAGCTCTGCTTCATAAAACTCCTAAAATGTGTCTGTTTTTAAAATCATACATAAAGAAAAAAAAAGTTTTATAATTTATTATTATAAAGATGTTACTAAAAATAAAAAGGAGATTAAAAAAAACACTTTACATTCCTGTCTCACACCTAAAAATAAAGGATGGCAAAACATTTCAGGAAAAAAAAAACATTTGTTGAAATCTCAAACCAATCCTTTTTGCAAGCTCAGAAATTTGATAATTTCTTCACTTCCTGGTTCTGGCTAGGACTAGAAGGTCTTAAAAATACACTGTTAGAAATCTAGTTTGCTATTTCCACACTCAGAAACAGTATGTTACTGATAAGCTTACAAGAAATCCTGATGTGATTAGTTGGCTCATATTTTACTGCATTGCATTAGTTCAGAACCTCTCCAAAATGGAGTAGGTGGAGCTACAAATCTATGAATGCAAATTAGAACTTAATAAAAGATGTTTGTCTATAAACTTCCATTTCAACTGGGCAAATTTAGATGGCTAAAATATTTTATTGCCTGAATAAATGGTAACTGAAATGTCTGTAATTATCTGTAATAGCTGCTAAGAGGCTTTGAGGGGTATGGATTTGTAGAAGAACTTTCAATATACTCAGAAGGTAAGAGCTAATGATTTGATGCAGGAACGTATTTTCTGGTCCATTTTGGAGTCTGTCAAAAGATGTATTTCAGATGAACATAGTGACTGTAATTGAAATGGGCAAAATAACCTCATTTATAATTTTTCTCAATAAGAGGCTAATTGAACACTTTCAATTTAGTTGTACTATTCCAAGGAGAAGTAGTCTCTATACTTGTTTTCCTTTTGATAAATAGCTGTAGTAGGAAACTATGCATAATACTTATTTATTTGATGTGATTGACTTTCATTGTTCCTAATGTCTTGGCATCCATGGGCTGCGATTTGAAATATTAAAATGAATTACATATGATAAAATGCTGCCTGAAATTGGTAGCAGAGAGAGTCTCCAGTGCTGTAAATGGCAACTGACCAATCGAAACAAAATCGAATTGCCAGGAATAATGTAGACACAGAAAAGAAAACTCAACTAAATGATATTTTGGTGGTGGAACAGTCACAGTGTTCTGAACTCCACCAAGTCCTCGGGCTGGAAGGCTATAAAGATAAGGGTGTCCCAAATGTGAGGATTCTCTACTTTGAGTCCTCTACCACAGGCCCATGATCTGCAGTTGAATTTTCTAAAAACAAGAACATATCAGTCTTAATTGGTGTGGTGAGATATATGGTAAGAGATATAGGTCTTAGGTAGCTGTGTTTAAATCATTCAGAGCTTTCTAGACTGTCTCCAACACCTCAACACCTCAACTTGAAACAAGAAGCAATCCTGAATCTAGTGCATTCAGCTCAGGTGTTATGTGCTCCAGTAACTGAAGCTTATTGGTAGTCTGCAAGGGTGGTACTAATTAGAGTATACTTCCATAGTCTAGCCAAACTTGCTTTAAAACTCTTCTTTGCACTTCCCTGAGCCTGGTGCTGTTCTGTTGCCCCTACTCAGTATTAGGACAGCTTGAGAACTGCTCTAATTTACACTGAGTTGCAATGATTACAGAGGGCTGACAATGCAACCAAAGATTGGCATAGCACAGGGGCATCCTGGCGACACACCCCTGTTCTCTAGCCACCAAACTTTTTCCTTGCTGTCATGGAAACAAGAAAGGTAGATGCTGGAATAGTTCTATGCCACTGGAAGTCCACCCCTGCACTAACAAGATCTCCTTTGGCCAGTTAATGCAGGCAGTGCAGTGTAAATCAGCTCTACTGCACTGGAGAATTAGTTACACAATTTTAGAAAATTCTTTGCAAATAAAATTAACTAGTGAACAAAAATAAGCTTCTAATAAGCTTATTCGGAATTTTAATATCTTCCTTCTACCCTCTCTCCACTAATAGCCATAGAAACTGTAATTCTGTTCCATTGTTAGATACACATTAAGCTGACATAATAGTTTTGTCAGGACGTCATAGAGAAATCACGTGATAGCGGTAAGTCAGAGAGAGATCACATAAGAATGGCCATACTGGGTCAGACCAATGGTCTGTCCAGCTCAGTATTCTGTCTTCCAACAAGGATCAGTGCCAGATGCTTCAGAGGGAATGAATAGAATAGGACAATTATCAAGTGATCCACCCCTGTCATTCAGTCCCAGCTTCTGGCAGTCAAAGGAGATTTGGCTTCAAGTCAAAGGACATAATTTATTTAAGATGAACTCGTCTATTGCAAGATTTGACAGTAGTCCAAATTATCTAAGCTGCAATTAAAATTAGTGTATGGGTCGTGTTGATGGGAAAGTAACTGCCCTACCTATAAGTAGGCAGGCACTCCATGTTCTCAGTTAATGAAAATCTTGCAAACTACTTTACATGAACCTTGGGTAATCTTCCATATTTCATCAATACACAGGGCATTAATGTACAGGAATTACAAGAGTAAATTGGGTCTTTTGCATTTTTTAGCCTTCCATATTGATGTTCCTTTTGGTAAAATGTTTCATGAGCAATGATGCATACTCTGAATTTGGAGACAATCTTCATGTCAGTCTCAGGGACACACAATTGAACCCAGATGCAGCTCACTGTCTTCAGCTGACTCAACTAATGAACCTGCCCCCCTGATTGGCTGAAGACTCCAGCAGGCACATTCTTAAATCCTGCAGCCAGGGTGGGACTCTGGCTGCTCAATAATGTTTCATGTCTGCAGTTGTGTTTCTGGTCCAGCTTCCTGTTTTCATCTCCTTTCTTGTTCTGGGTCCTCCTTCCTGACCTTTGTTCCTGATCCTGGTTCTTGCTTTCTGCTTCTAGCTCCTGCCTTGCTCCAGCTAGTGCTCTGGCTCTGACTCCTGGCTCTCCGCTCCAGCTCACTTTTTGGACTTAATAACTTGGCTCCTGATTTGGGCTCTGATCACTAAGCCTGGTCACCTTAGCTCCAGCCACTAGGCCAGCCTCCTGCCCTGACTATAATCTACTAATTAGAGCTGATGTGGAAAAGTCAACTGAATGAGGTAACAATGTCGTGCTTGAAAAAGTGGAAGGCAAGTCAGTGCAGTTGGGAAGGAAGATGAAAGAAGCTTTCACTCTCCAAGGAATTTTTGAAACAAGTAATTGTTAGCTAGCAGTAGCTACAACATGGTGAATGCTAAGCTCAGGAAGAGTGGGAATGCCATAAAGTTAAATACGTTGAAATTGGAACACACAAAAATGAAGCCATTAAAAGCTCTGCCCTCTCACTTGTCATAGGGAATATTTAACTTTATGGCAATACAGTAGCTTATTAGTAAAATATATTGGACCATTGGCTATATGTTTTAAACTAAAAACATTCTATTCCACACCTACTAGTTTTGTGTGTGTTTTTTTGATGTTCTGTGAAAAAATAAGGACCATGGAACACATTTGGGATAATTCAAACTTTAATGTAGTCACTAACTCTGTGAAAAGAAGCATACTAACAGGAGTGCGCATGGGAGTGGAGATCTGTGGTGGAACAGTATGCCGCAGAATAGATTCTATTGTTGATCAATTTTCCAGTGTCCCATGTCACAAATTAATGGTGATATTGCATATCTTAAGCAGTTTTTGAGCAAAAAAGCAATAGTTTCACCTATAATTCCAGAAGCGTTATATAGGGAGGGAAACTGGTTCTGTTTAGGTCTGATAGTTCTGAGATTCAGGATATTTGGACTTTGTTGTAGGTAGTGCTGGGCAAATACTGGATTTTTTTTTTTTTTTTGGTTTGCTGGGAATTTTGAAAAACTGAGAATGTTCTGTTTAAGTCAAACTGAAAATGGCTGGCAAAAATTTTTCAGCTAATCAAAAAACTGTAAAAATGAGTCAAAATGAAACACTTCTGTAATGTTGAAACAAAACGTTTGGTGTTGACCTCAAATTTGTTTCAGCTGAGAGGCATTGTGACAAAAGCAAAGGAGGAGCAAATTCACAAAATGACTGGAGGAGAAGATGTTATCACAGCTACCTCCCTTATTAGGTTTAGCCCAGTGGTTAGGGGATTCCTCCAGTTTAAATTTCCCCCTCTACCTGATGAAAAGGGATTTGAATTAGGGTGTCCCACATTGCAGGAGAGTGCCCTTGCCACTGGGCTATATTAGTATGTGGCTTTCTCAATCTTGCTTCTTGAAGCTGTTCCGCTTTTTGTAACTCTTCATTTGAGAAGGAACTTAAACTTGGGTCACATATCTCCCAGGTGAGGGCCCTAACTACCAGGTTGTAGAGTCATTCTCACTGTTGCCCTGTGGATGCCTTAGCATGGATATGGCCAATGGCTGCCCCTGTGAGTCAGCAAGCCATGAAAGGGCATGTGACATGCTCATATGACCCTGGACTCCATCTTGTGCCAGTACTTTTCCACAATGTGCACATGCCAAAATGTCATGAGGAAGGCTATTAACTTAAAATGAGCCCATCTGGAAGCAGGACATTGTCTAGAAATCTCAACACAATTAACTTTCTTGAGATATTTCCACAACTTCCCCAGATTCCAGGGTTACTCAGATACATTGAATAAGATTCAGAAAACATTTTAACTTTTGAGTACTTATAACAAAAGAGAGTCACAGGTCCAAATATTTTTGGGTTCAAATCTCACTACATAATTCACTGATCAGTATGTATATGGACCACTCTACTTTACACAATTGAATGTCTAAACTCCTAAAGCTTGTGTCATATATCAAACTCATAGAAGCCAAGGGTCAATTGGTTTCAACCTCTCTTTCCAAAATAAGGGTAATTTTCATGCTGAGGTTATAGTGTTTCTGCAACAGAGTAGTCAGATCAAGAATAGTCATATCAATAATTATATAATGAAATACATTCCTAATAATACCAGTTAATTTTCTTTGCAGTTCTTTAATTCCACATGAAAAAGATTGTGGAAAACAAAACTAGTTGTGGGTGGTGATTAGTCATTTGAATGGTATATTTTTTCAATTTCTTTTGGATCAATACCTAACAATATGATTTCCTTCTAGAGCAGGCTCACAGGTCCCCATAGCTAACAATAAGGTGAACTGATAATTTTCAGAGCTCAAAGTTTAAGTGCAATAGATCAATCGTTACAAAGTTCAAACAGAAATATGAAGCAAACTGCATATTGCAGGTCTTGAGGTGATCTAGGATTAATTGTCAGAAAAACAGTGCAAAATGAAATCATTTTAATCTTTTTGTTCATCGCGAGACATGTGTCATGTTTCCAAATATGCAATGTGCTATCATAGCTGTGGGAAGAAAATTGTGTTTAGCAAACAAAAAGGAGAAAAGTGACCATGCTAAGTTTTTGTTTTTATTTATAAAATGAAAATATAAATTCTTAATGGTACAATGTCTTTCTGCCTGGGTGGTCTTAATGTTCACAGCACAATGATTATTGAGCACTTTTGAAAAATTTTCACTAACTTGGTTGTCTTAATGGCAGTTGTTCTCGTTTGAAAAATCTTTCCTCCACTGTAGATGCTGAATACTTGAACATCTGATCCATGTATTGTCAAAATATAGTATGAAGTGATTCATTACAAGAATACACATGCCTATGAGAAAAAAACAATAGAGAAAAGGGGAAGTAGACTTCAAAATATGTATAATTTATTTCCTTTTTAATAGCAAAAGGTTTTTAAACTATTTTGAGTACTTTTAAATCACTAATTTTTAAATCCTTAATATATTTTTTAAAAGTGAGATACCAGGAACAATTTCTTTCTCCCTTATTTTCTTTAAATTTAGGCATACATTTTTCAGATTATATTCGTAAATAAAACATCTACTCTAGTTGACTAGTCTTTTTAAGCTATATTAGGCAGAATGCATTTGTAACTAAGTTAAAATTTCTGTTTTCTTCAACAATTAGGTTCACAATAGAAAACTTGACAGAAAATTCTAAACCAATGATGGTGAAAGTATTTTAAATAGTGTTTTACATTTTATCTGTTTGAAACTGATTGCTTGCATTACAGCCTGTGTCTGTGGTGTGGAAGCCTGAAAGAAGTACAAGTCCCAAAGTCTAACCTAGTCTTGTTTTGACAATTATCCTAATAATTACGGCAGTGTGAAGTTTCAATAGGGAGCACAGACCATTTTAGAGGGTGTTTTAAATGCAGTAATTAAGCTGTGGGACTGATATTCTAAAAAATAACTAAATAAAAGGAAAAAATCCTACTGTACCTATGTGACCAACTGTCTTCTTGTGTTACCTCCCATTTTCAAAGCCTTGACATTAGCTGTGCATATTTTAACATAAAATAGCACATCTGAAGCTCTGACATGCTGTATATTTATTATTGTGCAAAGTAAAAGTCTCTCTTCTTTTTTACATAGTACAGATGATTATCTCTTTTACAAATGAAGTGTTCCTTTTTAAGTGTAAGGTTTATTTTCACACTTCTGATTGCCAGAGGAGCAGGAAACAGAAAGCTGCACATCAGACATTCAAATCCAGACATTATGCAATCATGATAATAAGGATTAATAAAGATTAATTTAGCTTCCACTTAAATGCCTTGGTGTTTCAGCAGTACAACTGTCGAGCTTGTAAAAAGAGAATAATTATAATTTTGTTTTGAAATGTGCCTCTTTGTTGTAGAGCGGAGAGTTGTGCATGAGTTGAAGCTTATTTGTGCCAAACAGTTCTCTAGCTACTTATTTTCTAAGATACTTCCATTGTAATACATGACGGCAGAAGGGGTGGAATCTTTCTTCAAGTTCCTGCACTAGATTTTCGCCATTTTTTCAAGTACCTGGAACAACTTTTTGTAATTGTAATGCAATGAGATTTGACCACTTTTGTGCCGCAAATGGTACAGAAACCCAACCTCTCCCCCAAAGAGCATAATTTTAGCAGCTCCAGCATTTAGAGAAGACTGGGTAATAAAATATGCAATAATTGTGTTCCATGATTACTCCTGTAAACAGGATTAAATACCCTTTCTGTCTCTGAGACTGACAGAGGCAGACAGATCAGAGGGATGTCATGACAGGAATGTGTGCTTGCAAACAAATAAACTGCTACATCTAATTTTAGGCCTCCCACATTTAAAAATATGTCCTCGGTGTCTCCATTTGATCAAAAGATCAGACACATTTTTCCTTTTAAAAATACCACTATATTTCCTTTCCATTGGATCCTCTGTTTACTTGCTCTCTGAGGCAGGTCTGTCTCCCTCATTGCTGATGACACCACTGGTGGATCCTCTTGCAATGGCAGAAATGGGAAGGCAACACAAATTGTGTTCCAGAGCTGCCTGCTATGGGAGATAACTGTGGAAAACTCACCAAAGTTGGAGCTTGAAGCTGCACAAGGCTTCCTCTGCTGTATTTCAGAAAACCCCTACGGTTTAGATCCAGTGATAATCGTATATGGCAGCCATTACCGGAAAACAGAGCATTACTGTTGTTCCCGTCTCCTGGATTCCTGCAAGTTCACTTAGTTCACAAAATTATTCTATTGCTCCAGCCACAAAGTCTCATTCCATGATTGCATGTATTGTTGGAGGGGTGGCCAGCAAGTTTTAGCTCATATGATCCCCCATCTATTGTGTGTCTTAGGCATGTTTGCTCCTGGCAGGAATGATGTGCACTGGCATGGAGGCAGAGACCATTTCAGACAGAGATAGGGACTGGTGAAAATGCTGTTTTTGCATTTAAATGTGTGTTTGTCTTCAGGGGAATTGATTCAGGGCCTAAGTTAGGGAGGATTTCATTGATGTAGGTGTAGGCATGATGTTAGAGGTCATGGACATGATTAAGTCAGTCAGGGATAACAGGAGTTTTATGCATTGACATCCTCCCTCGGGGATGTCCTACAGTAGTCATGAATTATGATTTTCTATTTTCTAGATTGTTTGCAGTCTTTTTCATACACATGGATACTCACTTATGTTAGCTACGTTTTAAATATTTTCGCTTGTTACAACGAAAAATAAATGATATGTTATGTGTTGAACATACCTATTAAAGCATCAGCCACAAATGCAATTAAACAAAAACAAGTATAGGTATAAATCTGATCTGTTGAGAATAGTCTTGGTATTTTTCAGTTCTCTCTGCAAGCAGAAATGTTTAATCTGTGTAGCCTGAAAATATAATTGTTGTATTTCACTTTTCCGTTTAACTTTTCAATGTAGCTGGATGTGTTTGAATTTTGTAAATTTTTAACTTTTACTAATGATTTTACACAACCAAATTCTGTTTAACTGTATAATTTCTTCACTTATCTGGGAAGATTATTATTTTTTCCTCTGTCACCTGCATCTTTCTCCTTTTAGCCATTTACAATAAATGTGCTTCATCATGCCCTTTGTAATGGAGGATGGATATGACATTTCTTTTAACTTGTGTCTACAAGTTTTTCTGCAGAACACCCAATATGCAGGCACTATGAGACAAGAGGTGAAATCTTGGCCCTATTGAAGTCCATGGCAAAAATCCCATTGACTTCAACAGGGACAGGATTTCAGTGAAGGTGTTGAATTCTGCCCTTGTTTACATCTCATAACTTCATATCCCAGGGTTCCATGAGATGGTGAGCATTGTTGGACCGGGGACTGCACCACACTTTTCCCTTCATAGAATCATACACATTTCAATTATAATAGAAAATTAGGTCACCTAATTCATTTGCCTCCAATCATAGAAGATTAGGGTTGGAAGAGACCTCAGGAGGTCACCGAGTCACATCCCCTGCTAAAAGCAAGACCACCACCGACTAAATCATCCCAGCCAGGGTTTTGTCAAGCTGAGCCTTAAAAACTCTAAGGATGGAGATTCCACCACCTTCCTAGGTAACTCATTCCAGTGCTTTACCACCCTCCTAGTTAAATGCAGAAATTGTTCCTTACAGTATTTACTCCAGTCCTTTTTCCAGTTTAGATTTTATTAAATACCTCAAGCCATAGGAATTGCACTACTTTCCTGGAGAGAATAACTTACCACAATCTAATCAATATAATCATAAAAAGATTCATGATATACAGCCTACATTTTCCTTTGTCTGCTTTCATTCCATTAATCCCATCACGCTTTGCAACCTGCCCTGTGTTTCAAGTTGTTGTTCTACATATGAATGCAGTTTTGTTTTGTTTGTTTTTTGGCAAGGGGGGGGAGAGGGAGGGGGAATGGGATAGCCAATATTTCCAGTCAGACTCTTCTGTAACAAAGGGAAATAATTCTGGATAAAGACACTTTCAAATAAGAAAATTTTAAAATGTTTCTTAGACTTGCACTTGACATCTATCATATCTCTCAGAACATTAGAGTATAAAGCATCATAATTAGGGTATTAATTAGCTAGAATGTTGTGTTTTATTAAAACCTGGCTGTGTTTTTTAATATAGTCCAGTGTCTTAACTGCAGCAGGGATGACCATGTTGCTTATTTAACTCCAAAGATTTGGATGTACTTCTGATTATGAAAGTAGTTCCTGGGTTGGTAGGTTAGGGTTTTGAGAGAGATTGTTCCAATAATAACCACCTTCTGAAATAATGCTTATATTATTCATATTTTATACAGCCCCATAAAGCTGCTTTTCAGATAACCATGAAGACAAGGCCAGTGCCTTGAAGGTCTTACATATAAATGGATAATATGTACATGAAGATAAGGGGAAAGGATGAAATAAAAAAATCAAGTGATCAAATGGTGATGGTAAGACAAATAGATATACATGTACATAATTTACACATTTTATCTACACATCATCCCAAAATACCTATTAATATCTGAGCTCCCTTGTGTTTGGTGCTATTTCCTCTATTTCAAGTGCTGCACTTTACAACTTTAAACATTCTTTTTAATGCAGTTTCCTGGAGCATTTAAAAAGAATTTTTCTTTTTAAAGAAAGTTCCATCCTGTGCAACTAGATATGCCATTTCCTTATCTCTGGCCAGGAAGAGAGTTCTAGCTTTTTGCAAAGTATTATTTTGTCACTCAACATATTCTAATGCTGCCATAACATTTCCAGAGCTGTTACGTTGGATATATAATGAAAACATAACCAGTCCTCATCTGTATTCCTTACTCAGTGAGAACAATTATTCTTTATCCTGTATATTAAGGACACAGGCTTAGCACTGATGTTTTAGTGTCAGAGGGCACACTGAATTATTTTTCTACAGTAAACTCTACTTATATTAGTAACTAAAGCTGGGTCCAAGCCAAAATCCCAGATCCAATGCTCCTGAACTCTGGTGTATGAAAAATCTGGGTCTGGATCTGAATTTGCAGGTTGAGCCCATCTCTGTAAACACCAGAAACAATCTGCAGCCTTTCCCAGGTTTTGCAAGGCATTTTTTCCCTGTAGCCCATTTCACTCTTTTGATCTGTGATGTATTTGCTCAGGTGTTTCCCATTTTCATGGCACCATCAATTAACTCTCTTAACTTTGCCCCTGTTGCTCTCAGAATATCTTGATGTTCCCTTTGAAGCCTTCCTGCCCATTATCTACCATTTTAAATGTCCGGGGCTGACCTTAGCATGAGTAAAGCTTTCAGTAAATAAACCCTGCCCCCTTAGTAGATGTGTGTTCAGAGGAAACCATTGGAATTACCAAATGAGCTTCAATAGTGGGTACTGTCCCACTCTTGATCTTGACAGACAAGACAGAAATAGAGCTATGGTGTTATAGCATCTACCCATACAGAGCTATAACACCATAGCTCTATTTCCCATAGTTCAGTGGGTGCTTGGTACTCATTCAGACTCAACTCTAATTTATTTTAAATGCTGCCATTAACTAATATTTAAATACATTTAAATTAATTAGTTCATACCATATTTTGAAAAAAGGAAATAGTCTTGTCTAAAACATTGAACATGTTGTAATAGTGAATTAGAATTTTAAAACAAAATTCCCAAATATTTAAGCCACAGAAAACCTGTATATGATAAATATAAACAGCCACCTTAGAAAAGTGAGCAGTGAGCGCATTATCCAAGACAAGGCACAATTAGGGGTAACTTGAGGTTTAAATTCACACTTGGGAGCTCAAAGGTAGGGAGCTGAAATATAGTTGACTGTTAAGGGCTTGTCGATATGAGGGGTTTAGTTTTCACTGAGTTGACATGCACTAGTTGGTGCACAATAAGTAAACCACACTAATAGAGTGCACACAGAATGACTGTGCCCTCTTTCAGTTTGCATAATTGTTTAGGGGGGGGGGAGCTTGGAGCACACAAAGTGTGTGGCATTCTGGGAGGTCCTCTGCTTTGCTGCTGAGCTATGTGTATTCTTGCTGGTCTTCATGGGATGCACAGTGGAAATCAGTTGAATTCTGGGTCTTGGGATCAGACTCAAACAATCCTGTCATTCTGCTTTCTCCATCCCATGGTTCCTCACTGTCTGGTGGGACTAGCACCGCTTTCAAATTGCTGGCTGCCAGGATAGACCCAACAGTGTTCTGTGCCACTATGCTGGCAACTGCGAATCTGCAAAGGTTGTCTGGGCTTTATTTAAGCTCTTGGAACTGCATGGCTTTGGTTTTGGACTTCAGCTGCTGCATCACCGACCAGATGATGTGGCTGCAGCAGTGGCTTCTCCAGCAGCCAAGGCAGGAGGTTGAGAAAGAAGAGGACAACACCGAGCAAATGACACAACTGCTGTTCCTGCAGCAGCTGCACACAGTGCAATGACATCTGTGGGCACAGGAAACCAACATTCACTAGTGGAAAAGGCTTGTTCTGCAGCCCTGGGACAACCAACAGTGGTGACAGAATTTCAAGATGGCGAAGGCAACCTTTTTGAGACCTGTGCTCATCTAGCCCAGAATTGCAGTGGCAGCTTCCTATATGCGGTGTCCCATATCCATTGAGAAACAGATTGACATTACCATCAGGAAGCTGGCTACCCTAAAATGTTACCATCTGTAGCCAACCAATTCAGCATAGAGATATCAGCCATTGGGGCCACTGTCATGTCAGAAGTGGGATGCCATGCATAAGGTACCGTTGCTCTGGGTTATAAAGTGTGATAATGCTCAGGAGATTATTGACGGCTTTGCATGCATGGGGTTCCCAAAACTGTACTGGAGCAACTGATGGGACCCAAGTGCATATTGTTTGCACCCCACACCATGGTTCAGAGTTACCAAACAGAAAGGGGTATTTTTCTGTGGCGCCCCCAGGCCTGATTGACCACTGTTGCAGGTTCCCAAAGATAAATGGTCTAGAAAGGCTCACAATGAAAGGATCTCTCAGAACTCAGCTCTATTTACCTTAATAAATAAAGGAGACTTTGACTGCAGGAGCACTATGCACAGTAATATTGTCCACATTGTCCTGTTATCCTGGGAGACCCAGCTTACCCTCTGCTTCCATGGTTAATGAAGCCATTCACAGGCCACCTGGACAGAAGGAAGGAACCTTTTAACTCTGATGTCAGTAGCTGCAGAATGACAGTGGAATGTGCAGTTGAACACCCGAAAGGAAAGCGGTGCTGTTTGTGGGCTTGTCATAAATATAAAGGGAAGGGAAAACACCTTTAAATCCCTCCTGGCCAGAGGAAAAACCCTTTCACCTGTAAGGCTTAAGAAGCTAGGATAACCTCGGTGGCACCTGACCAAAATGACCAATGAGGAGACAAGATACTTTCAAAGCTGGGAGGGGGAGAAACAAAAGTTCTCTCTGTCTGTGTGATGCTTTTGCCGGGACCAGAGCAGGAATGCAGGTCAGAACTCCTGTAAAAAGTCAGGTTTCAGAGTAACAGCCGTGTTAGTCTGTATTCGCAAAAAGAAAAGGAGTACTTGTGGCACCTTAGAGACTAACCAATTTATTAGAGCATAAGCTTTCGTGAGCTACAGCTCACTTCCTCAGATGCATATCGTGGAAACTGCAGCAGGCTTTATATATACACAGAGAATATGAAACAATACCTACTCCCACCCCACTGTCCTGCTGGTAATAGCTTATCTAAAGTGATCATCAGGTGGGCCATTTCCAGCACAAATCCAGGTTTTCTCACCCTCCACCCCCCCACACAAATTCACTCTCCTGCTGGTGATAGCCCATCCAAAGTGACAACTCTTTACACAATGTGCATGACAATCAAGTTGGGCTATTTCCTGCACAAATCCAGGTTTTCTCACATATGGGGGTGGGGGGGATGTGAGAAAACCTGGATTTGTGCAGGAAATAGCCCAACTTGATTGTCATGCACATTGTGTAAAGAGTTGTCACTTTGGATGGGCTATCACCAGCAGGAGAGTGAATTTGTGTGGGGGGGTGGAGGGTGAGAAAACCTGGATTTGTGCTGGAAATGGCCCACCTGATGATCACTTTAGATAAGCTATTACCAGCAGGACAGTGGGGTGGGAGTAGGTATTGTTTCATATTCTCTGTGTATATATAAAGCCTGCTGCAGTTTCCACGATATGCATCTGAGGAAGTGAGCTGTAGCTCACGAAAGCTTATGCTCTAATAAATTGGTTAGTCTCTAAGGTGCCACAAGTACTCCTTTTCTTTTTGTAAAAAGTCAGTAAGCAATCTAGTTAGATATGCGTTAGATTCTGTTTTGTTTAAATGGCTGATAACATAAGTTGTGCTGAATGGAATGTATATTCCTGTTTTTTGTCTTTTTGTAACTTAAGGTTTTGCCTAGAGGGATTCTCTATGTTTTGAATCGGATTACCCTGTAAAGTATTTACCATCCTGATTTTACAGAGGTGATTCTTTTACTTTTTCTTCAATTAAAATTGTTCTTTTAAGAACCTGATTATTTTTTCATTGTT
Organism: Lepidochelys olivacea; assembly: GCF_965140295.1. NCBI lineage: Eukaryota > Metazoa > Chordata > Testudines > Cheloniidae > Lepidochelys > Lepidochelys olivacea. The sequence continues at coordinate 105,414,002 of NC_140411.1, forward strand.
CATAAGATCCAAGGGTTTGGGTCTGTGTTCACCTATGCAAATTGGTGAGGATTTTTATCAAGCCTTCCCTAGGAAAGGGAGTGTAGGGTTTGGGAGGATTTTGGGGAGAAAGACGTTTCCAAGCGAGCTCTTTCCCAGTTATATAATTATTAGACGCTTGGTGGTGGCAGCAATAAAGTCGAAGGGCAAAAGGTAAAATAGTTTGTACCTTGGAAGTTTTAACCTAAGCTGGTAAAAATAAGCTTAGGGGGTTTTCATGCAGGTCCCCACATCTGTACCCTAGAATTCAGAGTGGGGAAGGAACCTTGACAGGGCTGTTTGTTGGAAGCTTCAGAAAAATCTTAGCTAGGATTATAGCTGCATGTTGTGTTTCATGCAATAGTGGTGGGAGTAAGGGAGACAGCCTGAATGATAGGTGGGAGGCAAAGGTGCAGAGACTTGTTCAGAGGTTTGAACAGTCACCAAAGTGACCTATAGAAAATTAAACCTCCAGGGCAATACTGTCAGGGATGCCTACTGCTCTTACTTTGAGTCTGAGGCTTGAAAATGTACAGCTGTAGATCTAGTTGTTCCGAGGAGTGCAGGTAAGGGGATGGATTATGAGTACTGCAGGTTCTTTTATGGGTGGTAAAAGTAGCACGTTGTGGAACTCCTTATTGTGTCTTGTGTCTGAGCTTTTATAGTTTTGTAAAAATCTGACTCCTGTGAAAGTACAGTTTGTGTGCGCTATGAATTGCAGATTGCAGAAAGAATTTCTATTTTTTATTATTAAACCACAACTTATTATAAAACAAGAAATAAACCTTTGGTTAAAACAACAATGAAACACAACTTTGAAGTGGAACAGTGCAGTAGAGGTCCGCATACAACAATGGCAGAGGAGGGGGTAATTCACAGGCAAGTATATGCCTTACTTCTGCCTCTGCTTGTTCTTCTGTCTCTGCTGCTGAGTGTCTGAGTTCAATGTTATCGGGAACATTTGGTGGCTGGAAATAGCTGGGTTCCCAGCTGCAACTGTTCTTGTTGCCCTGAGCTGGGGCTGGGAGCACAACTGCAGGGGTACAGCAGGGAAAGTACGCTGGTGTTCCCAGTACTCTGTATTGTCCAGGGGCTGCAGAACATGGCTGGGTCCTGGTTGAAATCACTAGATTGTCTTTGTGCCCATTAGCAGCATGGGCTGCAGCAGTGCATTCTACTTCTGTGTTGCCTCTGCATGTCCCTATCTTTCTCTATAGTAGATTTGGCCAGGGCAGCTTTGTCTCTGGTCACTTCAGTGCTAACGTCCCCTCCCTCTCTGAACTCAAAAACAACCTCCAGCTCTCTATTGTTTTCCTTTAGGAGGGGGCATGGAGTCTGCAATGAGGTCTGCAAATATCTCATCTCAAATTCCCCCTTGGGTTAGCCAGCCTTTCAGCCATTGATAAAGGTCCTGTCCTTGAGAGTCTGGCCATTACAGGTCCCCTGGCTAGGGGACTGTGTGCGGGGGTGGGGAGGAAAGGGCAGTTGTTCATGTTCCAGAGAGGCAATGATATTTTTAACATGTATTTCTGATTTGATAGATAGATAGATATGATATCTTGATATCATGATATTTCTGGTCTTTTTCTAGGTAAGCCTGTGAAAAGCCAATAAGAGCTGTATGGCTATGTTATCCGTAATGTAAACTTCCCTCATGAATCCCTGTTACAGAGCATATATATATATCAGAAGGGAGCTGTAGTCTTAATACCTTTATGGGCATGTAATGCTCAGGATTACCTCAGGTAAACTGAGAATACCAACCAAACTTTTTTTCTTGTAATCATTCTCTGTAAACTGAATTTTTCTCGACTGAATGTTTTCATTATTTGAATATACTTCAGGAGAGGACGTACAAGTTGCAGCTTGTGCCATGTTACCAGTTGCCATTATGTGCTGATGAATAGCCTTTGGGAGAAGTGTTCACCAGGCAGGACAGATGCGGGGAGGGAAAAAGAACATCCGTGCCTTCCATGGCATGGATTTGGAAATAGTCTTATAAACAAGGATTTAGCATAAGGCAGAAACCAATTGCCTGGCCAGATCATCCACGATTTTGAAAACATGAATGGGGTGGTGCAAATGAATCAAGAGGGACAGCATGTGCTGAAGGAGGGAAAGAAGTGAGGACTGAAGACTTGGAAAAGCTCCTAGCTCACATCCATCCAAAATGGCTGTCGTCACACAGCAATCAGAACAGAAATTAGCACAACAGAATAGTATAAATAAATTGTTGAAATATGCCAAGGTACCCTTGATAGGATCTTCCTCCTGAGACCTGGGCTGAGTTTCTCACTGAAAATTCAGCTGGCTTCCTACGTGGCCACCCTCAGGGTCCTGAGTCTCAAAGAGATCCTGGCTTTCTAGGGAGATCACTTCTCTGCCCTTCTCTTGTTCCTCCTCCAATGGTTCTTGCTGTTCATACTCAGAGCGGTATGCAGGGAAAGGCTGCATGGTCCACAACCTCCCTGGGTTCAGTAGTGAAGTAATTGCATAAAATCTCATCTAGCGCCTCAAAAAATGGTCAGGTTGTATTGCCAGAGTCAGATTTCTTCCTGGCAGCGCCGGGTTTAATGTAAGTTTTCCTTGAGCTGTTTGCTCTTTATCTTGGTGGCGTGTGGAGAAAGGACGTGGCATGTCCCGCTAGCATGGGTATAAATAGCTGTGTTGATGGGGAGGCATGGCTTAGGCAGGTAGAGTAGAGTGCCTTAAGCTCCTAAACCTGCAGATATAGGTCAGCGTACCAGCTGTGACCCCTCGCAGACATCTTACTAGCAATGTCCACAAACATATATTTATCATGGTGGCCGTCCTCAAGAGCTTGTTGCACCAACACGTCTGCCCAGATGTCGATGAGCTCTAGGCCCTCAAGCAGCTTCTCAAGGTTTGTTGTAAAGGCTGCTGGAGTGTAATAGAGTGCTGGAGTGTAATAGAACTGGAATTTGCAAACAAATGGGTCAGTCCTGGCACTGGGACACCTTTAAAAGCTTTAAATGGGGGAGAGGACAGCTGGTGAACTTGACCAGCCTTTACAACCGCTTCTCAAGTTTTGTTGTAAAGGCTGCTGGAGTGTAATAGAACTGGAATTTTCAAACAAATGGGTCAGTCCTGGCACTGGGACACCTTTAAAAGCTTTAAATGGGGGAGAGGACAGCTGGTGAACTTGACCGTGGGGTAGTGGAGAGCATATAGGTAAATGGACAGGTCAGTCACAGACATCCACCAAGCAGTTTAGGATACTATTGGAGGACTGCCAAAATAGTGGCACAAGTAATAGACCCAAACACTAACTCAGTTTGCAGTAAACGTAACACACTTAGAAAAAACACTCCAAAATTTGCTGTAATTGTGGAGTTAGTGCTCTCAGCGGAATTGTGTCCTGTGTGTAGTCATTTCCAGACCAGACTAACCTGAGTTAGTGGGGTCTATATAACTGTGCTTAGTCTGATTTGACCCTTTAGATGATATCATGTCTGCTCAGGTTTTTCTAACCTGGCCTTTTTCCCATATGAAATGTAACTATAAGCCAATATGAAAACTGTTTTTTTGTGTGTGTGACTGGCTATTGGATGTGATTGCTCAAGTACCCGAACCAAGACATTTTAAATCATGCCTTCATTTCATTTGTAAGGAAAATATCTTCCCAGGCATACTTATCATTTTGGAATTGAAGCAGATATCAACAGTGTATGGACTCACTCTATATCTCCTAAAACATAAAGAATATTATCTTTAATTAAAATTATGTATGGCTTACATCCGTACAGTAAAAGGAGAACAAATGTACAATCTAGGTCTCCTTAGATTTTTTTTTTATTAGTAGGAGGAATGATAGTCTTGTTATGATGAAAAAGAAGTGAAAATCAGGACAGAGGTCCTTGGTTCCTTTTCCAGCTGTGCAACAAAATTGCTGTCTGACATTTGGCAAGTCATTTAAGCTATGTCTACATTTACGGCAGTGTGTAGAGTACAGGCAACACATGCCTCAGTGAAAGGCAGACTGAGTCCACACTTGTCACTGTGATGTGCAGCTATATACCACAGTGAAAGGCTCTGGGAGGTGGGAGGCAGCGGGATGTTACATGGCTAAAAACAGCAGTGTAGACGTGGGAGTCATTGCTTGGGCATGTAGAGAGCAGTTTAGGGTATATCCCATGGGTTTAGGAGCTTAGGGCACGCTACTCTAGCTGCCTAAGCCATGTCTCCCCATCAACACAGCTATTTATACCCATGCTAGCTGGGCATGCAGTGTCTTTTCTCTACACGCCACCAAGTGTAGATGAGGGATGTGCTGGCTGCCGCTTCCCTCAGCCCCCATTGGTCTGGGACAGCAAACCACGGCCAGTGGAAGCTACGATCAGCCAAACCTGCTGACGCAGCAGGTCAATAAATCATCCCGGCTGGCCAGCGGCTTTCTCTGACAGGCCACAGGCCAAAGGTTGCTGATCCCTGGGATAGAAGAGTAAATGAAATATATTTTTTCAAGATTTCATTTGATTCATAGCCTCACCCACTTGTATGAGTTCAGCTGAGCATTTTGAAATCTTCAACACCCATCCACTGAAATACAGACAAATCCAAGTCACGTTTGTTAAACTTTTCAGGTTTAATTAGAAAAGAAAGCATTGGGCCAAATCGCTGGAAATCTTGAAATCTGTCAGAAAATTCTGATTCCGATTCTTGCCAATGCATTCTAATCTCAACATCAAACACAGTGCGCTGTTCCACGTGGTGTAATAGTGATGTAAGCAGCAAATCAGGACTTAAAAATATCTCAGTACAGTGGCTCTGGAACAATTTTTAAGGTGGGGGTGCTAAGTTGTGCCCCATCTGCACCCCTCACTGCCCCAGGCTGGGGCCAGTGGGTTATGGCTGCGGGCGGCTGCAGAGCCCTGGGCTGGCGGCCGGGACCCCAGCTGGCAGGGGGCAGGAGGCCAGTACCCCAGGCCAGCAGTGGAGCCCCCAGGACCCGGTGGCCGGGACCCGGGCAGTGTGAGTGCCACTGAAAATCCACTTGTGTGCCGCCTTTGGCACGCATGCTATAAGTTGCCTACCCCTGATCTGTATAGTATATTGATAATGGATATTTATGTATTCATGATTAATATAATGTTCTTATAAGATCTAAACATAATAGGAACCAAATTCTTTCTAATCAATCTAATCTAAGGTGTGTATGTACAGAATCACTCACTGTAGTATCTTACCATTCCTACTTGAAGTCAATGGGGACTACAGTCTGAGAGCAGTATTTGGCATCATAGAAATAGCAGTATCATTGTAATTTATCTTCCACAGAGACCACCAAAATGGCTAAAATATTTGCTTACCTCTTTGACACATCTATGTATAGTAGCTCACTAAAACGTGTGGGATGACTATCCTGCAATGTCTAGACTCCAATTTCATCCTGTTGTGCATAACATGCCTTAGGAACAAAATACACATGCTCTTTTATTTATTATAGGGAAAACTTTGGTGATTGCTTTGGTACTTGATATTTTCTGCTCTTCTTTTCCCCTCATTAATTTTCTGTACATTTTCTTCCTTTTTGTACACTTGAAACACTTCCTTATAGATTAACATTTTTGTTATCCCTGTCTAGAGGAGAGGTGACAATATTTATCTGAGCAAGTGGACAAATTTACCCACATGAGGAACAAGCATTGCAGGAGACTAACAGCAATCTCAGATTAAAATATGAAATTAGATAAATATTGAAGTAAGAGGGGGGCTCAGTTGGACAATATGACTTAGGTAATGAGCAACTGAAGTGAGCATGTTGGTTACAATTTTACTAATATAAATAGCAACACGTATTTTTTCAGAAAGCAGCCCTTGAATGACAGATGTCGTTTACTATTGTGTCTTCCTATATTGAATGAAAGCATCCACCCTGTAACAACACCATGTGTAATCATCTCCAGTATACATTATTGCACATCTCCTTTCTTATTCTGCCTTTCAGCTTTCAATTATCTTATGAACTATTGAGCTTTACAGAACATTAATGGCAAGAAAAGTGCACATTCAATTAATTTTCCAACAGGTAGAAAATGAAAGTCTCCAGCTATAATTCTGTGTCTGTGTCCTTCAGTGGTTCTGTTCCTAACATATATCTTTATAGAAGACATCTACTGGATGTCAAATAGAGAAACAGAATTCTCAGAAGATGAGGCAACTGAAAAGAAATCAGAGAATAATAAGTGCCTGAAACTGCAACACTCATTACTCCTGGGAAGTGTTCTTTTTTTTTTAAGAAGCCGCATTTACTGTTAGATTGCAAAACTTTGGGAGGAGCTGATTATCTTTACGTGTCTGCAAACACCATAATTTCATTCTTTGCAGGAATCCACCATTTTTAAGTACTTTGTACATTACACTGTAAATATCCTCAAATTTACCCTTTCTTACAGTTTAGGTTTTCAAAATAACGTCTAGTAATGAATTTGTATCTATACTGGATGAAGTCTTCATCTCAGAGCTACACAGGTTTAGAGGTATCAGGTAACTTCAGATCATCAAATGGATAGGTAAGTCATTGACATGAGAAACAAACATTGCTGTAAACTAAATTTTTCTTCCTCACTCTTGGAAGTCCCTAGGATGCCCCATTTACCCCTATTTAACTGTTCACTTCTTCAAAGGCTTCCTACCACCTTCCTTCTAGCTGAAAAGGTCTTTGTGTATGACTAATTGTGGAGCCTATTATAGCTGTTCCATGCATCAATTAGAAGATTGCTAAATAGCTCTGGGACACACTCCCCAACCTCACTTTATCTAAGGGCTTGTGATTGATCTCTGAACTCAAACAAAGAACCTTTGCACGATAATGCAGTGTTTTGCTATTAGACCACTGGGTTGTCCATTAGACTTCTCTGGAAGTAATGCCAGTTTGACTTAAAAATGCCACACTTAAATTTTGATGCTGAACTATACCTCTCAGAAAGGACAGCCTGAGGTGAGAGAAAGTGACATCAGGCTAGAAGATAGGGGTTCTATATGATCTACATTGTAAATTTCTACAGCTGCCTATTGACTTATTCCACTGGTCTAGAATAGCTGGGGCACAGAGCACACAGGCACACCCCTCCCTACTGTGACATACTGTACCTCATCCTGTTCTCAGCCAGCCAGCAGCAAACCCCTCCATCAGGGACTGTGAGGGACAGCGGAGAACGGATGTTATGCTGGGTATCCACCACCAGGCTAACCTCCTGCACTGGATATTAACGGATGGGGGAATCTGGCTTCGAATACACAAAATGTCAGGAACATAGTGCAGTATCAGGGTGTTAGGTGGTTTTTTGTTTTGTTTTGGGTTTTTTTTCTTTTCTTTTTTTAAAAATAAGTAAACTGAACTTTTTCAAATGTCGAGGTATGGACATGCAATGGGCATGAATATTCCATCTCAGGGCCTGCAATAAGACATCTAGGTTAAGACTTACTAATTAAGTTAAATTAAATAAAAGCATCTGATGTAAATTAATGGCATTGCAGAGATGATCTCTGTGTACCATTTTGGAGGTTTGAGTAGTTCTAGAGGTCATTCAAATTCTGGGCAACAGATGTGTTCCATCCCCAAGAATAGATGAGTCGTACACTCCAGCTATAGTGAGTACTACCAGATAGACAGGAATGACATTAAGTTCTGCAGGAAGTTATCTTCCTGTCCACCCAAACAAAGAATGTTGCTGTGATGTGAAAGTTTTTTGAGTAGCGGTAAGATAAGTAACTTACTTCTGGGGAGCAAGTTATGCACCATGTGTCAGGCAGAAGTGATTTCCTGAGAGTTAAAGAAGCAAAAGTTATGGGTAATCCATATATAAATGGTGTAGCAAAATCCTCTTTGCTACTGCTGGCCAAGATTCCCAGTGTTTGTATTACCGGAGAATCAACCTTCTCTTGCCTCAATCTTTGGCCACAGAAAACTAAGGAATAGATAAAAGAAGCCATCAAGAAGTGCATTGGTTCAGTAAAAGTGTTTCTTTTTGTTATTTAGTGTTTAAATAAATAGGGTTGAATTTAACCATAAGCTATGGGCAAGGGAAGGACATACAAGAAGTAAAACTATAAAGAGAGATGAAAGGAGAGAATTTCCCCTCTGCCCCTCCCAGAAAAAGATAATTTTTGAGTTGCTATGATGTGATTCAGAGGTGTTAGATGGTGTATGGTAACATGGGAAAAGTTTAGATCAGGGCTACATATTTTATTAATTATGCTATAATACTATACGTTCTCACTTTCAGGGTCTGTAGATAACTTCATAGGATTGATATCTACTTCCAATAAAAGAAATATTTTGTTTTGGTTTTTCGGGGGAGGAAAACAGAAGATAATATCTGTAAAGAGCTATTACAGTGTGAAAATATTCAGTAGGCACTGTTTAAGACCAGTTGCTGCAAAAATGTTCTTTATTCAAAACATTTTTCAATTTTACCTTGGTGTAAGTAATCTTATGTTATCATCAGTTTTTCTTATATTAGTCCTATAACTTTATTTTGTAGTATTTCTTCAGTCTTCTGAGGTAAATATTTTACATTTAATGAAGATATGTTATTCCACCCTGGTAACAGTGAAAGAATTATAGAGAATGTATTTCATTTTGATGTACAGCTCAAAAGCACATCTCTTGCTGACGGGGATAAGGTCGCCTGTCATGAAATTGTATTTTCTGTCCAAAAATTGATACGTAACAGTGAAAATTGTGAAACACTTTAAAACGTAAGAAGTGTGATAGAGCTGTTGACCTTTTCTTCAGCAGAGGTAATACAGATAGCATCACCAATATGTTCTCAATATATATGCAGCATTTTTACAGAGCAAAGGTAACAACCTTTGGTTAGATGATTATAGATGTATTTGTTTATTTTTGGCTTTTTATTCTTTTTACATTTGGAAAATGTATATCCTGTAATGGAGCTGTGTCATTTATCTCCCAGTGGATTCAACTGGAATGGATAGTACTTAGCTCCTCACAAGAGAGGCTCGGCACCTCAGGCTCAAGCATGATCCTGAAGAGAGATTGAAAAGATCGTGACCGTTTAGTTTAGGGAGAGATGAATAAGAGGAGACCTAGAGGTATACAAAATTATTGAATGAATTGGCTAGAGAAGGTAAATCAGATACTTCTGTTTACCCTTTCTCGTTGTACAAAAACAAAGATAAAATTGAAAGGTAGCAAGTTCAAGGCTGATAAGTAGAGATACTTCTCTACTTAATGTCTGATTAATTTGTGGTACTCATTGCCATGAGGTATCACAGAAGCTAAGAGCATAGTGTTATTTAAAAAAAAAAAATTTTCCATTTATATGGATAATGAGACCATCCACAGTCCACATTAGACAAGAAAAAGATAGAATGGATATGAACCTGTAGGCTTCGGGGCCAATGCAACTTTAACTGATATGAACTAGCAAGAAACTTTGCCTCTGGGCTGCATATTCCATTATGCATCCACACTGCTCATTATGGTGGTTCTGTCTTCCTCTGAAGCATGTAGTACTGGACACCATTAGACGCAGGAGATCGGAGTATATAGTCCTCAGGTCTGATCCAATATAGTGATGTCTATGTTCCTCTGTTGCACGGATCCATTTCTGTACTATTAAAATCAATAAGCATTTTATCATTGACCTCAGTGGGAGTAGGATAGTGTTTCAAATGAGCAAGAGAAGTGGAAGAGGCAGGTCACTTAGCTCATAAGCTTTTGTAGACAGGTACTGTCTTTGTTCTGTGTCTGTACAGTGCCTAGCACAATGGAGCCCTGATGTATAATTGGGGACCATAAGTGCTACCATAATACAAATACATAATAATAAACTGTACAATAAAAATAACACAGTAGCATAAGTCATTTTGAACTACCTTTGTTCAAGAATGCCACAAACCTAAGCTAATGAAAAACACTTTCAGTTTTTAAAGAAATTGAATGTGGAAATTAAATTTAATATTTGATCTTATATCCTTTCCATGGTTACCCATTTCTTCTGTTTTTTGTTATAGACCTAACCTTTGTGATAACACTGAGGATATTCCTAAAATCTCTTGCTGAATGAGGAAGCCAGCAAATAGCTCCACAGACACAAAGCAGCAGCTGATGTCCGAGGAAGTTTGCAGAGCTAGAAAGAGGCAGATTTACGGGGCAGAGCGCTCTATTTATAAGGCATGCATTGGTATCATACACATTTTAAAATGCACACATGGGGCACTCAGAATATTAAAGCAACATCCTTTAACCCTGCTGCATGTCTTAGGAAGCGTGCATGTCTCAGGCTGCTCCCCTGTACAACAAATGACTTGTAGTAGCTTGGAAGCATGCAGACATGCACACTTCCTAAGACATGCAACAGGGTTAAAGGATGTTGCTTTAATATTCTGAGTGGTGCTCCCTGGGGTCTGCTGGTTTCCCTCAGCCCCGCTACTTACACTGCCAGGTTGCTGAACAAGAAGGTGAACCCTCGGACCTGCTCAAATCAGTGGCTGGTGTGGAACCCAAATCCTTTCTTTCCCTGATCAGGTCTCAAGTTTGCTTGCCCTCAGGAGCATTCTCCATGCTAGGCCCATATTTATCTTCTGGAAGCTGTCAATGTTGGATACCTCTGCAGCCTTGGCTTTAGAAAAGGTAGGGTGTGTGTTTCTTCTAAGATGGAGAAGGGGCAGTAGCATTGGGTGAGGGGCTCTGGTATCACTTTTTGTGCACCCTGACACTACTGCAATCGTCTCCACCACTACTCCCCCATTCTCTGGCACAAGGTAGGAAAATAAAATAGAGTAAATGTAGGTGGGTTGAACATCATGATTGATAAAATCTGTAATTGGAAACATCTGATCAGCATGAAATAGAAAGTCAGGCAGTCAGTAAAAGAAAATGTCTCAATAAAATGCCAGTGGATCTGTGGGCATTTATAGGTATCTGATATTATTTTGAATAAAGCTGTACAATTGCATTAAACTCCAGCAGTGCGTGAATTTCCAATTATTTTATGTCACAGTAACAGTATTCATCTGAGGACTAATTAAAGTATTCTAAAACAAAATTGGATGGGTGGGCTGAGTGATTTTTGTTTTGTTCATTGGTTGTTTTTGTGTGTAGGTTTTTTTTTTAACATTTTCATTGTCCATGTTATGGTATCCAGTCCATTTGTTTGCAATGAAATGGTGGAAAGTATCAGGATTGGCTACAATTAACAAATAGCTGTATGCGTGCACAATTTGTGGTGATGAACAATGAGAATTTATTCTCTAATTTTCTTAGTACTGTTTAATTAGTTATGCTGAAGATTATAGCACCATAGGTAAGATGAAGGGTAAAAAGACAGTTTTGACTGGTGGGTCTTTGAAGATATGAATACTTTGAGTTCACTTCATCAATAATGACCAATTTTAAATGAAATGTGAAAGACACCCTGATTCTCACTAAGGAAGATATCACCAAAGCCAGACATCTTTATTTCTCTATGGAGACGGATTCTTTGCTGCCAGATGCCTTCTGCGTAACAGCCAAAATTGTCTTTGACAATGATGGTTTTCACTTCGTCAGTGGCTTATGTTGGGTTCACTAAAATTAGTACAGGATGTAATATGAAACTTTGTTGCATAATCCCATAAGGTTTAAATGGGTGGTTTTAGTTAGATACTGACTCAATAAAACCGCCAAAACTTCAGCTATGACTCTTATTACAATAACTACAAAATTAATGATGTTGGACTATTACTTGAGCAAACCATGTACTTTGTCCTTTTCTTTTATTAATTCAGGGGCTACCAGAATGTACGTGAACATTACAGATTTTCTGTGTTTAGAGAATAACTTGAAATCTTTATTAAAGCAACTCAGTTATTCATTTAAAAATATCAGGTAAATAGTTTTAAAAGATATCATTGACATGAGCATTCCCAGTGCTTATCCAGGGCCTAATCTAACTTCCATTGAAAATCGTTGACTACAAAGGAAACTGGATCAGGCCCCTAATAACAAAACTTTGCATTTTATGCAGATAGATGGGGAAAAATAATCAAGAACAAAGCTATAATCAAAGGCAAAGGAGTAGAGAGGGTATTACAGATGCTCTTTTTAAAAAAAAAAATTGTGTGAATCTCAACAGTGTAATTCTTTATCTGGTACACCATCATGTAGTGTCTTTAACCAATAGGGTCCCAATCTTCTTCCTACTAAAGTCAATGTCAAAACACCTGCTGAATTAAATGACATTAGGACTGGGTCTAAGAATTTTATTAAATCATAGAGATGCATGACAGAGTTCATAGATTTACCATAGAAACTGTACACAGATTTCACAGTTTGCCAAAGACTAGTCTAAAAAGATACAGAATCACAAAGTCAATTTTGCTATTAAAATGATTTTGAAATGTTGACTATTCCTTTTAATGAATACAAATTGTGGCAAATGAATGTTGGTTTACATACTGCATCTGAAATGTTTGTTATAATGAGTAGATTGACATCCAAAAGTGATGTACGCTGCTAACTCTAAGGATTTTTGTGAAAAATGGAATAAACATGGATTGCTTTTGCTGACAAATCTAAAAAAAATATTTTTTGCAGGATCGAGTTTTAAGATGTTTTATGGCTGCTAGTGCTAACCTTGGAGTATACATTATATCACACACACATAAATCTGTCATGTCCTATTAACTCAGTTTAGCTGGAGTTTGCCAGACTTTCTTCTGACTGCCTAATCACATAGACACTTCTAAGGCTGCATATGAACTGAAAATGACTTTATATAGATGTCTCCAATATGATTGTCTTTCATTATTTTAATTACTGCACACTGTTTTTTTCAAGGCAGGCTTTTTTTTAAAAAAAAAATCTTGTGTTTCTGCTAGCGGTAGCTATTTTTTGTGCGTATTTCAAAGCATTCCTTACTATATCAATAGAGGAGGATGGATTTCCTGTTAACCAATATAGAAATCCTGAATCTGTTTTAATATTTTCTGAAAGCTCCATATCTTCCCATATGCCATATGTTTTAAACATAAGTAAGTAATTATAGCTAAAGTCTTATGTTAGCACACATCAACAAACACATATTTTGAATTTTTTACTGCGGCTCCTAACATTAGTAGACAGTACAGTATGGCAGGATTTGTGGCCATTTGAAAAATCACACTTCCTATTTCCTATTTAGCACCATGCCTCCCCCCATACTTCAGTAAGGATGAAATTTATCCAATGCAGAGGACAAACAAAAGGCCTACAGCAACACATAAGCCCCACCTAAAATGCACAATAATGTGGAAGGAGAACCTGGCTGACCCATTTCTTCCCCTGCTGACATATTGCTCTTCTACAGGCCAAGTATAGATACCTAAATCCACAGAGAACCATGTGAAAGAAGGGGAAAGTAGGGGCTTGATGATACAGGGATAGCTTGCTTTCTTTGTGAATTGAAAGATGGTCCCTTCCAGGTAGGGTTCAGAAGGGTCCAATGTGGCTGTCAAGCCTATGAATATTAAGGCTGGCTGGGTTTTGGACCAAAAAACTATCTGGTTTCCATGGAATATTTAAACTTTTTGTTGAAAATCTGAAGCCCTGCCTTCCCCACACTTTTTGGTTTCCAAGGTTTTTGTTTTCTGATGAAAACGTGGTTTCCCTCCTGTTTTTGTCAAAATGCTTTGCAACAAGGGGGTGGGGGAGATGGATTCCAATCACCTCCAATAATTATACAACTGAAGATAAAACACTAAAACCTCAAACATCTGGGAAATTCACACATAAGCCCTTCATTAAATGGTAGTTAAAGTGGAAAGAATGTTAACACTGTGCTACCCACCAACTATTTTTAACCTGCATATTTTTTTCTCTCTCTCTCTTTCTAAATGTGATTCTAAATGGACATTTGCTGCTGAGGTATCCAATCCACTATTAACTTTAAAACCTATTATATGCGTTTTACCAACAGCATACATATTTACAACTGTGCATCTAAAACCATAGATTGATCAATTACCCAAATAAAGGGGTACAATTAACCATGAGTGAGTGGTAGAAACTGGGGTAATAGTGCATGGTCAGTTGTATAATGAGAAATTTACTAAGGGTATGTGTCTACATTGCAGTGTAAGCCTAGAGCTTGAGCATATACCTTCATTTGTAACCACCCACTAGGAACTGTTGAACCCTGTGCCCGAATCTGAGAATCCAGTGTCTACACTGTGTTATGAGGGCCTGAATCCAACCAACCATGTCTCAGACTTCCTAGCATCCTCCCAAAATGTGAAAAGAAAAGGAGTATTTGTGGCACCTTAGAGACTAACCAATTTATTTGAGCATGAGCTTTCGTGAGCTACAGCTCACTTCATCGGATGCATACCGTGGAAACTGCAGTAGACATTATATACACACAGAGACCATGAAACAATATCCCCTCCCACCCCACTGTCCCGCTGGTAATAGCTTATCTAAAGTGATCATCAAGTTGGGCCTTTCCAGCACAAATCCAGATTTTCTCACCCTCCACCTTAGTCTCTAAGGTGCCACAAATACTCCTTTTCTTTTTGCAAAGACAGACTAAAACGGCTGTTACGCTGAAACCTCCCAAAATGTGGCCACTCTAGCCTCTTGTTTGTGGGTGCAGTGTGGGAAAACTTAACTGTCCACCAGAATTGTCTGTCCAGAGAACAAAGAAAGTTGGTCCATGGGACTGTGGAAAACTTTTGGCAGAGTCCCACTGCACAAGTCCAATGAGGCTCTGTCTACACTGCAAAGCAACAGGGCTTGAACCCTTGGTCTTGGATTGACCAAGCTCAGACCTTCCAGCCACGTGAGGTCCTGGGACCCTGGGTCGGGTCCTGAGACTTTGAGTCTGAGCCCTGGATTAGAGCTATTTGTGTGCAAAAAGAAGGGGGGTTAGGTGTGAGCTTGAGTTCAAACCCTGGTCTTACGCTGGAGGTTAGGCATGCCCTAAGACGCCTTCAGAGTTAGGGGATTTTTGTGTATGTGTGACTGGGAGTTTAATAAAACTATTTTAGTTAGTTAGAAGCCATAGTGCTAGCACTCATTTTACCTTTAATTATCTTTATTAACATTTTTGTTGTTGGGGGGATGGAAATAGATGAGGAAAGACTAGCATTGATCTAATGTATAGCAAATAAAGTTCATTATGAATATTGTCATTATTCTATTGACTAATTATTTCTGAATAATTGTTTTCATTATTTGACCCGCCCAATTCTTGACCTTAATCTGCATCATTTTGATAAAGTGCTGGGGCAGAATTAAGCAGTCCTTTGAAACACTGAGATTTGTACCTCATGTTCTACACATGAGTAGGATATCATCTAGCCACGTACTTTGCCCTATATATTGGATAAATGTGGCAGAACTCCAATTTTTCAGTGACTGTGATTCTTCTTCCTTTCAGTAATTAGGCAATTGTTTTTCTTATTTAAAAAATATACTGTCACTCTTGTACTGATCATTTCATTATCAAAAAACAAAGAAAACAAAAAACTCTAACTTAAAATTAAGATTGCTATAATAATACAGAAAGACCCTCTAAGATATCTATTAATGTAGTATCTAAAGGCCAAAACAGCTTCTGCAATATAGTTCAGGATATATACTGTAAAGAAGTAGTAGATCAGTATTTCCATATAATTACAGGTAGCTACAATACTTGGTTGGTTGTCCTATAATATAATGAATAAAGAGTTCCCAAAGCAAACTGAAACATTCAGCACAGTTATTTGACAGATATAGACTATACAAACAATGTTTTGCTATAATTTCCCAAGCCTTCATTTGCGTTTACTTAAGAGTGGAAATTAGCATGTTAAAAGTTACCTTATTTTTCCATAAACACCGTTTCTCCCCCAGGATTGTTCTGAGATTATTACCTTACAGAAATGCATAAACCAATTAAATGTAGCAATTTAAATACTTCTGCAACTTTTTATGAATTGTCTTGACTTGCTGTTGTCATTGTACATGCTAATGGCTTAGTAGTTTGTAGTATTTAACAGATTGTGAAGTTCTGACGATCCTCTTTCTTACAGTAATATGTGAATGATTTTCTTTATAAAGAAATAAGTTCTGCTCTAATCCTCAATTTTCCATGTTTCTGATCTCTTTCCTACCACACTTGTGAGACATTTTGCTTCTTTCTGCTCTAGCATTTCAAGAAATGAAAATTTAACAAGTTTCTCTTGTTAGTGTTTGTGCTTTGACTCAGCCCATGGTGTGATCTGGCAAAAGCAATCAAAGGACATGGAGTCTGAGCAAAATTTGCATGAATTTTAAATCTGACCACTTTTTTTAACTCCAGATTTATTTTATTTTATCTTAATTTGACCCCTAATTAATTTAATTTGTTTAAAGTGTGGGTTTTATTTCATATTCTACAGTGAAAATGGGGGGTGAAGAGTTTTCAAACATTCCAAAAAGGGGAAATGTGACACACATATTTATTTTGCTTATTATTTGTATTACAGTTGGATATAGAGTTTCCAACTGAGATGGGGATCCTAATGTGACAGGCATGCCCAGACACATTAAAATACAGAGCCTGAAGGACTACACACAAAGTTGCATCAGTTTAACTAAAGTTATGGTGTTGCAGCAATTTAAATAAGTGTTACAACTTAAAGTGTGGACAATTTTACATGGGTTTTGTTTCCAACTCCCATTAACTTCAGATACAAGCAGTGTAGCTCCACTGTATTCTCCACACAGGTGGCCACCTCTTGACTGCTGCTTATAGAGAGGATCCAAAGCATAGAGGAGCAGCATGGAAATAAGACAGCCTGAGAATAGCTCTGTTGAAATTATAAGGCCCACCGTTCTCCATCCCCATATTCATATCCCTAAATAGAGACTTGGATAATTTATGGGGCAAGTCCTTATAAAATTGCCAAGATCATTACAAGAATTTAAGTGTCAAGATGAAAATTTATACTATATTATTACTCTGAGTCTGTATATGCTGAAGGAGCACAGGACCAGTGGAGGCAAGAACTCAATAAGGGAAATGTTGATTTAGTGATACTTGGTCAAGGGGGGGGGGAGAAATGGCTAGGTGTGTGATGGATCTGGAACTCCAATAATTTACGAATACTGTATCTTATTCTTGACTGGGTTATGGCGGTCTACTATATGCATATATTGAGTTAATTCAATGGCCTGGTTGTCAGGAAATCCACACAGAAAGGATGGAGGTAGATCCAGATTTACCTCTGAGCAAACACTTAAAGAGTGTAAGAGCCATTCCCTGTGACGCCCCAGTTCATCTTCCTGCTGGGCCTGCCAGACAGGTTTTTCCAGGAAAGACTTGGTTCCTGTGCAATGGGGATGGGAATATAAATAATAAATAAGACCCTGAGGAAGGTTTAAAAAGAGACACGTGCCATCAAGCAGAATCAGGTTTTTGAGTTAAGGAGACACTAGATCCTGCTGTGTGGATCTAGGGAAAAGCTACAGGGGTCCCACAAGAGGATTGTTAGGCTTTTGGTAAGATAGATATGCATGCAAATATGTTGTTGTTTTAAAATATTTTCTTTCTCGTACTCTGCTTTGTTCCTGTGGTTAAACAAACAATACCTTTGTTTTAAGAAGGGTTTCGTGTCATTTAAGTTATTGGTCACAAGCTCCCAAAGGAAAGAACTGGAAATTCCTGACCTCAGTTGGACCTGCAACATAAGAACAGTTGGGTACTAAAGCCCACACTGAATGGGAGAATCACTGGGTTCCAACCTGAGAGATGTGAAGGTAAGAGACCTGAGGAGAATGCACTCAGACCAGGAGGGATCAGAGGTTCAGCTAGCCCTGTCACTTTGACAAGGTGCTAGCTAGACTAGATCATCCTGAAATTCGCTCCCTTAGAAAAGAAGTAAAAGTGACTCATCACAGGTTAAAGCTTCATATGCATATTGGAACCAAATCGAACTTCAGAGTGTAATCATTCTCTCCTCCTTTTATAATGCAAGAAAATTGGCTACGGATAATTAGTGAATGTTTGTACAGCAATCTACTGAGGGGAAGCACAATAACACTTTGTACTTCTCCTGTGTAGCACTTTCTATTTGAGAATCTCACAGCACTTGAATAAGTGTCACACCGTCCCTGTGATTTAGGTTAATATTACCTCCATTTTGCAGATAGGGAATCTGAGGCACAAAGGCCCAAATCCACAAAGGTACTTAGGTACTTACCTCCCCATTTTTGGCTGCTGTCTAATCCTGTAGGTGCCTAAACTCACCTGATGCTGAAATATTTGCACTACAAGTTCCCTAGGCACCTGATTTTCTGTCTCTGTACATGTGGACTGCTGCCTCACTCTAGTGAGAACAGAGGAACTACAGGCCAGTCAGCCTCACCTCAGTCCCTGGAAAAATCATGGAGCAGGTCCTCAAGGAATCAATTCTGAAGCACTTAGAGGAGAGGAAAGTGATCAGGAACAGTCAGCATGGATTCACCAAGGCCAAGTCATGCCTGACTAATCTAGTTGCCTTCTATGACAAGATAACTGGCTCTGTGGATGAGGGGAAAGCAGTGGACGTGTTGTTCCTTGACTTTAGCAAAGTTTTTGACACGGGCTCCCACAGTATTCTTGCCAGCAAGTTAAAGAAGTATGGGCTGGATGAATGGACTAGAAGGTGGATAGAAAGCTGGCTAGATTGTCGGGCTCAACGGGTAGTGATCAATGGCTCCATGTCTAGTTGGCAGCCGGTATCAAGTGGAGCGCCCCAAGGGTCGGTCCTCAGGCCAGTTTTGTTCAATATCTTCATTAATGATCTGGAGGATGGCGTGGATTGCACCCTCAGCAAGTTTGCAGATAACACTAAACTGGGAGGAGAGGTAGATACACTGGAGGGTAGGGATAGGATACAGAGGACCCTAGACAAATTAGAGAATTGGGCCAAAACAAATCTGATGAGGTTCAACAAGGACAAGTGCAGAGTCCTGCACTTAGGACAGAAGAATCCCATGCACAGCGACAGACTAGGGACCGAATGGCTAGGCAGCAGTTCTGCAGAAAAGGACCTCGGGGTTACAGTGGACGAGAAGCTGGATATGAGTCAACAGTGTGCCCTTGTTGCCAAGAAGGCTAACGGCATTTGGGGCTGTATAGGTAGGGGCATTGCCAGCAGATTGAGGGACATGATCGCTCCCCTCTATTCGACATTGGTGAGGCCTCATCTGGAGTACTGTGTCCAGTTTTGGGCCCCACACTACAAGAAGGATGTGGAAAAATTGGAAAATGTCCAGCAGAGGGCAACAAAACTGATTAAGGGACTGGAACACATGACTTATGAGGAGAGGCTGAGGGAACTGGGATTGTTTAGTCTGCGGAAGAGAAGAATGAGGGGGGATTTGATAGCTGCTTTCAACTCCCTGAAAGGGGGTTCCAAAGAGGATGGATCTAGACTGTTCTCAGTGGTAGCAGATGACAGAATGAGAAGTAATGGTCTCAAGTTGCAGTGGGGGAGGTTTAGGTTGGATATTAGGGAAAAAAGTTTTCACTAGGAGGGTGGTGAAGCTCTGGAATGCGTTATGTAGGGAGGTGGTGGAATCTCCTTCCTTAGAAGTTTTTAAGGTCAGGCTTGACAAAGCCCTGTCTGGGATGATTTAGTTGGGGATTGGTCCTGCTTTGAGCAGGGGGTTGGACGAGATGACCTCCTGAGGTCCCTTCCAACCCTGATATTCTGTGATTCACCTGAGCCCCTTTCTCCTGCCTGAGCTCCAGAGTGATTCACAAACCAGAGGAAGAAAGTCATTCTTTTTCTTATCTTGCCTCCAGGTCCTGATCCAGTAGACATACTCAGAGGCCACCTACCAGATTGGGTCCCATTTAAAAATCTGACCAGAAGAAGGGGATTGGTACCTGCTACACCTGCTAACCTTTAGCCCAGTGGGTTAGAGCACTCACCTGGGATATGGGAGACCCAGGTTCAATTCCTCTCTGCCAGAAGGGCAGGGAGACCCCTGTTCAAATCTTTTTTCTCCCACTGTGGAGAAATACTTAGACTCATTGGTCCAGAGAAACAAAAAGAGTCCAAATGACTCCGTAACCTGGTGTTTAAAGCACACACCTGAAAAGCGGGAGACCCTGCAGGTTCAGTCCCCTTGTTCCAGGGAATCTTTAATTAGTTACCCACAGGGGAACAGCTGAACAGGGAAAAATTGAGGGCACCCCACATCAGGATATCCTATTGCTCAGTGGTTAGATGACTCTTCTGTGTGCTGTGGGAGAGCCTTCTTTAAATCCTTTCTTCCATTCAGGCGGAGGGGTGAATTGAACTGGTGTCTCCCATACCCCAGATGAGTGCTCTAACCACTGGGATAAAAGTTGTTATGTGGGCAATGGCTCCTCCTACTTCTCCTCTGGCCATTTTGTGTGGAGTGAGATAGGCGCCTAACTCATGCTCACAAGAAACTTGGACACCTAAGCCACAAGACTCCAGGAGAAGGGTTCCTGGCTGTGGATTACAAGCACAAATAGGTGGTGCCCTGAATCCTGGATTTAGGCACCAATCTCCATGGGAGGGTTTAGAACCCACCTCTGTCATCAGCATCTCCCATGTCTAGTTTAGTTAGCTCCCTGCATAGCGAGGTGGCTTTGTGGATGGCATGCTTAGGCATCTATCTCTCCCCATTCATTGTATAGGGAGTCTAAGTGCCTAACTCAGACTTTATGGATCCCATTCTTGTTCCAGTGGTTTTTCTAGGCACCAGAAAGTTAGGCATTGTGACACTGAGTATTGCAATGCCTAAGTCCCTTTGTGCACATAGGCCAAAGTTATTAAATATCTTCTCCAATGTCATTACACAAGCTTGTGGGGGAGTTGAGAACTCAGATCATTCCCAGTCCTGTGGGACTAACATTAGGATGAAAAATAAATGTTAGTGGTTTTGCCTCACATTCTTGCATTATCAAGAAATTCAAGTTCAGAGAGTAGAACCTTTATAGCTCAGTGGTTTGAGCATTGATCTGCTAAACCCAGGGTTGTGATTTTAATCCCAGGGTTGTGAGGGGGCCATTTAGGGATTTGGGGGAAAAATTGGGGATTGGTCCTGCTTTGAGCAGGGGGTTGGACTAGATGATCTCCTGAGGTCCCTTCCAACCCTGATATTCTATGATAGGCAAAGTTAGCAAGCGTGTGTATACCTAAACTGGAAATTATGCCACTAGCAGTAGCATCCATGTTGCCTTACAAAATGTTTCAACCATATCAATTGCCCCAGTAAGAAAGTGTCCTAATCGGTGTAACTTTTGTGTCAGTATGGAGACAAAACTTCTGCTGATTTTTGCCTGTATGGGAGTGCAAGATAAAGCACTACACCATGTATAATTATGCATATACTAGAGATCAAAGAAGGTTGTATTAAATACATTTTTAGAAGCCAGTCTTTCAAATAATCTAGGAAATTACTAAGTCATGAGGAAACAGGATAAATCCTTATGAGAAAATAAGATGACGATAGCATACGGGGAAACTGAAACTGACGTCTTTGAATGAGACTTTTGATTTATATTTCACTTCTGTAGCTGCTAAAATTGCAAAATATTTGTACAAAAGATTTTTAGAAAAACTTTGAAGTTACTAACATGATATATCACCTCTCTTAGGATTTTGGAATATTTAAAAGATTAAGTAAAAGAAAAGAAGCTTGTGCCTTCTGAGATTATAAATACAGCCATTATCTAGATTGGTTTTATATGTGTTTATTTTAATTATGAAGCAAAGCAATTTACTTTGTGCTCATTAAATTATATTTTTATTTAGGTCTCAGTTCATGAAAGAATCCCATTCAGGACAGCATTTAAGCATGTGCTTAATTTTAAACATGCTGAAGTCAGTTCTTAAATTCTGTCCTGAAGTGGCATGGACTTAAACCCATGCTTATGTTCTTTCCTCAAGAGGGGACCCATTTGTTTGAAATAAAAAACTGTTCCATTTAGAAAGTACTTAAAATCGGATTTGAGTTTTAAGGTGTGTCCATCAACCCAGTCTGTTTGTTAGAATTCAATTTGTGCCCACAAATAGGCCACATGTGCTTTTATATTGATTTATTTTTCTATGATTCACATGATTTTTTATCAGGATATTATCCGTATTGTATTTTTAATTAAAACTTGGCTTATAGGGACCTATCCACATGAACACATGGGTGAAGTTATAGGGGATTTCTACTATGCTCCTGACTGGCTGGGCCTTCTTCAGTATGACCTGGACGTTCAGCTCATCTCATGAGCAGTCATTTCAGTTTCATTATCAAATGTAGAGGACTGTATTTCAGTTGAGCTCACTGATCTAACTGGAAAATCCAGGGAAATAGAATTTAGTCCATGTATCTGTCTGATTGGCAAACAATGGCTTACTGCATTTTATTACCTTCTTTCCTGGACTCATAGACTTTAAGGTCAGAAGGGACCATCATGATCATCTAGTGGTCTGACCTTGCGCACATTGTAGGCCCCAGAACCTCATCCATGCATTCCTATAATAGTCTCATAACCTCTGGCTGAAGTCCTCAAATCATGATTTAAAGACTTCAAGTTACAGAGAATCCACCATTTACACTAGTTTAAACCTGCAAGTGACCCATGCCCCACGCTGCAGAGGAAGGTGAAACCCCCGCAGGGTCTCAGCCAATGGTGAAATCCTGTCCCTTTTTTGGAATTATTATTATTTATGCAAGATAGTACCACAACATGAATTTAACCATGAATTCCTTTAGTAAATCTAAATACCAAATGGTGTTTATACAATTGCTCTAAACATGACTAAAAAGCCTAAATAATAAGCATAGTACTACATCCAAACAGTAACAAAACATTTATAAGCATTTGGTCAATATACTTACAAGCAGGCTAAACCCAGGGGTGCTCCGACTCATATTCGCCGGCTCCAAAGTGCTCAAGCAGGTATTAGCAATTAACCTTTTAAGAGTTTCCTTTTTTATATTCTTTAACAAACAAGTGATGTCATTGCTAATTACTGACTAGAGCTAAAAAACAATTTGAGACAGTTTATCCTTATTTCCAGTCTTAGTCCATAGATTCATAGATACTAAGGTGAGAAGGGACCATTATGATCATCTACTCTGACCTCCTGCACAACGCAGGCCACAGAATTTCACCCACCCACTCCTGCGAAAAACCTCTCACCTATGTCTGAGCTATTGAAGTCCTCAAATCGTGGTTTAAAGACTTGAAGGAGCAGAGAATCCTTCAGCAAGTGACCCGTGCCCCATGCTACAGAGGAAGGCGAAAAACCTCCATTTCCTCCAATCTGCCCTGGAGGAAAATTCCTTCCCGACCCCAGATATGGTGATCAGCTAAACCCTGAGCATATGGGCAAGATTCACCAGTCCAGATAAGATATACAACCTCCCTTTTCTTCAAGGCCTTTCCTCCCTATTTCTTCCCCTCCTTCTTGCTGACCAACAATTTTAATTTTTGCACCTGACTTTATGTAGACCTTAATTTTTGAGATAACACTGGTATGTGGGGGTAAAAAGGGCCATGTTGGCACGTTTTAAGACAGATTCTCTTTGTTTTATTTAAAACCAACTTCAGTCAGTCAGAGCCTATCGGCCAGAGGTCTTTTTTTTAATTTTTATATATTATTAAGAAACTTCTCCTTATTTCTCAAGGCAAATGCTTGTCTTTCTCAGCAGGCACGGGAGCATATATGTTGTCCCTGAGAAAGAACAAGTAGAATCCACCCTGTGACTCAAATCCTAGTTCCTTTCTCTATGTCAACATCCTGATGGATCCAACATAAGGGCATCCTCAATGGCATGAAGCTAAAATGCTGGTGCTTGTGTATTGCACGTGTGAGAGTGGCCATGACGTCTGCATCGGCAGTAGCAGCAGCAGCGTGCTGCACTATTCCAGGTAGGTTTTATAAATGACACAATGTCTGGTTTGATCAACTCCTCAGGATGTTCGTCATAAGCATCAATATGATGTATGCCTTGTATGATTGAGAATGTCACTATGTACACAAAGCTGGCCTTGGCATTTTGTAGTGCAATTTTTTTTCTGTCCACTCTATCCCCTAAACTTAACATATTCCTTTCCACTAGGACGACACTATTATGCAGAGGGCCAACCTTCTGATTTTATGATGGGTCAATGAGATGATTGTTTGGGACTGTCAAACTTATCTCACATATCTTATATAAAAATGTGTATCTTCAGAACTCCCTCAGCCTCCTTGGCTGCCTGGGAAATGAAACCTTCTGCTATCTTGGAATCTGGACAAAGTTGTCAACATATTATCATGTTGTTATTATTTTGATGCCTACAAAACACTTGTGAATGGCTGGGCAGCTGGTGTGCTGTGACTGGTGCTTTTTACACGAATCATAATCATCTAACTATTAACTTGTGCTCCCCACATCTGTTTCTTGTAGCCACCTGTTGTATCCCATCTTATATTTAGACTGTAAGCTCTTTGAAGCAGAGACTATCTCTTTGTTATATCCAACACAAGGGAGCCCTGATCCTTAGCTGAGGCCTCTGAATGATATCACAATACAAATAATAATCATAATTAATTAAAAAAAGAAAATAATTCAAGGGACAATTTAAGAAGGGGTGTCTGTTTTCTGGTGAATTCTAGGTTATTTTCTTTGCTATTTGGCCAATTATTTAACTATAGAATAGAAACAAAAATATTAATATTATAAGCATTCAACATAACCATTTCCATTAGTTTTGTCCAGAATGTACAAAGATCTAGGACAGGGGCAGGCAAACTACAGCCTGCAGGCCACATCAGGCCCAACAGCTGTTTTAAACCAGCCCTCGAGGTCCCACTGGGGGTCGGGGTCTGGACATGCCCTGCTTCGGCACTCCAGCCAGGGTGCAGGTCCAGGGGCCACTCCACATGTCTCCCAGAAGATGCGGCATAGCCCCTCTCCAGCTCCTACGTGCTCCAATGGCCCCGCTCCAATGGCGCCCTCTAGTGCTCCAATGGGAGCTGTAGGGGCGGTGCCTGAGGACGGGGCTGCGTGCAGAGCTGCCTGGCCATGCCTCCGTGTAGGAGCTGGAGAAGGGACATACTGCAGCTTCGGGGGGCCATTTGAGGTAAGCGCCGCCCTGAGCCTGCACCCCTGAGCCTCTCCCCATGCCCCAATCCCTTGCCCCAGCTCTGATCCCCCTCCTACCCTTCGAACCCCTGCACTTCTTCCCACATCCCAAACCCCTGTCCCAGCCCTGATCCCCCTCCCACCCTCCGAACCTCTCAATCCCAGCGCAGAGCACCCTCCTATACCCCAAACTCCTCATCCCCAGCCCCACCCCAGAGCCTGCACCCCCTAGCCATAGCCCTCAGCCCCCCTATCCTCCACCGCAGCCCAGAGTTTGGGCCCCTCCTGCATCCTGCATTCCTAATTTCTGGCCCCACCCCAGAGCAAGCAACCCCAACCAGAGCCTGCACCCCCTCCTGCACCCTAACCCCAATTTTGTGAGCATTCATGGCCCGCCATACAATTTCTAGTCCCAGATGTGGCCCTCAGGCTAAACAATTTGCCCACCAATCATCTAGGATATAAGGAATTACACTAAAATGAGACTGTAAATAAATACAATTAAATACAATAACCAAAGTTATTTTGCCATCTTATTTCTGTATCCCCTTTTTTCTCTATTACTCACTCACCCTTTCCTTTTTAACAACACTTTCTTTTCTCATTCTGGTGTTCTGTTCTCTTTTCATTTTCACTTTTCTCTGTGTGAACCAGGACATGGTCACTATGTGGAATTCAGTCTGTGCACTCCGGAATGAAAGTCTGAACAGCAGATGGTTTTTCAAAATAGAGGAGAAGGCGGCTGTATGACACACCCCAGCAGAACCTGCTTCAGTAAAGGAAAAAAACATTGACCACATACCCCTAGATGTCACTAATGACCCCACATGGGATATCATCAAACAATTACAACCCATACTTGACAGGGACCACAACCTGAAAGAAAACTTTCCTGAACCCCTTCTTCTGACCTTCATCATTAGAAGCAAGCTCCCCGCAGACCAGGACACACCAACTCAAAGCAGGACCAGATCTTGCCATAACAACAGATACATTTGCAGGCTTTGCATCTACACTGCTGCTATGTTCAATCTTCCCCATAACACACCTTTCAAGATGCATGGGTCCTAGACATGCCTGTCACAGCATGTGGTGTACCTCATCCAGTGCATCAAATGTCCCAACAACAACAACTGTGGATGACATGAAACAATCAGTATGCGCCAAATGAACTCACACCGAATAATTATAAAAGATAACTACACCAGATCACCTATAGGCAAACACTTCTCACAAAGCCATCACTCTATAACTTACCTCTTGGCTTCGGCCTAACAGGAAACCTGCATAACACCTTTAAAGACGAGCCTGGGAATTTAAATTCATAACTCTGCTGGACACTAAAAATTATGGTCTGGACAAAGACACTGAGTCTCTGTCTCATTACAGCAATTTGTAACCTACTAACATTTTTTTGTCCTATGACTTCAGAGATGTTAATTGCCTAATTTGTTTAAATTGGTTTCTTGCAAAATATGTTAACCCCTTATGCTTAACAATCTGTCCCACCTTGTATTTAGCTTGGATGCTCTGATTACCTTCTCCAGACCTGAGGAAGAGTTCTGTGAAGCTTGGAAACTTGTCTCTCCTTCCCACCAACTGAAGCTAGTCCAATAAAGATATTACCTCACCCGCCTAGCCTCACACAAGATCCAGACAGACTGAGCAGCATGGGGACAGGCTCAGAGGGACCTGTTGAAGAAGGAAACAAAGGGGATATAAAGGGAAGCAGAATTGGTGGACCATGGAACACAACAAAGAGTCGTGGGGCTTTCCTATATGGCAAATCCTGACCTTATGTTAACCGGAACATAGTGTGGGATCAGGGACACCTTGCAGACATTCGCAGTGAATGGGAGTCTTTCCATTGATTGCAATGAGATTTGGATAAGGCCCTTAGAGAAAGGTCCTCAGAGCTAGTTTAGCATGTTATGTCAAAGCAGCAAAAAGTGTTGGTCAGGAATACTGGCTACACAAGCTCAGTCCATGCCCTGAGGTAAGCAGCCAATTTTTCTGCTGGAAAAATTGAAAGTTATTTAAGAATAAACAAAAAAATCCTCCATGCACACTTAGTGAAGAAAAACACACTAACACTGTGTTAGTGACACCCATACATAGACCTACTAGAAGTAATCAGTGACTAGATGAGAATGGTGCTATTTTATACAATGTGTATGTCTGTTGTCTACCATGTAGTCTGCTTCTTAGATCTCTATTCAGCTACTTGCTAATGAATTGAACAAAGCCTACCAGAGATCTCAGCTCTGAATCACTGAGGCAATATGACAGATAAGTCTCCAGGATACTTATCAGAAAAATTCAGTTTAAAATCTTAAACCACTCTGATCCTTTATTTATTTTCCTTTATCTGTTTTTCCTTATTTATGTTTAGTTTTAAATTTCTTTCTTCAATATAGCTGAAAATGTATACAGCTGTGGCCATCTAAACAAAACCTACTGCCTTGATGAGGAAATTGTCTCGAATTCCTGTAAACACACCCTCCCCCTTGCAATCCATTTATGTTACCATTTCTATGTCCACTGCAGACATTCTAAATATAATTTTAGTGATTGTTTATATTATTTTAATATCCTAAAAAAAGCATAATTTTTAAAGTAAATAAAAAACATAATGCAAGTCTAAAGTCATAAAAATAATGCTTGTAAGCAAGAAGTAAATGAGAAAATATAGATTGCGTTATTTATATCATTAGAGCCCTAGTGACCTCAACTGAGAAGAGGGCCCTTCTGTGCTAGGTTCTGTACATATTCGTAGTAGAAGACAGTCTGTGCCCTGAAGAACTGACAGTCTATCAGGGCCTGTGATGTGGGTGGCCTGACCGAAAGATCAGAGCCCAGAGTAATGTTCATGGTCAGGAGTCAAGCCAAGGGTCACAGCTGGGGTTGGCATCAGAAGCCATGCCAAGGGTCAAACCAAAGTCAGAGCCAGAAGACACACTAAGGGTCAAATCCAGAGTCATTAATTAGAGCGAGGGCAAGGAAGCAGGAACCAGAAACACGTAATGGTAACTAGAACAAGGAGCAGTAAGCAGGCAAGGAGGCAGGAATTTGATCCCAGGGGTGCTGTCAGCAGTAAACCTAGCAACTAGTCGCTCACACAAGAGGTGGGATCCACCCAAGCCAGTTCATCTTTCAGTTCTTCACAAAGACATCACCAAAATTGAGGGAGGAGTGCAGTATCATTCTAGGTCTCTATGGCCAAACATCTGGACTGGGTGACATAAGAAATTTGCCAAAGCTCTTGTAAGCCTGTCTTTGACTTCCAGGCTTTGTGCAAATAGTAGTAAATGCTTGAAAGAATGAGTCTCAGTTGGTCAACACTGGATGGTCCTGCTCTAGAAAAGGGGAGGCCCATGCCACAGCAAGGCCTGATAAGCAGGCTCAGTGCTATCTCCATCTTAACATGATATGTGATGTACTCCAAGAGGGTCTAAGCAAGCTGTTAGGGCCTGTACTGTGGGTGGTCTGATTTAGTGATCAGAGTTCAGAGTAGAGTCATGGTTATTGTCAAGAGTCACTCCAAGGGTCAAAGATTGAGTCTGTAACTGGAGTTAGGACAAGGAAGCAGGAACCAGGGACAAGGTGTGGTAACAGGAACAAAGAGTGGGAATCAGACCCCTCTAAATCAGAAGGTGTGACCTCTGATGGTGGGGTATTAGCTGCAGTTCCCTTATATGACCTTGCTGGTCCTGGTCTTGATGGGCCTGGGTTTGAGAACTCTGGTGCCTGACGAAGTCTAAATCCAGCATTGCACAAAAATGTTGTACCAGTATAACTATCTTGGTTGGGGATGTAATTTTTTTTTTCAGTTATTCAGATACAATCCCTAGTGTGAATGCAGTTACTCTGGTATAGCTTATTCCTCTTCTCATAAAGGAATACACAATACTCATACAAGCACTTTTATACTGTTATAACTGCATCCACACATGGGGAGTTGTACTGCACTTGTTAACAATACCAATATAGTTAAAGTGGTACAACTTTTGTGTGTAGCAAGGCTTAAGTAAACAAGAGAGACAGTGTGGGATCAGTGAAGTGGTGTTATTCCCAATTTTCATAGAATCAGAGGACTGGAAGGGACCTCAAGAGGTCATCTAATCCCGTCCCCTGCACTCATGGCTGGACTAAGTATTATCTAGACCATCCATGATAGGTTTTTGTCCAACCTGCTCTTAAAAATCTCCAATGATGGAGATTCCAAAACCTCTGTAAGCAATTTATTCCAGTGCTTAACCACCCTGACAGTTAGGAAGTTTTTTCCTAGTGTCCATCCTAAACTTCCCTTGCTGCAATTTAAGCCTATTACTTCTTGTCCTATCCTCAGAGGTTAAGAAGACCCATTTTTCTCCCTCTTCCTTGTAGCAACCTTTTATGTACTTGAAAACTGTTCTCATATCCCCTCTCAGTCTTCTCTTTTCCAAACTAAACAAACACAACTTTTTTCAACCTTCCCTCATAGGTCATGTTTTCTAGACCTTTAATCATTTGTGCTGCTCTTCTCTAGACTTTCTCTAATTTGTCCGCATCTTTTCTGAAATGTGGCACCCAGAACTGGATGCCAGTTGAGGCTTAATCAGCATGGAGTAGAGTGGAAGAACTACTTCACGTGTCTTGCTTACAACACTCCTGCTAATACATCCTAGAATGATGTTCACTTTTTTTTGCAACAGTGTTACACTGTTGACTCATATTTAGCTTGTGGTCCACTATGGCCTTTAGATCATTTCTTCGGTTTGTCCAGATCATTTTGAATTTTATTCCTATCCTCCAAAGCACGTGCAACCCCTCCCAGCTTGGTATCATCCACAAACTTTAGAAGTGTACTCTGTATGCCATTATCTAAATCATTGCTGAAGATGTTGAACACAACCGGACCCAAAAATTATCCCTGTGGGACTCCACTCATTATGGCCTTCCAGCATGACTGAGAACTACTCTGTGAGAATGGTTTTCCAGCCAGTTATGCACCCACCTTATAGTAGCTCCATCTAGGTTGCATTTCCCTAGTTTGTTTATTACCTTATTATCTTCTAGATGTTTACAAATTGATAGCTTAATTATTTGATCCATTATCTTTCCTAGTACAGAAGTTAAGCTGATTGGTCTGTAATTCCCCGGGTTGTCCTTATTTCTCTTTTTATAGTTTGGCACTATATTTGTCCTTTTCCAGTCTTCTGGAATCTCTCCTGCCTTCCATGAATTTTCAAAGATAATTGCTAATGGCTCAGATATCTCCTCAGACAGTTTCTTGAGTATTCTAGGATGCATTTCATCAGGCTTTGGTGACTTGAAGACCGCTAACTTGTCTATGTAATTTTTAACTTGTTCTTTCCCTATTTTAGCCTCTGATCCTATCTCATTTTCACTGGCATTCACTATGTTAGACATCCAATCCCCACCAACCTTCTTGGTGAAAACTAAAACAAAGCAGTCATTAAGCACGTCTGCCATTTCCACATTTTCTGTTATTGTTATTCACATGGAAAATCAAGGCACAGAGAGATTAAGTGTTGTACTCAAAGTCGCACAGGAAGTTTGTGGTAGAGCAAAGTTCAGTGTCTGAGCTCCATTACCATACTTTCCACCATCATCTCCCCTGTAATAGTCTGCTGCAGTCTGTCTTACTATGTGTGCTAAATTTCAAAATGCTGAAAACCTCACTGCTACTACTGCACTGAGGTTATTGGATGGTAATTTACAATAGTCTTCTCTTTGAACATATCTGTCATTCCTGCTTGACTTTATCTAGAATAATAACAAAAGTACTATAAATATGGGCAAAACAAGGAGTTAATTTTACTTGAGGATTCTGTTTGCAATAACCAGCAGTTCTGGGTGCTTTCAGTATTTGGTGTCTGGGTCCTTCTTTCTTGTTTGTTTGGTCATTGGCTTTTTGTTTCTGGGATTTTTTGTTTGTTTGTTTTTGTTTTGTTTTTTTTGGTGGGCAGTTGCATAGTTTCAAACTTGAGTCAAGTTTTAAGTATCAACTTTTAATTTCTAAGATTTATTTTTTGTAAAGTGATTTGTCCATTTTGGCTATGTGGGACAGAGTTCACTCAAGGGCTGTGTTTATAGCTTATGGAACAAAGCATAATTTGAATTTGCAGTGAATGTCACTTGTTATCTGTTGGATCTCTTGAATTTGGATAATTTCAATAGGACAAGAGAGAGGTTTTTAAATTATTTTTGATGTGTTCATTTTATGGACCTTAGTTTCAATTATAAAGTTTGTTCCATGGCGCTAAGGGGTCCTGGCTGGGGGGGTGAATGGATATAGTAGTGAGCTTGAGGTTACTGTCTCCTAATTTTTCCTGGCTATTCACAGCTAAAGACCTTAGCTCCATGCAAATCTTGTTTTTGCTTATTCAGTCAAAGGGAAGGTGATGACAGGTGATGTTGTTTTTTAAACACACTACTCAAATCTACTGATTTGCTTAAGTGTCTGAGAGGTTTGACAGGGCCTGGGGAGATTGCTACACCACTTGCCTTCCCAGCAAATGGACAGCAATTATCAATATTATCAAATATTTGCTTAAAAAAAATCATGGATAGATTGAAGCTGAAATGTTTATTCTTCAGTGAGTAGATTGAGCTGTATCTCCATGTCTATGATTCATTTTGCAAGGTCATTTATTTAAGTTCATTAGATATGTCATAATTATCACATCTGTAGAAAAGAGATTAATGATAAAGTACAGAAAGATCCATATACACTTATATTATTAAATTACAATACTCTACACAGATCATATGATACTGGACTTAAGCTCAAAGTGCACAGAGATTTTCACTAAAAGAACTCATTAATTATTAAGGGAAAAAAACTTATAGTTGATATTCGAGTCTCATTGTTACAGTACTATGGATGGGCTGTGCTGGTGAGGAGCCAGACAGAATGACCACACAGGGCATCTCCAAATCTTTGGGGAGCAGGCATAGCCGATCCAGTGTCCTTAAACCTAGATGTGCTGATTGCTGTTCCAGCCCAGAGAGAATAAAAAATGGTAAAAAAGAGAACATTCTTATTACAAAGGAAATGAATCAAATTACAAAGCAGTGAACAAGGGCATTTAGTGGGCATGGAACAATGGCTAAAGTAACAAAGAGTAACACTGAAGTATTCAATGGAAGTGAACTTAGAGAGAATGTAACATTATTAACAAATTCACTCTATAACTCACAGGCTTTCCCCCACTACTCCTCCACAAATGCACATAAAGTCTGAGGCTTTTTTTTTTTTTTTAACAAAATGAAAACTGAGGAGGAAGTGCTTGGAGCACAAAGTATAAATCACCAGCCCTGTTCCAAGGTGTCCCTTTCACTATCAGACATACAATAAGTGAGGAACAAAGACATGTCAGTAATGGATGAAATACTCAGCTGTGCAAAGTTCAAGCCAAATGGCTGGGGATATTCAGAAGCTGGTTGAACATTAGATGGTGTCTTATCTTGGGCTTGGGCCCTGCTTCTGACAAACTGATCTGGAGACTCCTGTGCCCATGAGGGTGTCAGTGGAGATCCACACAATCACAAGGGTACACCTAACTGCATGAAGCTGCAGAATTGGGACTTTGGGGCCCAACCTTACACACACTAAGCAATATAACCCTAAATACACTAAGCCCTGGTCTACACTAGGAGTTGAGGTCGAACTTAGCAGCGTTAAATCGATTTAACCCTGCACCTGTCCACACGACGAAGCCCTTTTTTTTTTACTTAAAGGGCTCTTATAAGCGATTTCCTTACTCCACCCCTGACAAGGGGATTAGCGCTGAAATCGGCCTTGCTGGATCAAATTTGGGGTAGTGTGGATGCAATTTGATGGTATTGTCCTCCGGGAGCTATCCCAGAGTGCTCCATTGTGACCGCTGTGGACAGCACTCTCAACTCAGATGCACTGGCCAGGTAGACAGGAAAAGGCCCACGAACTTTTGAGTTTCATTTTCCTGTTTGGCCAGTGTGGCAAGCTGCAGGTGAGTGCAGAGCTCATCAGCAGAGGTGACCATGATGGAGTCCCAGAATCACAAAAGAGCTCCAGCATGGACCAAACGGGAGGTATGGGATCTGATCGCTGTATGGGGAGAGGAATCCATGCTATCAGAACTCCGTTCCAGTTTTCGAAATGCCAAAACATTTGTCAAAATCTCCCAGGGCATGAAGGACAGAGGCCATAACAGGGACCCAAAGCAGTGCCGAAACTTAAGGAGCTGAGGCAAGCCTACAAGAAAACCAGAGAGGCAAACGGCTGCTCCGGGACAGAGCCCCAAACATGCCACTTCTATGATGAGCTGCATACCATTTTAGGGGGTTCAGCCACCACTACCCCAGCCATGTTGTTTGACTCCTTCAATGGAGATGGAGGCAACACGGAAGCATGTTTTGGGGTCGAGGAAGATAGCTGACAGCAAGCAAGCAGAGAAACTGGTTTTCCCGACAGCCAGGAACGGTTTCTCACCCTGGACCTGGAGCCAGTACCCCCTGAACCCACCCAATGCCTCCCAGACCCACCAGGTGGATAAGGGACCTCTAGTGAGTGTACCTTTTAAAATACTATACATGGTTTAAAAGCAAGCATATTTAATGATTCATTTGCCCTGGCATTCGCAGCTCTCCTGGATGTACTCCCAAAGCCTTTGCAAAAGGTTTCTGTGGTGGGCAGCCTTATTCTGTCCACCATGGTAGGACACTTTACCACTCCAGGCCAGTAGCACTTACTCAGGAATCATTGTAGAACAAAGCATTGCAATGTATGTTTGCTGGCGTTCAAACAACATCTGTTCTTTATCTCTCTGTGTTATCCTCAGGAGAGTGATATCATTCATGGTCACCTGGTTGAAATAGGGTGCTTTTCTTAAGGGGACATTCAGAGGTGCCTTTTCCTGCTGGACTGTTTGCCTGTGGCTGAACAGAAATGTTCCCCGCTGTTTACCGCGGGGAGGCAGGAGGGGGGAGGGGCTAGCAACGCAGTGCGGGGAGGCAAAATGCGACCTTGGAATGAAAGCACATGTGCTATGTATGTAATGTTAACAGCAAGGTTTACTGTGAAAGCCTGTATCCATTGTTCTATAAAATGTGTCTTTTTAAATACCACTGTCCCTTTTTTTTTCTCCACCAGCTGCATGTGTTTCAAGGATCACAGGATCTTCTCCTTCCCAGAGGCTAGTGAAGATTAGAAGGCGAAAAAAACGCACACGCAATGAAATGTTCTCTGAGCTCATGCTATCCTCCCACACTGACAGAGCACAGATGAATGCATGGAGGCAGACAATGTCAGAGTGCAGGAAAGCACAACATGAATAGAAGGGGAGGTGGTGGGCTGAAGAGAGGGCTGAAGCTGAAAGGTGGCAGCAGCATGATGAGAGGAGGCAGGGTTCAATGCTGGGGCTGCTGGAGGATCAAACTAATATGCTCCAGCGTATGGTTAAGCTGCAGGAAAGGCAACAGGAGCACAGACTGCTGCTACAGCCCCTGTGTAACCAATCGCCCTCCTCCCCAACTTCCATAGCTCCCTCACCCAGATGCCTAAGAACGTGGTGGGGGGGCCTCCAGCCACCTAGCCACTCCACCCCAGAGGATTGCCCAAGCAACATAAGGCTGGCATTCAATAAGTTTTAAAGTTTTAAACTTTTAAAGCACTGTGTGGTCTTGTCCTTCCCTCCTCCACTACCCCTCCCAGTGCTTCTCTCCTCCACCATCCCTCCCAGGCTACCTTGGCAGTTATCCCCCTGTTTGTGTGATGAATTAATAAAGAATGCATGAATGTGAAGCAACAATGACTTTATTGCCTCTGCAAGTGGCGATCAAAGGGAGGAGGGGAGGGTGGTTAACTTACAGGGAAATAGAGTGAACCAAGGGGCGGGGGCTTTCATCAAGGAGAAACAAACAGAACTTTCACACCGTAGCCTGGCCAGTCATGAAACTGGTTTTCAAAGCTTCTCTGATGCGTACCGCGCCCTCCTGTGCTCTTCTAACTGCCCTGGTGTCTGGTTGCGTGTAACCAGCAGCCAGGCGATTTGCCTCAACCTCCCACCCCGCCATAAACATCTCCCAGTTACTCTCACAGATATTGTGGAGCGCACAGCAAGCAGTAATAACAGTGGGAATATTGGTTTCGCTGAGGTCTAACCGAGTCAGTAAACTGCGCCAGCGCGCCTTTAAACGTCCAAATGCACATTCTACCACCATTCTGCACTTGCTCAGCCTGTAGTTGAACAGCTCTTGACTACTGTCCAGGCTGCCTGTGTACGGCATCATGAGCCATGACATTAAGGGGTAGGCTGGGTCCCCAAGGATAACTATAGGTATTTCAACATCCCCAAAGGTGATTTTCTGGTCTGGGAATAAAGTCCCTTCCTGCAGCTTTTGAAACAGACCAGAGTTCCTGAAGATGCAAGCGTCATGTAGCTTTTCCGGCCATCCCACGTTGATGTTGGTGAAACATCCCTTGTGATCCACCAGAGCTTGCAGCACTATTGAAAAGTACCCCTTGCGGTTTATGTACTCGCCAGCTTGGTGCTCCAGTGCCAAGATAGGGATATGGGATCCATCTATGGCCCCACCACAGTTAGGGAATCCCATTGCAGGAAAGCCATCTACTATGACCTGCACATTTCCCAGTGTCACTACCCTTGATATCAGCAGATCTTTGATTGCGTTGGCTACTTGCATCACAGCAGCCCCCACAGTAGATTTGCCCACTCCAAATTGATCCCCGACTGATCGGTAGCGGTCTGGTGTTGCAAGCTTCCACAGGGCTATTGCCACTCACTTCTCAACTGTGAGGGCTGCTCTCCTCTTTGTATTCATGCGCTTCAGGGCAGGGGAAAGCAAGTCACAAAGTTCCATGAAAGTGCACTTATGCATGGAAAAGTTTTGCAGCCACTGGGAATCATCCCAGACCTGTACCACTATGTGGTCCCACCAGTCTGTGCTTGTTTCCCAGGCCCAGAATCTGTGTTCCACTGCATGAACCTGCCCCATTAGCACCATGATGCCCACATTGCCAGGGTCCATGTCTTCATCACTCTTGTCACCGTGCTGATGTCACCTACTCGCCCGGTTTCACTTTGACAGGTTCCGGTGCTGCATATACTGCTGGATAATGCATGTGGTGTTTAATGTGCTCCTAATTGCCAAAGTGATCTGAGCGGGCTCCGTGCTTGCCGTGGTATGGTGTCTGCACAGAAAAAAGGCACGGAACTATTGTCTGCCATTGCTCTGATGGAGGGAGGGGCGACTGACGACATGGTTTACAGGGTTGGCTTACAGGGAATTAAAATCAACAAAGGGGGTGGCTTTACATCAAGGAGAAACAAAAACAACTGTCACACAGAATGACCCCCTCAAGGATTGAACTCAAAACCCTGGATTTAGCAGGCCAATGCTTAATCCACTAAGCTATCCCTCCCTCTGGTATTTTAGGCAGGACTGAATCTGCATTAAAGTTTTCAAGGTGCCCCTGACAGACCTCACCAAAACGATTGTTCGCCGTTGATTTCACAAAGGGAGGGATGGAGGGGGGAGCAAATGAATACAAAACAAATCTGGTCTATTTCTTGTTTTGATCCACTCCATCTATCTTTTACATCTTTGGCTGGCAGCAGACGGTGCAGTCGGACTGCAAGCCATCCACATCTCCTGGCTGCTAGGCAGAAGATGGTACAATAGGACAGCCTGCAGGACTAAAGAGAATGACCTGGTTCAGTCACTCCTAATTTAGTCCCTTTGCCCAGGTCTGCCCAGGCGCTTCTGACCGACCTTACCAAGGCAGCCAGGAGCATCTTGGACACGATCAGGATGGTTTTCAGACCTATTGCACTGTCTGCTGCCACAAGGCAAAGGGTTGCTGCTGCTGTGTAGCAATGCAGTAGCATATCTGCCAGCACCCAGGAGACATAGGGTGACAGTGAGCTGAGCGGGCTCCGTGCTTGCTGTGGTATGGCGTCTGAACAGGTAACTCAGGAAAAAAGGCTCAAAACGATTGTCTGCCATTGCTTTCACAGAGGGAGGGAGGGAGGGAGGGCCTGACAACATGTACCCAGAACCACCAGCGACAATGTTTTTTGCCCCATCAGGCATTGAGATCTCAACCCAGAATTCCAATGGGCGGCGGAGACTGTGGGAACTGTGGGATAGCTACCCACAGTGCAACACTCCGGAAGTCAACGCTAGCCTCAGTACTGTGGAAGCACTCCACCAAGTTAATGCACTTAATGCACTTAGGGCATTTTGTGTGGGGCACACACAATTGACTATATAAAAATTCTCCTTCCCTTTATCCCTCACTGTCTTTTTTCCAGGTGCCCTCCCACAAGGAATCCCCAGTGCCCATGACTCCTTATAAGAAGGAGTCTGAGCACGTAGCTTAGTTTCCTACCAGACTTGACTGCAGTGAGATTCAGAAAAGGAGGCAGTTGTGGGAGTGAGATGAGAGAGGCAAGGAGAAACAGCAAGATGTCAACTTCCTTCTCACCCAATGTGGGGCAAAAAGGACAGTTTGTAGTCACAGGTGATGGCCACTGAAGATGTTGATGAAATGCAGCCAGGAGGCGGAAGGAATTAGAGAGAGAGAATATTGTATATCCCTCTCTCCCCAGACTGAAAACTGCCAGTGTTCCCTTCGTGAAATGATAACTATGATGCCTATTCTGGGTAGTAAACACTGTGCTTGATTATACATGTTTGCAGGCTCTAACCCTTATTTTGCAATCCTGTATCATTCAAATGAGCAATGAAGATAGCATAGTCAAACCCACCAGCTGTGTCCATCAGCCCTGGTTCAGTTATAGTGGCTTTTTTGGTACTGACATATAATTAGGATGGAAGACCCATAAATTACGTAGAATGTTTACCAAACTATATTGCTACATAGGGCTGGTGAAAGGGCTGGCTAGATGGTAGCAGGCTGTGGAAGCTGGAAGAGGAGATCTGAAGGTACTCATCTGAAAGCATGAGAGGAGGCAAATCCCCAAACATGGGATTTGGTTTTATCTGAGAAAGGACTGTCTGGTGAGTCCTGCAGAGCGGTGAAGATGGAAGACCTGTGAAGAAGACAAGTGAAGGAAAAACTCTGGGGTAATAAGTAACACTGGGGGCTTTAGAACCATTGTGGGCATGTGTACTTGTTTGGGGGCCCCAAGCTGGAGCTTCCAGAGAAAGAGAAGGAAGCCCAATCTTCATGCTCTTTAACAAAGAGGAAGACCAGAGCTGACCCTGTAGAAAGGGATTCATTGCCTTGCTTACACAGGGAGGACAAAGATCTGTTAACCCTGCACTAAGGGATGAAGAGCATGATTGTTTAGACTCTTTTTGTTTGCCCGTTTAACCTGGTTGTTTATTACCCTAGAAGGAACCTTACTTTGGGTTGATGGTCAAACTTCTGAGCTACCCTGACAGCAAGGGAAACTGTAGCTAAGTTGGAAGAAAATTGAGGCACATCTGCACCTGATGCTCCACTGGGGAGTA
Source organism: Lepidochelys olivacea (assembly GCF_965140295.1). Lineage (NCBI taxonomy): Eukaryota > Metazoa > Chordata > Testudines > Cheloniidae > Lepidochelys > Lepidochelys olivacea. Next base: position 105,452,574 of record NC_140411.1, read on the forward strand.
ATGTTATTACATGTGTGTAAACAATTAGAATCTCTCCCCATTGAGAGGCTGGTGGAGGCATAGGGAGAAGACAGACAAGTAAACCCTTCCTCCACCCCCCAAAAAAAATCATGATGAGGAAGATAGGAGATTAAAGAAGGGGGAGCAGGAAGTGCTGCAGCTTTTTTCACTGCCACTAGAAATCATCTGACTGTGTTCTCATACTCATACTCTCCCCACTGACAGTAGGGAGGGCTTCCCCAGTATTTCTCTTATCTGCTGGGACAGCTCTTTAAAACACCACGGGGGAAGCGGGGGAAGGGGAAAATGTGGGAGCTGTGTCAGCTTAACTCCAATCCTACCTTTTTCCTCAAGACCAAGACCACTAGCTCTTCTTAGGGTCCCTGAGACATCTAGAAAGGGAAGTCTCCCCCACCCATCCCCAGAATCTGTCACCTGTCTGTATTGCATGTTTGATTCTGTTTGGGGAGGGCTTAGGTGTCTGCTCATCTGCTATATATGGAAGTGTTGTTGCACTTTTGTAGCTATAGTAATGGTTGGATATAAGACAACACTCCCACTCTCTGCAGCAGAAGCGGAGTGCTGTTGGAACAGCAAGGGCTGTTCAAAGACTAAAATAATGATACAATTCTTTAATATATGTAGTGCCTGTCAAACAGACAAATTCTTAAGTGATTTATAAACTTTTACTAACTGACGGGGACATGTTGTCAGTATCAGTCAAATTATTTAGTATGTATCATCACTGGCAATATAAAGTAAGTGATAGTGAATGGTCATGTTGTATGTATCTGGGATACTGAGAACCTTATCAGGGTCAGTTTTGGGCAGACTTGGTCCCAAATAAATCCAAATCCTATGGGGAAAAGTGCAATATAATAAAGGTACAGCTATGAAGCTCAATCTCTCCTTTCCCTAAATTCACTATTCGCTGATGATTTTCTCTATATTCAGTGACGTTTTTCTTATTGAGAACCCTGAATTTACATTATGCAGGACCTAAAATAAAATCACATTGTTAAAATGTCTAGGATGATTTTTGGAAAATTGGAAAGGGTTCAGAAAGGGAATATCAGGTAGGAAGGAGGTGATATTACCTCTGCGTATGACATTAGTGGGACCATAACATGTCAAGTCTTGGTATCTACACTTGAAAAACAATGTTCAAAATGTAGAAAGGATTTGGAAAAAATACTAGAAGAAGGTTTCTAGGTTGCAAAAACTTGCTTAATATTGAAATACTAAAGAAACTCAATCTATTTAGTGTATCCAATACAAGGTTGAGGAGATTTTGTAACAATCTAGAAGAGCCTATATTTCTTTAACTTGCTGGCAAGAATACTGTGGGATACCATGCCAAAAGCTTTGCTAAAGGCAAGGAACAACACGTCCACTGCTTTCCCCTCATCCACAGAGCCAGTTATCTCGTCATAGAAGGCAGTTAGATTAGTCAGGCATGACTTGCCCTTGGTGAATCCATGCTGACTTTCCTCTCCTCTAAGTGCTTCAGAACTGATTCCTTGAGGACCTGCTCCATGATTTTTCCAGGGACTGAGGTGAGGCTGACTTGCCTGTAGTTCCCAGGATCCTCGTTCTTCCCTTTTTTTAAAGATGGGCACTATATTAGTCTTTTTCCAGTCGTCCGTGACTTCTCTGGATCGCCATGAGTTTTCAAAGCTAATGGCCAATGGCACTGCAATCACATCCACCAACTCCTTTAGCACTCTTAGATGCAGCACATCTGGCCCCATGGACTTGTGCTTGTCCAGCTTTTCTAAATAGTCCTGAACCACTTCTTTCTCCATAGAGGGCTGGTCACCTCCTCCCCATGCTGTGCTGCCCAGTCTGGGAGCTGACTTTGTGAAGACAGAGGCAAAAACAGCATTGACTACATTAGCTTTTTCCACATCCTCCATCACTAGGTTGCCTCCCTCATTCAGTAAGGGGCCCACACTTTCCTTGACTTTCTTCTTGTTGCTGAAGAAACCCTTCTTGTTACTCTTAACATCTCTTGCTAGCTGCAACTCCAGGTGTGATTTGGCCTTCCTGATTTCACTCCTGCATGCCTGAGCAATATTTTTATACTCTTTCCTGGTCATTTGTCCAATCTTCCACTTCTTGTAAGCTTCTTTTTTGTGTTTAAGTTCAGCAAAGATTTCACTGTTAAGCCAAGCTGGTCGCCTGATATATTTACTATTCTTTCTACATTTTGGGATGGTTTGTCTCTGTAACCTCAATTAGGATTCTTTAAAATACAACCAGCTCTCCTGGACTCCTTTCCCCCTCATGTTATTATCCCAGGGGATCCTGCCCATCAGTTCCCTGAGGGAGTCAAAGTCTGCTTTTCTGAAGTCCAGGGTCTGTATTCTGCTGCTCTCCTTTCTTCCCTGTGTCAGGATCCTGAACTCGATCATCTCACGGTCACTTCCTCCCAGGTTCCCATCCACTTTAGCTTCCCCTACTAATTCTTCCCAGTTTGTGAGCAGCAGATCAAGAAGAGCTTTGCCCCTAGTTGGTTCCTCCAGCACTTGCACCAGGAAATTGTCCCCTACACTTTCCAAAAACTTCCTGGATTGTCTGTGCAGCGCTGTATTGCTCTCCCAGCAGATATCAGGGTGATTGAAGTCTCCCATGAGAACCAGGGCCTGTGAATTAGTAACTTCTGTGAGTTGCCCGAAGAAAGCCTCGTCCACCTCATCCCCCTGGTCCGGTGGTCTATAGCAGGCTCCCACCATGACATCACCCTTGTTGCTCACACTTCTAAACTTAATCCAGAGACTCTCAGGTTTTTCTGCAGTTTCATACTTGAGCTCTGAGCAGTCATACTGCTCCCTTACATACAGTGCAACTCCCCCACCTTTTCTGCCCTGCCTGTCCTTCCTGAACAGTTTATATCCCTCCATGACAGTACTCCAGTCATGTGAGTTATTCCGCCAAGTCTCTGTTATTCCAATCACATCATAATTGCTTGACTGTGCCAGGACTTCCAGTTTTCCCTGCTTGTTTCCCAGGCTTCTTGGATTTGTGTATAGGCACTTAAGATAACTCGCTGATCGTCCCGCTTTCTCAGTATGAGGCAGGAGCCCTGCCCTCTCGCACGCTCCTGCTCGTGCTTCCTCCCGGTATCCCACTTCCCCACTTACCTCAGGGCTTTGGTCTCCTTCCCTGGTGAACCTAGTTTAAAGCCCTCCTCACTAGATTAGCCAGCCTGCTTGCGAAGATGCTCTTCCCTCTCTTCGTTAGGTGGAGCCCGTCTCTGCCTAGCACTCCTCCTTCTTGGAACACCATCCCATGGTCAAAGAATCCAAAGCCTTCTCTCTGACACCACCTGCATAGCCATTCGTTGACTTCTATGATTCAATGGTCTCTACCCAGGCCTTTTCCTTCCACGGGGAGGATGGACGAGAAGACCACTTGCAACTCAAACTCCTTTATCCTTCTTCCAAGAGCCACGTAGTCTGCAGTGATCTGCTCAAGGTCATTCTTGGCAGTATCATTGGTGCCCACGTGGAGAAGCAGGAAGGGGTAGCGATCCGAGGGCTTGATGAGTCTCGGCAGTCTCTCCGTCACATTGTGAATCCTAGCTCCTGGCAAGCAGCAGACTTCTTGGTTTTCCCGGTCGGGGTGGCAGATTGATGACTCAGTCCCCCTGAGGAGAGAGTCCCCGACCACCACCACCCTCCTCCTTCTCTTGGGAGCGGTGGTCGTAGGACCCCCAACCCTAGGACAATGAATCTCATGCCTTCCAATTGGCGGAGTCTCCTTCTGTTCTTTTCCCTCAGATGTATCATCTAGTCCACTCTCTGCATTAGTACCTGTGGAGAGAACATGAAAACAGTTACTTACCTGTATCTGCATTGCTGCTACATGGATGCTCCCCTTTCTCCTTCTGGAGGTCACATGCTGCCAAATTTCTTCACCGTCCTCCTGTCCCCGCAGTGCAGCCTGCTCTGAATCTTCAGAACATTGTGTCTGTAGAAGCATATCCTGACGTCTGTTCAGGAAATCTTCAGTTTCTCTTATGCATTAAAAGGATGACTTAAGGTAAAGAACTATAAATAGGAAAACAAAACAAATACGCAACCGCTTTGACCTTATAAATGGTATGAGTATTTACTGTATTATACAGTAAGTGACATCATATTCCATGAGATGAATATTAGAAAATTTGGAAAACTGAATTTCTTAGATTATGATTAATGTACTGCCCATGCCCCTTCTGAATGGTCTTTAGCATCACATTTCCTTTTTTTTTGTTAAAGATCAGCCCCGGGAGCTTGAAATAACTTGAAATATACTGAGTACCTCTGAATATTCATCGCATTAATTTTGCATGACTGTGCTCACCTAGATATTTTGGCAGTTTTCATTTTCAAGTAGTGTATTTATAGTTGGTATCTGTATTATAAATATGCAAGTAGCAAAAGGGGTAATGTGTAGCAGATTTTTACCAGATTATTTTGTATACTCCTTTGAAGTAGAGATATATATTTAGAGTTTAGTTTCCTATCAAGCATGAAGAGAGAATAAATAAAATAAAGACAGTTATTACTATGAAGTCTCTACAATCTTGACTTGTCTCGTTCAGAGACTCATACAGAACCTGCCAAATATGATGCTGCTTCCCAGCTGAGTTTTCACTTGAATAACACTGACGGGGTACAAGAAAGGAGCTGAGTATTTTTGGTTTCCACGGACTTGCTGATTCCTGTGGATGAATGAGGATTTCAAATATGTAATAAGATACATGGCACAGAATATTTAACCTTAAACAATACTCAAAATATCAGAATTAAGAAGAAATATAGATAACTTCTGTCAATGCACAGATGTTCTCACAGTGTTCTCCAGACTTAATAAAAAAGTGAGTTTCATCTACTAATGAAAATTGAAAACTTAATAAAACCAGGCTATATAAAGAAGAAAATCTGAAGTGTAATATATTCTCTACTCTATGTGACACTCAGGATGTTTTTGCTTTGACTTGAAGGTAGGCTGAAAATTAAGCTTCTGCCTTCTTTATTGAAAAGTCCTGAGGAAAATTAGTTCTTTTTTACTTCACGGTTCTTTTCTGCTTCACACTTCTTAGACATGTGTGACTGTTCACTTGGTTGGCTTATTAGTACGTGGCAGAATGAATGTATATCTTTGGCATAAGCCACTGACAAAGTTCAGAGTTCCTATGTGAGACTTTCTGCTAGTCATTCATTATGCTTTCCATGTCACTATTCCAAATTTTTTATTTTAGCTGTGCGGATAATTTCTTTACCTTAAGCTTTGCCTTTAGTCCAGTTCTGAAGTCTTTACTCAAGCAAAATTCCTACAAAACCTGCAGAGTTGATTTATGCCAGTAGTGTATTGGGCCCAATGAGTTTCACCTGAATAAGAATATCACAATTTGAACACAATGGTTGTTATGCTGTTGATTGACTATTCTATTTTAGTTTACGGTAAAATTGAACAAACTTTTTAAAAACATGTTGTTGAATTTGTATTTTGCCTATTTGAGGCTTAACATCTATAATCACTTATTGATACAGAACTTCTTAGCAATAGATAAACCCTCCTGTATATGTTGCAAGCTGATCATTGAGATGGCTGTAGCTGCCTGCCTATGCTATCTCTATATATGCCTATATTTAAAATTAATATGTTCATGTCTCTCTGAAATAATAAGTTTGTTGTAGTAAAAATCCAGACAATAGGGTGTGCCAATCTAAATCTATAGGTGCCCAGTTAAAAGAATAAAAAAGACTAAATTTATTATATACCTGTCTTTATTATTTCAAAAATATGTGATAACGTTACTTATGTAGTCAAATATATAATCTATTATTTTCTAAGATTAAAAGCTGCTATTGTAAGAAACACATCCTATAATAAGAATAGATTATGGAAATAAAAACTAACATCATATACTTTGTGGGGGAAAAGTTATAAATTACAATGTCTTGATTAGTTAAGTCAGAACCAAATATGAGCATAGGTAGAGTGTTGGGAATGTAATAAAGTGCTCTGAAATGGGCAATCCCTGCAGTCATAGGGAATCTATATATCAAACAGAGCTCTACCATGCTGCTGTGGATTTACAGAAAGTTTGTTGGCAGCTGGAACTGGTCAAAAATTCCAAACCCTTTGATCAAAATATTTATTAAAATACATTTTTTCCCAATGAAAAACAAAACAAAATGAGAATATTTTGACCAGCTCTCGTTAGCCAATGTGCTGGTCAGGTAATGCTAGGAAAGAAACACTTTATGTAGGTCTGTTCCAGGTACTTGTGAATGACCAGTCCACTGGGACAGTGCTCTGTATGGAATGGAAAGTTCCTGTGTGATGGCTTGTATCTAGTGACTGGAAGGTGCAAACACATGCATGTTGAGTTACATAGGCTTGAATTTTCATCCTGCCTACAACTGCAACTTTTGACAGCTGCAAAATTGCAGGAACAGTTATTTGTGGGCTCAGTTTAGATGACGTGTACATTTTATGTACATGATAGTGCAAGCAAATAAGATATTAGGACAATCAAATGACAGTAACAGCAAATACAAATAATTACACCCATTCTTTGGAGTTTAAAAATAAATAAATAAAAGCCTAGCCTCTGAAAAACCCATAGAATACTTCCTGTTTCTTGAAGCAATGGACACAAATGTATGCTAACAATAAGGCTCAAACATCCCCAAGTGCCTCACATGCTCTGTCAGTTACCATTGGTAGAATCACGTACTCCACAAATGGATATGATAAACTATTGTTGGTAAAAAAGTGGGGAAAGCTTCCATAGGTAAGAATTTGGCTCAGAGATTGCTAACCTAGGTATATGTAGTAGTCTGAGGTTAGATCATCTATCTTAAATATGTAGCTTGCTTATTGTGTCTATTTTGCTGCAGTCTGATGTTGTCATTCCTGGACTCATGAATCCTGAAATTATTACATACACACAAAAATAATTTCTATAACTTCTTTTTCCTTAGGGTCTCAAGGAGCTTTAAAAACATTACTTGTAGGTAAGTAATGGAACTCTCCCTGACAACTGTAAAAAGAAGAAGTTAAGGAAAGAATTGGTTTTGAAGCTAATCCTGAAGCACCTCCATGCATGGAACTCCCACTGAATGTAATGCAAGATCTATACTTTATATTGGGTATGTCTACAGCCCTGGTCAACAGTCAACAGTCTCGGCTCTAAAAATAGCCGTATAGACAGCTCTTTGAAATTGTGGCTTGGGCTCTGAAGTCTGGGGGTAAGGGATGGCTATACAGCCATTTGTAGAGAGCTGGTATGAGCCCTGCTACCCCAAGTCTGTTGACCTGGGCTTTGAGGCTCACTCCAAAGTGCTGTGTAGACAAACCCATTATGGCCCCAATTCTGTAGCATGTGCTTAACTTCAAGGATGTGCTGAAGTCCCATTGATGACAATGCCTTTAGAAACTCTTTTATCTTACCTACCTTCAGGGCCAACCCACCACATTTTGGCACCTGAGGCAGGGAGCTCAAATGATGCCCTCATGCCCCCTTGTTTGGGCCAAAACTTTGAAAGGTCTCAGTTCTGCCTTCCTCCTCTTCTACTCCTCTCATGGTACTGCTCTGCTACCTATCCCAATAAAGGAGAACTAACAACTTAAAATGCCTTGTTCAAAAATTTTAAGTAACACTTAACTTTCAAATGCCTGAACAGCAAATGTAACTTTTCTTGTCTGCATAGTAAACACTGGCATTTTTATCTGTTTGAATAATCAAAGTGGTGCTTTCGGTGCCTTCTTGGTTGCAAAGATTTGAACTGCTTCCTGCTGAAGGTCCACAGTCTGGGCTAGCTCATGCTCTATTGAGATGGTTGCAAGGCCGACCAGCCTCTCCTGTGTTATTGTGGAGTGTAGATGTGTTTTTATTAACTTCAGCTTGGAGAAGCTGCATTCTCCACTGGCAACTGTTACAGGAAGTGTTAGAAGTATGCGCAGAACAACAAAAGCATTGGGAGAGAGGGTGGTCATCTTATTTGTGCACATATATTCCAGAACAGCCTTTGGAGTTGATCCTGCTGAAATGTATCTTGAAAGGGCTTTCGGTTCATCACCTAAATCACTCGCATCAATATCGCGCATGTCATCATGTGTCAACACTGTCTCTAGTGCCCCGCATTGCTGGTGTAGGTCTTCTTCAGGTATAGTGAGGAATTTTGGAATATCATACAACATCCCAAATATACTGCTGTGTTCCTCAACTGAATGTATTGCACAATCTAGCACCTGGTTAAATAATTCAACTTTTAATTGTTGTTTGGGGTCTCTTATGGGATTATCCCATGCCTCGTAATCAAAATATCTTCTTCTTCGGTGACTCTTGTATTGAAGAATTGTATTGTATATTGAATGGGTGGGAAAATAGCTTCAGTGTGAAGTTCCTCTGCCAACATCTGTGCACTCTTCAGAATGTTTTGAAATCCCTCATCTGACCGGTAAGACTGTAGGTATGACTTTGCTTTGTCCAGTTGTTCAATTGCTCCAGATATATCAAGGTCAACCCTTGGAGTCTCTTGCTTACAGCATTTATTTCAAACAGTATGTCATGACACAACACTAAGCCACACAGAAATGTGAAGTTATGCATGTTTCTGGTGATTCCATTTCCCTCTGCCACTGTTCTCCCATGAATAGTTCCTGTCATAGCATTACCCTCCATAATGGCAACATCTGTCTTCCCAATTTGTTGTTTGATAGACTTTATTGCCTCCACTCAACTTTTCCATCGTGTGGCACTCAGTGGTTTCAGTGTCAGAGAGGATGTTCCCAGATGTTGCTTCAAAATTTGCCATTGATGAGTTGATGCAGAGAAAAAATACATAGATGCTTTCAATTACATTAAAAAATTCAGCAGCCTCACTAGAAGCTGATGCTGCATCACTGACTACCAAGTTCAATGAATGAGAACTGCATGGGACAAAAAAAGTTCAAGGATTTAACTCTCGGGTCCATGTCTGCACTCCTCTGTTCTTTCCTCTCGTGTTGGCACCATTATCATAGCCCTGACCTTTCATGTCAGCTATTGCAATTCCCATATCGTCCAGCTTTTTAAGAAGCACATTTGTCATACCAGCTCCTGTAGTATCAGCAATGTCAATAAATTCTAGAAAATGCTCTCTCACAGTCACCATTGCAGGGACATTTTCACTAGGTTCTGTTGTTGTTACAAAACGCATCATTAAAGTCATTTGTTCCGTATGGCTGATGTCAGGTGTGCAGTCCAGAATAACAGAGTAATATCTTGCTGACTTCAGATCTACCACAATCTTCTGTTTGACTTTTGTTGCCAGTAACTGTATGATCTCATTTTGAATTGTTTTTCCAAGGTAGTGATGTGTGTACATTTCTTGGGTGGTGACTCTTCTTAGATGTTCCTGGACTACAGCATCAAACTCAGCCATCAGCTCCACAATTTTAAGGAAGTTTCCATACAGCTGATCTGAAGTCCCACTCAGTGCTACGTTTTACGTAGCAAGCATTCTCACAATGGCAATGAGCCTTTTTAGAACATTTTGCCAGTAAAAAGACTCTGATGCAATCTTCTCTTGATGCTGATCATCTATGATGGCCTTTAACCTTAGTCTCATCTCAAGCTCTTTTCACCTATGGCATCCTCTCTGGTGATTTGCTGCCTTCTCATGGCATGCCAGACTTCTAGTCAGATTTTTCCAGTCCTTTGTTCCTGTAGAACCCAATGGAGCTGGAACATTAGACTGGAAGAGTTTGCAACAAAAACACTATGCAGCATTCTGGGGTTTTGAGTACATAAGCCATGGCCTCTCCACTTTGTCACCATTGGGGATTTCACACCAGTAATGTGTTGGATGGAAATTTCTATTTTCACTTTCTTTGGGGAACATGAAGTTTTTCACTTGCTGTGGGCCATGCAGGACAAGGAATACTCAGGCTACTGCTCAAGTGGGTCCACAGTCCTGGGTCATCTAGACTTAAGGAACTAAACTCAGCAGCAGCTGTTTCTTGCGCCTCCACCATACTCTTCTCTGGTCTACACTTTTCTTCAGGAATGTGCATGGTTACATCCATTGGAGATTGAGATATGGATGCTGCAGTAGCTGCCAGGTTACCTGCACTCTGGCTAACTGGAAGATCAGGCATCTCCTCACCACTCACATAGTCACTGGGGCCGGAAGGCTCACTGTGAACATTTGTGTCTATGTATCTCAGGAGAGCTCCTTCCTGGTTAGATAGAAAGGCTTCCTTTGCTCTCTTTCTTTTTCTGAATGCTGCCCCAGAGGGGTGTTTTCTTCTTTCACTCATGACTGCTGTTCTTGTGCCAGGTATAGTGGCTCTCAACACTCAATTGAAGGGAACAAATAAGTAGGCTGGTAGCAAGGGCTGAGTGAGGAAAGACATCAGTGTCTTAAGGGCCTAACTGGCTCCTATACTTCAGTTGACTGCCTGTTCTCCTCAAGGGGATTCAGGAAAGCAGCAGGAAACAGGAAGCTCCCTGAGAAGCTGGTGTTAATCAGTCCAGGCTCCTGGGGGTGCTAGAGAGGTATATAAGAGGTTTCTCTGCCTCTCTCTTCCTGCAGCTCCTGCTGCTTTCTGTTATTCCCTCTCACCTTTTCTGCCTGCCTGTTATGTCTCTTGTGCCCTCCTTCCTCCAGCACAGCACTTCACCATCTCTGTGCATCTAGAGCAGGGAGAATACATATGCAGCAACAGCAGACACAATTTTCTACACTCTGGGTCCTAGTGGTGCCCCCCCGCACACACAGTCTGGCACCTGAGGCGGCCGTCTCAGTTCTCCTCATGGTAAGGCCAGCCCTGCCTACCTTAGTTCCTCCTATGCTACTGACACATAGGAGGTCCAGTTCTTCCACTGATGATAGCTTGATAGTTGCAGTACTCTTTCCCAGCTTGTTCAAATACATTCAATATCCTGTCACTGTCTTCTGCCATTTCTTCCACAGCCTTCCTCACTTTCTCTTTCCTCCCTCAGGTACTCAATTTTTCATCTGCTTAGAATGTCTCCCATCGTCCATATGGTGTACATGTTCCAACCACCTGAGCCTCTGTCTTTGATATTTTCTAACATGTCCTGTCAGCTCCCTTACTCTCACATTTTTTGTTTTATCTTTCCACTAAATGTGTAATAGCTTCCTCAGCCATCTCTGATGGACAGCCTCCAACCCCTTTTTGTTAGTCACTGTCATCACTGAGTCTCTGCTCCATACTGTAGTGTGCTCAGTACAATGGTGTGGTATAATTTGACCTACAGTTTGGTGTGAAGATCTGTTTTTCCAGATGTTAGTCATCTACAAGATCTCTATCAAGCATTCTTACAACTACAATACCCACCTGTGGAAGTGAAGAAACAGATTGATAGAGCCAGAAGAGTTCCCAGAAGTCACCTACTACAGGACAGGCCTAACAAAGAAAATAACAGAACGCCACTAGCTGTCACCTTCAGCCCCAACTAAAACCCCTCCAACACATTATTCAGGATGAAGGATGACCCAACACTCTCACAAATCTTGGGAGACAGGCCAGTCCTTGCCTACAGACAGCCCTCCAACCTGAAGCAAATACTCTCCAACAACCACATACCACACAACAGAACCACTAACCCAGGAACCTATCCTTGCAACAAAGCCCGTTGCCAACTGTGCCCACATATCTATTCAGGGGACACCATCACAGGGCCTAATAACATCAGCCACACTATCAGAAGCTCGTTCACCTGCAAATCCACCAATGTGAAATATGCCATCATGTGCCAGCAATGCCCCTCTGCCATGTACATTGGTCAAACTGGACAGTCTCTACGTAAAAGAATAAATGGACACAAATCAGATGTCAAGAATTATAACATTCATAAACCAGTCGGAGAACACTTCAGTCTCTCTGGTCATGCAATTACAGACATGAAGGTCGCTATCTTAAAACAAAAAAACTTCAAATCCAGACTCCAGCGAGAAACTGCTGAATTGGAATTCATTTGCAAATTGGATACTATTAATTTAGGCTTAAATAGAGACTGGGAGTGGCTAAGTCATTATGCAAGGTAGCCTATTTCCTCTTGTTTTTTCCTACCCCCCCCCCCAGACGTTCTGGTTAAATTTGGATTTATGCTGGAAATGGCCCACCTTGATTATCATACACATTGTAAGGAGAGTGGTCAGTTTGGATGAACTATTACCAGCAGGAGAGTGAGTTTGTGTGTGCGGGGGTGGAGGGTGAGAAAACCTGGATTTGTGCTGGCAATGGCCCAACTTTATGATCACTTTAGATAAGCTATTACCATCAGGACAGTGGGGTGTGAGGAGGTATTGTTTCATGGTCTCTGTGTGTATATAATGTCTTCTGCAGTTTCCATGGTATGCATCCGATGAAGTGAGCTGTAACTCACGAAAGCTCATGCTCAAATAAATTGGTTAGTCTCTAAGGTGCCACAAGGACTCCTTTTCTTTTTGCGAATACAGACGAAAACGGCTGTTACTCTGAAACCTCTCTTTATAGTGTGTATGGCAACACCCATTGTTTCATGTTCTCTGTATGTATAAATATCTTCTTACTATATGTTCCATTCTATGCATCCAATGAAGTGGGCGGTAGCCCACAAAAGCTTAATACATTTGTTAGTCTCTAAGGTGCCACAAGTACTCCTGTTCTTTCTATACCTTTGTCTAACTCCAGTCACAGTGTTGCATCCCTCATATAAATTCCTTATTATGTTAGTCAGCTTTTCAGTTATCATTTATCCCATAGCTTCTAGCAATATTTCATAGGGTCTAACTGTGGACACTGTCTAACCTTTCTTTAAATCAATGAAGTTGATTAAGACAGGCTTTTGCTACGCAGTAGCTTTTTGATGAACGGTTGAAGAGTAAATGTCTAATCACAACATGATCTACTGGAACGGAACCCAGCCTGTACTTCTAGTAATATTTCATCCATTACCTTCTTCATTCTATTCAGCATACTGGTAGGCATACTTTACCCGTATTGATAGCAGCATAATACCTTTCCAGTTTGTGCATTGAATAAGATCACCTTTTTTCGGGGCAATGCCACAATGATACCATCTTTCCAGTCTTGTGGCACTTCTTCTTTCATCCATATTTCATTAGATATTTATTAGCTACTTAACCAGAGTTTTGCCTTCCACCTTTAGTACCTCTTCTTGAATTTTGTCAACTACAGGTACTTTCCCCTATTTGAGGCCTTTGATGGTTGCTCTAACTTCATCCAGTGTGATTGGTCCCTCTTCTATTTCTAACTTTATGTTGGCATTTCTCTTGAACCAGTGCATGATCATTGACTCTGGACAGATAAATGTTCTTTTCATTGTTTGGCTTATTCTTAAAGTGTTTTTCATCATCTGTCCAGTAGAGTCCCTGATGGGAACTGCCTGTGATGGTCTGGTTCTTCTTGGGAGGTGTCTCACTCTTTTTTATAGAACTGCTTGATGTCTCCCCTTTGTGCTGCGTCTTTTACCTCTGCAGCCTTCCTCTGAACTTAGCCTTCCACTGTCTTGTTACATTTCTTTGCCCTTTTTTATGTATCTTGCATCCATCTCTTGCACTGTTCCTTTTTGCCTTCAGAGCTTTCCACTCATCAGTAGCTGCCCATGTTTCAGATGTAATCCATGCACCTTTCTTCTGCCATGTTTGATGGCCTGGTACTTCCTCTTCTGTCTCATCTACTATCCTCTTGCACTTTGTCCATCTGTTTTCCAGACTTGCATCAGCCTAGCCTTGCATATCACTGGAATGGTTGCTAAGTACAATCTGGAATCTGATCTTTGTTTCTATGTACTTGAAATTCTCTATTGCTAGAACACTTTCTTTTCGGTTTTGTTTGTCTGTCTGTTTGTTTAAAATGTAACACGGCCAGTAAAAGATAATAAATGAACCAATGTCTGCTCCTCTGCTGACTGACATCCCTCAGAGAAGATACCCATCTCTTAGATATACTAGCTTTACTAAGTCTGATATAGAATGGAATGAGCCATAAGGTGTACAGTTGCATTGTCTGGTGATCTCCATATGAGACTGTGAATCCTCTTGTGCTGGAAGAGACTGCCTCCTATCCATAGGGTATTTGTGCCACAAAGATTCAAAAGCCATACACTGTTATGGCAGAATTAATAACAATGCTGATCCGAAGGCCAGATAAAGAGAAGGATTTGTGACTCACTCAAGTAAAATCTTACTGCAACAGAAACAGTTTAGTTGAACCAAAACTTGACGATGATAGGTGCAGAAGGAGCTCAAAACCCAATTATGACAGATCTCAGTGAAAGTCAAAAGGAAATTCAGGTCTTCAGCCATCATAGCCTGACAAACAAATCTGTAACAGGAATAGGCACATGAAATGTACATACTTGGTGTAGTACAGGGGGGAAAAAACTTGCTAGCCCTACACTAGAGTTTTGAGAGCTTTTTCTAGGGAAATAAAGTGACTTTGTTCAGTACATAGGATTGGTTTTGCCCAAGCTCATTCATCTTAATGTATAGAAGTTAATTTATAATATTTGGCAAAAATATATTGCAGATACACTGACAACTACAACTCTGGTTGTGGTTGAATTCTATCTTAGTATACCCTTAAGAGGATCATAAAATTTGGATTAAAATGTACACCATTTAATTATACAATAATGACTAAACTGCTTTCACTTACCTACAATACTTCGAACTTATGTGCAGATCAATCTTACTCATAAACCCATGATGCCGCTTCACGTATCTCTCAAGAGAAACACAGTGAAAAGTAAGCAAAGTAACAGGCCTTATTTTACTACGCATTCATTATTCTGACCACCATCAAAACTGCAAGTCAAATCCAATAAACTTTGCTATATAAAATATTTGGTTTGGGGATTAACTTTTTTGGGATTAACTTTCAAATAAAAATATTTGGGATTAATTTTCAAAATGGAAACGTATTTTGCAGAATAGTGTAAGGGCTTTGGCCACTTGAATCAGATGTAGGGCTCAATCCTGCAGTTCTGTAATTTGAAGTCAGTGGGGGTCTTTAAGTAAAGACTAGAGGATTGGTCCATAGTCTGTGAAGTGAGGAAACATCATAAAACTTCATCTACCAGTTTTATCTCTGTCTATAGTAAGACTTTGATTTAAGAGCAAAATAGTATCTTGTGGCATTATTATTGGCATCTGACTCAATAATTTGTTGCTGGGTGTACGTGTGTACATATAAATTTTATATTTCCTCCACAAGAATGTGTCGATCTGGATATCTAAAAGTGTTCAACATAAGTACAGGCAAATTCAATAGTTTCTCAAAAATGGAAATGTTCATCCTAAAGTAGACTTAACTTTTTCGTTCCAGGAGATGCTAAGAGTAAAGTTTGCTTGAAAAACACCCAAAGTGACTTAGGCCTGGTCTACACTTGGGGGAGGGGTAAAATCGATCTTAGTTACTCAACTTCAGCTACGTAAATAAAGTATCTGAAATCGACTAACTTAGATCTACTTACTATGCTGTTTTCACTGTGGTAAGTCAATGCTCTCCCATCAACTCCGCCTGCACCTCCCACCCTGGTGGAGTAGCGGAGTTGACAGGAGAGTGCTCGGTGGTCGATTTATCGCGTCTAGACTAGACGCGATAAATCGACCCCCGCTGGATTGATCACTGCCTGTTGATCCAGCGGGTAATGTAGACAAGCCCTTAGGTGCCTATGTCTTATTGACAGTCATCTGATTTACTTATCTTTCCACCTTCATCCTGCTGCCTCTACTAGTGAAGCATGCAGAAGCTGCTGTATAGATTCATGAATCAATCCGTATTTCATGAATACTTCTGCCTAATTAACCTGCTTAATCATCATAGCCATGTACTTTCCACTCACTACATCATGTGGGCTATGGCTATGCTAGAGAGTTTACAGCAGCATAGCTGCACCACTGTACTCTCTCTAGTGTAGCCACTCTAAACTGACAGGAGAGAGATCTCCCATTGGCTTCATTAATCCAGCCCACACAAGCAGCAGTAGCTATGCTGGAGGGAGAAGCTCTCCCAACGACATAGCGCTGTCCACACCAGCACTTATGTCGGCATATGTTATGTTGTGCAGGGGGGTGGCTAATTCCCATCCCTGACCAACATAACTATGTCCACTTAAGCTGTAGTGTAGCCATAGCCTTGGATATGAATGAGAGGAGAACTAGCCATTTGATTCAAGGGTTGGAAGAGACCTCAGGAGGTCATCTAGTCCAACCCCCTGCTCAAAGCACGACCAACCCCAACTAATCCCAGACAGGGCTTTGTCAAGCCGGGCCTTAAAAACCTCTGAGGATGGAGATTCCACCACCTCCTGAGGTAACACAATCCAGTGCTTCACCACCCTCCCAGTGAAATAGTGTTCCTAATATCCAACCTAGACCTCTCCCACTGCAACTTGAGACCATTGCTCCTTGTTCTGTCATCTGTCACCACTGAGAATAGCCGAGCTCCATCCTCTTTGGAACCCCCCTTCAGGTAGTTGAAGGCTGCTATCAAATCCCCCCTCACTCTTCTCTTCTGCAGACTAACTAAACCCAGTTCCCTCAGCCTCTCCTCATAATTCATGTTACCCAACCCCCTAATCATTTTCATTGCCCTCCGCTGGACTCTCTCCAAATTTGTCCACATCCTTTTTATAGCATGGGGCTCAAAACTGGATGCAGTACTCCAGACGTGGCCTCACCAGTGCTGAATAAGGGGAATAATCACTTCCCTCGACCTGCTGGCAATGCTCCTACTAATGCAGCCCAATATGCCATTAGCTTTCTTGGCAACAAGGGCACACTGTTGACTCATATCCAGCTTCTTGTCCACTGTAATCCACAGGTCCTTTTCTGCAGAACTGCCACTTAGCCAATCTAGGTTCATTTCCTGGATCTGCCACAAGACTTTCCTGTGGGACCTTTGAGGACCTGATTTTTAAACAACGGGTGGTAGGCACCACATTACCTTTAAAAATCTAGCCCTTAACCTCTTTATTTGTCAGTGTAGTGTATAACTCCAATTTCTGTGAATGCCAGTGGTGCCTAAAATGACTCCACAGCTGCTGCCTAAACCTGTAGGCCCTGAAAGTCCCTAGACATTAAGTTTCCACTATTAAAGTCCAAGATACACAAGTCTTAGGCAACCGTGAGCATGCCAAACTGTTCAAATGTAAGTCATGACACCACCTAGCAGCTCAACATCTAACTTGTACCAAAGACCTAATGTGATCCACAAATTAGACATTTCTCCCACCTGTTTTGTATTTGGGGCCTGATTCAGTCGACATGCTCTGAGCAAGACTAAATCTGACCAAAAGGTGCACAGAGGTGTTGGTGGTCACCTTATAACCTGTTGACCAATGGTTAGAGCACTCACCTCTGAGGGTGAGCTGGGCTAGGGGATATTCTGGGGAAGGTGAATCTCAGTCTATTCTGTTGAAGCTTTTCCACTTTTACTCCTGAGGGCATTGTGTGCCAAAGTTTAAAAATTAGGCACCAAAAAATTAAAAATTATGCACACAATATTTTAAAATTTGCAAAATTCTGCACATTTTATTTGTTAAATAAATGTGGGGAGTCCAGCATGGCATTGTGGAGCAGACACCGCTGGCTGCACAGAGATGGGAGATCACTGTACAGCTTCCTCCCATGACATGGACTCAGCGATGAGGCTGAACCCAACCCTGACACAGCACAAGGACAAGGAGAGAGCCTGCCCCAGAACCACACCAGCACCCTGCCCATCTGTGCCAGGTACACCAGGTGTGGGCAGGCAGGCTCAGCAAGGGTTCTATGTGGGGAAATCTGGGTGCGGGTAGTTCAGTGAGGGATACGGGTGTAGGGGGGTTCTGGGTGCACAGGGGTTTGTTGTGGGTGGTGGTTCTGGGTGCAAAAATGGTAACGAGACTCTGGTAACAGGGGGTACAGGTGAAGGTGGTTGGGGCTCAGTGGAGGGGAAGGTGTGGAGGGGATAGAGCTCAGCATGCGGGTCTTGGTGTGGGGGGTCCAGATGCTGGCGGAGTGAACTCAGTGGAGTGGGGATCCATGTGCAGCTGGCTGGTGCTCTGTAGGGTGTGGATGCAGGTGCAGGTGGCTCATCAGGGTGGTCCAGGTGCAGGGGGAATGGGTATTTTCACAGGGGTTCTGGGTGCGGGGAGTGAGGCTCGGTGGGAGGGTCTGAGTATGAGGGGGTCTGGATGTACATGGGTTGGGCGGATGGGGAGAGCAGCTTGCTGTACATTGATCCCTCCCCCTGCAGCTAAGGAGCAGTGGGTGCAGGAAGCGCAGGTCGGGGAAAGAGTTTGCAGAACTTCCTACAGCCAAAGGAGAAATCTGGGGGTGGGTCTGACCCATCCCAGGATGCTGTGCAGGGGAAGAGGAAGTCCTGTCTTTCCCAGCCCAGCTGGGACGAGCAGCTGAGACTGTTGCAGGGTAGGAGCCTCCAACCAGGTCTTCCCCAGTCTCACCCTGACCTGACAGTGATTTACCTCTCTGCCAGCTGCCCTGGGCCCCTGAAACGTACAGCTGGGGAGGATATCATTACCGCTCTTGTGGCTTCCCTTTGCTTCCCTGTCAGAAAGTCATTTTTCTGTGGGGAAGCAAAGAAATCTGTAGACGACATAAATTCTGTGCATGCCCAGTGGGGCAGATTTCCCCCAGAAGTACACTGTGTATAACTTAAATGTTCATTGGACCTGACAGCAAATGAGTGACTCTGCAGGGCAGTGATTAGGACACTCACCTTGGAGAGGGGAGACTGAGCACTACCACACTTGTGAATCTTTCGCCCTTAGGGCCCCAGTTCCCTATCTGTAAAATGGAGATAATTCTCCTTCCCTTTGTCTATCTTATCCCTAACATTTTACAGTCTAAATGGAAAAAGGATCTTTTCTTGCTATGTTTGTACAGTGCCTCACAGAATTGGTTCTCAGTTAGGACTAGTAATCTAGAAATTGGTGTTCTTCTCGTTATTAAAACTATTTTAAAGCTCTTATTAGACATGATTATGTGTGGGGAAGTCATCAAAAGTGATGAAATCAGATTTCACATAAAGAACTTTCTTTCTTATGTTTGTTCTCTTAAAACTGCCTCTTCATAATCACAGCTGTTCATATATCACATACAATTTAGTTTAGTGTCAAACATCAAATCAGACATGCATAGTCTATGGAGGACAACTGTGCCAGCCAGAGTGACCATGGTGGATGGCATCCCACTGGGCATCATGTAGTGATGCTTCCAGATCTGGCTCAATCCTGTGAATACAAAATCTCTGGGGTGGCCCCACAGGTGTCACCAGGTGGGATCAAGATGTGCAACCCCTTCGTGCGTCGATGGAGAATTTGAGAGCATGGTGCGCTGGAGTGTTTTTGCCCATTCTGTCAATGTGTCGGAAGAGCATGCAACACTGCTTTTGAATATAATGAGTGAGTTAAAGAAGGCCAGAGCTCTCCAAAATTATAACATTTCACAAAAATCAAATCACTTTATGCTTAGGATTTGGCACTGAGAGTGCGTGTGGAATGTTTCTAGCCAATCTAAAGCTGCTTGTAAGAGGGTCCAGGTTTCTGACCTGAATAGCAATACATGTATTACACAGCTTTTACTAGAGCCTGAGCTTTGTCTCAGCACAAAGATCTTTGCATTCATAAACAAAACATGGACAGTGCAGTAGTGCAGTGAGACCTTTGCATCAAAGAACATCTGGTTGGCTGCAACTATTTGAATTTGGCTTACAGCAGTTGAAGTAGATGAACTTGTCAAGAGTTCCATGGTACTCCACCCCACCTGCACCAGGCATTCTGGTGGCCCAGCTCTGAGGTTGTGGACTTTGGTCTTCTGCCACGAGAGGTTCAACTGCTGTGGGCAACTTTTTGGAGACATTGGAAGGTGGCTCTGAAATTCTCTACAAGCAAGGCAGCATTGTTGGCATAATCTTGGCTGGTGAATACTTCTTGACCAACCGAGATTCTGACATATGGAGCAGAAAGTCCTAATACTCACTCAGCATCTCGACAGAATCATGCTGGGGTAAGAATGCATTCCTACTGCACACCTGAGGTTCTGTAAAAGTGCAGTAAAAACCATGAATCAATGAGTGCTCTTGCACAGGTACCAGTGTGATGATCTTGCACTAGACTTAGCAGACTATCTGAAATTCTAACTCCTTTCAGGTGAGCCAAAGCACTGACCTGTCCATCATACAAAAAGCTATTTTGATGTTGATATAGGGCATATGGAGTGGGCAGTTAAATTCTCACAGAAGCTCAGCCAGAAGCCATAATGTAAGGATAGTGTCCATTGTTGGCTGCCAGACAATGAAACCACTCAAGAAAGATCTTGAAGGCATAATGCATAGTTTTAAGAGACAAAAGGAAGTACTTCTTCACACAGTACACAGTCAACCTGTGGAACTCATTGTCACGGGATGTTGTGAAGTCAAAAAGTAACTGGTTAAAAAAAGAACTAGGTAGGTTCATGGAAGATAGGTCCATCAAGGTTATTGGACAAGATAGTCAGGGATGCAACCCCATGCTCTGAGTGTTCCTAGCCCTCCAACTGCAATAAACTGGGGCTGGACAAAAGGGGATGGATCACTTGAAATTTCCCTGTTCTATTCATTCCCTCCATACCATCTGGCACTAGCCACTGTCAGAGACAGGGTGCTGAGCTAGATGGAATATTGGTCTGAATTAGTATGGCCGTTCTTAGTGTCTTATGATACTATATTTCCATTCTGCTGGTACTTTGCCTGAGGCCCACGCTTCTAAGAATTGTTAATGCAGGCTGATGCTCACTGGTTCCAAGACTGCTTTGAGCAGCTCAAGTGGAATGCCACCAGGATCAGCAACACATCCATTCCATAACTTTTGGATAGTCCTTTGTACGTCCTCAAGGATGGAGGATCAGGGATGGAGGAACACTGATGGATGATCAGTGTTCATCCCTGGGTCTGCAGTCCTGCAGTTTGACAGATTATGTAGCTTCAGACAGTCATCAGAAGGTGCGTGGTTCATTATGCTCTAGAAATGTGTTTCCATTTGCCCCTGACCTTATCTGTTGATGAGTAGGGAGAGCCATCTGATTTTGCAATGAGGATATTCAAAGGCTCTTCATGGCTATCAGCGAGGCACATTATGGCTTTGTAAGCAGAATGGAGAATGTTGTGCTTTAGACTGTCCTCTACTTCATCAGCTGGGAGTTGACATAGGTCTCATGATCACATTTTGCCATGACCCAGAAAATGCCTTTCTGCCTCTTACATTCTTGGATATCTCCCTGCTAATGTGCTTCTGCCTTTTTGGCCAATATATCAAGTGATATAGCATTATGTATACCACTCCACGTGATCTCCATGTTATCTGAGAGGTTACATATGTGATACTCAGTGTCCTGTGTTGGCTTCAATAGGATACTGAGATGCTGGACATCAAACTGTTGGTGGATGTCCAACTTGCGAGGAGATGGAAGATGCAGTAAGAACTGAGTGACAACTTATCTGTGATCTGAGTTTGCTTGTGTTTCTGCACTGCCAAAGACCCAATGAGCTTTCACTATGGAGTGGTTTCTTATAGAGGATGTGGTCAGCTTCTTTCATGGTGTATTCATTGTTTGAAATCCAGGCCCAGCAATGGTGGTTATGGCACCTACAGGAGCCCATAACAGACAAACTTTCAGGAGCACTTAATATTAAAAGCCATGTAGTAGTGTCATTTGTGGAACCCATACCAAAAGACCTATCAAGCTTTCATATCCCATTTGATCATAGTCCATCATGGCATTGAAGTCTCTAAGCACTAACAGTGTGCCCTGTAATGGAGTTGACTGGATTTTTGCTGCTAGCTGATGGTACAATGTGTCCTTTTCCACAGGTAATGCATCTTCTGTTTGCACAAAGGCCACAACAACACATTCTGACATGTTCTGAGTGTCCATGACAGTATATGGAGCAGAACATAGAGACAGCATGGAGAAGATGGGGTTCCATGTCTTTAAATTTTGTACAAGAGATTGTCTTATAACAAGTGTCACACCTTGAGTTCCGTGTGGACCACCATAATTGAAGAAGATTTCTCGTTTCACAGTAACTTGATCGCTTTGTGGCAGATGGGCCTCTCTGATGCTAGCAATTATAAACTTGTAGCATGAGTTCTTTTGACAAAAGCTGTCTTGTAACCCGGTTCCATTCTGTGTTAACATGTTTTGTGGTGACATGGAACATTCCTCTAATCTCTGATTTGGACTTCGATAAATTTGGGGTCATTAGGGCTGTACCATCGCTAAGTAGGGGTTGGGTTGTACCCATCCTATGCATGCAGAACATTCCCTTCCTCCTGAAGATGGTAATAAAAGGAGATGTAATCCTTGTGCTGTTGTTGTGGTCCGCGAGGGCTGCATTTCACCCTGCTTCCTTGGGACTTGGGAGATATAGAAGGGTTTTATTTTGAGGACACCATCCCCCTTACCAGGAATTCTTCTGCCAGATTCCATTAGTTCCTGAGGCCATGGGTTACCATTATAATGATCTAGCTCTTCTTCTGCCCTATTGCGGTCCAGGTTTCTACAGTCATAGCTTATCCACTTTCACTAACATTGGCAAACTTGGTTCTCGTGCTCTTCGTCCATCATTGGTCTTTTTTTGTTACCCTGAGTAGGAGCCCTTATCAGGTATAGAATCATAGAATCATAGAATATCAGGGTTGGAAGAGACCTCAGGAGGTCATCTAGTCCAACCCCCTGCTCAAAGCAGGACCAATCCCCAACTAAATCATCCCAGCCAGGGCTTTCTCAAGCCTGACCTTAAAAATATCTAAGGAAGGAGATTCCACCACCTCCCTAGGTAACGCATTCCAGTGCTTCACCACCCTCCTAGTGAAAAAGTTTTTCCTAATATCCAACCTAAACCTCCCCCACTGCAACTTGAGACCATTACTCCTTGTTCTGTCATCAGCTACCACTGAGAACAGTCTAGATCCATCCTCTCTGGAACCCCCTTTCAGGGAGTTGAAAGCAGCTATCAAATCCCCCCTCATTCTTCTTTTCTGCAGACTAAACAATCCCAGTTCCCTCAGCCTCTCCTCATAAATCATGTGTTCCAGCCCCTAATTATTTTTGTTGCCCTCCACTGGACTCTTTCCAATTTTTCCATATCCTTCTTGTAGTGTGGGGCCCAAAACTGGACACAGTACTCCAGATGAGGCCTCATCAATGTTGAATAGAGGGGAACGATCACGTCCCTCGATCTGCTGGCAATGCCCCTACGTATACATCCCAAAATGCCATTGGCCTTCTTGCAACAAGGGCACACTGTTGACTCATATCCAGCTTCTCGTCTGTAACGCTGAGGTCCTTTTCTGCAGAACTGCTGCCGAGCCATTCGGTCCCTAGTCTGTAGCGGTGCATGGGGTTCTTCCATCCTAAGTGCAGGACTCTGCACTTGTCCTTGTTGACCCTCATCAGACCCAATCCTCTAATTTGTCTAGGGCCCTCTGTATCCTATCCCTAGTCTCCAGGGTATCTACCTCTCCTCCCAGTTTAGTGTCATCCGCAAACTTGCTGAGGGTGCAATCCACACCATCCTCCAGATCATTTATGAAGATATTGAACAAAACCGGCCTGAGGACCGACCCTTGGGGCACTCCACTTGATACTGGCTGCCAGCTAGACATGGAGCCATTGATCACTACCCGATGAGCCCGACAATCTAGCCAACTTTCTATCCACCTTATAGTCCATTCATCTAGCCCATACATCTTTAACTTGCTGGCAAGAATACTGTGGGAGACCGTGTCAAAAGCTTTGCTAAAGTCAAGAAATAACACGTCCACCACTTTTCCCTCATCCACATTGCCAGTTATCTCGTCATAGAAAGCAATTAGATTAGTCAGGCATGACTTGGCCTTGGTGAATCCATGCTGACTGTTCCTGATCACTTTCCTCTCCTCTAAGTGCTTCAGAATTGATTCCTTGAGGACCTGCTCCATAATTTTTCCAGGGACTGAGGTGAGGCTGCCTGTCCTGTAGTTCTCAGGATCCTCCTTCTTCCCTTTTTTAAAGATGGGCACTACATTAGCCTTTTTGCAATCGTCCGGGACTTCCCCGGATCGCCATGAGTTTTCAAAGATAAAGGTAATACTGACTGGGGCCAGTGAGATCTGAGGTTTGTGTGGATGGGGATGACCACACCCTGAAGTAGAGCAGTATACACCACTATTATCTGCTACCCTGGTTTAGCAAGGGATGTATATTTTTCTAGTCACAGAAATTAAAATAGGGACTTCTCTACAAACAGGAACGCAGTTCCAGTCACTTTAACAATTTTGCATAAAAGCAAAGAGGCCACATTTTCAGTTCTGATTCTTTCCCCAGCTCTCCATCTTGGCAGTAGTTGTAGTTCTACTAAAAATTAATCCCTTACAGCATCCATTCCATATTACAGTATATCAATAGGTGGGAAAGGAGCTATTTCTGTTCTTTGAGACTAAACTGAAAGATTCAGAATTCCAGATTGTCTCTTCTGATGCAGACACATCAGTCAGTGGGGAGCGCATCCTATATTTTAACACACCATTTGTTGGCTGTTGGAATAAAAGAGTTTTGCCAGCATGCTGTGAGTGTAATACATACTGCTGCCAGGACCCAAGAGAGGTTGGTGTTTCATTCTATTACCTAGTCTGGGCTTACGACTATGTTAAGTTTGACATGTCTAAACAAGGCTTCCTTTGCAGTATTTACTGAATAAGTTCCCAAATGTTTGAACCTTGAGGCACTCTCACAACATGTGTAGTCTGTTACAACATAAGCACTGACATCCCAAAGGATGGTATTGAATAATTTATTCGTCTTCCCTGAGGGCTCACATGTGAGCTCCATATAGGGGATCAATCTCTCCCTGCCTCCTGTTCAGTGTATATCTAAGGCTGAGGGGGATGACTAAGAATGTTGGCTTACACTGTCATTAATATGTTGGTGATATTTGGCTCTATGTTCTTTCCAGCAAACCCACATTCTACTTGTCTTTCCTTGCACAGTGTTCCAGGCTGAGACAGATAAAAATAAACTGAATGAGGCTTCGTCCAGAAAATAATGTTAGTTGGCAGGAGAAAGCAACTGTGGGAGTCAGCAAGGTTTCTGTCAGCCTCTTCTGTTAGAAAGACTATGCCTATCTATTGCCTAGATGGGTTTTCAGGGTAAGACTATATCCATCTTTGTTTTTCAGATGTCACTAGTAGCTAAAAATACCTTATTCAATTTATGGCTAGCCAAAAGCCTGCAAGAAGCTCTCTTTTTGTGGTGAGGATTTTTCCATTGTTATATGCACCTTGGTTGCCTCCAGGTTTAAATTGCAATGCTCTCTACATGGAGCTATCCTAGAAAGACTTTGAGAAGCTACGGGAAGCTCTCACCTATTAAATAATAATGGGGTGGACTGTGAGGAACACCATGATTCTTGTCCATTCTTGCAATCTAGTAGTTTAAATACAGCTCAAACTTTTAGCAGTAACTATCCTTAAAATCCGGAGCCATTTGTAACTCAGATACTGAACCAGACCCATAGGGTGTTAAGAATAATTACGTTTCCTCTCCTGGAGTAAAACTTTCTAGGAACTGTGGCAGAGTATTCTAAGTTGAAGGCCTTCGCATGTGGAACATGTTCCCTTTGATCATCTAGTGCCTACACTTGTTGTCCAGCTATGCTGGAAGGATAGGAGGCATTAGATATGGTTTAATTAGTACACAACTTTATTCTTGACTGCCTGGGAGTGCCCAGCAGATAAAAATGTATGGTGAAAGTTATTCCATGAGCATTTTTATATATATCTGGGGGGCTTCTGTCAGCCCTCCCACTTACCCACTCTAGACCCCAGCCAACCCGCTGCTGGGACCTCCCCATCCCCCCCCCCTTGAGTGAGGTGGAAGGGGTTATAAATGGCGTGCTGGCTCCCTGCCATGCCACTCATAGAAGCCTGGAACCCCCTGCTCCTTTAACAAATACCTCCTTTAAATCCTTTACTAATCCATTTTATCTGATCACTGTATCCCTTCCCTATGGAGTACCTGCGCTGGACATCCACCCCACGTTTATGTAACAAATGGAGACATCATAGCTTAACTCCAGTTCCAAGTTCACCCCAACTGAGCCTCCCCGCCCCCACAGCCTGCTATGGGGAAGGCAAACAAAAAAAAAAACTAAAAAACCCACCCCACCTTGCATTGCCCAATCTGGCAGTGAAGGAAAATTTCCTTCCCAGGCCTCTAAGAAAGGAGCAACCAGTGCAATGTCCACGACAGATCCTGACAACCTGGTATTTCACCACTTCCATGTGTGTGGGTGGGTGCCTTTTTCTGCCTGGCATGGACCTAAATAGTACCCCCCATATTGCTGTGGCCTGGGGAAAGGGATGGGTCAGCGTTCCCAGGCTGACCGGCTCTGCAGCGCTGTTAAAATCACTCCTTGCTGCTCTAACCCCTTAAAGTGGCACACATGTTCCTCCAACAAACCACTTGTGTGGTGCAATCAGTGGGTTAAGAGAATGATATCAAGTTCACCTGATTCATTCAAGCCTTTAATTCATTATGGGATATGATGGGTTCCTATCTCAGGCACATAAAAGGGCAATAGGTAAATCAGGGATTTATATAAATGACTTGACATTTATGGATATTTCTTGTGAGGTTCCTGGATGATATGGTGGTATTTTACATGATGTAGAGGATGCAGTGCATTTGTGATGTTGACTATATCATACTGACCTGTTACCCAGAAGTCGTTTGGCCAGATTTTATTCTTTTGCATTATTTGTATGTAAACTCTCACACATCATGCATTTGAAAATAGATACTTATTTATTTCACCCTATATGTTGTACATACCTTGGTCTCTGCCTCAAGGAGCTTATGCTCTTACAACCTGGTACTCTAAACACTTACTGATAAACCTAGTTTTTATGAATCTGAGTAGTCCCATTCTCTTAAATGGGGTCTAAATAGGCAAACCATACATAATGCACCAGTGATCAGATATATAAATATCACGCCAACAGAGAGAGATAATCTGTCTTTATATTTATATATTATATATCTCACACTTGTTGAAGAGATTTTATTTTTGATATACAAAATATATATTCTCACATTTAATAGATTACAATATATTTTCTCTTTTGTATATTTGTCTCTATTAAATCTTGTTGTACAGACTTTATGCACAGGCAGATTATAGCATTTTCATGTATATTTTAAATGCATACGTACAGCTCCTGAACTTGTTCATGAATTGGGCATGATATGATTGAAAGTTAGTTGAGCACAAATGTGCCTGGGCACTGCTTTCAAGCTCCTGCTTTTGGGTACTGTAGTTTATCAAAAATTATTTTACAGAAACATTGGGCATCAGAAATGAAACAGCTAGTCTCTGAGCCAGATGAATAAATAAAATTAAGGAATGGAGCTTGAGGCTACTCTTTGAAATGGAAAATGAATCATTTCAGCATTGCTGTCATGTCAGGTGATAAAAAGTAATTAGTCTGATAATTGTTTCTTTGACTTTTCTAGAATACATGTGACATCACTGCGGTCAGATAAGGTAAATAACTACTTGGTGGGGTGCGATAATGGAGAAGGGCTTACCATCAGACTGACAGAATAATACTTATTAAAAGACTGTTCTGTACAGCTCATCCAACACAGAATTCATTTAACATATGATCAATTAGTTCAATAAGGTATGAAAATATCCTTGCTTTTTAAAGATAGGCATATCTTTTGAAAGTAAGGCATTTTTCTTCCTAATCCTAAATTGTGCAATGCAAGCAGCTTCTTGTAAGATTCATGTCAATTTTATTCATAAACTGGATGGCAATGTGTATTGGAATAAAATAGCAGCTTCGAGTTTCTTGCCACCTTCTGTGTCATGTCCTCAAAGGAGTTTTTCTTCCCTAGTTCACTGAGTGATGGAGAGTTTCAAATGTGTTCTTCCGTGTGGCTTTTCCGTAGAACAGAACAATATGCTGATAACATAAAATCTACTATCAAAACTATTGTATATTTAAGTTTAAACAAAAAAATAATAATAGGGACACTTAGACTGAAAGGAGATATGGAGAATAATCTTGGATAGAACTAGTTCAGAATATTTAATGTACCTCTTAAGATCTCTTATATTTTCAGTCTTAGAGTAGGGCACAATGAATTCTGCAGCCAAAAGTTAATGACTCATTTTAAAAACATAAGTCAGTACATACAAGGTTAGGTTTTTTGTAGAACAGACTTGTGCAATTTTCTTCTGGGGAAATTATCCAGAATTGAGTAAAACTTTAATTTTTTGACAGATGTTTGATGGAGAAGGTTTCTTGGTTAGTACCGCTCCGTACAAAGATTTTCTTTATGTATATGCCAAATCAATTTTATGGAAAGCTTTTCATCTTGTGAAGGAAACGTATGTAGTTTAAAACTAAACTATCTATTAAGGAAAAGAATAAAAGTTACCCAAAGGGCTTCATGATCTCTGAAATTAGTGCCTAAAAAATTGCACATGTCCAATCTAATTTTTAAAATTATTTACAATAAACACAAACAGAAGGGTGAAATACTTACATCTCTCCAGTCAACATGCTACGTTAGTGCCATTTGAATCTTTGTTTCTGGAACCAAGTAGGGCATTTGCACGTTCCATATAAAGTCATTCTGTCTGCTGTTCCTTTTGGCATGCCTTTATGTTGGGTAAATAACAGCAAGTAATTCCGAGAAAAGGCATCTAAGATGTACTGAGAGAGAGTGAGGGAGGAATGGTAAAATTCTATAAACAGAGGAATAGGAATGAGAAACTCCCAAATTCTAAGACCATCACTGACATAATATGTTTTTGGGAACATCAATGAAGTTCTCTGCCTCTTTCCCCATCTGTAGAAGGAGGGGGATAATATTAACCCCACAAAGAAGATGGAAGGATTAATTGGCTAATATTTAGAAAACATTACATAAATTTACCAGCAAGGTATAGTTTGCAAAGAGTGAAATGCATCTTTTTTTCTTCCAAGTGGAAAAAATACTTTTTCAAATGGAATTATCTCATAGTCAATGTATAGAAGACAGGTCTTCAACTAAATGAACAAATGGAGATGGTGTCAGAAAGAAAATTTGTAGTGCTGTGCAGTGAAATGTTCTGTGTCCATTGCTTTTTAATTTTATTAATATTTTAATCTAAAATAGGTTTTTTTGATGTATTGGCTACTGTATCTTGCAACAGCTTCACAGATGTCCTGCTACTTGTTCTATGAGTTAGTATATGAAACCTATTTAAGCATTACCTTTCGGTATATTCAACAATGAAATGATGACCAAAGAAAATAAATGCTCTGGTACTATTGTCTGAGATGTTTGCATACAATAGCTAACGTGTACTACAAGAGGAGACCATTGACAATACATGAGTAGTGAGAGTTTCAGTGAATGACTGTTTTGGAGCAAAACAAATGGTGGAACAATGGAGTAGTCACTGAAGTAGCCCCAAAGGGATAAGTCTTGTGGTTTTTAAACACAGACAGCTATCACTGAAGTGGGCAAAACTACCACTGAAAAGTCATGGGAGTCTCTGTGATGCTGGCAGACCATGTGCCAGCTCATCCCAAGGCCCCAGGCTTCACTTAACACTTACAAATGCATAGCTGGAAACCAGTCCTGATTACATGTGTATTAGCATTATCAAAATAAATATTAGAAGTTAAGTTGATAAGAATGTGTTCAATGTCTTATAAATCATTTGTATGATGCTGCATGTATTGTTCTCACTCAACTATACCCCATCTTATAATGTGGCAGGAAATATTTTTATTGCATATATCCCTGTAACTAAGAAATTCAACAAGTGAGAAAGAAGCCTTGTGTAATGCAAATGACAGTCTCTTACAAGATGATATAAAATCCTGTTCATTCAATGCAAATGAGCCATTGTGCAAGATCGAGGATCAAAGACTTTGTTAAGTGCATTGCACACACACACACCCCGCACACCACCACCACGAAGAAGAGACCTGTGTGGGAACTGTTGCTGTCAACTTGGTTTCTGTCAGACGCTATAAATATAGACACAAGAAAAAATTCTTAATCTCTGCACTGTTTGGATTCTAACAGGGCAGAATACCTGAATGAGAAGACAGAGATCCCCAGAGTTACTCTGGGTAGCCCTAAAAGACTTTTGGGAAACCGGTGGTTTACTACATCTCTGCTATGTTTTGAATTACAGACTGTGATTCACCTGTGCATACGTTTTTACCTGCTTTAACCTCTCAATAACTCTCATTCCTTTTCTTAGCTAATGAACCTTTAGTGAGTTTATTATAGAATTGACCATTAGTGTTGTCTTTGGTGTGAGATCTGGGATGCAAAGGGACCTGAGTGGGTGATTGTTCTCTTGGGACTGGGTGTAACCTGAATGTTTTGTGATTTTTTTTGGTGTCCACCTATCACATAGGCCTAGGTGGCAAGATAGACTGGAGTGTGTAAGGCGACTGTCTGTACTTTGGGAGTTCACATTTATTACTGGGTTGGTGAAGTCTATAGAACATACCACCTGTGGAGGTATCTGCGCTGCTTTTTGACAGTCTGCCCTCAGGTTGGCACTCATGGTCATGAGCCACCCCAGACAGTGTGACAGTGTGCCCATAGCAGTTAGAAGTCATACTATGCTTTGTTGGAATGCTGAATTGATTTGTAAGTGGGAGGATATAATATATTTTTCCAACTGAACAATTTGAGAATTACAGTAACACAAGAAACAAATGTGGTTAAATCATAACAGTTAGAGACAAAAATGACTTATTAGATCAACCAATCCTTCCCAATGACATAGCAGGATTGTTCCCTACTAATCTATTCCTTACATTGTGGGGGATGAAAAGTTTATTGTAAGACCCAATAGATGGTGACACTCAGATCTCTTTGGATTCCAGAAGATCCTTGGTTTCTCTCTGTCAAAAAACCTCCTGAACTTTCAGAGGTTCTGCTTGACAACATCTTGAATCATAGAATATCAGGGATTGAAGGGACCACATCTAGTCCAACCCCTTGCTCAAGGCAGGACCAATCCCCAATTTTTGCCCCAGATCCCTAAATGGCCCCCTCAAGGATTGAACTCACAACCCTTGGTTTAGCAGGCCAATGCTTAAACCACTGAGCTATCCCTCTCCCTCAATGATGTAGAAAGTCTTAACCTCAAGTGCTGAGATTGATGGCACCTTGCACCATTAGAGTACTTTTTGTGAGGCTTTGAATGTGACCCCTTCACATTCAAAGCAGGGTGAATCCTCTTTAAAACCTAGCAGTCTAGTCTTATTAGGATTTTTGTTCCCTCATTCAGGGAGGCAAGATGTGACAATTTGAGAAGTCTGTCTATTTAAAGCTAATGAATTCTGTTTGATATTGGGGATGTCTTTCTGTGTCAGACTGAAGACTCCATGTTGTATGAATGGTTTATTTGCCTTCTCTATTATTGTCCTTTTACCTCCACAGACTGGACTTCCAAGGGGTAGCGGCACATGGCTAATCAAAGAGGGTTGTTAAAACTTGATGATCCTCTGTTCAAATAGACACACCATAGACAATAGGCTAACTCCCACTCAGGAGAACTGGTTTGTTAGGAGGGAGGTTGCCTGGCAATGAAGTCACCTGGTAGGGAATATGTGCTCACCTGTTAAGGCTGATGAGGTGGTCACATATCAGAGGAAACTGGAAGGATTATAGAAGAGCAGGAGCTGCTTTACTTTTGCTTTTTGGCCATTTTTACCAGTTCTAGCTCAATGGAGCTTTTGCAGGAGCTTGATGAAGTAGGGGGACCCCCGTGACCGACAGTGGAAGGGTGAGATACAGTGAGGAGTGCTGAGTTTAGGATGGTTGCTAAATGAACTACATCCTCTATGCTTTATCTTTTAAGCAAAGAGTAATTGAGTTACATTACTTTTGCTAAGCCTGTGTATATTTGTTTCTGCAGTCATACATCTATTGAATTTATGAGCTAGTTTATTATGTCTCACCACTGATTAGATCAGAAGATATTTTAGGTTTTTGTCCCAATTCAGGCTACAGGGATAGAGAACACAGAGAGTTCAATATCATGAAAGGACTCTCTGGCTGTATGGCAAAGATACTTACACTGAGGACAATACCAACTTGCTCAGATCTTTATTAAAATGAATGAAAGAAGAATAATTGTTACAAAACACAGAGTCACAAAGAAGTAATACAATTCTGTGACCCCTGGTGTTAACATCTCTATTCTAAAAGACTACTTAAGCTAACATACTCACACCCTTCCTTGAAATCCAGGTAGTAAGAGACAGAGGACCAGCCTCATCTCTGGCATGCCCAATGAATTTGATGGTCCAGGCTTCCCAAGTTGGTAGGGATTAGGTTTGAATGTTGAGTAGCTAAGCCGTGTTGCAAAGCTGAGCTGGTACCTTGAGAGATGATAGACAAAAGCGACTCTTCTGCATGGTGGTTTGCCCTCTTATAGGGTCCCGGTACTGCCCACTGCCGGAATCTAGGCCCAACCTACCATGTCCAAATCTTATTTCCTCACCCACATAAATCTTCGGGGACACTTACTCTATAGGTTAATGTATTATGACATATTCATACGTACTAGTATTGATTATCTCATTCCCGAAACTGTTACTCTTGGTGTAACTCATGACTTCCATGTTCTGCAGTGTGCCCTTTGGTTACTGGTCTGCTCCAGACCTAAGTTAAAAAAGATTCAGTTCTTTGTTCGGTTCTCCATTCAGTTCCCTAAAATTAAGAGGGGGGGTGGCAACCAGTAGGCCATTTATCTATGCCAAAGGTTAAAAACCCTCATGCTAACTTGCTGTAGTTAATCATACAGGATATAGGCCTGTAGGTTACTTGAATTACAACCAACTATTATGAATAACTATGAATAACTCTTATGAATACCATAAACTGGAATTCAACATTAACAAAAAACCCCAAAATACTATGATTCACTAATAATAAGATATGATACAATAATATGAATCAAACCAAAAGAAAACACATTATGCAATATAGCAGGCTAGCAAGCTGGCCTTATGGGCTACACATCCTTGAAGATGTAGACTATAAACAGTAAGGCTCACACCTTTGGTGGGATTCTGTGAAATGTCCAAGAACTGCTAAGAAGGCTTGAGGGAGATGGCACTAGATCTGTGGGAATGACTCTTTGGTTTGCCAGCAGTTCTGAAAAAGCAAAGAAATTAATTTTAGGTCAACTCAAAACAAATTTGGTTAAATGCTGATGAATTTAAAAGTTGGGAAAATTGTTTTGGGTTGAACAAAATATTTCATTTCTATTCTGGGAATTTATAATTTCTTTTTAAATAAAAGCAAAGGAAAATTGGAAAGTCACAAGGGACCTTAGATGCCTAACATCAACATTTTAGGTGCTGTTGATAAAGTAATGGCAGTCTCTGCCTTGTGCCCTACAGCCCATGGATAGGGCACTTAGTCGGGATGTGAAAGACTCAGATTTGACCCTTTATTTGGACCAGGAACTCAAAACCTGGACTTTCCTTATCCCAGGTAAGTTCCCTAACCACTAGTCTGTAGGGTATTTTGGGATGAATTTTGCTCAGGCTTTCCTGTTGAAGCAGTCCCACTTTATATAAATAATTAAATACATATTAGAACAGGGGATTGGAACCTTGGCTTCCCACATTCCATAACCACTGAGCTTCAGAGTCTCTCTCTCTCTGACTCAATGAATATTTAATTATTTATACAGCATCAACAGAGCGCAATCTTAGAATACCCTGGTGGTTAGGGAACTCATAGGGGGAACTGGGTTCAAGTCCCTTCTCCAGACCAGAGATTCAAACCTAGGTCTCCCATAGTCCAGGTGAGAGCTGGAGCCACTGGGAAAAACCTCCTCTTTGTGAATGGCACTTAAAGCCCCTTGTGACTCTAGCTCAAAAAATCAGTGTTTTGTTTTGACATTTTTTCCAGCTAAAACCATTTGCAGAAACTGGCGTGAATTTTCAAAATATTTTGATCAGCCCGAATCTGTGGGTTTTGGTGAAAAAGTTTCAGCCCAAAAATGTTTGCCCAGCTCAAGATGGCATTAATTGCAGGACATAGGTAATTGGTCCACAGGATCCCCACAGCAGAGACAGGTTCAGATATGAGGCTGCACCTGGAGTATATGCCCAGATACCCGATGCCCAGACATTGTCTAAACTCTGCCCTGGCCCATCAGGGGGTTCAGCATTTGGATCCCCTCACAACTGTCTGAGTGTCCTACAAGAGTTCTCACATGGGTTAGTTTTTATATATATATATCCAGAAATATTTTGAGGGAGATGCTTTTTTTCACCCCAGTTTCATTTCTAGTGATAGTGTCAGATGCGTCCAATTTAGAAGGTGGTGCACAGTTACTGCATGTAAACAAATAATTTGCAGTGCTTGGTCACCAAGGGGGATCAGGTTTCACAAATCTTTTGAACCTCAGTGCAATACAAATCACTGTCAGGGTGATCATTCCATTGATCAGAGGACAGACAGTACACTTTTTCTCAGACAGCAGAGTGGCAATTTTTTAATCTGATCCGACAAGGAGGAGGTCTGTCTAGATGTGCCAGGAATGGAATTAAATGATGTGCCCTTGGGAACAACAATGCCTGTGTCCTTAGATATTTGAAAGACTGATGAACACTTCAGTAGCTAAGCTGAGCAGAAGAGCAGTATGTGGTCCTTCACAAAGATCAGTTTCACCACTGAGTTCTTGGAGCTTGAAGATTAAACTGTGTTCCAAAAGTTCCATCTCCTATGCCTACCCAAATCCAGATTATATTTTTCCTGGAAGGAAAATCAGGGGTTACACTCCTATCTGAATTTGCTTCATATGAAAACTTGGTTTTGAGCTGTTAACTGGGGAATGTTTCTGTTGGAATATGCTATATAGACCTATTTCCAGTAAGCATTCTTATGCTTTAGGTTTGAAGTTACAAAGTTTTTGCAAGATCTAAAGGAATGTTTTATTCTTGCATTATTCCTTTTTCTTTAGGTGATCATTCATCTTTGATAAATTCAGAATTATCTCTGTTTGTGATGTCTGTTTTGAGAGAAAATTTTTCATAACTCAGGCACTTAAATACCTCAGGCACTTAAATACCACAGTTGTTTGCATGGTATACATATCTGCATGGATGGATGTCTTGTTCCTGGTGAAGTTGCATCAGACATCACCTATCCAGACCCACTTTCACAAAGGTCTTATGAAGCTGTATATACAAATAAATAATTTCACCATGGTGGCATTCTCTAGATTATGAATCTCTGGGAGAACAGTGTTTCAATTTCTCTTTTAGTAAGTGCTCCTCAGTTGACCTCCTGAGAAATGTTGCTGGTTTTCAGATCTTTATTGTGGGGATGTATAGAGGAGGAAAGTTATTTACCAGTAAATATTATCTGAACATACTGCTTCTGCAGATATTCTGTCTTTTTATCACTGCTTCATAATTACCTTTACTAAGGTGAACAGGAACTGAAGTATGGTGAATGGCTGGGATTTTTAAACCTTGGTACAATGACACTGGAAACAAGAATCACAAACACTTGACAAATAAATATTTAGTGCTTCCAATGATTCCATGTTTACATGGCTTGACATGTGGCTCCAATGCAAACATATCTCAATACATTCAGAGAACAATAATTATTATTTTCATTTTTCTACTTATGGTTGGGAATATAGTGTATAATTCTAGTAATTCAAAATATGCCAGCAATACTTCAACTATATCTAGAAGACATCTGACTCATTTGGAGATGGGTCATGGGTACCATGCCCCAACATTGAGTCCGTTTAAACCAGAATATTTATGGTAACCAATCATAAATATGCATGTTCCAATACATCAATGTTGCAATATGAAACTAACCTGACTGTAGTAGAACAGACACATTGTATATTAGATTTGATACAGGTACATTAATATAACTGATGCAAAAAAGACAGCGGGAGATACAACACAAAATAGCAAGTCACATGTCATCACTGCAAAGGGCCAGTGCTGGCTGGAATAACACTTACCATCTGGGAGCTTATTATCCAGAGCACCAACATCAGAAGGGTTTAAGTGGTGGCAATTTAAGGGGTCAATACTAGCTGAATGGGAACTTTAGTGAGGTCAGTATATCAGATGTAGTTGGGGTAAAAAAGTGCTTTATAGGACCCATGTTACAAATTTCTACAGTTTATATGTATGCAGTGGTGGGGTAGCTGTATTGACCCCAGAGTATTAAAGAGGCAAGATGTGTGAGGTAATATATTTTACTGGACCAACTTTTGTAGCTACACAGAGCTCTTCTTCAGGTCTGTGGGAAGCTTGTTTTCCTCACAAACAGAAGTTGGTCCAATAAAATATATTACCTCACCCACCTTGTCTCTCTCTATGGTTTATGGAATTCACTAAAGTTCATGTATTTATTGATGGATAGATTTATGACACTCAAATTATTTACCTGAAAATCTTAAACTGCACACTGCATTTATTATAAATCAAAATGATGTTGATCCAAAGCACAAATCTATATTTATGGTATAGGATGTGTTTTTAAAGTAGAGCCATGGGGATTTAGCTGTGTGAATTCAATGAATGTCAATGGGAGTTACATGGTAATTCTTCCCATGCTTTGAAAATGTATCCTTGTGTATGCATTGTATTGAAGTAGTAGTTGTATGGTAAGCAAATTATGATTGCAAACAATTAAATTTGAGATATACAGAAAGGAAATTTTGAAGCAACAGTTCTATTTGTTCCCACCACCTACATAACAAGTCAACCCATATATGTTTCTTATAGTGTGCAAAACAAGTTCTGGACAGCTTCACTTAATCTCTTTACATGGCTCACCGTTATCAAACGTACTGTACATCCCTGTCATCATGTGTCAAGTATATTTTATTAACACCTTTCTCTCCAAAGGGTTAAAACAATCATAGTGTGTGTGATTTTTAGTTACTTCAAATTGTGCTTCACCTTTGGCATATTTAGTTTTCCAGCAAATATTTAAAAAACATACTCTGATTCCAGTGTCAATAAATTAGAGAGGAGCAGTGAGAGACTTTTTTCCTAATTAGCAAGGTTATTATATATAAATATAATGACGACTCTCACAGATTAAAAAAAAAACAAAACAGTTACTTGGCAAGCTAAATGTGAGTCAGTTCCTCCTTAAAGACCTCCTCAAGATCCAAATCTTCTGCATTGCCTACAAGAAATTAACCTGCTAATTAGAGATAGGTTGAAGAGAGGTTATTTACTTTGTGTGTGTGTGTCACATATAAAAATAACATAAGTACTACATACATAGTATGTATATAAATGTATCAATTGATTTTCTCTCCTGCACCTCTCATGGTTGTTGACTTAGGCTCTGATCTTGTAACTAGATCTTGTGAGATAAAAGGGTCCATCCCATGATTCTGATTGCAAGATTGGAGCCTTAGATTGTTAGCTGTTCAGAGTAGATATATATATATTTTTTAAGCAAGTAGTCTTTTCTTTCTTTCTTTCTTTCTTTCTTTCTTTCTTTCTTTCTTTCTTTCTTTCTTTCTTTCTTTCTTTCTTTCTTTCTTTCTTTCTTTCTTTCGATTGGTGTAGAGCAACAACTACAATTTCACCGGAAGTTGATTTAGCCAAATGGCTACATCCGGAGTAGCAGAATTTACTGCAATAATGTCTCCTTCATATTTATAAATTGGGTAGTCAGTAGGGATATGTTCAATGGTCTGCCATAGGGAACCACACTTGCACATCAGGGAGTCCTTGATTTTTCCATTTGTGCATTATATATCCACATCTACCATGGTTGATTCAAATTCGGTTGAGAGTTTACCAAGATGACCATGGAAGGTCAAACCCAGTTACCTTCTGTTTGGTACCTGGCACAGGGTGCTTATTTTTTAAGTCTACTTTAGCCCAATCTGCTCTCCAAGCCTCCTTCTGATCATAGCCTGATTTCATGAGGCTAAACTAATGTTCCCAGCAAGGCTTGTGGGACTTAAGACATTGCAGGGAGGGTGTTGTCAAAGTCTTGGTGAATAGGAAGTCATCTGTGTTCCTAGATTTGCTGAGCTTCGCAGAATGTTGCATCAGTTTGGCGTATTGGTGGGGGAGCAATGTTAGACGTGGTGTTGGATCTCAGCACTGTATTCAGCTGGGTATCCACAAATTGTGTATGGCTGCGTCCGCTCCATACCAGTGCACAATGAATAGACAAGTGCTATTGCAGATGTTCGCAGCTCTGAAGCTGGTGCACCCCAGGTTGTACCTGCTAGTTTCTGGATTATGTTGGCTCTCATATGTATCTTTGCAGCTACCTTCTCAAGGTGATCATGGACGGAGAGGGTGCGGTCAAGTTTCACTCCAAGATACTGTTGGAGTGTAATCGTGTTGCACATTTTTACCACAGAAAGCTTCTTTCAGTGTGTTTTTGCGCTCCTATTATCAAGATGAAATGTGCTTACTATTGTTTTTCCAGGGTTTGGTTTGAGCCTCCATTTCCGGAAGTATTGTTCCATATTTTGGAGGTCCTCAAGTTAATGCTTTCTCAGTGTCATGGGGGTTTGATGCTTGGATTGTCATGACAAGATTATCTGCATATCCAAATTAAAGCAAGTAGTGTTTTTAGTGACATCTAAAATACGTGGGAAGGAGCTGTCTGGGAGTGGGAGTAGAGGTGATGGGCTGGGGAGGAAATATCTGTTGTGTGAAAGTGACCTAAAAGGTAGGATGAGAAGCAATACTATGAAAAATGGAAATCAGGGTCCTACTGCTTTTTGTTCTGATAGGGAACCAAAACTGTAGAACCAGTTTGGGTCTAGATGCCGCAAATGTAAACAATCAGGGTTCAGATTTGCAGTTCAAATTTGTCCTGTTCCTAAAGCAAATGAAATAATTGTATGTTAAATCCCAGTTAGGCAAAGAGTAATATTGTGTTTTGCATCTGGAGGCTTTATCAGATGTGTTCCTTAATGACCTATATATTAATGCTATTTGTGAAAGAAGCTGAATAACTCCAACTGGTAAGGTGCTTGACATGTAAGACATGGTCACGTGGAGGCTTGTGAAAATATATACTACCTAAAACACGACTGTAAAACTTAAATCTCTGTGTTCTCTCTCTCTCACACACACACTCACACTCTAATACATACACACTTATTTAATTACTGGAGCAAAAATCAGTTTCTTGGGGCTCTTATGCATGTTCAACTATTGTGGAAAACACTTTCACTTAGAAAAAAACTGTATAATGTGTGCATGCACCACAGTGGAAATTGAACTGAAGGTCAGAGATAAAATATAACTTGCTTGACCAATAGGTCTTGATCTGAATATTCCCCATGTTATCACAAGAATTGGGCAGAACTACCAGTTTGCATCCAAATTTAATACAGTGGCATGCTTTTGGATTGTCATATGGTGCTCTGACATCCCTCTGCAAACCTAGCTCTTACCAGCAGTAGTGGTATTTTTGGAAATAGATATACAATATACCACATGTTCTATGGAGATTTTGACCAATGGGACACTTTATGAAAACCAGTGTGTACTGTGCTACTTATCTGCCTCTGCTGTCCTCAGAAAACTGGTGACTGGACTATATAATGTATTTAGGACTATGCCAAGTCCTTAATGTGGCTCTGCAACTCTCAGTGCTGTCAGTGACATGCATAGATTGAGGTTATGAAAGGGCTTATAGGCAAGGGTGGCAAATGAACCATGCGTCTGGGGAGGCTAGCCCCCTGGCCCCACCCTTTCTGCAGCACACACAGACATAGCTAGGAGTGACTTGCATGCTGGAGGCTGTTTGTGGGCAGTCCATACTGGAGACTACAGCAGCAAAGCAGTGTGAAGGGCACTCCAGGTTAGAGGGCAGGAGTGACACAGCTACTTTTTAGTGTGGATTGTACCCTGGGTATATCATAGTGGGAAAGGGCAATGATGCTGTAAAGACAGCCAGCACTTTCCACGCATGCAGGATGGCTCAGCCGAGCATGTTGGTCTCCACTTGCAGAAGCAGATAAAGCAATCGAGGCCTAATGAGCATTTGCAACAAATGAACAAACCTAAACAGCATAGAAATTGTGGACTGAGCAGTTATTTAGGTTTCCATACATAGCCATTAATAGACAGCACAGGGCTGCAGGAGCACACTGAGTGAGTCGTGTGGACCATGCCTTCTCCAGTAGGCGAGGGGTAATGCCTTAACAGTCACTCAGATTTATAAGGTGGTGTTGGGTTTTTTGCAAGTATATAACTAATTTTCATATAAAATATCCTGGGGGGAAAAGAGCAAAATTATTTTATTCACTCAGTCATGAGACTGGTGACATAATTTTGGAAGGTTTTTACTTTATATGGAAGAGTTTTACACTGCTACAATGCACATAATCAATTGACGTCACCACAAGGAGATGCTGGTGAAGGAAAGACATAATTTGGGCACTGGGAGAAAAAACAGTATTATATTTAGTGCAAATTATCCAGCACTTACAGATTCATCTCCTTAGCTCAGAAGGAGAGCAGCAATGACATCTGCTCCTTCTGGGCAAGATGAATGTTAGTTGAGGAAACACACATGGAAAATCTGCTGTAAGAAGCCTCTAGGAAAATAACAACATGTAGCTGCCATGGTAAAGGCCAGATCTAGATAGGTGCCAGCCATCCTTAGTTCTCACTGACTTCAGTGGCAAATGATAACCATTAACACGTCTCAGAAGTCTCCCGGGACTATATAGGTTTGGGCACAAAGTTCTTATATATTTGTTTTGATTTTCTCCCTGTCATATAATGATACTGAACAATGGAAACCTAGACTCCATCTTCGGATATATAGCTTCATTCTCATTTCCTATACTTCTCTCTCCCTTTCCAACAGCTTTACCTAAAGAAACCATTCACTTCTGCCATTAAGGTGAAATCCTGGCCCTCCCCACTATTGACAACAATGGGAGTTTGATCATTGACTTCAATAGGGTCAGGATATCACTCCTAGTGTTAACATTCTGACTTGCCTGGCAGCTGCTACACATAACATTGGATTTTAATTACTCTTCCCTACTGTATCATTCACTGAAATATAGACTAAGTTTTGTCTTAGTTCCGTTATAATATTGAGTTTTAGAGGATTTTACCTAGTTTTCTGGATACTAGAATCCACACTGTTGGATTTTTCTCAATGCTGTGACTTACAAGAGTTTAGTTTTTCAAGTTATTCCCTTATTCTTGTGTCTGGAATGCTTGGGATTGTTCCATGTTGTCTGCCCCTCCCCTCCCTCCCCCACACACAAAAGAAAGAAAGAAAAAGAAAAGCCCAAACTTTATTTGAATGTCTGAGGGAGGACGAGGAGGAGTTGTGTGCAGTTCCTTTAATTTGATTTCCACATTCCTTATTCTGTCTCTTCTCTGTTCAGTGTATGTTTAGATCACATGAGAGTAGGGTTTTTTCTTCAAAAAAAATAATAAGCTAATCCATTTATGAAACCTTAATCATTTATAAGGAAAAACAGCCACAAACTTTCTGAATGCGGAAAAAGGTTTCTCAAGAGTATTGAGCACTTATAAGGTTTTTTTTTTCTGTTTACATTCAGAAAACAGAAGCTATTATTGTGTAGAGTGCTTCATCTGCTCAGTGTAGCATTAAATAAATATCTCTGCAGGATATAGTTGCACCAGCAGGGATCTGGAAATGCCTGGGTGTACAACTGTTCTAAGTAGTAAAATGTTAATGTTAAGATTCAGATTAAAAACAAGTAAAAACAAGGAAATAGAGTAAACCCTATTCCATCTTCCCCTCATTTCATTCTGCTCTAAACCATACAATACATATTCTATGTAGCACCACGGGCTACAGTGAGATTCCTAAAGTACCCCAAATGCAATGGGGTCAGATAAGACAGTGAAAGTCCCGATCCTGTGATTTAGTGTGTGGAACGCCCATTAAAACCATTATTATTTTGCACCTGGCATAATTTATGGAACTGGATTAGTTCTGCATTATTTTGTTTCTTCCAAAGAGCTATCACCACTCACTTCTCCGCTGTCACAGCAGCTCTCATTTTAGTATTGCTGCACTTCAGGGCTGGGGAAAGCTCTACACACAGTTCCTGGAAAGTGGCCTTACCCATCGAAAGTTCTGCAGATACTGCTTGTCATCC
The DNA here is from genome assembly GCF_965140295.1 of Lepidochelys olivacea. Classification (NCBI taxonomy): domain Eukaryota; kingdom Metazoa; phylum Chordata; order Testudines; family Cheloniidae; genus Lepidochelys; species Lepidochelys olivacea. The sequence goes on from NC_140411.1 coordinate 105,494,790, forward strand.
CATAGCTGCATAACGATGCTCATTTCCCAGGCCCAGAAATGGCACTCAGCTGTGTAAAAGTGGTACGTGACTGTCACCAGAAACTGAATTGCTCCACTCTGCCTTCCAGCAGGGCTCCTTGTGTGGCTCCTTTATCAGCTTTACATATACTGCACGATAAGGCACGAGATGTTTGAAATGCTCAAGACAACAGTTTACAGCAGAGTGGAGTCCATGCTTATGGTGCTATGGTGTCCGTGCAGGTAACCTAGGCTTACAAAAAAAGGCATGAACAAGGCTCGATTTCTTTTCTGTTGATTTCAGGTAGGGATGGAGGTAAATGGATCTTGGGAAGTTAATGCCATGTTCCCATAACCACCCATGCCAATATTTTGGTCCCATAAGGCATTGCAAGCGTAATCCAAAATTTCACTTGGCTACGTGCACTGTGGGATAGCTACCCACAGTGCAGTGCTCCATGTGTCCGTGCAAGCCCTGCCAGTGAGGATTCACTCCACCGACGCAATGAGTGTAGTGCGGAAATACAAAATCGACTTGCTTAAATCAGAGGCTCGGTGTCAACTTAACTTTGTAGTGTAGACATGGCCTTAGTCTCCCGAGTATGCAGTGGAGGGATAACTAATGTTTTTTTGCACAGCACAAACACCGTGACCTAAAATCCTGTGTGGGCACTCTACTTCCTTCTATAGGCAGGAGTAGCTGCTACATCCTTTTAACATTGAACACTAATTTTTCCTGGTGATCTAGGGAGTGGATTCTATCATGCTGTAACTCTGCCCTACTGCACTAGAGGACACAGACACCTGTCCTCTTCCACTTCCAGAACGCCTGGGCAGGAACCCAATCACTGTCTCCCTGAGGGATGGGGCATGATGTCTCTGCTTCCTTGGGAGGAGGCAGATGGGGATTGTGGCAGCCAAAGGAGTGGCAGACTAGGGAGCAGGCTAGCTGGACCTTCCCCACTGTGATGCTAAGCAACCTGTATCCACACCATATGCACTATTGTAACGATCTTTGTACAAAAATGCCTTGTGTGGTATCATTTGAAAACTAGTAACTTGCTGGCCAATAATATCATGGTTAAATGTATTCATCACATTATATGTGAAGTTCTGAATTCCCCAGTTACTTGTTACTTGTTCAAACTAGATAGTCCTGCTTAGGCAGAAGTTGTTAAGCAGGTCTATCCTAAACAAAGGACTGTGTGTTTACCTCAACTTACATATAGGTAGTAAACAGAATCAGGGGAAGCAGATTGTAGGAAGCCAAATAGTTTGCATTTTAGCAAACATGAGCAGGGGGAAATAAAAAGTGCATGGAGTATCCTTTACCACCAGACTCTTTCCTCACTGCTTGAATAAATTTTACTTTGAGGAATAAACTTCAGAATAATCCATTTCAAAGGTTATAACAGAAAGCTTTGAGTTTTCTGCTGCTATCTTTCACCTGAGAATAAAAAAGAACCAGCACCTTTGGGCCTTAGGAAGAGATCCTGACTGAGGAAGGGGGTTGGCAACATTTTGCTGGAAGCCTGAGAAAGGCCATCTTGAACAAAGCCGTGAATCAAACCTTGCTAGATTAAGTTTTAGACTTTTAGATTCATTTTCAATTTTATTTGCTTGCTACCATTTCTAACTCTATCTCTTATACTTCAACTCACTTAAAATCCTACCTTTAATAAACTTGTTTTATCATTATCTAAACCAACAGTGCTGAGTCTGTACTAAAGTGAATGTCAGCTCTCGTTAATGTGGCAAGCTGGTGGGTTTTGTCTCCTTAAAGGAGCAAAAGGATCTTTATATTCCTCTGAATGTTGCAGGAGAGAGCTGGACATATCAGAGTACAAAGGTCTGAGGAAGTTCAGGACTGGGGTATGTTCGTGTCACCTGCCAACATTAGCCAAGTCTGGTAAAGACAAAAGTGTGTCTGTGATAACTGCGGGCAGGCTTTCCAAGTGGTTGAATCAGAGCTGTACAGCACACAGAACATGAAGTGCATGCTGGCTGTGTGTATGCCCCAGGCAGGGAACTGCAAGTAGCAGAAGAATGTTGGGGCACTCAGGGTTATAATACAAAGAGTGATACAACCTTTCGCTGGCTGAATTGCACCCCAGAACGTGACACCTACCCTTTTGGAACAAGTGGTCAGACATCCTCCAAGTAGCTCCCTGAGGAATGAACCATACGGCTCTTGCTCCTCCTATTAGGCATGTGTTGGGTCATTGACACACAGAAATGGTGGGATAGAAGCAGCTTCCTTCTTCAGCGACTCTGGATGTGTTCAGTCTTCTGGTACCAGAAGAACTGTGAACTGAATTATGAAACCATGAGAGACAGAGAAGGGGAGTGATGTGCTAAGTGTCGAATCTACCACGAGAGGGAGAAGTAGGGTATAAAAAGAAAATAGCCAAACATTACAATAAAGCAAAAAGTAGTAATATGTTAGGGGAAAATTAAAGCCATTGTGGAAGGGAGTTTATAATCAATAGTTTAGCAATAATTAAACTAGATTTAAAATAAAAAATATGTGAAAATTGAAGAAAATAAACTAAGTGTAATGTTTAGATAAAGAGAAGAGAAAAAATACCCATTCTACATGAGGTTTTTCAGAGTCTGATACTTAGATTAGAAGCTCTTTGGAGGTATTTCAACACCAGCTGGGTGCAATCATATTATAAATAAATACTGATTTTTTTTATTCGGACTGGGGTGGGCACGACTAAGGATTTTATCCACAGTGTGGATTTGGCTGTGGCTTCATTCAATAAAATAAAACATTAACATGATTCAATTCACAACATTGAGCTCCACAAAGTTAAACAGATACAATCTAAAATCTGTTTCAGGAAAAAAGCTGTAGAATAACTGCACATGCATACAAATGTTAATAAATCATTTTAATTAAAAAATGGACATAAAGAACCAGTCCAAATTCAGGACACAAAGCCAACAAAAAGCTGGTCTTTGTAAGAGTTAGACATCTAATATAGAGAGGAAAATGATATAAAAGATTAGACAGGATTATTACTCCTCTCTGAAGGGGTTGGGGAAATAGATGACAAAAGTGAAAGTGGCTGTTCAGTTGTGTCAAAGCTTAAACCCAAAGGAAATTTTACCAAAAAATGGGCTTAATATTGTGGAATCATAGACTGCATGATAACCATTGCTATGTTAGTGAGCAACTCTATAACTAATGTCTTAAAATGGTGTTTATTATCTTGTAATGAATAATTGTGAAGCCTTAGAGAGGCCCCACACCAGCAGAGAAGGGTGTAAGGAGAGCCTATAGACAAGCAACCCTCTCCTTGATCTGCCAGCAGCTAATACCAAGCCTCGATGGGAAGTAAAACAAAAGAGCCTGGCTCAATTCAGGGCTCAGTTCAGTTCAGTGTCCAGCAAAAAGCTTCTCTTACTCAGTTCACTCCTAACTTCACCACCTGAAGCTTTCCCTATGCTTCACACAGGACCCAGACCCAAGAGCAAGTTATCTTAAAAGGGTCATGTGTGTGACTAGGTTCCTAGGTCCCTAAATGACAGCATTACATTTACTCATGTGCCTAAGTGCTTTCAGGATCAGGCTGGATATTGTCAGTATAAAAGCATAAATACTGAAAGGCAACTGATATATTTCTTTCTCTAATGAGTCATATCCATTGACTTAGTAAATTTTACATGTTATATCGATGTCTTTCATTTTTATTCTATTTCTATTTTTTACATATTATCATACTAACATTGTACTCAGATATCCATGTCTTTGCCAGTGGGTCCCCAGCTGACCTGCAATAAGGTACATGGTACTCAGACCTTTGCTTATCTCTTGAGTGCTGCCTGATTTGTGAACATCATTCCAAGAAGAGTTATCCTGGGTTGCTAGAAGCATTGATTCACCATGCTAATTCACTCAGTGATGATTTTGATGGTGATGCACCTTGGAGCAGTGCTGCAATAAGTTTAATGTATTTAGCATACCTGCCGTTACACAAAGCAATAAAGCACCAACAAGCCTTTAGAAGTTATCAGCAGTGACTAATATCTATGGCCATTGTGCAGAAAATAGGAATGATATTTTCTATCATGATGAGAGTACAATCATTTCCTTGATTTTTAAGATTGACTCATAGAACTGTGCATCTCAAAGTACAGAAAAAAAAATTAGACATTGTAAGTCCGATCCCCAGGTGGTGTAAATTAGTGAACCTCTATTGACTTCAATGGAGTTGCACTAATTTAATTTAATTTAAACTAGCCAAGGATCCAGTCCATACATATGAATGTTGTTTTGTTCACTTTCTCTTAGACCTCTGCATGTGTGCAAATACATCTGCTAGTCTGAGCATAGGACTGTGCTTCTCCTTTAGTACCTGTGTCTTCCACATACTAGCTACATGTGATGTGAAGAGTTTTTCCTTCTGGTTTTTTTTTTTTCTTTTTTTTCACTTTCTGTCATTCATGAGGAGCCAACCCTTATTCTTTTATCATGGAACAGCAAACAAGCAGCACTACAGTTTTCAGACTGTACAAGATAGATCAATCCAGCCTCCAGGTATTCTCCAGGATATAGTAAATAATCATAGTTTTACAATAAAGCCTCAACAGAACTGCTTATTTTGATTCATGTATTTCTCATACATTTTAGTTGGAAGTAAAGTAACACCCAACCAATATTTTTGCAGTATCTGCTTCTCTTCAGTCAAACTTCACTTCCTTTTGCACCTCTTCATAAGAAATGTACATAGAGAAAAATCATACTCCACCTGGGCGACCCAAATGGAAACTACCTTAAAAGACTTAGAATAAATTAATCATTTTTTTTCACGGAAGTGAGATGTTGATTTTTAATTTTCCCCAAAATTTTAAATAAATTATCATGGTTTAGAGGAAGAAAAATCAAACACTTAAGCAAGATGCTTGCTCTATTGTGATGACCTGTTGAAATCTGAAACTGAATAGATTCTTCTCCTATACTAAAATAATGAGCTGAGCTAAGACATGTTTTTCCAATCTTTGAAAAGTATGCTTTCCAGGTACCATTCTAAATATAAAATAGAATTAATTTTAGTATCATCATGTGCCAATTACACACATTCAAGGCTATAGATTTGATCCTTTCATTAGACATTTTATTATTATTATAGGTATCTAGTAGCAAAACATTTACTATATCAACAAGTTGGGGAGCTACCCTAGTGATGTGGTCGCTGGTATCATCTGATGCTATTCAAGGTGATAGAAATTAGTTGACAACTCTTGAAAATGAAAAGTCTGAATGCACAGATACAGTAGAACCTCAGAGTTATGTACCCTTTGGAGGCTAAGAACAAATTATTGGCTTTTCCCAGGGATTTTCTCAGAGTAGATTGTTTCATTTTCAAAACCCCTGAGCTGGGGAGATGGGACAAGGTACACCTTAGCCCCAGAGTTAAAAGTAATGATGATGACAATATGTAGGACTTACATAGGGCTTTACATCCTTAGATTGTAAAGCAGCTTTAAAGTGTCCCTATCTCCACTGCACAAGGCCACACCTAAGAATGCCAAATTCAGGACAAACTGCAGAAAAATAGGGCAGATACACCCCAAGACTGGTGGCTAATCCCCCATAGGATATACCAAACCAACAACAAAAGTAAACTTCTGTTTCACCACACTGGCTAACAAGAAGTCATAAAAGCAGTTTCCTTAGGCATTCCAGTCCTTGTATTACCACTGAAAACACTAGACTTAGAGATGAGTGGTTCTTTAAAACCAGTCTCTTCAAATAAAAGGTTCTTCTGATTCCAAAGGAACAGACAAACACCCAGGTCAATATATAACTTAGATCTTACCCCAAAATTGTGTTGTTGCCAATCCTTTAGTACCTAAAATCTAAAGGTTTATTCATAAAAAGAAAGAAAGAAAGGTGACAGTTAAAATTGGGTAAAGGAATTAAATACATAGAGTAATTGCAAAGTTCTAGGTTCAGGCTTGTAGCAGTGATGGAATAAACTGCCACCTTAAGTCAAGTCTTTGGCTGCTTCCAAATCATTGGAATGTCCTCAATGTCTTGGTTAGAATGCTTCCATTAATATAAGTTCATAGTCCAGAGGCTGGAGCACAAAAGAAGCAAAATGGAGGATTTCCAGGCCCTTTTATATCTTCTGCCATGTGGAGGGAAACCCATTGTTTCAAACAAAGCCCTCAGCATAGCTAGTGGAAAATTACAGATGACAAGATGGGAGTTTGGAGTCACATGAGCAAGTCACATGTCCATTCAGTAAGGTCTGTAAACAGTGGAAGCCGTTAGCTATACCTCAAACAGAACAATTGCAGGACAGTCCATTCAGTGATGAAGGGCATCTCCCATGGTCCATTGTAGGTTAAGTGTCCTTTTGATGGGCCACTCAGTTTGAATATTCCCTCCAAGATGTGCTGGCTAACTCCCTTGTGGGCGCTACCCCAGGAGCAGACATTTGAAATCCAGGTATAGAGCCAATATTCATAACTCAAAATACAAAAATGATACAAGCATACAGATAGCACAGTCATAACCAGCAAATCATAACCTTTTCATAGACATCTTACATGCCACATTTTGTACAAGATTTGTTTCAAATATATAACAGTGGTTGAAACAGTGATCTAGATGGTCATATTTTAATCAAATAACGTCACAAGTGTTCCTATCTCCATTGCATACAAGGAGAGATTAAGATACATTACTATGATTTGTTGAAGGTCACTCAGCAAGTCAGTGCCAGTGTTGCTTCTGGGGGAACATTATATCAATGGTGCGCTCTCAGATATTCAAGAGTGTTTTACTGATAGCGTTTGAAGTATGAATAATAACAGTCCAAGTGCAAAATTATAAAAAGTTTATTGGAGCAATATTATCCTACAAAAGCATAGTACATGATAGGGTGAGTACCTCCACATCCCTGGAGTGCAAGGAAGAGATCAGCCTGCTGTCTTGTATGTATGAGTTCTGAGGGAGGAAGGAAGAGAAATTCCTGGTGGGTGGGGGCGATGCAATTCTGATGTAGGGATTTAGGATTCTGCCTATTTTGTGCCCCTATTTTAGAGTCCCAGATGGCCAGCTTGTGGGAACTCCCCTTCCTCCCCCCTCTGCCCACCCCCGCACCAGATATGAAAAACTTAGGCAAGACAAGATAATGAGGATGACCAGGTGCACACACTTCCAAGAGTGAGGGCAGACTGAAGGGCTAGCGAGCCTGGTTGCAGCTGAACAGAATGTTGAAGGAGATTCGGTTGGTTTCTGAGTTTAGGAAAGGAGTATAAATCTGAATTTGGAAAGCAGACTAATTCTTAGCAGTAGGATAGCTGCGAGCTGTTTTCCTGGTAAAATCACTTAGTCACTGAGTGTGGTTGCTAAGAAGGGGAGGGTTTCTGGTCATTGGAAGGCAGGTTAAATCAGAATCCTTGCATGGAGTACATGAATTCCATTAATCAGCATGTATTATCTGGTGTAGTAAACTTTCTGTGGTATTTTTGATATTGCCTTTTCCTAGTTTAAAGACAATTGCAAATCTTTCAGTAAAGACACATATTGCTGTGTGGAAAATGCTGACTTTTTATAACTGCACCATTAAAAACATTGTCTTGCCTCACTTCTTCTCAGATGGAAGAAATAGTTCAGCAGTGGAACGAATCAGGATCTTAGACTGGGGTGGGAGAATGAACAGGCCTACAGTCAGCAGAGGGGCACCATGGCATAGGAACACGAGAAGCAGAGAAGAGGATGGCAAAACTTCAAGAGTGAATCATCCCCATTTTCCAGGGGAATTGTGGGAGAATTAGAAAAATAGGGGCTTGAGGTATTTTTAGGGCCAGAGAGGAAACAGTAAATAGATACCCTCTGAAGGGGAAGATGACATAATATCAGTTATTCTTTGTCAGTTTCTCAGTCTTTAATCTTTTAAATGTTAAAATGGAAAAGTTTGTAGGTGAAATTGCAAGCAAATCACAAAAAGCTGTAAAAGGAGAGCAGGAGTTGGACTGATCCTTGTCTTCCTGTCTGTGCCACTTTTCAGTTACAAGAAAAAAGAGAAAAACACCACAGAACAGATACAAACGGCTTTGCAGAGTATCAAAGGAATTAACCAAATAAAACTGTTGGATCCACCCAGAAAAGCAAAGCCATAAATTCAGGAGGAGCTGCCAGGAAGTTTAGTCAAACTGCTCGAATCTCCAGAAATATTTCCTACCAAACCAGGAGGTCTGTTGCCCATTCTCTTATTTCAGCAAATGAGGTTAGCAAGATTATAGCTGCTGAGCATCCCAAGGAGAAGGAGCTATTTCTGTTGAGGGCCTGTTTCTTTGAAGGCTTGTTTCTCTGGAGTACATCTTTATATACACAAAATTTAATCTGTGATATTTTCTCATGCAAAGCTCAAGGCCCCTTTATTTGAATTTCTTTGTTATTTTTGTATTTGCTGAGTATGTGAGTATATTTATACTTTGTCTAGAAGGAATGTTTGGAGGTTTTCCCCATTGCTCCTCTTTTTGCTTTATTTGGAAAATGTTGCTTTTGTATTTGCAACTAGTGAGCTGTTTGCAAATAAAGATACACCTGTAAACTTCAGCAGCTTTGTACTTCCTCAGCAACACAAAGTAGCTTTAAACTAATCTTCACAGGTTTACAGCTATTTTTGTGTTGCCAAAACCATCATAGCATACTACTGGTGAATTTGCCCCAGTGCTTTCAATTGATCGTTTTAAGATCTTCTGGACATTGGGCATAGATAAGTTTATAATTTAATAACCTCTTTCTTTCACTTTTACTTTTATTTTATATCTCTAGGATAGCTGATGTACTATCTGAATCCTGAAGATCATCTGAAATCCTCAAGAAGTTAGTTTGGATATTATGATTTACTTGAAGCCTTGAGACAGGAACAGAAACTGAAGGTCTAATTCTGCAGTGATTATGAAGACAACCTGGAAAAAGGAGGAAGTTGATGGATAGACATTAGACTTTACTGTCATTTCTGGTTTATATAATTAATGAAGGCAATGTTTCTGATAACACACAAAAACAAAATTTCAGCCCCCAATAATGTAAGGAGTTTTCAGAAACATAGTAAAGGAAGAAACCCTTTCCTTCCTTTTCATTGAGTTGTACCTGTTTTTCTCTGAGGCTTTTGATAGATCTCTAATGTTTAGGCTGTGGCTGTTTTCTGGCAAGCATGATATGCTTCTTCTTAAAAGCAGTTGTCTTCCATTATCCATTTCCTGCTTCGGTTACTATTTCTCCTACATTGTGTATGATCTCTCATGGAAGGAAGGGATTTTTTTCACATTGAGGTAATGGAAGTGTTCTTATGGCCAGAGTGTTTGTTAGTAGTGAGGGTGGGGTTGGAAGTTCTCTACATCAATGACAGCCTCCCAAGGCATTTTGGCAGACTTTCCTTGTTAGCCCTGCAGAACGTGGTACTGCCACTATGGGAGCTGACACCCTTCGTACAAAGAAAAGGAGGACTTGTGGCACCTTAGACACTAACCAATTTATTTGAGCATGAGCTTTTGCAGCTCACGAAAGCTCATGCTCAAATAAATTGGTTAGTCTCTAAGGTGCCACAAGTCCTCCTTTTCTATTTGTGGATACAGACTAACACGGCTGCTACTCTGAACCCTTTGTACAGGTGCAGCATTTCTCCCTTGCGCTGCTTTTCTGTCTGCTATGTAAAATGGCAAGGCCAGGCCTCCTCTTTAGGGGTCTGGTGGTGCTACCCACTGCTGGTCTTTATGCACAAGAAATGGAAGCCAAGATTGTGGTTGCACCTGTGCAAGGTGTGTGGGGGAGGGGGGGAGTTATTGGGTCCTTTATACAGCCACGCAGGGCTATTGACAATGTAGCCCAGGATTTTTTGGCTATAACTTCAGCTGGAATGCATCAATGGCATTCTGCTGATGTACATTAGTTCTAGATCTTGCCCATTGTGCCTCTTGTGAGGAGTCTCATCATTCTGACTGTGTTTTCCTCCTTCATTTGTCCATTCTAATGGTATGTCTACACTACGAAATTAGGTCGAATTTATAGAAGTCGGTTTTTTAGACATCTTTTTTATATAGTGGATTGTGTGTGTCCCCACACAAAATGCTCTAAGTGCATTAAGTGCATTCACTTGGCGGAGTGCTTCCACAATACAGAGGCTAGCGTCGACTTCCGAAATGTTGCACTGTGGGTAGCTATCCCACAGTTCCCGCAGTCTCCGCCACCCATTGGAATTCTAGGTTGAGATCCCAATGCCTGATGGGGCAAAAAACATTGTTGCGGGTGGTTTTGGGTACAAGTCATCAGGCCCACCCTCCCTCTATGAAAGCAATGGCAGACAATCGTTTTGCGCCTTTTTTCCTGGGTTACCCATGCAGATGCCAGACCATGGCAAGCATGGAGCCCGCTCAGCTCACTGTCACCGTACGTCTCCTGGGTGCTGGCAGACACAGTATTGCATTGCTACACAGCAGTAGCTCATTGCCTTGAGGCAGCAGACGGTGCAATAGGCCTGATAACCATCGTCATCATGTCCTAGGTGCTCTTGGCTGTCTGGGTGATGTCGGTCAGGAGCGCCTGGGCAGACATGAGCACAGGGACATAAATAGGAGTGACTCAACCAGGTCATTCTCTTTAGTCCTGCCGGCAGTCGTATTGCACTGTCTTCTGGCAAGCAAGCAGGAAATGAGGATGGCTAATAGTCCTATTGCACAGTCTGCTGCCAGCCTAAGATGTAAAAGATAGATGGAGTGGATCAAAACAAGAAATAGACTGGATTTATTTTGTATTCATTTGCTCCCCCCTCCTTTTATCCCTCCCTCCGTGAAATCAATGGCCGACAATCATTTTGGTGAGATCTGTCAAGGGCACCTTGAAAACTTTAATGGAAATTCAGTCCTGCCTGGCACAGCGGGGAGAGGGATAGCTCAGTGGGTTGAGCATTGGCCTGCTAAACTCAGGGTTTTGAATTCAATCCTTGAGGGGGCCATTCTGTATGACAGTTGTTTTTGTTTCTCCTTGATGTAAAGCCCCCTCTTTGTTGATTTTAATTCCCTGTAAGCCAACCCTGTAAGCCATGTCATCAGTTGCCCCCCTCCATCAGAGCAACGGCAGAAAATCGTTTCACACCTTTTTTCCTTGCAGACGCCATACCACGGCAAGCATAGAGCCCGCTCAGATCACTTTGGCAATTAGAAGCACATTAAACACCACGTGCATTATCCAGCAGTATATGCAGCACCAGAACCTGCCAAAGCGAAACCGGGCGAGTAGGCGACGTCAGCGTGGTGACAAAAGTGATGAGGACATGGACACAGACTTCGCTCAAAGCAAGGGCCCTGGCAATCTGGGCATCATGGTGCTAATGGGGCAGGTTCATGCCATGAAATGCCAATTCTGGGCCCGGGAAACAAGCACAGACTGGTGGGATCACATAGTGTTGCAGCTCTGGGACGATTCCCAGTGGCTGCGAAACTTTCGCATGCATAAGGGCACTTTCATAGAACATTGTGACTTGCTTTCCCTGTCCTTAGGTGCAAGAATACCAAGATGAGAGCAGCCCTCACAGTTGAGAAGCGAGTGGCGATAGCCCTGTGGAAGCTTACAACACCAGACAGCTACCGGTCAGTCGGGAATCAATTTGGAGTGGGCAAATCTACTGTGGGGGCTGCTGTGATGCAAGTAGCCAACACAATCAAAAATCTGCTGATATCAAGGGTAGTGACCCTGGGAAATATGCAGGTCATAGTGGATGGCTTTGCTGCAATGGGATTCCCTAACTGTGGTGGGGCAATAGATGGAACCCATATCCCTATCTTGGCACTGGAGCACCAAGCTGGCGAGTGCATAAACGGCAAAGGGTACTTTTCAATAGTGCTGCAAGCACTGGTGAATCACAAGGGACATTTCACCAACATCAACGTGGGACGGCCGGGAAAGGTACATGACGCTCGCATCTTCAGGAAAGCTGGTCTGTTTCAAAAGCTGCAGGAAGGGACTTTATTCCCAGACCAGAAAATAACTGTTGGGGATGTTGAAATGCCTATAGTTATCCTTGGGGACCCAGCCTACCCCTTAATGCCCTGGCTCATGAAGCCATACACAGGCAGACTGGACAGTAGTCAGGAGCTGTTCAACTACAGGCTGAGCAAGTGCAGAATGGTGGTAGAATGTGCATTTGGACGTTTAAAGGCGTGCTGGCACAGTTTACTGACTCGGTTAGACCTCAGCGAAACCAATATTCCCACTGTTATTACTGCTCGCTGTGCGCTCCACAATATCTGTGAGAGTAAGGGGGAGACGTTTATGGCAGGGTGGGAGGTTGAGGCAAATCGCCTGGCTGCTGGTTACACGCAGCCAGACATCAGGGCAGTTAGAAGAGCACAGGAGGGCGCGGTGTGCATCAAAGAAGCTTTGAAAACCAGTTTCATGACTGGCCAGGCTACAGTGTGAAAGTTCTGTTTGTTTCTCCTTGATGAACCACCCCCCGCCCTTGGTTCACTCTACTTCTCTGTAAGCTAACACCCTCCCCTCCCCTGTTCAATCACCGCTTGCAGAGGCAATAAAGTCATTGTTGCTTCACATTCATGCATTCTTTATTAATTCATCACACAAACAGGGGGATAACTGCCAAGGTAGCCCGGGAGGGGTGGGGAAGGAGGGAAGGACAAGGCCACACTGTACTTTAAAACTTAACTTAAAAAATTTAAAACTTATTGAATGCCAGCCTTCTGTTGCTTGGACAATTCTCTGGGGTGGAGTGGCTGGGTGGCCGGAGGCCTCCCCACCACGTTCTTGGGCATCTCGGTGAGGAGGCTATGGAACTTGGGGAGGAGGGCGGTTCGTTTCACAGGCTCTGTAGCGGCGGTCTGTGCTGCAGCTGCCTTTCCTGAGCTCAACTGTACGCTGGAGCATATTAGTTTGATCCTCCAGCAGCCTCAGCATTGAATCCTGCCACCTATCATCTTCAGCCCTCTCTTCAGCCCGCCACCTCTCCTTGCATTCATGTTGTGCTTCCCTGCTCTCTGACATTGTCTGCCTCCACACATTCATCTGTGCTCTGTCAGTGTGGGAGGACAGCATGAGCTCAGAGAACATTTCATCACAAGTGCGTTCTTTTTGCCTTCTAATCTTTGCTAGTCTCTGGGAAGGAGAAGATCCTGTGATCCTTGAAACACATGCAGCTGGTAGAGAAAAAAAAGGGACAGTGGTATTTAAAAAGACACATTTTATAGAACAATGGGTACACTCTTTCACAGTAAACCTTGCTGTTAACATTACATACATAGCACATGTGTTTTCGTTACAAGGTCGCATTTTGCCTCTCCCCACCATGTGGCTAGCCCCTCCCCCCACTGCATGGCTAACAGCAGGGAACATTTCTGTTCAGCCACAGGCAAACAGCCCATCAGGAACAGACACTTCTGAATGTCCCCTTAAGAAAAACACCCTATTTCAACCAGGTGACCATGAATGATATCACTCTCCTGAGAATAACAGAGAGATAAAGAACGGATGTTGTTTGAACGCCAGCAAACATACTCTGCAATGCTTTGTTCTGCAATGTTTCCCCACTATGTGCTACTGGCCTGGCATGCTCAAGTGTCCTACCATGGTGGACGGAATTAGGCTGCTCTCCCCAGAAACCTTTTGCAAAGGCTTTGGGAGTACATTCAGAAGAGCTTTATGGAGATGTCCCTGGAGGATTTCTGCTCCATAACCCAGACGCATTAACAGTCTTTTCCAGTAGCTGTACTGGCTGTGAATGCCAGGGAAAATTAATCATTAAACACTCTTGATTTTAAACCATGTATACTATTTAAAGAGGTACACTCACCAGAGGTCCCTTCTCCACCTGGCGGGTCCAGGAGGCAGCCTTGGGTGGGTTCAGAGGATATTGGCTCCAGGTCCAGGGTGAGAAACAGTTCCTGGTTGTTGGGAAAACCAGTTTCTCTGCTTGCTTGCTGTGAGCTATCATCAATCATCATCATCTTCCCTGTCCCCAAAACCTGCTTCCATGTTGCCTCCCTCTCCACTGATGGAGTCAAAGCATATGGTTAGGGTAGTGGTGGCTGAAGCCCCTAAAATGGCATGCAGCTCATAATAGAAGCGGCATGTTTGGGGCTCTGACCCGGAGCAGCCATTTGCCTCTCTGGTAGGCTTGCCTCAGGTCCTTAAGTTTCACGCGGCACTGCTTCGGGTCCCTGTTATGGCCTCTGTCCTTCATGCCCTGGGAGATTTTGACAAATGTTTTGGCATTTTGAAAACTGGAACGGAGTTCTGATAGTACGGATTCCTCTCCCCATACAGCGATCAGATCCCATACCTCCCATTCTGTCCATGATGGAGCTCTTTTGAGATTCTGGGACTCTATCATGGTCACCTCTGCTGATGATCTCTGCACTCACCTGCAGCTTGCCACGCTGGCCAAACAGGAAATGAGATTCAAAGTTTGCGAGCCTTTACCTGTCTACCTGGCCAGTGCATCTGAGTTGAGAGTGCAGTCCAGAGAGGTCATGATGGAGCACTCTGGGATAGCTCCCAGAGGCCAATACCGTCAAATTGCGTCCACACTACCCCAAATTTGACCCAGCAAGGCCGATTTCAGCGTTAATCCCCTTGTCGGGGGTAGAGTAAAGAAATTGCTTTTAAGAGCCCTTTAAGTCGAAAAAAAGGGCTTCATCATGTGGGTGCAGGGTTAAATCGATTTAACACTGCTAAATTAGACTTCAACTCCTAGTGTAGACCAGGCCTAACTGTAGGCACCCTCAGTACTGCTGAAGCAATAATTCACCATATTTTGAAATTCAATAATTGGATTTGTTGAAAAAACAAATCTCATGTGCTTTGCTGTCATCAGTCTGATCCCCTGAACCATCCTCTTGCTTTGAACTTCTCTTGTCACTTTCTGAAGCCAGTTGCCATGATTTACAGTACAGCTTGTGTCCAAAAACCTCACCGGAAAAGGCCATTCTCATGCTGGCATTTCCTGCACTTTTCAGCAACAACAACAAAATAAACTGTGGTAAAATAACCCAGCTATATGAGGCTGAAAGCAAATAAAAACATTTGTGGTTGTGGAGGGATGCTGACTATGCCTGAAAGAGGTTACATCCCTTCTCTTGCCCACCAGAGGTGTTACTCTTACAATAATGTTCCCTGCTCACCAGTTTGCTTGCTTTTTTAAATCCACACAATAATCCTAAAAAGAGGAAAATAGTGTGTAGTATATTTTGAAAGGGCTATCTGTGTATAGTTTTTGGGTAAATCAAGCATCCAGCACTTGCTATGTCATGCCTAGTTGGTATAAATGTTCAATGGAAAAATCTCCTTATTCCTCCTACTCATGCTACTGTATATTTCTCAAGGTATTGAAACATTCCTAAGCAAAACAAAGAAAGAAACTGTTTGGCATGTTTCCTTACCATTATCAGCTATGGAATGGCATTGTGACTCTGTGGTTAGTGCTGTGGGCTACTTGCTCTGTCAGAGATTCAGGTTCATTTTTGTGTTCTGAGCTAGATGCTTCTTGAGTCGCTTCTTAAGCTTTCTCAGCCAGGAGGTGTTGAGAATAACGCAGATCTGTCACTTTCTGACCCTGGGAAGGAAAACAATGCTTCTCTAAATCATTGTCTAATATAATGGAGCTGGTGAGCATCAGACTGGTAGATTACCTGACCAGGGGTGGGTTTTGAGCAAGGAAATGTGAACAGAACAGCATAGTGAGGGTGTCACCATTGAGAATATACTTTTAGGGGACTCTCATAACATGAAAATATTTAAATTCACCTGGTTGTATTAGGAGCATGAAGTTTAGCCCAGACCCAGTAAAACCCTATGTCAACCAATATTACATACATAGTGTCACATAACTCTAACTGAGCCCCTATAAAGCAAGACTTCAGGTACATTCCAGTTAGTCATTTCTCTCTTTTCCTGAAATTTTTCAGAAAAAAATTTCTTTTGTCTTTAGAAGTGGAGTTCCAGAACATACCCTGATTTAAAAAAAATGTTTCTTTTAAGAATCACTGAAACAATGAAGCAGAAAGCTTAAGGTACCAAACCAGAACAATTCATTTGAGAGCCTACAGTAACAGCATCTGCTTTACCATACAACCAAGTATGGAACCTAATCCTGCTCTCACTGAAATCAATGAATGTTTTAACATTCTCTTTTATAACATACTCATCACTTTTCTGAGTAGCTGACTTCAGCAGATGAATAGAATATGCCTAGTTTATCTCAGATTGAGTTCACAGTATCAGCTGTACTTTGCCACTCATTGCTTCAACCTGCATTGCATCTACCACTAACTTACAAGAATTCCCCTAGTTTCTCTTTCTCTATGATGAATGCAATTTCTGTATGCAAATATGTGCTAGCCCAAGGGTTGGTATAGTACACATCTGCTTTTACACAAGCAGTATATATTTTTTTCTCTAAGTCTCATTAAAGAAGCTGAGTTATTCAAATATATATTTGTAATTGTGAGTGAGATTCTTATTCTGGCAAGAATTCCTCATGTCTGGGGGAAAAAAATATAACCTAAAATTGTGAGTTTTTTTAAAGTAAAATGCCTACTACACATATAAGACAGTTCTTTTATGGTAAGCATGATCAATCTGGTTTACCATATTTTTAGTTCTAGCAAATCATAATTGGCCTTGCAGGAATATTTTGCTACTGAAGAGACAGAAATAATACAAGCTCTCTCCACAGCTGCTGCTTGTCAATAGTGTTGCTGTAACAGCAACATGTTTAAACAATCTGGGATGACAGGAATTCTATTTCCTTTCTCTCTCCAGGTGGGAACCACTCCCCACACTTTCCATGATTAAAGAGAATGACCCCTATGTCAGTGGCCCTAGAATTAGGAAATATAATAGCACCTCATCGTAATGGCAGTCCCAGGAAAATTAGTTAGGGTTGCAGTGAATGAAAGTAGATGGTGTTTGTTTGGTGTGTGCAACCAAAATGTTCACTTTGTCAGTCCTACGTCTTTAAACCTATAAATTATGCATGTAAAGGTGTACATGGAGTACAAGTATGTATTGATGTTCTAGTTCAGTTATTAATTGCATTAATGATAACCTTGCATTTTTATAGTGCCTTTCATCCACAAGTATTTCTAAGCATGTCACCTAGTATATAAGGGCCGTTCTGAGCAATATTTCTATACAAGGATAGTTTTCCTATTCCTTTTTTGTTTCCTTTGTCACAACAGGTGCATTAGTTGCATGGTAGTAATTTTTTTTTAAACTGACCAAAAATATATGTGTGAGGTCTAGATGATTGTGTACAGACAGATATTACAAATGAATAAAGAAAACTTCTCCATCTGATTTTGCTAGATTTCTGGGAAAGTGTTGATGAAGACTATATGCTGTTCATACCCAGGGGTCAAATTCAGATATGCTTGTAGAGATCTTATTGATGTAAGCAGTGTCAGGATGAGGTCCACCCTGACATCTGGTGGTGAGGTGTGGCAACTTGTGGAAAAGAACTTCAGGGGCCACTCTCATTTGCATAGGCACACCCACCCCGCCTAGAATGAGGCCATAGCTGCCCAAATGGTCACTTTGGCTGCTGTGGGATTCCCAGTGTCTCTGTTATTGGGCAGGAAGAATAAATTGTTATTACCCTGATTATGGGAACTGTGCTTGGAACTGTACTTGGCCTTTCGTTATGATGGAGGGACTCATCATCAACTAAGTAGCACTTGCTAGGCAAGGGTCATGGGTTCCAAAACTCTGAATAGAGAGAGGCTGGGGACAAGTATTAATACTTGGTGGTGTGGGCCCCTTGGTGAGGGCCTTACATGCTAATTGCACTTCCTTCCCTCTTCACTGTGGAATATCTAGAGCTAATTTTGATTCCATTAGGAGTCTAGTTACAGGCTGCTGAGCTCACTTTGGGTTAATGGTGCACCAGCACTGAGGCTCCCCTACTACAAGCTGAATTCACCAAAGAGCTGAACTGACTAAGAGCTGAAATCACTGAGCGTTGTGTTAAGTAGTGGGGGAGCCTGAAGATATATGGTGGAGCAGTTGGCAGGATGGCTGGAGTGCCTTGTGGACAGGCTGGTGGAGCAGTTCATAGGACGGCAGGAGCTGCTTGTGGGACGCAGAGTGGAGCAGTTTGTGGGATGGTGGGAGCAGCTTGTGGGCTGCAGAGCAGAGCTGAGCGAAGCAGTTCGTGGGGCAGCTGGTGGAGCGGAGCGGAGGCCTATGGAGCTGCGGGGCAGTCAGCTTCAGATCATGTAAGGTGCCCCTTACCTCTCTCTACCCCCCTCGCCCCATCTCCACCCAGGTTGGGAGGTAAAGCTCTGCAGATAAACTTTCGAACTCTGGGGCTGCCCTGACCAGGGACAGAGACTTTTGGGTCATTTGACTTTTGGGACTTTGGGTGATTTGGGGTTGCTGGACTCAAGAACCAAAGGGAAAGGACATGCCCCAATTTGCTTGGGGTGGGTTTTTGCTCATGGGTTGTGTTATGAATCCTGTTGGTGGTGTTTCCCCAACATAATGCCACATTGTTTTTCTCTGTTATTAAAAGGCTTTTTGCTACACTCAGACTATGTGCTTGCGAGAGGGGAAGTATTGCCTCTTGGAGGCGCCCAGCGGGGGTGGTATATATTTGTCCCAGGTCACTGGGTGGGGGCTCCAGCTGGTTTGCATTGTGTTATTGGAATGGATCCCCTAGATATTGAACCCGGCCCTTGTTGCTGCCAACTCTGACGGGCAGAAGGGTTACACTGAGTTACAGTGGAAGTTGACTGTAGATGCATCCTGGTAGAACTTGCCCAAGGAAATTAAAAGCATACCATCTCTATTCTACCATTTCTAGCCACCTAGAAAGATGAAAAGAAGTTTTCTTCCAAATGGAGTTGTATGGGAGCTGCACATGATTCTCGGATAGAAGGATTTGGCATTACTTAGTGTTTAAAAAGAAACACACCAAAAAGCTACTTGCATCGAGACAGCAGAATGGGAATATGTGACCTACTCCATTTGGTAGCAGTTCTGAGAATGTCAGCGCCAGTCACAGTGCCATTCTACTAGCATTTTGCAAAACTACTATGTCATTCTGGAACTAACATTGTTTTCAGAGACAAGAGTGGCAAGAAAAACAGCTCCTATACTTTCAGAAAGTTTGGCTGGTAGAAAAAGGCATGGCAGTCAACAGTCCTGCAGTTTAAGGACCTGTTTAAGGATCCAAAACCCACTGTCATCCATAGAAAGCCTGCCTGTGATTTCAGGGGGCTCTGCATCAGGCCTTTAAGTACCAGATGTTTCCCAGCACCTGGTGACCTATATTTCTTCTTGGTTTTAAATACAAATTTCTGGTTGTCCTTAGCTGAAATAGCATGCAGAGTAGGGTATGCGGGGGAGGGTGGGGCTGTAAAAGGGGACATCAACATGACTTTATTTCTACTTCAGGCATTTTCTGTTAAATAATTTCTTAAAGAGTGACCAGTTGCCCTCTTGGTACTAATGGCTAGTATGTGGCTGGCTGAAGAACACTTGAAACTGGAAAGTGAAGATTTTGGGAATGAGCTAGACACTTTAGTCCAATAGCCTTGCTCAGCCTTGATACTGTGCTTGCATGGGCTAAAATTGCTAGCTCTCATTCTAAATTAATTTAGACTGGAAGAGAAAGAAGGAAGTTAATGGGTATGTGAACATTTAAACCAGAAATAGAAACAGCTAGAAATGTCAGATACTTTTCAAACACTATGTAAAACCCAGCAAATATAAAGCAAGACAGAAGATTAGCAAAATACAATGCTTCCTATTGCTGAAGAACCAATAAAAAGACTTCATACCAAAGGAATATATAGATTTGTTCTCTTCACTTTCCCTCTCCCCTGCTAACAAACTTATTACATATGTTATGACTGGCCACAAAGGAAAAATATGCTGCCCTGGAACTAAATTTTATACCCTATTAAGAATTCAGATCCTGGTCTAGCTGCCAAGATCTGAGATATAGACATTTTTCTTACATTTAAGAATAAATCTTTGGAAGATTAGAAAGACAAAACCAGAACATTGGAACTGATGAATGTTCCCAGGTTAATCACCCAGATAGGACTTCTTGAACATTATACTGACATTGAGTGCTGTCCCCAACCCTTAATGTTGTAAAACTGAAAGGCATATTTACAGCCCAATCCAGATGGACTAAAACAAAGTACAATTATTTCTTCTCAAATCGACCTTTAAATGCAGATTACAAATGGAATGTCTCCAAGATTCTGCTGGAAAAATGACCTCAGTTCCTCAATTGTTATACTTTCATTATGACATCCTTGGACGTGGTCTGGGCTGTGCTAATTAGTGACATGCCTGCTATAAAAGTTGGATTGGCAGTCTCATTTACAGAGCAGCAGCAGGAAGAGTTGTTATGAAACTAATTATAGCTATCAGCAGTGGTTCTGTTTTAAATGGGCTATGAACTGGGCAGCCTTATAGAAGCACCCACAAGTGAATTTGCTTTTAACAATGAACAGCTCTGTGAAAGTAAAGTAGTATAAATTTATTCAATCCATTCTGGAATGAGGTAGACAACTCTACTCTTATTTGTCCCCTGAAGTAAATTTCAGTTTAAAACTTAGGCCTTATTACAATATATTTTCCAATTGCTGTTACGCTGGTGTAAACAGAAAATAATGACATTGTACTCTAGAATTACAACAGTGTAGCTTTAGCTTTGCCCCACTACAAATGAGTTCAGAATGTGACCATATGTCCTATTTGGCTATTAAAATAATGGGGAAAATACAGTTATAGAAATAGATTATGCACTGTATGTTAGTTTGTGGGTCTCCTCACTGAGTATTTTACCTGTATGTTAATTTAATAACCCAGCAACATCTTGGACTGATAGAGAAAGCTTAACTCACCAGTCTTCCAGCGAGAGGAAGAGTCTAGATTTGTAACCATTACTATTCAGCTCTTGGTCTCTCTATTGTGACCACTCATTAATGTCAGTTGTGATTTCTTGTGCTCTGGACAGCTACCCAGCTACTGGGAACTCAGCTGAAACAACCAACTCTCTTCATATTGATCACTAAACAGCTGGCAAACTTCAGAACGGCACTGAACTAAGCATGGGATTTTCAAAGGCAGATTCAGTTTCAATGAGACATAGGCTTCTAAATGCCTAAGTAACTTCTGAAAATAAGAGTTAGGAGCCAGTTAAGTGTTGCAATACTGAACCGAGCAAGGTCTAAATACCTTTGACAACCTGGGCCTAAGTGACTTGCCCGAGATCACCCAGGAAGTCTGTGGAATAGTAGGGAATTGAACACCAGTCTTCCAATTCCAAGGCTATCCATTCCTCTGCCATTATGGAATTCAAAATTACCTGATTCGTTAATGTACCATGGGAATGACTTTAAAAAGAATTGGGGACTGGATTTGAGTCCTTTGACTACAAAGTAGCCAAAGACTAGTTGTGAATGTAAACTATTCAAAATGCCAGGAAGAGTGGTGCGGAGACACTGTATATTATCAAAGGTAATACTTTTCTTTAGGGCTACGAAAATGTCTAGAGCAATATGCCACCTTGTCAAACATTGTAATACTGCAACCATAGTAGTTGCTATTTAAAAATTAATGTTTACTCATGCTTACCAGACAGCACTATTTGAGAAACTGCAGTTATGTCCTATTCGAACTGAAGAGGGAGATTTACACACTTCTGTCTCAAAATCTACTGTTTGGTAACTGGGAGAAATGTCAACAGATGGAAGGAGATTTTTCTTTTAATCCTATTCTCATATTTTACAAGAATTGGTGACCATTGGAGCATCGGCAGGTTAGGGAATGCAACATTGACTACAGAATCAAGTCTTACATTTTTGGGGTTTCTCACAGTACACTACTGTCTGGTCAACAGCAGCTCTGACTTTGTTTACAGAGCAGCCTTCATCAAAATAAAAAATGGTGCTGATGTCCTGCTTTCAAGGACAATTCAGGAAAATAGCAGGTACCACACTCACAACTCGAATAAATGGATCCTGCTGGCCATCTCTTACGTGTAGTTCGCCTTCAGCACGGATAGCTAAAGCTGTAATTCCAGTGACGTAGTTAGGCTTTAAAAAAGTTAAAATATAGTTTCTTAAAGTGAACTTGCAAATACAATTTTTGCTGACAGCTTTAAAGGCGAATGTCTCCATTTGACCTTGACAATTATCAGTTTCCTATCTGGCTTTCTTTTTTTGTGTGTTTCACCAAGTATCACCAAGTTTCACGAAGTTTTGACACTGAAGAAGATAAATGACGAATGGTATCAGGTGTCCTTCAGTATTCTCAGCAATGCCCAGGGGTTCCATTTGTTTTTCAGTATACTCAGCACAGAGATGGGCTGTGCTAAGCACTTTATCGAATGTGTAGTCAAGGTGCCAGTGCAATAATCATCTGTGTAATCTGCCTTCTGGGAAAAAAAAATGTTAGACAAAAATCCCTTTTTTTCTCCTTTTTCTATTAGTAAAGCCAAACAGCTTTGGGAGAAACTGCAAGCATGTGCTAAAATATTCCTGAATTTCTTATGTCTTTATTTAGAGCTATTTTGGTACTCCCTGGATTCAAATAACTTAAAAGAGCATACAAGAAAAAAGCACCTTACTGATTTTCCAATATTTCTGTCTGAAAAAATACAAATTGTAAAATATTAAAAATAATAAAGAATAAGCTAAATGCAGTAGCTAGAATGATGAATGACTGAGATCTAAATATCAGGCAGTAATTCACTCAAGGGGTTCTATTGATCTCATAAACTCTGAAAGAAAAGTGTGAGTTGTTTATAGTCATCAGCACACTTTTAAAATTAAATTACTACTGTATATTTGACTCTACAGTGTCAGTTGTCTTTTCTGCATCTCTCCATTCTGTCAAAATGTGTCAAAAAGAAGAGAGAAATCTAGCTTTTGTTTCTGAAAGACTAACAAAACACATCAATAACAAAAAACCTTGTGTAAAATAATATTTAAATCTTTTCCCCTGTCTAATTTTGGTGATATCTCAAAAAAAATTGCTTGTAATCTACATGTAAAACTACATATAGTCATGTAATGACAATGGGAATGGAGTGTTCCTTTTTCCTCATGGTGGCCATTTATCATCCAATAAACCTAAAAGGACCAACATTCAATTGAGTTACATCTGGCCTAATCTGAAGTAATTCTGTTGAATTCAGTAGTGTTATAGGCATACAATTCAGCACAGAATTTGGTCCCTTGGATCAGAATTGTATGAGTAAGTGACAGCAAGCAGGCCATGTAAAGATTAGGGTACATAAACCCAATCTACTGGCTAAAGGGTATTTATGTAGCAACACAAACACTGAGGTAGGTTGGGTAGGTGTTTAGGTTAGGAAAAGAGACATAGTACTAACTGATAGTATATTAGTGATCAAGGTGCAGACCTGCCCATTCTGCCCACAAAGAGGGGGTCATTGCCTTTGCAGCAATGTCTCCCCCTCCCCAGAAGGCAGTCTCCATAAGCCCATATTTCTGTGTAGGTGTGGTGGCAGGCAGAAGAAGGGCCAAGGGAACACCGGGTGGGTTGGAGCAGAGCCAGGATGCTACACATCTTCCCCCTACCACACCTACAGAGATTTTAAAGGGAAAGTTATATAGCCTGAAATTGAGTTAATTTTCTGCATCCTGTACCCTATGTCAATATTGATATCATTATCCTATCAAGGTCCTAAATTATCATTGAGGAATCTAACATATGGATTTAAACACCTGAATAGGCAGTTAGTTGTCTAAGATTAGACTTCTATATTTGAAAATTGATCTCAATAGTATCACTTTAAGAACAAGGGATATTTGTAATTTTTGCTCACATTCTTAAGTCCTTTGACTGTCAATGCTGGGAAAACTTAATTCATTTGTTGATAAGATAACTCATATAGCATAAATGTTTGATTTAATAAGGTGGTTTGTAGCTTGTTAAAAACTCTCCATGGTACTCAGGTGTCAAACTCTCTTGTCTGTCTTTGAGAATACCCCCTACCCTTTTAGAAAAATTTTACCCACTTTTAGATAGTTATTTATTTATTTTGTGTATTATAGTAGCACCTAGGAGCCCCAGTCATAGGCCAGGACACCATTGTGCTGGGCCCTGTAAAAACATGGCACAAAAAAGTCCCTGCCCCCAAAGAGTTTATGATCAAAGTAAACATGACTCTAAACTCTCTACTCTGGGTATTTCACTTATCTCTTATCAAAATAAGAGGTAAGTGAAATGCCCGGAGTAGGGAAGATGGCCTGAGCAGTCGCTCTGTGCTCTGTGCATTAAGATCATTGTGTGAGCTGGGGGAAGAGAGCCCCCCCAGTCAGCCATGGAGCAGCAGCCACTTCTCAAGTGCACAGGAGTGAGGAAGATGGCTTCTCGTTCCGGCACTCTGCCGCTCCTGAGCACAGGGCACTCAAAGCTTTGGGAGAGAAAACTCCCCCCTTGAATGGGCTGACACAGGTGGTTTATCTCCCCACGCCTCTTTCACGATATGCAAGAAGCAGCCCTGGCAGAAGTTGTATCTGCCCGAGGCACAAGCTCGTGAAGGCTTCTTGTGAACAGGGAGGCCCTGTAGCCCCCACACCACTCAGGGCTGTAGCAAAAGTCACAAACCAGCCTAGTGTCTTTTAATAACTTGTAGCACCTAACTGAATACCAGGGGATTTTGTTTCACTGATCACTGCTGTGAGCGATCAGATGGGTGTACAATTCAAACCCTACAGCACATTCTAAAATCCACTTTCACACTGGCACTCACACTGACCAATGAGAACTGCTGGTGTAAGCATCAGATTGGAAAGGCTTTTCTTCAGCATTTTAATAATAATCAGCTGAAGGAAACACCATTTGTAAGCAATTATAACTTGACTGACTTAACCTAATGCCCGTCCTTCCAAGGGGTCTATACAGCAAAAGCTTTGTATGGGCTAGCCTACCTGAGCTAGCTACCAGAGCAGTGAAGTTAACCCACCGTGGGGTATTGAGCCAAATACATAGCCAGGGTCTTTGCCAGGATTATACTACCTATGCTGAAGCCCATGTTGCTCTGCCTTCACTGCCACGGTTACCTGTGCAAGCTGGATGCAAGCTAGTTTGGGTAGGCTAGCCTATGCAAAGCTTTTGCTGTGTAGACATACCCTAAAGTAAAGATTTTCCTTCCGGCTGTATGCCCGATTTCTGGAAATTCATTGTTTTATGAATTTGTATACAGTGATCATTTGGTTGTAACACTCCAAAAGGGAGTTGCAAAAAACTGTCCATTATAGCCTTGCAAACATTTTTGCAGCTGCTTGTCACGGGGCTAGTTTCATTGACTTCAGTGGCACTGCTCAAGATAGAGGTAAATATGTAAGGACCGTTTGCAGGATTGGCCCTATTATCAGAATTCCACTGCATATAAAAATCCCACTCACTGAAACTGAGAAATAAAGGACTAGAATTACAAGTGATGATTATGTAGTTCTGATACAGTGAAACTCCCTTTGAGGTCATTTGTTGTTTTGCTTGAGTAACAACTGTATGCTTAAACCAAATAGATATAAAATAGTACATAGAGCCTACTATTCAAAACTCATCTTCCCAATAAACACAGATTTGTCAATAATAGAAAGCATTTGCAGCTAAATTTCAGAAAGAGAAGTAAATTGGGTAGAAAGTTCCTTTCTAGAATACTTATTAAATAATGATGGCATACTACTCTGTGCATTAATGGCTGTTCCCCAGAAACTTGCCAGGCTTAAGTAATTGTCAGCAAGGACTAACAGTTCCAAGGGAAGATAAGAGTCTGCATAATGCATAAAACACGTTTATAATACATCACAAACATTCAAACAGTTGTGACTACAACACATTTAGTTCTTTACTATGGATATGCAGTAGATCTTAAGTTAAAACATTTGGTTTAGTTTGGGCTTTGATTTGGAACATTCTGATTTAGGTATTGACAAGATATCATTGGTTTTTAATCTAACTGGATCAGTTTATTCATTCCACTGTAATGCTGTTTTTCATACTGTATTTTAACCTACAGTAAGACCTTACTGAAAGAATAAAAGTTGAAGGGAGTGAAGGATTCTCAATCAATTGACATACTGCCATCAGCTTCTCAGTAATTTTCAATTCTTATGCATGAATCTCATGGCAGAGCATAAATATATTTATTGCAAAAATGTAATATATATTTATAGTAAAATATATGAATATATTTTTGCCATTTTGAAAGCCTATTAAGTCTATTGCCCAGCAAATTATTATTATTATTTTTTAAGTTCTATGGGAAGAAAAGGGACATAGAAAAGACAGAGAAGTTTTTTTATGAATTACAAATGAAAGTTTAATCCTGACAAGGCTTTATTTGTTCAAGTGTCAAATCCCATCTCTGGCTCCTCAAAAAGCCAATTATGAGAAAAGAATCTCTGCTCCTGCTGTCATTAGCAGATAGACATTGATGACAGTTTAACTTGATTTCAGCACAGCTCTTGGGCCACAGCTGCTTACCAGGCAATCTAAGTACCACTCGAACACTCAGTCACAGATTGACCTTGTGGTAATTGAGGTTATGAAAAGGCTCTTGTTCTCTAAAATCTCAAATGAACACCTCTCCCTGCAGGAGACAGCAGGATACTCAACAGTGGCAGGTCTGTTGAACCAGTAAGAACCTTTCCTCATCTCTGGCCTGTACTGGGGTCATAGTGAGAAAGTAATGTCTACAATGGGATATGAGGAAGTAGTAGATCAGCCAAATTAAAACTGAATTATTTAGACTCTGCAATTATTTTACCTTCATCATGCCACTCCCTACCACCTCCCCAGAAGACATGCTAAGTGTTTGGAAACTCATTGTTTAGCACTTTCCTCTCTGGAATCACAAGAGGGTTTTCATAGTTTTGAACATGTTGGCATTTTATCATAGAATCATAGAATATCAGGGTTGGAAGGGACCTCAGGAGGTCATCTAGTCCAACCCCCTGCTCAAAAGCAGGACCCGTACCCAATTAAATCATCCCAGCCAGGGCTTTGTCAAGCCTGACCTTAAAAACGTCTAAGGAAGGAGATTCCACCACCTCCCTAGGCAACGCATTCCAGTGTTTCACCACCCTCCTAGTGAAAAAGTTTTTCCTAATATCCAACCTGAACCTCCCCTACTGCAACTTGAGACCATTACTCCTTGTCCTGTCCTCTTCCACCACTGAGAATAGTCTAGAACCATCCTCTCTGGAACTACCTCTCAGGTAGTTGAAAGCAGCTATCAAATCCCCCCTCATTCTTCTTTTCTGCAGACTAAACAATCCCAGTTCCCTCAGCCTCTCCTCATAACTCATGTGTTCCAGACCCCTAATCATTTTTGTTGCCCTTCGCTGGACTCTCTCCAATTTATCCACATCCTTCTTGTAGTGTGGGGCCCCAAACTGGACACAGTACTCCAGATGAGGCCTCACCAATGTCGAATAGAGGGGGACGATCACGTCCCTCGATCTGCTCGCTATGCCCCTACTTATACATCCCAAAATGCCATTGGCCTTCTTGGCAACAAGGGCACTCTGCTGGCTCATATCCAGCTTCTCGTCCACTGTCACCCCAGGTCCTTTTCTGCAGAACTGCTGCCTAGCCATTCGGTCCCTAGTCTGTAGCTGTGCATTGGGTTCTTCCGTCCTAAGTGCAGGACCCTGCACTTATCCTTATTGAACCTCATCAGATTTCTTTCTTTATTCTAGAAAGGTGTGGGAGTAATGGCTTGAAAAGGTCTTATATGGTGTAAAGCACACAACCATCCGAAGTCAGCAGTTGAAGCTTCATGGAGCCAGCAGTTGAACATCTCTGGCCTTGCTAGTGATTAGCATTACAGTCAATAGGAATTAAAGTAGAGCCTTAAAATATCTTAAATCATTTAGTAATGCTAGCACTCATCTTGGCAAAAGCTCCCTGTTTACAGTGTCTCTCTATAAAGGTAAGAGTAAAGAAAATTTAACACAATTTAACTTATTTCCAGCTTCAGCAGAGTTAAAATGTTATTTTGCTTTAAATATTAAGTACAAATTGAGCAGAAGCTATAATGTGTGTACATCTTTTCTTTCATAATCTGCTAGTGGTTATTGGGCCTGATACGCCTTTCAGTCCCACTGGTGTAAATTGGGTGTAACTCCAATGAAGTCAATGAAAGATGCTGACACTGAGTATCTCTTAACTGAATTTAGGAACCCAACTTGGGGCACCTAGGTTTGAACATTTTAACCAATGTATTAAATATATGAGGCCAAATTTTATAGCCATTAATCAGCCTTAGTCAAGCAAAATCAATGGGGGTTTTGCCTAATGATGGACTGATTGTGGATGACCATGTAAGACCCATTCTCTGTTTTTTGTTTGTTTGTTGTAACACCATGTTCACAGGGAAGGGGTGAGGTCAAAATTTCCTATGCTCCAGGAATCCCCAGAAATCTTTTGGGACCTGTTACAAGCTGTCCTAACTTAGAGCAGCCTTGAAACTGCTGATTTACTCAAAGTCTGCTCTAAATTATGGCGAGAGCTGAGCTGTCCCTTGGCTGCTCTAGGGTTGAGGCAGGAGGGAAGGTAGCATAGTGTCCCCTGGGCCAGTTTCATGAAGTATTATTCAAGCATATTTGAGAATCTACCACTTTAGTAATCTATATTAGGATTGTTTCAGTTACATTTTCTTCTCTCTCTCTCTTTGCACCAAAGATAGGTAGTTATATTGAGCTTCATGAAAGGGTGAAGTAAAAGGAGAGGTTTGATTCTCCTCCTCTGTCTCTCCTTTTCTCTTTTTTCACCTTTTTTTTTCTTTTCTGTTACTCATGAAATGCAAGCAATTACACTGCCCATCTTCCCTATGTAAATAGCGGCATTTGACTATAATACAGTCAATAAAATTTCAGATAGTTCAAAACAGATGTTAGAATCCATTCCTGCTCCCACCGAAATGATAACTGCCATTCACTTTGACAGGAGTAGAGCAGGGCCAAACTATTTAACTCTTTAGTTGTTCAGAAGAGTGGTTGCAGCTGGATGTCCAAAGTGGAATCAACATTTTTTCATCCAAACATTTCTCTGAGAAATGGCTTCTCAAACAAAATGAAACTTTTTTGTGGAGAAATTTCAGTTTGGATGAATTTTTCCTGTATTTTTTCCAAAAATCTGAAATCTAATTCTTTTACTGAAAGTGAGTTGGAAAGCAATTTTTCTAAAAAGATTTCCTGTGGGAAAAAATGGCTTTTTTAAAACCAATTCCAATTGGAAGTGATCTGTCATCTTGTTTTCTCAGTGTATTGATGCTTCCTTTTATTTCTTTTTTACAGCACTCATGAAAATACACATCTCTAAGTTGCTGAGCATTAAACATGCTGAGATAGTCTCTGTTTAGGATCTGAACAGTAAGTGATGACATTGTATGGAGAGGAGGAGGGAGAAAATATTGCAGACAGAAAGCTTATTTTAATAAAGATCTACATTTAAACCCTCTGCTAGATTGTAGGCAGCCAATACTTTTCCATTTAGTGCCAAAAACTAGAGCTTATTGTGCTGATCAATACAATTTGAAGTTTAGTTGCTGACCTTTAAAAAAAAAAAGAAATATGAGACGCAGATGGCAGGATAAAATAACAGTCTAGTGCCCCTCTTTACCTGCCTTTACACTGTCCCCCTGAGGACTGTGATAGGGTCAACCAGACTCAGTTCTTCTGAAGTGAAGAACAAAAATGCTTCGTGCTCATTCCTGTGCAATATATAAATATATATATGTATATAAGCTTTTACTCCCCTCCCCCCTACACTTCTATGGTGTTATCAGTTTACACTCTGAAGCACTTTGTGGGAAATTATGAATGAAAAGATAATAAAATGGCTTCCAGCTGTCACAGTAAAACATGCACTCTGCCAACATTTTTGTCATCAATAATTCTCTCATAAACATGGGTCTCTCCTCTCATTATGCAGGCTGTCATGCTTTATTGAACCACATAATTTCACCTAATTAAAATAAGCAGTAGGTAGCTTCCTTTCTCCTCCTTTTTTTTTCTTTTTTTTTGAGCTGGACAAGTGCCAGTAATGATGTTTAGAGTATCCTAAGTGGACATCCTATTAAATATTCTTTCCCAGACTCTTCTCTGCAGTCAAACATACGGTGACTCCTGCTGCTTTCTGTTTTGTGTACTAAATTTCATCCTATTTATTTGATGAAGTAAGCACATTAGTACTCTTAGGAAAAAAGCTAAAAAAGGTTTGTTTCACAAAAGTTGGATACTGTGTAAAACAGCTGGCTGATACCAAGCCAGCAACATAAACCCTTAAGTCCCTCATAAGTGATTACACTATAAATCATTACATAATCACTCATCTGCTACTGCTGCAAGTTCTTTGTTTTGGGAGTTCTCAGATTAAAATGTTATATATATATTTTTTACCTTAGAAGAATGGCTCCTTAATTTCACCAAAGGTCCAAACTGGAATCACGTCCCAGCTGCCACATACTGTTTGGAGTAGAAATAAATCTGATCCAGCAGCGGCAGCAGTCACTACACATCAGGCAATGTGGAAATCACTTGCTAACCTGTGACATGTCACTTTAAGAGGCTGCATGGGGGTTATTTCATTCTATTGAAATACATTGTATGTGGGAATCTATATGGGCTACAAGGGCTTTTGCTAAAATAAAATCAGGCTTGGAGAAATGTTTGGTGAAAAGATTGTTGAGTTAGTGAACATGAGGATAGAGTATTATCGTGTAGATTCTCAGAAATGGTTTACTGTCACAAATAAGACTTTTGGTAGATTACCTGCTGTGTTTTCCATACACACAGATGAACAAAGATGGCAATAATGTATGTTAATAATTTATCAGAGCCTACTATGAGTCAGCTTTGTGAAGTCAATTTTATGAATAATAACAAAGTGCCACATGACATTTATTAAAGTCACAAATTTACTTTGTGCTTAAACTAAATGCTATTATTCTGATACAAAAAGGAGCTAAAATTTACCATATTTCCACTTTTTTATTCCATTTGTTCAATTCCATTAGCAGCTTTCATTTCAAAAAGATTTAAAATTACACTGAATTCTATTTATACAGATGGGTAAACAGAAAGAGAGAGGGGTCAGGAACATCAGAACACTGATATGAGTCATCATCATCTTCTACAGTGACATGACTTTCATCAATTCCCAAATATTTGGTTCATTGGACCACACTTGGACCCCTAACATGGTGCAACACCTCTTTGAGCCAACAAGAGTGCTGTCTCTGTATAGCAGGGCTGATTTTTTTCCCCTTTTATACATTCTATGGGCTTGATGCTGCAAGAATTAAGTTAATGGAGCCACTCACATGCTTAAGTGCTTTGCTGAACAGGGATAGGATTATTCATGTGCTTAAAATTAAGCATCTGCTTAAAGTCTCTCTGGGCTACGTTCACAAAAGGATCTAACACCAACTCCACTGACATTCACAAAACCACTGCTCAGCTTACCCTTGTAAGCACCTAAAGTCCCCTAGGTGACTAATTCTCTGCCTGTGGGCATGTGCAAAGCTAAGTCCTGATGCCCCCAAGCTGCTTGGTGCCCTAGGTCATGCCTAAACCCCAGTGGGATTCTCAGACTAGGTGTTCCTCCACCGGTCTCATTTCTGGGGCCCAGGGGGCATGCTCTGAGTAATACCCAATGGCCCAGTGGTTAGCACACTCCCTTGAGATGTAGGAGAGCCAATTTTGAATCCCTACTTTGCTTGATTTGAAGCAGCAACTTAATCCTGGGTTTCTTACCTCCCAGGGAAGTGATCTAACCACTAGTGTATTAAGTACACTGGGATGAGTCTCTCTCAGTCTCTCCTGCTGAAGCTGTTCCACTTTGTATAAACAATTAAATATTCATTGGGCAGGGACTTGAACCTGATTCTCCACATCCCACTGGGCTACAGAGTTAATCTCTCACTTTCTCTGAACCAATGACTATTTAATTATCTAAACAAAATGGAACAGTTGCCACAGGAGAGGCTGGGAGCAGCCCACTCCAGAGTACTGAATAACCTGGTGACTAGGTCATCTGGAGTGTGGAACTCTTAGCCCTGGTCTACACTAGTGTGTGTGTGTGGGGGGAATCGATCTAAGTTACGCAACTTCAGCTACGTGAATAATTTACTGTGTCTAGACTAGACGTGATAAATCGATCCCCGCTGGATCGATCACTGCCCGCTGATCCAGTGGGTAGTGAAGACATACCCTTAGACTCAAATCTCTGCTCCCAATCAGGCAGAGCAGGAGTTTGAAAACAGGTCTTCTATATCCCAGGTGAGTGTCCTAACTGCTGGGCTATTGGCTGTAACAGGATGGGGGTCTCTCTCTCTCTCTCTTTTTTTTTTTTTTTTTTTTGCAACAAAGAGCTGACCAGGCATAACTCCATGAGAAGTTCCTTGTGGAGCCACAATTGAAAAGCAGCATTTCTCCCCAGGCTCTCATTTCATTTAGGCCTCTACATCTGTAACCCCTCCTCCCCTTTCCTCTTAATTTCATTGCTGGCTAGTTTAGGCAGCTGCCCTCACAGATTGCTGGTTTTTGTAAATGCTTTCGTAGGCACCTGACTCTCCTTATACAATGCACAGGGAGCCTGGGCACCTCCCCCAAGGCTGTGAATTCCACTGGGTTGCAGGTCACCTAGAAGTTATAACACCTAAATCCTCTTTGTGAATCTATCCCTCTGAGTTTCAGTGCTGAGTCCCTAAAATGAGGAAAATAGAACAGAAATGTAGGACAGGAAGGGACCTCAATAGATCATCTAGTCCAATCCGCTTCACTGGGGGAGGACTAAGTATTATCTAGTCCATCCATGACAGGTGTCTAACCTGTTTTTAAAAACCTCCAATGACGGATTCCACAACCTCCCTAGATAATTTGTTCTTGTGCTTAACTACCCTCAGTTAGAAAAATTTTCCTAATGTCTAACCTAAATCTCCCTCACTATAATTTAAGTCTTCTTCTCCTGCCCTCATTGGTTAAGGAGAACTATTTATTTTCCTCCTCTTTATAACAGCCCTTTTACATACTTGAAGACTGTTATGTCATCAGTCTTCTCTTCTCCACACTAAACAAACCCAGTTTTTCCAATCTTTCCTCATAGGTCACACTTTCTAGACCTTTGATCATTGTGTGTTGCTCTCCTCTGGACTTTCTCCATTTTTTCCACATCTTTCCTGAAGTGGTGTCCAGAACTGGATGCAATACTCAGTTGAGGTCTTATCAGTGCTTCATAGTCTTAATTACAACACTCCATCTAAATACTTCCTAACTAGATATGGAACTTTGATGTCACTGTGGTTTGGTATACACCTCATATAGGCTCTCAATGGACTAATGTGGTCCTGGGAGGCCAACTAACATAGCAGGCTGCACTTGGAGGGCTAGCCAGACTTAACTGATCATGAAGCTCAGCTGGGTCAGAGCAGGCTGCGTAATATAAAGAGAGGAAGTTTGTAGCACAAAAAGGCTTATGGCTGTGTGTAATGCAGCCATTTGAATAAATCCAGCCAATTTAAAAATGAAAATGTTTGATCTGTGTGCAGTGAGATTGGGACAGTTAGTCCCAGGATATTAAAGAGACAAGGTGGATCAGGTAATATCTTTTATTGAAACAAGTTCTGTTGGTGAAAGACAAGCTTTTGAGATTTTGATCCAATAAAAGATATTACCTCACCCAACTTCTCTCTAATGTTAGATCTGACATTTTGGGCTAAAATCAGATAAAATAGTGCAGATAAGAATACTTGACAAATATACAAAGAATTTTGGAAAATAAGCAGATAGAATGTCGCCCAACAACATAAATTTCTCAATCTGTTAGGGTTAAAATGTAGGTAAAATATGTAAGTGAAAAGACTAGAAGAGATTAAGATTTATAATTATGGGGCAGTAAATTATACCTAGAAAATCATCCCTCCAGATGTGAATTTAGAATTATATAATAAAATAAAATAAAAGGAAAAGAAAAAGTTATCCTACATAACAGATAAAGTTTGAGTTTTTATGTGGTAAATGGAGTCACCATCACCAAATATATACTGACAGATATAAAGATGAGAAAATAAGTAGAGTGAGAGCAGACTTTTGTATCCCTGAGACTGGAGTTTAGAACTCTAAAAGCATATCTAAAATTTTGTGGTTATTATGACAGCTGAATTGGTGGAAATAATGTTAGTATTAAAATGCATAAGGGATATTTGACGTTGCACTCCATATGTTTTATGGAAATATGCTAATGAGTGTACATATAATGTAGCTGGAATGTGCTTCATGCAAAAGGTCTCTTGTAAGGTATCATTACAAAGGCAGGGCAACAAATGTGGACCAAAGAGAAAGAACGGAACGTTTCTATGAAGTTTTGGAAAGCGTAGGGGACAATTTCCTGGCGCAAGTGCTAGAGGAGCCAACTAGGGGGGGCGCTTTTCTTGACCTGCTGCTCACAAACTGGGTAGAATTAGTGGGGGAAGCAAAAGTGGATGGGAATCTGGGAGGCAGTGACCATGAGTTGGTTGAGTTCAGGATCCTGACGCAGGGAAGAAAGGTAAGCAGCAGGATACGGACCCTGGACTTCAGGAAAGCAGACTTCGACTCCCTCAGGGAACGGATGGCCAGGATCCCCTGGGGGACTAACTTGAAGGGGAAAGGAGTCCAGGAGAGCTGGCTGTATTTCAAGGAATCCCTGTTGAGGTTACAGGGACAAACCATCCCGATGAGTCGAAAGAATAGTAAATATGGCAGGCGACCAGCTTGGCTTAATGGTGAAATCCTAGCGGATCTTAAACATAAAAAAGAAGCTTACAAGAAGTGGAAGGTTGGACATATGACCAGGGAAGAGTATAAAAATATTGCTCGGGCATGTAGGAATGTTATCAGGAGGGCCTTGAGCTGCAGCTAGCCAGAGATGTCAAGAGTAACAAGAAGGGTTTCTTCAGGTATGTTGGCAACAAGAAGAAAGCCAAGGAATGTGTGGGCCCCTTACTGAATGAGGGAGGCAACCTAGTGACAGAGGATGTGGAAAAAGCTAATGTACTCAATGCTTTTTTTGCCTCTGTTTTCACTAACAAGGTCAGCTCCCAGACTGCTGCGCTGGGCATCACAACATGGGGAAGAGATGGCCAGCCCTCTGTGGAGATAGAGGTGGTTAGGGACTATTTAGAAAAGCTGGGCGTGCACAAGTCCATGGGGCCGGACGAGTTGCATCCAAGAGTGCTGAAGGAATTGGCGGCTGTGATTGCAGAGCCATTGGCCATTATCTTTGAAAACTCGTGGCGAACCGGGAAAGTCCCGGATGACTGGAAAAAGGCTAATGTAGTGCCAATCTTTAAAAAAGGGAAGAAGGAGGATCCTGGGAACTACAGGCCAGTCAGCCTCACCTCAGTCCCTGGAAAAATCATGGAGCAGGTCCTCAAAGAATCAATCCTGAAGCACTTGCATGAGAGGAAAGTGATCAGGAACAGCCAGCATGGATTCACCAAGGGAAGGTCATGCCTGACTAATCTAATCGCCTTTTATGATGAGATTACTGGTTCTGTGGATGAAGGGAAAGCAGTGGATGTATTGTTTCTTGACTTTAGCAAAGCTTTTGACATGGTCTCCCATAGTATTCTTGTCAGCAAGTTAAGGAAGTATGGGCTGGATGAATGCACTATAAGGTGGGTAGAAAGCTGGCTAGATTGTCGGGCTCAACGGGTAGTGATCAATGGCTCCATGTCTAGTTGGCAGCCGGTATCAAGTGGAGTGCCCCAAGGGTCGGTCCTGGGGCCGGTTTTGTTCAATATCTTCATAAATGATCTGGAGGATGGTGTGGATTGCACTCTCAGCAAATTTGCGGATGATACTAAACTGGGAGGAGTGGTAGATACGCTGGAGGGGAGGGATAGGATACAGAAGGACCTAGACAAATTGGAGGATTGGGCCAAAAGAAATCTGATGAGGTTCAATAAGTGCAGGGTCCTGCACTTAGGACGGAAGAACCCAATGCACAGCTACAGACTAGGGACCGAATGGCTAGGCAGCAGTTCTGCGGAAAAGGACCTAGGGGTGACAGTGGACGAGAAGCTGGATATGAGTCAGCAGTGTGCCCTTGTTGCCAAGAAGGCCAATGGCATTTTGGGATGTATAAGTAGGGGCATAGCGAGCAGATCGAGGGACGTGATCGTTCCCCTCTATTCGACATTGGTGAGGCCTCATCTGGAGTACTGTGTCCAGTTTTGGGCCCCACACTTCAAGAAGGATGTGGATAAATTGGAGAGAGTCCAGCGAAGGGCAACAAAAATGATTAGGGGTCTGGAACACATGAGTTATGAGGAGAGGCTGAGGGAACTGGGATTGTTTAGTCTGCAGAAAAGAAGAATGAGGGGGGATTTGATAGCTGCTTTCAACTACCTGAAAGGGGGTTCCAAAGAGGATGGCTCTAGACTGTTCTCAATGGTAGCAGATGGCAGAACAAGGAGTAATGGTCTCAAGTTGCAGTGGGGGAGGTTTAGATTGGATATTAGGAAAAACTTTTTCACTAAGAGGGTGGTGAAACACTGGAATGTGTTACCTAGGGAGGTGGTAGAATCTCCTTCCTTAGAGGTTTTTAAGGTCAGGCTTGACAAAGCCCTGGCTGGGATGATTTAACTGGGAATTGGTCCTGCTTTGAGCAGGGGGTTGGACTAGATGACCTTCTGGGGTCCCTTCCAACCCTGATATTCTATGATTCTATGATTCTAAGTATGTCCCAAAATAGAGGATACTCTGAAGTTATGCAAGAATCAGTGAAGTCCTTAGATTTAAACTATTAACTGGTCACTGTGGCTTGAATAATTTATTTTTACTGAATAGACATAAAAATGGATTACATAACGTGTAATGTTAAAGAAACAATTGATCACCTGATATGGGAATGCAGGGTGAGTTCCCGGGGAAGACAGGTCTTTTATGAAGAATTTATGGTGACAAAATACACTAACAGGGGTTTAGTGAGAGTATAGGAAAAGTGGCGTAACATTAGAAAAGCTTTACTATGATGATTTATAAGAATATAGAGCAGGATAAGACTGTAGTGACATGAATGTACTAGAATATAATTGGTGGTGGTTATAGGCTCAGTAGGTGAGTCTGCTTCACCATAAAACATAAGAAAAGGGCTGTAAGGAGAGAGTCTGTTGTCATTCTCTGGGAAGAGAGGGGTAGAGAGGCAGAAGCTCTGGGGAAAAAAGGAAGCTCTGGGATCCTAGCCAGGCCAGAAGAAGGCTGGGAAGAAAAGTTGGGTGACAGGGGAAGGGAACTGGACTCTGAGACAAGGGTAGGATTGGGTGAGGTCTTTGAAAAGGGAGTTAAGCCCTGAACAAGGAGCAAGGCTAGGAAAGTTGGGCTAAGGAAGAAGGCCAGTATGAAAGGGGAAAGGAACACTAGAGGGTTTTGGATGATGGAGCTTGTGCCCTGAGACTGTCCCTGAAAGGAGAAGGCAGCTGGGAAGAAGAAGACTCTTAAAGCAGGCCTGGGAGAAGAGAAGCTTCAGAGAAGATGTCCTGAGGGTCAGTGTCTCAGGAGGAGCTGGGCCCCCAAGGAGAAGGCCCTGGGAGGCAGCCCTGTGATAGAGTGAAGAGGGACTCTGCAGAGCCTGAAGTCGTGTGAAAAGTGTGCAGAGGATTGTTTCTGGTAAAGACAGAAAAGTTTTTGTTCATTTGAGTTAGGCCATTATTAACCCAAAGGGATGGGCTAAATTGTGACCTGGCTGGAGGACCAAGTCACAGGAAGAGAAATGACTGCAGTGCCAGTTGGTAGGGGTTGTCAGGTAAGGAGAGACCCATTACTGGCCACTAGAAGGCACTCCAGCAGTGAGTTCACTATCTTGAAAACCCCCATTCCCTTAGCATCTGAATACCTCACAAGAGTCTTTCGTGTACTTGTCCTGAAAACACCCCTCTGTGATCCCAGTGCTCTTATCCCCTTTTGCAAGTAGGGAAATGAGCCACAGAGAGGTTAAGAGACTTGCTCAGAGTCCTAGATCACATAAGAAGCCTGTGGTGGAGCAGGGACATGAACCCTAGTTCCCCCAATCCTAGGCAGGTACCCTAACCACTATACCATCTTTCCTTTCTTGGTTTTTTGTTTTCCTTGTGTATGTAGATAATGTATCTTGGGCAGGTGCTGTCCTTTAATATGTATTTGTACAGTACTCCTATGGGACCTCAGTAGAAGATTTTATTGTTAAGAACAGTAGTAGTAACATTATTGCATTTGTACAGAAATGGATGAACGTATCTTGTATATTCCTCATTCATTGTGTTTGGATGAATGCACCAACAAAAATCAGGATAATTTGTTCTTTGGAATAAGGAAATCTGGGTGTATGGTGGTGGTTGCTTTGTGAATTTTAGGTGCCAGTGCTGGAATCTGTAAATGAGCCTTGTGTGGGATGATGGCATTTTTGCCGTTTTCACACCTTAATAAGAAGTAGAGTTTCATGGCTCTTTTGAAGCTCCCCCAAATATTAGATGTTCATACATTTTTGTTGTGTCTACTTCTAAAAGCTCTAGTGGCATAAGGGAGTGATTAATTATGCCCTGCTTCATCTGTTCCATGAATCAGCAAGACATGTGATTTTATAATTGATAAAAAGTCTTTATATTGGCACAGCATGTTTAGTCTGTAATATTTAATAACTGACCAAAATACTCATTTACTTTGTATTTCCTCTTAAACCTTTGTAATGGCAAATTAATGCTGCCTTTGTATTTTAAACTAGATAGTGGAGGGTTGTAGTGTCCTTCCTCTGATCAGTAGTAACTACTTTCAGTGAATAGCAAATCTAAATTTCAACTCTCCACAGCAGAATGGTTACTAAAATGATTCATAGTGGCTTGAAAGTATTTAAGAACAGCATTTAAGCACTTTATCCAAAGCCCATTAATGGAAAGATACTGGTGTGTGTAATAATTGATTATTTGCCTTAAACATACATACTAGTTCCACATAGCTGTGTATGTTTGTCATTTTAAATTAAAAAGTGCTGGGGTAATGAAGAGAGTCTATATTTATTTGTATCCCATCTAATACAGCAGGGTCCTTTGGGCACCATTATAATATAGATATTTAGTAGTATTAATAGTGACATTCTAATATCTTGATTCTGACTCAGAATCATAACACCATAAGTGTTGTGAGTGAAAACACAAAATGGAGAAATTGAGCTTTAATCAACTTCTCTGTACTTTTGAACTCATTAAATTAATCCTGGCTGAGTAATACTTATGTCAATTACTATTTCCTTGATCCTCTGCACCCTCCTAGAAGGTCTTTTCTGAAGCCATTCAGCTTCCTCTTAAGCTGCCTCCATCTTTCACCAATATTTGATTTAACAATCATTTTTCATCAGCTTTTCTGCAAAGCCCACTCTAGGGGGCTTAACCTTGCCTCTTAGGGAAGTATTGGAATAAAAATAATGATGTCCTATTAAAGTTATTCCTAATAAGACCATTTCATCTCTGCCCTTAGGTACCCTTCAGAAACAATATGCTAATACGCGATAGATACCTTTCCTAGGGTCTGTTGCTGACACTAGTGTGCTGAGGTACCTTCTCCTTTGTCTGTTTTCTATCAGTCTGTACAACTTCTCTATTCTTACATTCCCCTCTTCATTCTTCTTTTTAAATGTTTGCTTCTTTGTTTCCTTTCCCTTAGTGCTAAGGAAAACAATATCTTAGAAGATGTCATGGATCAAAAATAAAATGGCAGGGTGTTATGCAGAGAATTACCGTAGCTTAAGGATAATAATTACCTAAAAGAGTCAGAAAGGAATTTCCTATTTTATAGCACTGCATAATTGGCTAAGTGAGTTACAGGTTTCTTTCACCTTGCTCTGATACTGGATTAGATTTTTTCTTGTACTTAAATCTTTGCTGGAGGAAATGATAAAAAAAATGATCTAGAAAGAGGCACTTATGAGCCCACAAAATGCATTTTCTTCTGTGTGGTTGATAAGAGTCCTTTTGATAAAGGTTGGCTAGATGAAAGCCATTCTGATAATGCCAAGTGATATGTATGAAAGAACTCTACAGTAGTTCGTTTCTAAGCCAGGCACTGCTCACAGGAGGAACTCCCAGGATGTGAAATGACATTGATAGCATTCTTCACTAAGATATTGGCAATGTTGTGAATTTCCCTTCAGATCTAGAACTTCTCCTTGAACAGTAAAATCAACTTCAGAATGACAGGAGAAAAACAAAACGTGAAATGCTATAATTTTTCTCAGGACATTGCACATTTTAGTATAGCCCCTATTTCGAGTCTGTCAGCTCCTGGAACTACTGACTTTCTAGAGGGTCCTATCCAATGGACTACAACAATAAAGACTACCAGAGGTGTCGGTCACCATTTCCAAGCAATCTTGTGTGGAGACAGAATGCATTAGAAACTTGTATTGTAGCTTGTCAGGAGCATTATTCATAGATTCCAATGCCAGAAGGGATTGTCGTGATCATCTAGTCTCACACCCAGTATAACACAGGCCATCAAACTTCCCCAAAATAATTCCTAAAGCATTTTCTTTAGAAAAAAAATCCACTCTTCATTTAATAATTGTTAGTGATATGAACTCCACTAGAACACTGGGTAAATTATTCCAATGTTTAATTAATCTCACCATTAAACATTTACACCTTCCAGTCTGAATTTTTCTAGCTTCAACTTCCAACTATTGGATCCTATTATACCTTTGTTTGCTAGATGGAAGAACCCATTATTAAATATTTGTTCCCCATGCAGATACTTATTGATTGCAATCACATCATACCTTAACCTTCTCTTTGCTAAGCTAAATTGATTGAGCATTTTGACTCTATCACTATAAGGTATGTTTTCTAGTCCTTTAATCATGTGTATGACTCTTCTCTGAACCATCTCCACTTTATCAACATGTGTGTTGATTTGTGGGCACCAGAACAGGACACAATATTCCAGCACAGGTCACACTAATGCCAAATACAGAGGTGAAATAACCTCTCTACAACTACTCAAGATTACCCTGATTATGCATCCCAGAATCACATTAGCTCTTTTGACCACAGTGTCAGACTGGGAGCTCATGTTCTCCTGATTAGCCACCAAGACCCCCAGATCTCTGAATGCTGTTACTAGAATATATTTTAAGACCATGTAAAGGGGATAAACAGATCTGTCCGTGACAAAGGAATGAGAGTTTACCTCAATTTACATATTAGCAGTAAACAAAGCTATGGAGCTCAACTAGCCGGGGTTATCCTGATCCTGAACTTGAAAAACAGAGAAGTAACATGATTCCTGAACCCCAGAGAGACACAGGAGACTGAATCCCACAGGAGGCCTACCTGACTTGTAAAACAAAATCATTCCTTGAGGCACTTGAGGAACACAGAGAGAGACTTCATCTTTATCTTTCACCTTAGAAGAAAAAGGCACCAAGCAATTTGATCTCTGTGATGGATCCTGGCCAAGCAGGCAAGTAAAGGCTGGAAATGAAACTGCATGAGAGAAACTATCTTGAACAAAGACTGTATCTTGCTAGATTAAGTTTGAGTCTTTTAGATGTGTATTTTCATTTTTCTTTGCTTGTAACCATTTCTGTCGTTTATCCTTGTCACTTGGTATCACTTAATCCATGTTCTTTTGTTAATTATTTGTCTTGCTTTCATTATAAATCAGCGCCAAGTTCAGTAAAGTGTGTGCTTCTGGAAAGCTAGCTACTTGGAGTGTTTTACTGTCTCTGAAGAGGCAGAAAACTTAACACTTTCTCTGTGAGAACTGGTCATTGCAGTAGGATGATTTAGGGGGAAATTTGGGACTGGAAAGGTACTAAGGTAAGACTGTAAGGAATAGCCAGGTTGAGCAAAGCCAGACTGAGGCTTGTGAGCTGCTGGCAGGCTGTCGGGGTCAGAGCTCTGGACAAAAGCTGTACAGTCAGAAGATACCCCAAGTTACAAGGCAGATGGTGATCAAACTCCTTACTGGCCTGCGTGAAACCCAAAAATACCATAGGTATACTCTGAATATAGCTCTGCATTATTATATATTTAAATTGTGTTGCGGTTGCTCAGATAAATCACATGACATTGTTTCAGAGTAGCAGCCGTGCTAGTCTGTATTCGCAAAAAGAAAAGGAGTACCTATGGCACCTTAGAGACTAAGCAATTTATTTGAGCATAAGCTTTCATGGGCTACAGCTCACTTCATTGGATGCATAAAGTGGGAAGTACAGTGAGGAGTTTTTATATACACACGGACCATGAAAAAAATACACATTGTAAGGAGAGTGATCACTTAAGATGAGCTATTACAAGCAGGAGAGTGGGGTGGGGGAGAGAAAACCTTTTGAAGTGATAATCAAGGTGGGCCATTTCCAGCACATTTCCAGAAGTTAACAAGAATGTCTGAGGAACAGTGGCGTGTGGGGGGGTGGAGGACTAAACAAGGGAAAATAGTTTTACTTAGTATAATGACTCAACCACTCCCAGTCTCTATTCAAGTTTAAGTTAATTGTATCCAATCTGCAAATTAATTCCAATTCAGCAGTCTCTCCTTGGAGTCTATCCTTCAACAAAAAACTTTGAAAACAGACTGGGAGTGGTTGAGTCATAATACTAAGTAAAACTATTTCCCCTTGTTTATTCCTTTCTCCCCCCCCCCCCCCCCGTTCCTCAGATGTTCTTGTTAATCAAGGTGGGCCATTTCCAGGAGTTATCACTTCAAAAGGTTCTCTCCCCCCCACCCCACTCTCCTGCTGGTAATAGCTCATCTTATGTGTATTTTTTCATGGTCTGGGTGTATATAAAATCTCCTCACTGTAGTTCCCACTTTATGCATCCGATGAAGTGATCTGTAGCTCATGAAAGCTTATGCTCAAATAAATTGCTTAGTCTAAGTTGCCACAAGTACTCCTTTTCTTTTTATGATATTGTTTCTATTCCATGACTGAATTAGCACACAAGCAACTGCTTGTGTAACCCACACACCTTTTGGTTGTGATGTTCTATCCCGTCTAGTGGCACCGAGACCACTTAGAGAGAGAGATTAACGAGTCTGCTCTACAGCCTTAGCTAACAGCCAGTTGGCTTTTAGCTCATGCAGTAGAGGTTCATGCACTAAGCTCCAGAGGTCCCCAGATCGATCCTGCCCACCAATGACCGGGGTCTGTCAGTATCACAAGTGGGGGCTCATCTGGGATTTCAAGTGGGAAGTCTCTGAAGCTCGGGACATGCTTCCTCAGCTAGGGCAAGTATGTAACCAACACACCTCCTGCATGTGAGGTTCTGTCTCATCTAGTGGCACCAAGACCACTTAAAGAGAGATAAAATGTGTCAGCTCCGCAGCCTCAGCTAAGTGCCATCTGGCTTTTAGCTCATCCAGTAGAGGCTCATGCATGAAGCTCCAGAGACCCCAGGTTCGATCCTGCCCGCTGACAACCAGGGTCTGACGCTGTTATACTTGCATGTGTAAATATTCAGTCCCACATGTGACTGAAAAAAATCTGCTTTCTGTGAATGTTATCACATGAATATTCATGGACAGAATAGAAAAGGGGTATGAATATGACAAACAAAATAATTAGATTGGGAGAGACGATTCATGTAAATTCTTTTTTGGAGGCATTCACCTGGCTGTAATTATAATACTGTGATGACAGGCGTCCCTAGTTGATACAGTTACATATAACTTTAGACTTTATTTTTCTTAACATATAAGCATGATTTTTAGTATTTTAATAATTGCAGCACTTGATCTTGTTACACAGTACTCCTTGGAAAGAAGCTGTGGCAGGTAGCAGTTTTCACTTTGCTTTATTCTTTAC
Organism: Lepidochelys olivacea; assembly: GCF_965140295.1. NCBI lineage: Eukaryota > Metazoa > Chordata > Testudines > Cheloniidae > Lepidochelys > Lepidochelys olivacea. Next base: position 105,538,644 of record NC_140411.1, read on the forward strand.
ATTGGGAGGCAAGGGAGGCAATCATTGGAACAGGACAGCTTCCTAGAAACTGGGTATTGGTGAGTGGGCTGAGATTTCAGAAAGGAGGCATTGTTTGGCTGTGTTTTTTTTTTTTTTTTTTTGATGCCTCTAAGACAGTGGGTTCCTTACCAGCCTGTGAAATTATCAGCCAGACTGAATTAGTCTGCAGCCCTTAGTTCTGGGCTAGCCATAGACTTACGAAAGGAAAATAAACAGCTGATGTTTTGTACCCAATCATGAATCCCAGGGCTTACCCCCGGATTCTACTTCCTCCAGGACTACTGCAGGAGCCAGTCCTTTCCTGCAGCTTCTCCCTGTCATCCCCTCTCAAATGAGCCACTTGCTGACTTTTATAATAACTTAACTCCCTTCCCAGATGGTTCTGATAACTGACCAGGGCTGGGTGCCTCTGGCCATTAAAGGGGTGGGCCAAACTGTTACACTGCCTTTGTTTCAGGACTGGTGTATATGTGTAAACATATAGAATATATCACAATCTGCATTACCGATTTCTTCTCCTCTGAGCAGCTAAACGGCAAGGCCTCAGAATTCTGCTACCTAAGACTAGAATTACCAGTGCCAGCAATGGTAAACGAGTGTTGGAAAACGGGGCTACAATATTCTGAATTTCTCCATGCTGGTTTCGCATTCTTGGTTTAGAATGCAAGCTGTCCCTTTCCAGGCTTATTTTTCTGACAGCCTGAATTGCACAGTTGCTTCTTTTGTATTGCTAGCTAGCTAATCTGAGCACATTCCTCTGCTTTTCAAGTGCTACATGAGGTCTGAGCAAGTATGCAGTCTGAGCAGATGGAGTGTAGCACATTTTTTTACACTCCTGCTACTGAGTGCTTATAGAGTGTTTATACCTAAAATTGTGTCAAGTTATGTTAATTAGCACTGAAAAGATACTCTTAGTTTGAAATGTTTAAAAACATTCAGATTGTATTCTGTGTGTTCACATGGGGCCTGCTCCTACTAAAGGAAATGGCAAAGCTTACATTCATTTTGGGAGCACTCAGCCCCGTGATGTTCTTGTCCATGGTCATTGGAGGATGTTGTGTTTTCACTGAGCCCTTGGAGCAGAAGGACTTGAAAGCTGTTGAACGGTGAGTTTCTGCATTTCAGGGACAGAAAACAGGTACAGTGGATCACAGCTTCATAGGAGCCCCTTACAGAGGTGGGTTTTATGATGAGCTTGGAGAAGAATAGAGCTGCATGGATCCCTGATTTCCCCACTGAATGTTTACACTGCTGATCCATGTAGGTAAAATTGTATAACTTAGCCACTATCTATGATCTACACCAGGGATCAGCAACCTTTGGCACGCAGCCTGTCAGGGAAATCTGCTGGCTGGCCAGACCTCTTTATTTACCTGCAGCGTCCACAGGTTCAGCTGACTGCAGCTCCCACTGGCCATGGTTTGCCGTTCCAAGCCAATGGGGGCTGTGAGAAGTGGTGTGGACCAAGGGATGTGCTGGCCACAGCTTCCCGCAGCCCCCATTGGCCTGGAACGGCAAACCATGGCCAGTGGGAGCTGCAATCAGCCGAACCTGAGGATGCTGCAGGTAAACAAACTGTTCTGGCCCGCTAGCGGGTTTCCCTGATGGGCTGTGTGCCAAAGTTTGCTGATCCCTGATCTACGCCATCCCAGGGGGAGGGCATAGAAGGAACTTTGCTGCAGGGAGGCAGAATATCTGCCTAAGAGTCCTTGTGCATAGGAAGAGGAGTTTCTGCCTGCTGTACCACCCCTAGGCTTGACTGGCTAGCCCTGAAGACCAATACAAGGTGTTTATTTTTGCCATTTGCTTCCCCCCTAGAGACAATGATGGATTCATGTCTACAACATGCTATGAGAGAATGTACTCCTGGTTTCCTGGGGTCCAAAATGCTAAAGTGCTACAAGCTGCTTTTATACTAAGCATATGGTTCTCTTAAGAAGAGACATAATTTTGTTGACATGTTCTGCCTTGTGGCATATTAAATATGTTGCACAAACTAAAAGGGTGTGAAGCACTGAGGGATCTTAAAAAAACAATTTCTGGGGGAGAGATGATTTAAAGTTTCCAAAATGTTTCTTTTGTGCCTCACCTTGTACCTTTAGAATGTTTCTAGAATCCTTACCTGAACAGTAGTGAAGACAATGCCTTGCTAATGCCACTTCTAATATTTGAGATATTTCTTTTTCTTTCCAAGTATTACATTCAGAGCAAGAGTGCAACGAATCTAATACATAGTAATGGAACATGGCCATAGCCTTTCAGAAAGGTGTTCAGAGAGGGAAATAAAAAAAGAAAGGTTGAATTGTGTCTTTAGGCATAGCCCTTAAGAAGGTTGTGGTGGATACACTGCATCCTGCAGCAGTTACCCAGAGAGGCTCAGTGACACTTCCCTGAGCCACTTCTGGTTTGGAGGGGTGAGTAATCTGCTACAGACACTTTTACAGAGCACAACATCCTTAACCTCTCATATCCAATCAGCTCTGCTGTCCAGCATATTATGGGAGATGGAGCTGTAACTTTGCCCTTCTTCCCAGTTTAGGGAACAATGCATGCATAGCCCTTGCTGTCCAGCCTGTCTAACAAGGCTATACGGAGGAGTAGGTGGGATGACACTTGTTAGGGGGCTTATTCCTTCACCCACTTACTTCCCTGGTCCTTCTTGCATGAACAGAGCAACAATACCCAAAATCCAAAGGTGCAAACAATTCGATGTTTATTGGGGTGAACTTCCAGCAAGCATGATTCCAGTTTCCTTCCTTAGTATACTCCTTCCCAGCTCTGACACCACAGAGCCTTACACCTGTGTCCCTGTTCCCATTCCTGCCCTTAGCCAAACATGATTCCAATTTCCTTACCCCCATTCCCTGTTCCCATTTCCCTCACCCGCATGCCCACCCCCACCCACTTCCTCATTGACTACAGATTATATAGTAAAACTTGAGTTCGGCTTAGCTATACCTTAACCAATCATTTTCCTGAAATTTAACTAACCGATCCTAAAATATTGTAACATGATTATGTAACCAATTATATCCCACCACCTTAATTAGTTTACACCCAGCAAAATTAATTATACAACAGACAGGAACAATCACAGAACCAGACAGAGATTATACAGACAGACAATAGCAAAGTGGGAACTATAATGACAAAAAAATACAGAAGTGAGGATTTTACATCCCAGTATTGATAAGTGAGTTCTTGCCAGACAGGATGCTGTTTCCTTTTACATTTTCTAGGCACTTCCCTTTCTCTGGAGGTGACAGGCATTATCAGGACAGGATTGTATTCCTAACAGCCCAATAGCACCTTCTTTCAATGTGACTAGTTTGGAATGTGAGGATGTGACTGTTCGCTTCCTAGCTTATGGCTGCCTTTGCTGCTTAGCCAAAGGCCTTAGCCTAAGAACAGGGCCTCAAACTGTCACAGTAAGAGAAGGCCCTTACACCAGCAGACAGTGATTTTGATTCTCTTTTATACCTCTAGAACTAGCCAAGTGATAAGAATACACCTAAATTCTTAAAGTACAGGCCTTTGCAGACAGGCCTGAATATCTATATCCTAACACTCACTAAACTGTGTAAAAGCACTACACAAACTTGAGGACGAGTCAATTAGAAAAATATGTATTTCAGAACAATACTTTGCCTTTTAAACTATGGCAATAAAATAAATTTACAGTTTCTTCTGATATTAGAGGCATGATAAAGTCCTTATTCTTTCTTACTTTTAAAAAGGCATTTAAAAAAAAACATTGAAATTGCTATTGTTCTAGGTATTTTACAACCATGTAAAAATGAGGTTCCTGCTACACCTCACATACAGTCTAAATTCCAGTCATGATTTGACAAGTGAAGGTTACAAAAAAAAAGAAGGTGGACAGGTGCAGGACAATGATGATAATATGATTTTGTGCTTGTGCTTAGTTTACACACCTGTAGAGTCTGCTCTAATGAATATTACTGCAAACTATAGTACAATTGCTACCCTTAAAAATTGCCAATTTTGGCTAAGTTAATAAATTGGTATGGTTACTTCAGCATATTCCTATTTCCCCTGTATGTAGTGTAGGGACTACCAGCTTGCTGAAAATACTACAGATACTGAGATAATGTTATCATTCAAAGGTATGATTGGCAAGCTTTTAATACATCCCATGGGCTCTCTTAAATGAAACTTATCTGAGTGTTTCTCATTGTTGAAACTCAAAGCTGGATAGTGTCTGACAAGCAGACAAGTTAGCTATTGTATATAGGGAGCAGAAGACGACAACTGAACATTTGTTCATTAGGAGCCCAATCCAACTCCATTGAACTCCCTGAGAATCTTTCCACTAACTTAAATAGGAGATTGGTCAGCCCCTTGGTGGCTCTCTTCTTTGTTCATATTAAGTTCTACTACCCAAAATAATAATAAATACATAATAGTTAATTAATAACTGATATCAAATGATTCTCGGTATGAATTGTCCTGTGTTATAAATTAGAATAATATCTGTTACTCGATTGTTTCTTTATCAATAAGATATCAAATAATCTCAGTTAACCAAATTTATTAACCCCTGAGTGTTAGTCAAAGATCAGCCAGCAAAAATATAGAAAGATAAAGGTTAAATACTTTACCTTTCCATTGACTTAGGGATAAAATGAGCAGCATCAACTGTTCTGGAAATATAAGTCACTGCTGAGGAATATATCTATCTATCTTAGGCTGTTATGAGCACAAAGCTCTCCTAAATTAGTTTGTCATTCTTACTCTGATATTTTCATTCCCATGCAGTCTGCACTTGCTATTCAAGATTGTTAGACATTTGTACCTAGTTTCTAGCAACAATTATATCAGTTGCTTATTATTTTCACAGACTGTAGCAAAATACTGCTTTATCTCTGTGTATGTGAAGAACAAATGCTCTCACACAGTTTAATATATTTCATTATAGAGGATGCTAGGGAAAATAGTTCACTTTAGCATAAGTATGGATTCTCTTAACAATAAATAGGCTACATTTTGGTAACTATTATAATGCTATATAATTTCAAGTTGCAAAATCTTAACAGTTATACTTTTCTCTGTGTGGGTGGACAAGATTCAGCTACTAAATTCAAAGGCACGTGAAGGGCCATTCTTGGCCACACAGCTTTGACAACAACAACGTACTATTGACTAACCATGACTGAAGTATTACAAAAAGAAAAGGAGTACTTGTGGCACCTTAGAGACTAACCAATTTATTTGAGCATAAGCTTTCGTGAGCTACAGCTCACTTCATCGGATGTAGCTCACAAAAGCTTATGCTCAAATAAATTGGTTAGTCTCTAAGGCGCCACAAGTACTCCTTTTCTTTTTGCGAATACAGACTAACACGGCTGTTACTCTGAAACCTGAAGTATTACAGTGCATGCTACATTTATTCACAGGTGCATTCCAGTAATATAGATTGCTTCTTAAATTATATAAGGGACAGAAGGTACAGCAGGAAACTAAACTAACATTTTAACTTTTATTCTTTCAATTTTTCTGTTAGTCATTTCTCTGATACATAAGTGAAGCCAGGGGGCATGTGACCTTTTCCTTGCAAATTCTCAGCCTTGATTTCCATCCCACATATCCCAAGTAGTGCTGTTTGAGAAAAAAGATTCAGATTTGATAAATTAAATAGCAGCTGTATTGTGTACTGCAGGCCTTTGTCCTTGAATAACTACCTTAGGGACAAGGTGATCACATGTTGGGACTGTCAACCCAGAGGCAAAAGATGGTGACTTTAAACTTACAGTAGACTTGGTAGATAGCATAACATTTGTGAGGAAAAAAGCTCAGCAAAGATTTATGAGGGAGAGCTGTAGCAAGGTCTCCTTTCTCAGGCATTTCAGTGTCTCTTCAGACTGCTTTCTAACTGTGCATATGCAACTTAGTGCAAATACTTGCCTCTAATTCTACTTCTTTGAAGATACAATGGGGGTATTTAAATTCACTGACTTTATTGGACTCACTGCTCTTGGGCCATAGCTCCCTAACATGAGGTAGGTGGGAGCTTCACTAATTTGTCTCTTTGACAAACTCCACAGGCATCACTTCAACTCTTGAGCTGGAATGCAAGTTGGAAATCCAAGATGGCCCCCCATGTATTTGTGTGCCCACTACATACTCATAATGTTGATTGTTCTCCTACAATAAACCACTGTTAGATGGGTTAAGCAGAGCGAATTAAAGCTGGGCAGGAAATGGATATTCTGTTTTGTGGGAAATTCTATGACTGATATTTTTCCTTCAGAAATTGAATAAAAACAAAATGTTGAAATTTAGGGGGAAAATATAAAAAGTCATTTTGGGTTGATCAAAATGTTTCATTTTGATAAACTGAAAATGCTTGTTCTAAGTTTGCCTTCAAACATTGTGAAGTGTATTTTTATATAAAAGATTTAATTTTGAAATGAAAAACTGAAAAGTTGTTCTAAAAATGATAAAAATGTTGCAACATTATCAAAATGTTTCGTGTGTGGGTAGGGGGAATGGTGATTCTAAAGAAATTTTGTTGAGGCTGACTTGTGTTAGGGGGGTTATTCCTTCACCCACTTACTTCCCTGGTCCTTCTCGCATGAACAGAGAGCAACAATACCCGAAGTCCAAAGGTGCAAACAATTTGATGTTTATTGGGGTGAACTTCCAGCAAGCATGATTCCAGTTTCCTTCCTTAGTGTCCCCCTTCCCAGCTCTGACACCACAGAGCCTTACACCTGTGTCCCTGCCCTTAGCCAAACATGATTCCAATTTCCCCACCCCCATTCTCTGTTCCCATTTCCCCCTTTAGCAAAACATGATTCCAATTTCACCACCCCCACTCCCTGTTCCCATCCCCCCCACACTTCCTGACTGACTGCAGACTATATAGTAAAACTTGAGTTCTGCTTAGCTATCTGCTTAGCTATACCTTAACCAATCATTTTCCTGAAATTTAACTAACCAATCCAAACATATTGTAACATGATTATGTAACCAATTATATCCCACCACCTTAATTAGTTTACACCCAGCAAAATAAATTATACAACAGACAGGAACAGTCACAGAACCAGACAGAGATTATACAGACAAACAATAGCAAGGTGGGAACTATAATGACAAAAAAAATACAGAAGTGAGGATTTCACATCCCAGCTATTGATAAGTGAGTTCTTGCCAGACAGGATGCTATCAAACTAAGTTTCCTTTTACATTTTCTAGGCACTTCCCTTTCTCTGGAGGCGATAGGCACTATCAGGACAGGATTGTATTCCTAACAGCCCAATAGCACCTTCTTTCAATGTGACTAGTTTGAAATGTGAGGATCTGACAATTCGCTTCCCAGCTTATGGCTGCCTCTGCTGCTTAGCCAAAGGCCTTAGCCTAAGAACAGGGCCTCAGATTGTCACAGTAAGAGAAGGCCCTTACACCAGCAGACAGTGATTTTGATTCTCTCTTTTATACCTCTATACTAGCCAAGTGATAAGAATACACCTAAATTCTTAAGAGTATAGGCCTTTACAGACAAGCCTGAATATCTATATCCTAACAACTTGTTTTTCTAAAGGTTTCAATTTTGACAGAAATGTCATTTTGATGAAAAATTTGCAACCAGCTCTACAGCTAATGCAGAACCCTGGGTCATCATGAACAAAGGTTACAATTCCCCATGTGCACCAGTTCTGCAGCTGTTCTCCCTTCCATGCAGCAAAGCTACGGTGATTCCACTGCATTGTAAAGGCTTCTTCCTATAACCTTTTTACCTTGATAACACAATGTCACCCTATTGTTACCCCTAAATTTGGTCCCAAGGCACCCTAATAATGGCTTGCCCAGGACCATAAACCCAATGTTAATTTTTCCCCACCCAAATGTGTAACAAGGGATGGCTCACCCTACTATACGAATTGCCAGGGTTTTACCAGGAGGTTTGTCTTTGACCCACAGTGGACTCCCCAGGGTAGGCTAATCCTGCTAACCTGTGGGAGGACATGGATATAGCTCTCTGCTCCAAGGATTGACATTCAAGCAGTAATTCTTCAAAAACAAGGCATCATTTATTTAAAAGAACTCAGTTACAATACATTCAATATAGCAAGAAAAAACACACTATAATTTATAAGACATTATAGAATTCATTCATTCATTGAGAATTATACACTAAAGTGGCATAGTATAATGGAATACATAGGAGACACAGACTATATGCGGTTACAATGTAATACCTGAGGTAGATTGAGACCCTTCAGACATATGTATAAAGTATTACAGTATAATACTAAATCTACTATGATGTAACATGCAGAACTTCTATACCTATGTATTAGAGAACATTTCAACATTACGTACCAATGAAGCATTTACTATTTAACACTGACATTCTGTGAGCGCTGGACAAACAATCACAGAACACGTGGGGTGGATCGCACTCAAACTCAGGTATCCAGTTTTATTTACATGCACACCCAGTCATTCTCTAGAATTTAACATAAAATCAGACTTACACTCTGTCTTCTATCAATCCTTCTCACACGTCTCTGGTCCTTCTGCTCTGTCTAAGATGCCACTGCTGCTGTGCTCGCTGCTGTTTTTTTTCTCCGCTCTACTGTCTTTCACTCTCCTGCTGCTGTTCTGCTCTTCTCCACCACCCACTCTTCTTTGCTCCAACACCCAACCCAATCCTGCTGTCAGCCTTATATTCAGTTTCTGGCCTTCTCTGATTGGTTCACTAATTAGCATGGATCCTCCCTGCATGCGTGGCAACAGCTCAGCCAATCACCCTTGCCTGTCACTGGAGCTGAACCTCCTCCTTATCCCTCCCTTCAGGTATTTTGCAGTGAGTGGAGTCATACCTGCTGAACTTTATTTCACCCCTGTTTCTTATCTGTTATTGGTTGATTTGACCTGAATCCTCCATTCTGGATTTTGAGCTCTAAACTGTCATTATTTATTCCTTACCTAAAGCCTTAATTCTAAAACAAACTACTGTTTTATGCAAGCTAAAGCATTATGATACTGTCACCACCTTTGTTATGCCAATTGGGGGAGATAAGCTTTTAATGATGTGTCTCTCCCTCTCCAGCTGCCTCAGGGCATGTCTCTGTCCTGGGTGCTGCAAATTTTTACACAGGATGAGAGCAGCTTAAAAAAAAAACCCGCTTGTATCACTATCTCCCCTGGTGTGAATTTGAATTCTCCATTGAAGTCATTGATATATGCATGGAATTATTCTAGTGTAAATGAGATTAGAATCTGTCCCTGTTGCATTTTCATAAACAAGGAGAGTAAAAAAAAATAAAAATTGAAATATTCATTTAAGAAAATTGTTGGCCAGATAAGGTTTGCACAGGAACAAATTCTGCCCACAGACAGTTGGGTACCTTATTAAATTGTGTATGCAACCAATGGCAACCGATGGTCATAGTAAGTTAGAAAGAATGCTTTCTTGTGTTGCTTAATATTAGTATGTAGGCTTGTTTTCCAGCCTGAGATAGAATTTTGGGTTTGACTTTTTGACACTTTTGACATCTTTTACTAATATACTAATATTATACTAATATACTTATATTTACTTATACTAATATGTGCCTGGCTCTTCTCTCAAGGCAAGGTCAAGCAACCAGTTGAGAGGGGCAAAGCGGGATTGGGGAGAAGGCATAAAACACTAAAAGGCCAAAGAAATGCCTGTCCCTGACCATAGCACAACCTCATTCCTCACCCCTCCCATAGGATACAAAAGAGGTGGGACGAAGACCCTAGACTCATGACCCTCCAAACGGAACATGACCATAAGTTGTAAGGGGTGGGACGAAGGACGTGCATTGCACGTATATTTGGGCCTGCTAAGAAGGAGGAGGTGGGAAATGGAAATGGGGAATAGGAAATGGGCACACAGGCAAGGCTCTGAGGTGTCAGAGCATGGAAGGGGGATGATAGGTAAACACTCCGTGGCATCAGAGCTGGGAATGGAACACTGGGAGACAGACTCTGTTGGTGTGTAGAGCAGGGATCAGCAACCTTTGGCACGTGGCCCGCCAGGGTAAGCTCCCTGGAGGGCCAGGCCGGTTTGTTTACCTGCCGCATCCACAGGTTTGGCTGATCGCAGCTCCCACTGTCCATGGTTCTCCGTCCCAGGCCAATGGGGGCTACAGGAAGCGGCAGCCAGTACATCCCTTGGTCTGCGCTCTAACACTTAATGTAAGTGTACAATAAATAAAAATCTATACTACTGTACATGAATTTAATCATTTCACACACAACCCTGAGTGACCTTAGTAACTCTATCTTAAATCCATTGGCCAGGTCATATTTCCTGATCCATTTACCAATACTGAATTTTTTATCAAAAGCCATTGCCTTGCCATTTGTTCAAAAGAAATCAATAAAAATAAAGTGACATTTGTGTTAGATGCAGCATTTGCAGTATGATTTTTGCCATCAAAAAAAGCAAAGTTTTTAAGTAGGAACATTTTGTTACAGGAAGGTATATTTTTTAAAATATGTCCTTTTGTACAGACATTTTAAGTAGCTGTTTAAACCCCTCCCTGGATATTCAGTAGGGTTGTCCCATAAAGTACTGTCAGGCAGAGCAGCTGCAAATGGATTTGAGAGTGTACTTGTAGCCCACAGACTGGTGGAGAATGGGAGGCTCCCTGAAGTTAAAACCATACTTTGAATCCTTGAGATGAGGAGACAAAGAAATGCAATTTCCCCCAGCTATGGGGAAAATCACAATATATTTAAACAAACCAAAAAATTGAGCTTCGAATATACATTTTGCTGTCACAAGTGAAGCTTGTACACTAATGAAAACTGAACTATCCTCAGTCAGGAAGCAGAGGAATCTGTCAGCCTGTCCGTTCCTTTGGGTTAATTGATTAGTGAGCATTTTTTGCATGTAATAGTGTCAGGTAAATCCTAGACTAGATGGATTTACCTAGAATTGTCACAAGTTTTAAATGGATTGTAGCTATTCCATGACTTTTGTTGTTATTGTTTTATTTGGCACCATAAATACGCATTGACCTTCAGTAAACAAATGCACATTGGCACCAAATAAAAATGATAATCCATCTTCTCAGTTTCAGGCTAGAGTTATGAATTTGAATAATAAAAAAGATGATGTGTGCGAGCACATGCATGTGTGTGCCCATTTGCAAATATGTATCAAATTGTTGCATAATCTCTATATTTAACCTCAAACTCAATCCCACTGAGCCTTGTGTTCAAGGTTCAATACACTTCACAAATACAGTCTGTGATCACAAAAGATAGACAAACATGGACTATCTCAGTTGAAATATAGATGACCCTTCTTCCCCTACAGCTGCCATTCTGAGCTCCCCCAGCATGTCTCCATTCCCAACAAGTACAAGGACCACCTTGGAGACATCCAAGGTAAGAAGGTGGGGATAGCAATCTTAGGGTTTCTTGCAGGGGGATAGGCTAAGGGATTGAACTCAAAATTCCAAGCAACTGCTTTAAACTCCTGCAAACTGAATTGTTGATTACAATTACAATGTATTAATTGGTTTCAGAGTAGTATCCGTGTTAGTCTGTATTCACAAAAAGAAAAGGAGTACTTGTGGCACCTTAGAGACTAACCAATTTATTTGAGCATAAGCTTTCGTGAGCTACAGCTCACTTTATCAGATGCATTAATTGTGATCAAAGAATATTTATCATATTCTTCATTATTCATATATATGAACATTTTGATTGATGCAAAATTGGGACTAACAATTATCTTGCCTTATTCATAAAGAAATATATAGGGCTAATTCCATCTTTGGCAGAACTCTACTGACTTACCTGTTGGTAGATCAGTGATAAATTTAATCCACATTTTATCAGACCTAATCATATGACTTTGATCTATGTGCATTTTGAGCTTATTATAGGCAAAATTGGTAGTGGAGCCGATACTTAAGATTGCCTAACATTTGCCATCATAGGCCATTTTGCTTACAACTTTTCCAAACTTTAACGACTCAGGCTTAAATATTCCTTTACCAGGTTTTGGCCTCAGGCTGATATTATTTATTGATTGGGAAACGTTTCAGCTACAACTAGTTAGCTGTTTCTGATAATGAAACTAGGGGAAAACATGATAAAAACATACTTAGAACAGCAGAGACTTGTTAGAGCTTGGCAACTAAATTCTCCAGAGATTTCACCTGCACTAAGCATGCTCCAGTAGCCCATGGATGCAGGGGCTGAGCAAGACTTTCCGTGCAATTTCTCCTCTTGGCTGCTATGGGCTGCTGTACTACTGGGAACCAGAACTAAATGATCTCTCCTTTGCTCTCAATACTACCTCTGCACATCCAGGCAGTAGGGAAGAGAAAGAGGAAGCACCTACACTGGAATTCAGAGGGCTGAGAAGTATGGTGGGGAGAGGGGGTAGCAGGTCCTGAGAGTAAGGAGAGGCCATGCACCATGGGGATTGGATAGGAACAGAGTATGTGGGGAAAGGCAGGATCCAGAATGGAGGGCCACATAGCAGCAGAGGTGTGGATAGGAGTTGGGTTGAGGCAGATAAGAGCACAAGGGGACAGAAATAGGCTACAAATATGGGATAGAAAGGTCTATGATCACTAGAGCACACTCCTATACAACACTTGGAGTTGAACCTGGAAGTCCAGAGTGTCTACAATCTTTCATTATCAGAAAATAGCTGTGAAACCTACAAATTGTGTGCATCGTCACACATCTAGTGACTGGTCCACATAGAGGATAACAGCTTACTACTGATACCAGTTACTCCATGTGGTAGAAGTCTTTGCCATGGATCTAAAGGACTCAACCCTGCTGATGAATCAAATTAGGGTCAATATGGTTCTATATAGTGGTGTTTGTTGTTGTTGTGAGTTTTTTTGGTTTGGCTGATTTTTTTTTAATTATGAAACTTCATAAAAAACCAACTACCTGAAAAGAACATTAAGATTGCAAAATCAATCACTCAAAAGTTAGGAAATGCCAAGGTTAATGTTTCACAATTTGACAGCTTTTTGTGTATGCATTATGATACAGTCTTTAATTGCATGATCACATATTCATTATTTTTGAACCATAGTACCCTTCCTGATTCAGTGCACAGGATGGATCTGCTCTGGGTATGAATCAGAAGTGTGTAGTGAAGGAGACTGTTGTCTGTAAGACCCTTGATTTATTTCTTATAGAAGCTGGAAGGTGAACAAGGCATGTGAAAGTATGAAAGTATGTGAAAGAGAAAGTATGTTCTCAGGGTTAGTACAATTAAACATCACGCTGAAGAACTGAATACTATGCTGGCCTCTGCCACTGAGCTCCTATGTGATATTGAGCAAATCAGTTAAAATAAATATTCACACTTGACCACTGATTGGGTGCCCAACCTGAGACACTTGGGGCCCGAATTGGCAGAAGTCCTGAGTACTCATAACCACAACTGAAGCCAGTGATAGCTCTGCTTTGAAAAAAGCAGCATATAAAAATGCTAAATGCACTGAAAAATAGACCATAGATGTTTCAAAGAGACATCCAAATGTAATGGATACTTTTGACAGTTTTGGTCTTAATTTTTCTGTGGCTCAGTTCTCCATCTGTAAAAGAGGATAATATCACCTAATCTCACTGCTGTTGTGAAGATAAACTCATTAATGTTAGTAAAGCACTCAGATGCTTGAGCGTACCGTAGAAATAGCTAGGGGGAAATGAAGTGCAGTGCAGGTTTGGATAGTGTATGTTAAATAAGGCTTGAAGCCACACTCTGAATATGGTGGATACAAAGAAATATTTAATAACTGCTTATTCACTGAATCAGACAGGGAAAAATAATATGCAATCATTTAATTAGACCATCCTAATGCAAGGGCGGGGCACCCTTAATTCTGACATTTCCTAGCTCTGAGTGCTTGACTTGGCAACCTTAACATTCTTTTAAAGTAGTTTTTTTTAATGTAATGGAACATACTATGCAAGAGGAACAAGAAAAGAAAAATAAACAAGAAATAGAACAAACTGTAGCAATCTTGCCTTGTTTCCCAGTGCAAATACTTGTAAAATAATGTATTCCTAAAATTAGCCTATGCCAAGGTCAAGAAAATACTTAAATATGATCTGACAGTGGCAATTACAGTTTCTCTTACCATGAACATTCTCAAGCATACTAGTGTTTTTTGAAAGCCAAACTGACATTGAACTGAAGGTCAGACTTGGATAGTTGCTTATTTATCAACACTATTTCATTCATATAGAAGTACATTGCAAACATTGCCGCTGTCTCTTTGTCTGTGATGTCGCACCATGCATTCAAAGCTCTTTGCCGAGAGAACCTGTCAGATGTAAAATGTGCTTTCTCACTGCTAACCTGTGTTTTGATTCACCATTACATATGCCAGTCAGTTCTGTGACAAATCTAACATACCCTAAGTCTATGAAGTGTTATTATTGCTGTTTACCTGAACCTTCTCTAGTATGTGGTGTGAATAAGTTGTATATTAGTTTTCTTACACAGTAATGTTCTAATGAGTAAAGAATTCTCAGGCCTTCATTTTAGCTGATATATCCTGGCACTGTGCAGCAATGCTGCTTCCATTAAAGCAGCAAGCAAAATTTCCTTTTTTAAAACAATGTTGATATAGTTGAACCAGAAACTAAAAAAAGTCCATTTATTCTGTTCCTTTTATTGCTAATAGCATCTATAACATTGTGTTATCTCCTGAGGTGTGACATTTTATTTGTATCCAAAACATGTGAAGAAGTAGAAGCTAAATTAGCAGCATCTCTTACGAGTGTAAATCTGCAGTCTGTTTCTGCAACATTAAATTTGCAAATTATAAATTAAAAATGCATTCTGACAGTCTCAGCATCCATACTAATCTGATGGTCCGAATGTTCAAGATGTGCTTGTGATCATCTAAGTTTACAGTCAGGGGGTTTGATTTATGTGTCCTCTTTTACACATGTATTTTCAAAAGCTTTGGTTTGAAAATCTGACTGAGTTTAATTAACAGGGGCCCTGTCAGCCAGCGCAGAATTTGGATTTTCTAAAGGACTTGATGACTGTTGCCAGTTCTCCAAGATTTATATCCAGAAGTGTTTTGTGCCTATCTTTTCCTTCCTTCTATGGAACAGGAATGTGTGCTCCTCCACCCCCACAGCCTGCTCAGTCAACAATGGCATGATAGGAGCAATGGCATCTTCATCCAAGATGACAGCAATGTCTCTCCATGAAGACCCAGTGGGGCACCTGGTACTTCTGGCAGAGCACAGAACTTTCTCTTCAGGAGGTTTTGAGCCTCACGGAAAAGATGCTGATGTCTGGCAAAATGAAAGCTTTTTCAGGAACTTAAGACACCACAGGCTTGTGATGCAAAATCCTTTGAGGTCAATGGGAGTCTTTTTGTTCACTTCAGTGAGCTTTGGATCAGACCCAGACAGGAGCCTGATGTAAAGGCCAAGAAGCAGTGACCTTCATTACAGGGAAATGACAAACTAGGCCTTTGTGAATGCAGAACATCAGAGTTATCTGAGGCCCTGAGTAGCATGGCTGATTCCCTGTGCAAGAGCACAGATTTTTCAGTAGAGTCACCCAGCACTAGATGTGCACAGCTTTCTTGGCAAGGCACCCACTCAAGGTGACATCACAATCTTTAATTTTTCTGTCCCCTCTGATCAATTAATACCTCCTCTTCCCTACCCATGCCACAAGGTTCACATATGTCCTCAGCAACAATGGACCAGTGAAGTTCTCTCACTGAGTCATTCATACACCTTTCCAGCAGGTCACCATGAAACAGCTCAAGCATTTGAAGAGGAAAAAATGAAGACGAATCACCTAATTTACTTTGGTATCATCTGCCTTTTCTCTTTGATTTCTTACCTTAGTTCTTTTCCTCCGTCAGCTGGTATTTTTTGATGTTCCCCACAAACAACCTCTTCAGCACTGACCTAGCACCAAGGAAAAATCTGCCTTAGCACCTAACAAGGTAGGTGTGCCCTAGATTGGTGTAACTTTTCAGTGACTAATTCTGGCTGGGTGCTCTGACATCTATTTTCAAAATCCCTTTTGGCCATACCTACAACATACAAATATTTAGACACACCAATCCTGGTGCCTGCAGCAGCTTTGTGTGAGCTTAAGTCATCCTTCTGTCTTTTTTTTTATGCGCTTAATTCTACTAACCTGCTTGATGAAACCTCATTATTTGGGTACATACCATGCTTTGAGAATTCTAGCCATTATTTTCTATACAGACAGTACATGTCTCGGAGAAAGTTAGCAGGATATTAAAGCTGGTGTTAGCCCTCTTCAGATGCAGTGCACCATGTCACAATATATATCTTAGGACTTCTAACGGTTCATGTTAAGCGGTTACCCTCACATTAGCTATTCCCACACAAATTTGTTTACATCAGTAGCCAGTTTTATAGAGAGAGTGTGCTGTTCTAATATCCCTCCAGAATGATGAGTGCTCATTTATTTCAGGACCTGCTGCTAGTCTCCTTCAGATAAAATAATTTTATGCTAGAATAACTTCATGCAAATAAGGTTCATTCCTTGAGAGGTTTGAAGAGCCAACATATCATTTTTTTTCCAGAGAAAAATTATACAACTTGAGGAATGAAGAATAATGGCTAATTACAAAGGTAGTTTCCCACCAAAGGGGGAAGGAAATAAAAAGAAACCATAAATGTAATTTCCAACTGAAGGTTCGATTCTGCAAGACAGTGCACAAAGATACATAGATTAACCGGATCATCAATCTTTGAAGGATCAATTTCTAGACTTATCTGTTATGCTTTGTCTTCTGCAGGAGTCAGATGCTAATGACAGTTTTTTTTCTTTGGAATCAACCTGTCAGAATTAACGGAAAAATAAAAAAAAGGAGCTGTGTTGCTGGATGGCTCAGTGTAACTGATTCTGGTGACTGAGTTCATATAACCCTCCTAGTGGAGGCTTTATTATGAGGTTTAAGCTTTAGAGAAATGAAAATTATATTCTGCTAACTGGTTTCAGAGTAGCAGCCGTGTTAGTCTGTATCTGCAAAAAGAAAAGGAGGACTTGTGGCACCTTAGAGACTAACAAATTTATTTGAACATAAGCTTATGCTCAAATAAATTTGTTAGTCTGTAAGGTGCCACAAGTACTCCTTTTCATTCTGCTAACTGTATAACTTTCGCTTGTATAGATCTGCTGAATTTATGTTATTTGCTGATGCGCCTGTCAATTTCATTTGCCGTCTTCCACTAATATTAAAAAAATATATATTCTTAGTGTAATGGGGTTTTCTTTAATTCTTATGTGCTGTTGGAAAGGTTCCACTACTGAAAAATGCCAATGTTCTCCCCAAATTATGCTACTATTTAATGTGCCTTCAGCATATGTTCACTGTGATTTCCCCAAAATATTCTACCAGCTCCAAAATTCACATTCAAAACATACAGTATGAACCAAGTGGAAAATTATTTCATTTGCACCCACTCCCCTCCATTGCCTGAGAGTGAGACATTTTAGGGAATGGGAATCAGATGGGTCCTGGAAAAATTATTTGATTTTACATTGTCTACAGCAAAGGCATAATTAAGAAACCAAAAAGAAAACAACGTGTATGGGATGGAGTTAGAAAAGCAATAGCTTGAGCTGGAAGAAGCTATAAGTTCAGTCATTTCATGGCCTCTCAATGCATTGTAGAGCATTGATCTTGGAGACACTGGGGGAAATTTTTGAATCAAGTATATCCTCTTTGCACCACATTACCAATGGAAACTGATAGTGGTTCCGGCATAACCGGCATTGAGAGAATAAACCCAGCCTAAGGGTATTCACTGGTCATGTAAAGCTGGCATAGAGAGGCTCGACCGCAACCACCTCTGACGATGAAAACATAAGGGCCATAGCTGTAGTTTCTCTGTTCCCCACCAGTCTCTGACATCTGTCCAGACTCTTGGAAGCTGTTGACAGCTAGAATAACTTAGAGAAGACTTCAGGATGTTCTAACATGCCAGAGGTTTGAACCAGCACACAGGGAGCCCTCAGATCAGGGGAGCATAGAAGTGTTCTTCACTTTAGTTTTGCACGTGCACACACACCTTCTCATATGCTCTGTACGCTTCTCAACTGAGACTGAGAATCTGACACATAGTATTTCCTAAGGTAAATCAAGATGCACTGGTATTAACCAGAAAAAATATTGTATATGATGTAATTCATAAGGTGCACGAAATACGAAAATAATTCCCTGTTATTGCAAAGGATCTGAATAATGCAGATTTCCCTGATACGATGAACCAAAAAGAAAAGTTCTAAAACGGACTTTTTTACTTCCTTTCTTGAGTGCTGAGTTTCTGGCATTCTTCTTCCATTTTGGGGATTTTTTTTCACTGAAATCCTTAAGGCTCATTAAATTTAAATAAAGCAAGCTTAATGGAAGTATACAGTAGGGCTTGTTAGATGAATGTCACTTTGTTCATTACAAACTAAAAAAATCCAATTTACACTTGAACGACTGCCGATTCAATGCACTAACACAGCTCTTATTCTAGAGGAGCTAAACGTTTTCAAACATGGATAGGGGAAGCTGAGACTGTATCAAGTTTTCCCTTGGCAAGGTAGGAGAATAAAGGGGTCTGAGGATCTAATAAAAATATAAACTTCTTTTACAGAACATGACGATTGTGAATATTAGCAGATGAAAATATTTACTTTTATGTGAATGTCATCTTTTATTTTTTTTTATTTTTATTTTTTGGTGCATGCCTCAGTACAAATGTCCTGTTACTTAGTAACAACATTAAACTTCTGCAGCAGTATTGAACTTGAACATACAATGCAATGATGTAGCAATATAATCCATGTGGGTAGCTTCCTCTTTCCATCAGAATCATTACTGTAATCAGTGGGGCTCTGTGTGGCTGCACAAAGTCTGCTAGATAGATCAGATTGTAGGATCAGGGCTCAGTTCAAATATGACACACAAAAAGAATGTAATGAACTAATTAAAAAAAAGGGCAATGGGTAGGACAAGATTGTCAGTAATATCACATGGTAAAATCAGTCACATATTTTAACCCCACTACGGTCAGTTACTCCTTGCATAGGACCTCCAGTACAGAGTAGCTTGTGGGATCAAACATTTACAATATAGCTTTCTGTTTCTGCTAAACTATTATAGTCTCATCATTTATTTTTTATTATTATTGTCCACTTTCCATAGTTGACACTGCAGAAGTGTTTTAGGAAGAATTTGAAAGCCAGGAGGACAATGACTTTACAAGCAGGTGTCAGGCTATTCCATGTACAGATAGGCTTGGAAGGATTAGATTTTTATTGGTAAGTGTCGATTTCACTGTACACACATAAACCAACAATAATAACTGAAACTTTACAGATAGACAAAGTATGAAAAATACTGTTTGAGAACGTAGAGTTCACTTTAAGGAAGTTTACTTTGTATGTGTTGATGTGACATTGACAATTTCTGTTTTAACAGTTATAAAGCTTTAACCTTTTGAATCTCAACAGCTACCGTCATTAAATAATTACCCCCCTCTCCTCAATTTCCTACAATTGTGAAAATTTTAATTGATAAAAATTGGAAAAAAAGGCTTAAAATGAACATCAATATTATCTGTCAAAATAATATGCAAGAAATTGAATTCTGCCATGCCTATGTATAGGGGAACGCTGAGATGTACACATAGAGATGTTTAGACTGGCATAAATAGTGAGAATTGTAGACACTCAGTATCTATCAGGATCAAACTCAATGTCTCATTATTTTATTCTCTGTCCTCATGTATGTTTGCAACACATATCAATTTAGCATCATCTGTGAATTTAATGTGTTATTTAACCCCCCTTCTAAATAGTTAATGAAGATATCAGATAAGAAGAAAGTTGAAACTTGTTTCAGTGATATGCCCCTAGACCTCTCTCCTTATTTGATAAGTTGTCGTTCATCATTAAATATTGTTTATGGTTATTCAGCCACTTTTCATGCCATATAAAAGTGTTCATATCCAAGGTAATTTGATTTTTCAGAGTAAGATTTTGTGAGACACTACCAAATAAAAAGCACAATCGTGTTCTGCCTCTAAAAAATATAATCAATCTTTATAAACTAACACTGCTTATTTTTCATGGTTCTATTAGCCTCATTGACTCTGAGAGGGGGGACAGATCAGGCCCTAAAGAACAATAAAAAACAGAGATGATTTACTTGTGTTACTCCTTTATAATATGGTTAATAATTGAACTGTGTAAACTTTTACTTTGGGTCGAACAAAGTGTTTCCTTCAACCTGAAACACAATTTTTTGTTTCATTTTTTGAGGTTTATTAAATATGGATTTGTTAAATGTTTTGCTTGACTCTAATCTGTATTTTTGTAAGAAGTTTCAGCTGAAAAATTTCACTCAGCTCTACTTACTTCATATACAGTATCATTTTTCTGTAGTTCAATTAAATAGATAGATGAGCCTAAAATAAATGAAACTTTTGGTTTAGATTTCTGACTAATTTGTGACCAAATGTCCCTGAATTGGAAGTTCCTTCTTGTACTTATTGTGAAAATGAGTTGGCCAGAAACTCTGGAAAAAACTTTAAAACACAGACATATTTCTTTACTGATATATTTAATGACATCTACAATTAAATGGATGCTCATGACGCCCTTAATTTAGTTCATTATTGCTCCTCATAATTATTTTTAAAATTTCCTTTATGTTTATTACTTTTGCTAAAATATGGAATGTCCTATTTGACTTATATTTTTGAAAGTTCACTAGTTTTTATTTGTAATACAACCCTGACTACAGCCTTTTGTGTTAACCAGAACAGATTTCAAGTTCATTCATTGCACTCAGTGTGTAAAATGGCTTATATTAAT
This sequence comes from Lepidochelys olivacea, assembly GCF_965140295.1. Lineage (NCBI taxonomy): Eukaryota > Metazoa > Chordata > Testudines > Cheloniidae > Lepidochelys > Lepidochelys olivacea. The sequence goes on from NC_140411.1 coordinate 105,559,537, forward strand.
TTTACAAAAAAAACAAGACAGTATATTTCTTAAAAACCCAACATATTTAATTGCTGTGTGAAGTCCACAGATCAGTTGGGGAGTAATAATGCATATCATGCAAAGTAACAACAAAGAGGATGAAGGGGTCATTATTAAACTGTTACATCTACTAGAAACTTTAATCATAATAATTATTTTCATGTATGTAGTTCCTTTCATCCTGAAATATCACAAAGCAAATGATTTAAATACAAAGGTTAGTGCACCACTGCAATGCTCAGTATATGTAGGACAGGAGTTGTGGGTGGCTTGCAATGAATATCTATCCCCCTGATTCTGGTGAGGGGCAGTTAGGTATTTAGGACAGCCCTGAATTGTACAAGAAGATATCAAGCCTCAGTGGCTCACTTCCCTGGCCTTGATCTCAAGATCATATCATACTTTGATTCTGCCCCTACCCATGCTACCCTCCCACTCTGGAACATCCCATCAGCCAAAAGGCCAGCCTTAGGCTATTGTAAAATGCTGTTAAGACAGTCCTACACCATCTGAGGATTTCCCTGCACTAATGGAATCCTCAGCTGATGGCATAATTGTCCTTTGTACTACTAGAACAAGAGGCACCAAGGGGCTCACCCTGAGACTAGAATTTGATGAAAACAAGGTTAGTGAGTGGTATCCAGCTGTCCAAGGACCTGAGCACCTTTCCAGAGTAACACTTCACTTTGTTTTTATAGTTAATTTTTCTACAGCAGATCATGCTCTCATTTTATATGAGGTTTTCGGTTTGTTTGCTTAGTTTGTCAGTTTTCTCAGTAGAAAAAGATGATGGCTGAGAAATTAGGAACAGTGTGTGCAGTTTGCTTGCATAAATGCTTTTGAAATGAGTATGTAGTAGGTGCACTTTGTTGGTTTTGGAAAACTTGTTTAGGGGGCTACCATTGATAAAATAGCAACATAGGGTATGTCTACACTACGAAATTAGGTCGAATTTATAGACGTCAGTTTTTTAGAAATCGTTTTTATATAGTCGATTGTGTGTGTCCCCACAGAAAATGCTCTAAGTGCATTAAGTACATTAACTCAGCGGAGTGCTTCCACAGTACCGAGGCTAGCATCGACTTCCGGAGCATTGCACTGTGGGTAGCTATCCCACAGTTCCTGCAGTCTCCGCCGCCCATTGGAATTCTGGGTTGACATCCCAATGCCTGATGAGGCAAAAAACATTGTCGCGGGTGGTTCTGGGTACGTCGTCAGGCCTTCCCTCCTTCCCTCCCTCCCTCCACGAAAGTGACGGCAGACAATCGTTTCGTGCCTTTTTTCCTGAGTTACCTGTGCAGACGCCATACCATGGCAAGCATGGAGCCTGTTCAGCTCACTGTTACCATATGTCTCCTGGGTGCTGGCAGACGCGCTACTGCATTGCTACACAGCAGCAGGAACCCATTGCCTTATGGCAGCAGATGGTGCAATAGGTCTGATAACCATCGTCATCATGTCTGAGGTGCTCCTGGCCACCTCAGTAAGGTTGTTCAGGAGCGCCTGGGCAGACATGGGCGCAGTGACTAAATTATGAGTGACTCAACCAGGTCATTCTCTTTAGTCCTGCCGGCAGTCGTATTGTACCACCTTATGGTGAGCAGGCAGGAGATGAGGATGGCTAGCAGTCCTATTGCACCATCTTCTGCCAAGCAGCCAGGAGATGAGGATGGCTATCAGTCCTACTGCACCATTTGCTGCCAGGCAAAGGTGTAAAAGATAGATGGAGTGGATCAAAACAAGAAATAGACCAGATTTGTTTTGTATTCATTTGCTCCCCCTCCCTCTCTTCCTCCCTCTGTGAAATCAACGGCCAACAATCGTTTTGGTGAGCTCTGTCAGGGGCACTTTGAAAACTTTAATGGAGATTCAGTCCTGCCTGAAATACCAGAGGGAGGGGTAGGTTAGTGGGTTGAGCATTAGCCTGCTAAACTCAGGGCTTTGAGTTCAATCCTTGAGGGGGCCATTCTGCGTGACAGTTGTTTTTGTTTCTCCTTGATGTAAAGCCACCCCCTTTGTTGATTTTAATTCCCTGTAAGCCAACCCTGTAAGCCATGTCGTCAGTCGCCCCTTCCTCCGTCAGAGCAATGGCAGACAATAGTTCCGCGCCTTTTTTCTGTGCAGACACCATACCACAGCAAGCATGGAGCCCGCTCAGATCACTTTGGCAATTAGGAGCACATTAAACACCAAGCGCATTATCCAGCAGTATATGCAGCACCAGAACCTAGCAAAGCGAAACCGGGTGAGTAGGCGACATCAGCGCGGTGATGAGAGTGATGAGGACATGGACACAGACTTCTCTCAAAGCACGGGCCCTGGCAATGTGGGCATCATGGTGCTAATGGGGCAGGTTCATGCCCTGGAATGCTGATTCTGGGCTCGGGAAACAAGCACAGACTGGTGGGACCACCTATTGTTGCAGGTCTGTGATGATTCCCAGTGGCTGCGAAACTTTCGCATGCATAAGGGCACTTTCATGGAACTTTGTGACTTGCTTTCTCCTGCCCTGACACGCAAGAATACCAAGATGAGAGCAGCCCTCACAGTTGAGAAGCGAGTGGCAATAGCCCTGTGGAAGCTTGCAACACCAGACAGCTACCAGTCAGTCAGGGATCAATTTGGAGTGGGCAAATCTACTGTGGGGGCTTCTGTGATGCAAGTAGCAAATGTGATCAAAGATCTGCTGATGTCATGGGTAGTGAGTCTGGGAAATGTGCAGGTCATAGTGGATGGCTTTGCTGCAATGGGATTCCCTAACTGTGGTGGGGCAATAGATGGAACCCATATCCCTATCTTGGCACTGGAGCACCAAGCTGGCGAGTACATAAACGGCAAGGGGTACTTTTCAATAGTGCTGCAAGCACTGGTGGATCACAAGGGACGTTTCACCAACATCAACGTGGGATGGTTAGGAAAGGTAAATGACGCTCGCATCTTCAGGAAAGCTGGTCTGTTTCAAAAGCTGCAGGAAGGGACTTTATTCCCAGACCAGAAAATAACTGTTGGGGATGTTGAAATGCCTATAGTTATCCTTGGGGACCCAGCCTACCCCTTAATGCCCTGGCTCATGAAGCCATGCACAGGCAGACTGGACAGTAGTCAGGAGCTGTTCAACTACAGACTGAGCAAGTGCAGAATGGTGGTAGAATGTTCATTTGGACATTTAAAAGTGCGCTGGCGCAGTTTACTGACTCGGTTAGACCTCAGTGAAACCAATATTCCCACTGTTATTACTGCTTGCTGTGCACTCCACAATATCTGTGAGAGTAAGGGGGAGACATTTATGGGGGGGGGGAGGTTGAAGCAAATTGCCTCACTGTTTGTTACATGCAGCCAGACACCAGGGTGGTTAGAAGAGCACAGGAGGGTGTGGTGCACATCAGAGAAGCTTTGAAAACCAGTTTCATGACTGTCCAGGCTCGGTGTGAAAGTTCTGTTTGTTTCTCCTTGATGAACCCCCCCGCCCCTTGGTTCACTCTATTTCCCTGTAAGTTAACCACCCTCCCCTCCTCCCTTTGATCGCCACTTGCAGAGGCAATAAAGTCATTGTTGCTTCACATTCATGCATTCTTTATTAATTCATCACACAAATAGGGGGATAATTGCCAAGGTAGCCCAGGAGGGGTGGTGGAGGAGGGAAGCACCGGGGCGGGAGGGGGTGGAGGATGGAAGGACAAGGCCACACAGCACTTTAAAAGTTTAAAACTTTAAAACTTATTGAATGCCAGCCTTCTGTTGCTTGGGCAATCCTCTGGCGTGGAGTGGTTGGGTTGCCGGAGGTCCCCCACCGCATTTTTGGGCATCTGGGTGAGGAGGCTATGGAACTTGGGGAGAAGGGTGGTTGGTTACAGAGGGGCTGTAGCAGCGGTCTGTGCTCCTGCTGCCTTTTCTGCAGCTCACTGCAGCATACAGTGGAGCATATTAGTTTGATCCTCCAGCAGCCTCAGCATTGAATCCTGCCTCCTCTCATCACACTGCTGCCACCTTACTCTCTTCAGCCCGTCACCTCTCCTCCTGGTCATTTTGTGCTTTACTGCACTCTGACATTGTCTGCCTCCACACATTCATTTCTGTGGCACATTCATCTGTGTGTGTCAGCGTGGGAGGACATCATGAGCTCAGAGAACATTTCATCGCGAGTGCGTTTTTTTTTTTTTGACTTCTAATCTTCACTAGTCTCTGGGAAGGAGAAGATCCTGTGATCCTTGAAACCCATGCAGCTGGTGGAGAAAAAAAAAAGGGACAGTGGTATTTAAAAAGACACATTTTATAGAACAATGGGTACACTCTTTCATGGTAAACCTTGCTGTTAACATTACATACATAGCACATGTGCTTTTGTTACAAGGTCACATTTTGCCTCCCCCCACCACGTGGCTAGCACCTCACCCCTCCCTCCTCCCCGTGGCTGACAGCAGGGAACATTTCTGTTCAGCCACAGGGAAACAGCCCAGCAGGAATGGGCACCTCTGAATGTCCCCTTAAGAAAAGCACCCTATTTCAACCAGGTGACCATGAATGATATCACTCTTCTGATATCTTGGGAGACAGGCCAGCCCTTGCCTACAGACAGCCCCTAAACCTGAAGCAAATACACACCAGCAACCACACACCACCCAACAGAACCACTACCCCAGGAACCTATCCTTGCAACAAAGCCCATTGCCAACTGTGCCCACATATCTATTCAGGGAACACCATCCGGGGCCTAATCACATCAACCACACTATCAGAGGCTCGTTCACCTGCACATCTACCGATGTGATATAAGCCATCATGTGCCAGCAATCCCCTTCTGCCATGTACATTGGTCAAACTGGACAGTCTCTACATAAAAGAATAAATGGACACAAATCAGATGTCAAGAATTATAACATTCATAAACCAGTCGGAGAATACTTCAATCTCTCTGGTCACTTGATTTCTGACCTCAAAGTGACAATCCTTCAACCAAAAAACTTCAAAAACAGACTCCAATGAGAGACTGCTGAATTGGAATTAATTTGCAAATTTAATACAATTAACTTAGCCTTGAATAGAGACTGGGAGTGGTTGAGTCAGTATAATAAGTGAAACTATTTCCCCTTGTTTATTTCTCCCCCCTCATCCCCTCCCCCCCCCCACTGTTCCTCAGACATTCTTGTTAACTCCTGGAAATGTGCTGGAAATGGCCCACCTTGATTATCACTTCAGAAGGTTTTCTCTCCCCACACCCCACTCTTCTGCTGGTAATAGCTCATCTTAAGTGATCACTCTCCTTACAATATATATTTTTTCATGGTCTGTATGTATATAAAATCTCCTCATTGTACTTTCCACTTTATGCATCCGATGAAGTGAGCTGTAGCTCATGAAAGCTTATGCTCAAATAAATTGGTTAGTCTCTAAGGTGCCACAAGTACTCCTTTTCTTTTTGCGAATACAGACTAACACGGCTGCCACTCTGAAACTCTCCTGAGGATAACACAGAGAGATAAAGAACGGATGTTGTTTGAATGCCAGCAAACATACACTGCAATGCTTTGTTCTCCAATGATTTCCGACTACATGCTACTGGCCTGGAGTGGTAAAGTGTCCTACCATGGTGGACAGAATAAGGCTGCCCTCCCCAGAAACCTTTTGCAAAGGCTTTTGGGGTACATCCAGGAGAGCTGTGAATGCCAGGACAAATTAATCATTAAACATACTTGCTTTTAAACCATGTATACTATTTAAAAAGGTACACTCACCAGAGGTCCCTTCTCCACCTGGCGGGTTCAGGAGGCAGGTTTGGGTGGGTTCGGGGGGTACTGGTTCCAGGTCCAGGATGAGAAACAGTTCCTGGCTGTCGGGAAAACCGGTTTCTCTGCTTGCTTGCTGTGAGCTATCTACAACCTCACCATCATCATCTTCCTCATCCCCAAAACCTGCTTCCATGTTGCCTCCATCTCCACTGAAGGAGTCAAACAACATGGTTGGAGTAGTGGTGGCTGAAGCCCCTAAAATGGCATGCAGCTCATCAAAGAAGCGGCATGTTTGGGGCTCTGACCCGGAGCAGCCATTTCCCTCTCTGGTTTTCTGGTAGGCTTGCCTCAAGTCCTTAAGTTTCATGCAGCACTGCTTTGGGTCCCTGTTATGGCCTCTGTCCTTCATGCCCTGGGAGATTTTGACAAATGTTTTGGCATTTTGAAAACTGGAACGGAGTTCTGATAGCATGGATTCCTCTCCCCATACAGCGATCAGATCCCGTACTTCCCGTTTGGTCCATGATGGAGCTCTTTTGCGATTCTGGGACTCCATCATGGTCACCTCTGCTGATGAGCTCTGCACTCACCTGCAGCTTGCCACGCTGGCCAAACAGGAAATGAAATTCAAAAGTTTGTGGGCCTTTTCCTGTCTACCTGGCCAGTGCATCTGAGCTGAGAGTGCTGTCAAGAGCGGTCACAATGGAGCACTCTGGGATAGCTCCCGGGAGGTCAATACTGTCTAATTGCATCCACAGTACCCCAAATTCGACCCGGCAAGGCCGATTTCAGCACTAATCCCCTTGTCTGGGGTGGAGTAAGGAAATTGATTTTAAGAGCTCTTTAAGTAAAAAAAAAAGGGCTTTGTCATGTGGACGGGTGCAGGGTTAAATCGATTTAATGCTGCTAAAATCGACCTCAACTCCTAGTGTAGACCAGGGCATGGAAAGCTGGGAAGCAGCAGAAACAGAAGCTTCTATCTCATTCCCTGTTATCAGGAGGCACATGTGATAATTGCTAGCAAAGTGGAATACCCAGCTGGAACTCAAAGTGATTTTTTTCCTGTACTTTAGCTTTATTTAATTGTTGTATTTCCACAAGTTCTGTTCTGGAATTAGGCATAACCAAGAGAAAGCAAAAAGTTTCACAGCTAAATGCTGTGAAGCGTTAGGTTTCTTAATCTTCATTTAGGCACCTAAGTAAGCGTAGACTAATTTTCAAAGATGTGGATTTTATAAATCCTCAGCAACTCTGAAAATTAGATTACTTCATTTAGTTTCCTTAAAAATATGTAGTTAGGGCCCTAAATTTAGGCATCTATGTTTGGAAATTTTAGTCAAAGTTCTTTGTTCTTCATATTTAGTCTAAATTTACCTTTATTTCTTGTTGTTTTTTTTCTTTTTTGAAAATTTTGGTAATCATGACAGAAAATATTTAGTATACAAATCTCAAGTGAAATATGAATACCAGCTGCTCAGTCCAACAGGGATAGTATAATATAATTAATTTTAATGCAAAGGTGATATACTTATTAACTAATATAAATTCTTTGACAGTCACAATAAAGGCCATTTGCAAAGCATAATAATGGTTTAAAAGACATTAGGTTGGCTGTTTTAGTACTATTGATACTAGCTTCAAAGATATTAATCTCATTATTTCTAATTATACCACTGTGTATTCCTTAAAGGCCCTCCTTGATGCTAATATCCTTCAGATATTCATATCATGTCCCCCAGATAGTTATCATTATTTAGTCAAGCTATATGTATTTAGTGCTCTCATAATGTTTCTTCATAAATCAATCCACCCAGCCACTTCTTTTTCTCGCCCCTGAGCTTCCTAAAATTTGACAACCTTTCAGGTACTGAGGAGCCCAGAACCAAATTCAGTCTTCCAAGTGCTGTGTCACCAGAGTTATACATAGTAGGACAATTAACTCTGTGCTGCACTCTTGATACCTCTGTGAATACTCCATTGAGCCCAAAATCTCAGAGGAATTTATAAAATATATAAAAAACATAGTATAGTATATACATGTGGACAAATTGGAGAGAATCTGAAGCAGAACAACAAAAATGATAAAAAGTTAGAAAACTTGACATATGAGGAAAACTTAAAATGGGCATGTTTAGGCTTGAGAAAAGAAGACTTATGAGAGAATCTGATATGTCTTCAAATATGTTAAGGGCTGTTCTAAAGAGGACAGTGATAAATTGTTCTTCCTGTCCACTGAAGGTAGGATCAGAAGTAATGGGTTTAATCTGCAGCAAGAAAGATTTAGGTTAGATATTAGGGAAAACTGTCTAACTGTAAGAAAGTTAAACTATGGAATAGACTTCTCAGGGAAGTTGTGGAGTCGGAGGTTTTTAAATACAAGTTAAACAAAAACCTGTCAGGAATGGTCTAAGTTTCCTTGGTCCTGCCTCAGCACAGGGGGCTGAAATTAATGATCTCTCAAGATCCCTTCCAGTCTTACATTTCTATGATTCTATAACTAAAAAATATATATCTTCAGAAAACTCAAACTTTCAAAATGAGAGTCAGCAGAAGGAGTGACATATTATAACTGTCCTTTTAACATCTTTGGTACCACTAGATCAAGTTCAATACCTAAAATGAGATACAGCAAAAAAAATATTAACTTCAAGTGTGAAGTGTAAAAAGGTGGTAAAAGGGAAGAGTCAGATAAACTGAAGGCAGAAGAGTTATTACAACAAGATTCCTTTGAGAACAGAATTGTTTCAACACACATTTAACTAAATTATATTCTCTAAAGACCACTGAGTTATTGTGCTAATTCCAGCAAGTCTTTTAAATACAGGTAAAAGATGGATATTAGATTGTTGATGTTACACTGGAGTCTATTTATCCTGCAGCAATCCCACCTTATTCCATGAGGTGACTGGATATAAAAGTTGGGTCCTTTTAGTATCTGAATGGGACTCTTGCATATGTTCAGCAGAATGTTGTGCATGCCAATCTCTTCATATTTGAACTATCTCAACATGGTTTGATGTAGAACTTAGGTTGTTGCTCACAACACTTTTTGTAAGAGTAGGTGTGTTAATCTCTGTATCCAGGTAAAACTTACTCAAACTTTGTTAGTTTAAACTAGAGATGAATGAATCCAATGAAGTCTGAGGATCTGTGAATCTTCTTCAAAGAAATGTTGAATATATTATGTATAGGATACATAAAATGAAGCCGTTGCCGATAGGCCTGGAACTCCAATATCCACATTCCCAGGGTAGGTGCTGCAAAAGTAAATATATGTCAGCAATCATCTTCTTACTAAAAGGGAGCCACTATTCTGTACAGGAAACTCTTTTGAGAGAGCTCATACTAAGGCCTGGTCTACACTGGGGGGGTGGTGGGGATCGATCTAAGTTATGTAACTTTAGCTACAAGAATAATGTAGCTGAAGTCGATGTGTCTTCACTGCAGTGAGTTGACTGCTGCTGCTCCCCCATCAACTCCACCTGCACCTCTCGTGCTGGTGAAGTACAGGAGTCGACAGGACAGCACTCGGGCATCGATTTATCACGTCTAGACTAGATGCGATAAATCAACCCCCGCTGGATCGATCTCTGCCCTCCGATCTGGCCAGTAGTATAGACATACCGTAAGAGTCCACAGAAGTGGGTGTGGGCTTGAATTCAAGGTCAGTGCGGCATTTACAAAGTGATATATGGATGCCTAGGGTGACCATATTTCCCTATGCTGAATATGGTAAAATTACTCATATTCAAGCGAGTTCAACAGCAATCAATTGTACAAATGTTCAAATTAACATCAGGTTGACTGAGCCCCTGTTAAAAAGAAATACTGCATCATTGGATTCTTTTTATTTACATTCTTATCTTTAAGACTTTAGGGTTCACACGGGGAGGGGTGACACACACACCCTACCCCCACACACACACATGGGGAAGGGTGTCACACACACACTCCCATACACATCTGTCACGCAGGGCGGGGGGTGACCGATCCAACCCTCCCTGCCTGGCACTCTCTGCCCTCTGGGCCTGACTGAGCCCCCAGGAGGTACCTGGCACAGCTTCTTCCCGAGGCAACGCTGTGGGGGGGAGCATACAGAGTCACATGTCCCCCATCACCAGATTTCTTCCAGGGTTCACACCAGAATGTGGCCACCAGCAGCCTTTTGGCACTGTGCGGGACGGAAGGGATGGGAGCTGCTCTGCTTCCAACCACAGGGGTCGTGGGGAAGGGATGACCTGGCCTGTGTCTTTGCAGAGTTCAGGTCTTCCCCCCCTGCACTGCTTCCGTGTGGCTGGAACCAGCTTGTCCCTTCTGGCCTGCACAGTGTTGAAAGGCAGCTAACATCTCCAGGTTGCTACTGGTCACCGATATAACCCAGCCACCTCCTGTCCCCTGGCTACAGCACGGGCAGGAAGGAATTAAGCCCTAAGGCTGTATTCTGCCCCAGGACCCAGGAAACCTGACTGCAGGGGCTTCAGCGAACCCGGTCAGAGAGGTGCCTAGGGAATGGAGCAGCCCCATGCTCCCTGGGGGCAGAACCCACAGCTGGAGGGTGGGGGTGAAGAGGATGATAAGCCCCTGCCCCCGGGGCTGCTGTGGAGCCTGCAGGGTCAAGGCGCAAACAGGCTGGAAATTTCTCCCCCCACCACCACTCCAGAGCTTAGCTGAGGGTCATAGAGGCTTCTCAGTCCAGCGCTGTCTGGGGCTTTGACACATGCAGGGCTCAGCTCTTCCTGTCCAGCACCCTGGGCTGGAGGGTCTTGAGATTTCCCAGGGCGCCAGCCCAGGCAGAGGTAATATGGGAAAGAAGGAGCCTGCCAGCCAGGTTGCTGGTGAGCTCAGCGCTCTGACCAGGGGCTGATTCTTTGCACAGTGCTGGGAGCAGGATGCGCCCCACCGGGGAGGGGGAATATGGAGAAGCAGCAGGGCTAGGGGCGGGGGCAAGGGACAAAGCAGGGAGAGGTCAGTGAGAGGGGAAGCAGGTAGAGGGCTGATGGGTGGGCAGCATGTAGCCGGCTGCCTCCTGGTGCCTGCCCGCACTCACCAACCACTGCAACTCTCAGCCAATGCCAGCCAGAAACAGAATAGGGGCTGGGGCCCTGCTCGCCAACAGCCAGCGGGCTGTGGGGGCTGCCCTGATGGACCAACAGGGAAAGCAGCCGGTCCCATGCATTGCCTCTTCACCCTTCCACCAGCCTTACACTCCCACCTCCATTGTCGGCCACTGGTGCCCACCACTCACCGCTGGTGGGCAGGTGGCTGGCAAGCAGGGATCCAGCCAGCATCAGGACCCACCAGTACTGATAGGGTGGAGACATAAAATACAGGACAATTTGCCCATTTTTAAGAAAAATTCAGGACACCTGCAGGAGGGCTTAAATACAGGACTGTACCTCTATGAATGCCTAGATCCTAGTGACATGTCTGCAATTCCAAAGATAGTTTCATCAGGGAGGCTGTGCTGTGTGCATGCATTTTTTTGGTTGGGCTGATTTTGTTTGATGTAGAAGGAGGTAATATAGGCTGTGCACTACTGTATTTGTTTATATGTTTTGCAAATTGATGGTAAGAAGTGAGGTTTGACCCTCTTGACAGCCATCATGAGTTGACATGATGCCAAGAAAACATACCTGGAGTTCACTGCTGGAAGTGTTGGTTACAAGAGTGTTTGGCAGGAAGCGTGTCTGGGTCAGAGATGCTTAGCCTGACCATGACTGAAAGGACTCTTCAGTGGTACAGTCCAAAAAAGTAGTGAAGATATAGAAGTCTCTCTGGGGATGACAATATCTGCCTGTCTGTGGAGCTAACCTCGGTGTGTTATATATGAAGAAGCCTTTGGCCGTCCCTAAAACACTTCGGGATCTTTTTCAAAGAAGGTGCTAAATTAATGAAATAGCATTGGAGCCAGAATAGTAGTAAAGAAAAAGTTTCCTCAAATACTCATTCAGAATTTTAAATTGATTTGCTTTGTCATGTTCACGTCCCTCTTTTATGTTCACTTTCCATTTGGGTTTTAATGGGACTAATATTCACAGAAGCCAAATTTTAAATTTTCATACATGAGCATTAATATGAGAGATGCTTGTGGGCTCGTCCAATCATTGAGTAGAAACAATTCTAGTTAATTTATTTGACCAATCACAATTAACAAATACATCTCAAATAGCAAGTATCAAAAATCAAATGTGCACAGGAAAATTGTTCATGATCAATTCACAGAGTAAAAATATTCCAAAAAAGAAATAATCTAATAATTTAAGGCAATGCAAGATGCTTGTAGATATTTCATGTACATTGAAAAAAATTGCACCCCCCACAGCCTCAAAAGCAGGGCTCATTGTGTGAAACTGCAGGAGGAAAATGGTTGCTGCTCTTATAATGGGGGGTGGGAGGTGTCCCCTCTCTTCCCACCACCTCATGAGAGCCAGCTTCTTGCAGTTTGGTGAGGGTGCTGGTGGTTGGGGAGAGACTTGGGAGACAATAGAAGCGGTAGGAGCTCTCTAGCAGCCCATTGGCTTTCACATATTGGATCGGAGGGCATATAAGCTTTTTCCCTACTGTCTGGATGCCATTCTGAGCTGGACCAGCAGCTCCCGCCTCCCAGGCATGGTATTAGTGTAAGACCAGGTTTGGGGGCCTGCTATTGTTAGGTTTTGGGGACTGCAAAATATTTTTTTCCAGCTTGGAGAGGATGGAATAGGTTTTGTTTTTCTTCACCTTCCCTATAGCAGCCCAGGAAGCCAATGAGTAGGAGAGGAGATAAGTTGTCACAGCTTGTCATGTGTCCAGTGAAGATATTTTTTTAATAGGGGTCCAGCATTGTGGAAGGGATGAGAGCTATAGTCTGATTAATTATTGCAATTATAAAATTATTTATTGGGGTGCAACATAAACCTGACACAAGAGGTTTTTTTCACGCAGCTACTTAGAGTTAATTAAGAAGATGAAATTAGAGAGATTTTATGAGCTTTAGTAAATACAGACACATATAATTGAAATCATAGGAAAAATCAATATACATATGAATAAGATAAGTACAGTAAAGAGGTTTCCTGCATTGATCATACTTTACAGATTTACATTGTGCATACTTACAACCTTATGAAATCTATAAGATGGAAGGAAAAGTAAGTGCCAATCACCCCAAGAGGATGGTGCTGGGTCAGTCTTCCTATCTGGTTGTCCCATGTCATCCCATATCCCAACAACAGGCTGGATAACTACATCTTTTATACAACTTCTCAATGGTGTTGGAACAATGTCTACAGCGGGGGTGCTGAAAGCCCTATATATGACGGAAACAACTTCAAGCCAGGGGATGCTGCCGTATCCCCAGCACTTCTGGTTCCAGCATCCCTGCAACTTTTCCTATTTCACCCACACAAATCTGGAACGATATTTGATAAGGTTTTGGCCCCTTCCTATGTGTGGTATTCTGGCTAACCATAGCTAAACTTCTGACCTTTAACACTTCACTTGCTTTCATTAATGTCCCAATAGTTTTGATACATCAGTGCAGTTAGCTTCATTGTTACCTTATTGCAAAATTACCCTAAGATGTTACCATATGTTTGTTTGTGGTTTACCTGTTTATCACAAAATGCATTGCTAAAATTTCACATTATATATATTGCTAAATTTTATAACCAATAGGCCAGGTACACAATAATCACATTAGCTTATGCCAGCTGTCAACTTCTACGCCTCACTGTAAGCCCTTAACACGTAATACTTGAAATCTATAGTGAAGCCTTTTTTTAATACATATATTTTGGTTCTTCAGCTTGCTGTTACAACTTCAGTAACTTCCATTATTATTTCTATAGGCATGCTTAGCAAATAGATTATGATTTATCCAAAACCATATATCATTCAAGATAAGGTCAGTGATTAGCAGGTCTGATGGCAGCACACCACCAGGTTAAACAGATTATAGAAAGAAGGATGACGTGCACTGTATAAGTTATTGCCAGATAGCTCTCAAATGAGTTAAGTCAATACATTTGTGGCCTAATTAAACCACATGCCTTGCGTCTTGTCTTTCTTCCTGCATGTCCTAGACGGTGATTGACTGCCAACTTTTCATTCAGCTCTAGACACTGCCACTGTTGATATCTGCTTATCAGTGCAAGTATGCCCACCATGATGTACCTATATAATCCTCTTGGCCCCAATCCTTTAAATATTTATGCATATGTTTAACTTTACACATGTGATTAATATTAGAGAATTAAATGGGACAACAAAGGACATAAGCATTTGCAGAGCCAGGGCCTTAGGGCCAGATTTACCAAGGGACTTAGGTGCCTAAAAATCCCATTAGATGCCTACCTGCATCTTAAAATGCCTAAATATCTTTTAAAATCCACCCCTTAGTCTATAAGCAGTAAAGTCATATGTGAGTTTTCTTAAACGATCTTTCTGAGTAGCTGAGGGATAACTACACTTCTGTAAATGTTTTATCTGCTGTCTTTACTATATTCCCTTTCCTTCTGTTTTTCAGTATGTCCTTAGTCTTTTGATGAAGTTAATATTTGTTATCAAGGGAAAGTGAGTCATATACCTGAATTGCAACTGAGATCTTTTCATGATCTTTGTTATTTCAAACTATTGTCTGATAATGCATTTTCAGTTGTTGTAGCATTATATTTTTGCACCAAAGACTAAAGAACATATTGAAAAAGAACTCAACAGCAATGCTAAAATAAACTTTCCTCATCATTAACTGTAATAAAATCAAACAACATAGAGAGTCTTGTAGGTGCTAAACTAGCTGCAGAGCATGACAGCTTGAGCTCATCTTATATTCAGAGAAAGCTGCACAAATCTTACTAATAACCCAGACGGATTCAGCTGTTACTTTTTTCCAGGACTCATTTTTCCATTTCTTATAATTCCAAACAACAGAAGCAGGAGCGAATGATTATCAGACTAAAACAAAAAAAAATAAAAATAGATGGGTTGGATGCAACCCAATTTGAAAAAGCGAGGATAGGTGAACTTATTGGGCCAAACTTTAGAATTCACTTGGAAACCAGGAGTTCCAGCCTTAGAGCAAATCTCATCTTGTGAGATTTTTCTCTGTTTTTCTCTGCCAAATTGTGGCTTTCCTGCTGCTGCACAATTTATTCCTCTGCTTATCCTGAAAGCATGGCAAAAAGTACTTTAAAGGACAAATGTTTATTCTTTGCACAGCACAGGCTTCCAATTAGCTCAGAGTATATTTGTTTGATTACATTTCCCTTTCACATCAGTGGCTGAAGTTAAAGGAAGATATAAATCACAAAACTATTCATGAAAACAAAAGCATCTAGATTCAACTAGATTCTCCCATCCCAAGTTCAGATATTGTACTATTAAGTGTTTGGTTACTGTGGAGCTCCTTTAAACCAAGGTGCTGAGAATTAATAGTGAAGTTCCTAATTATGGTCTTTAGGAGAGCTGCCAGATAGGGTCACTGTCCTTACTCCTTGGTCTTTAGGCTAAGGTGAGGAAATTGCTTCATTATATCTACATGCCCACTAACAAACGGAGAAAGTAAAACACTCCTTTTCCATTGTAACCGACACCTAAACTAACTATCAATGTCCCATAAATTAAAGCCTGGATTGTTAAGTAATGTTAGCATTCAGAAGAACAGGAGAATGGCCATTCTAGGTCAGACCAATAGTACATCTAATCCAATATCCCCTGTTCTCACAGTGGCTGGTGCCAGATGTTTCAGAGGGGATGAACAGATCAGGGCAATTTTGAATAATCCATCCCCTCTCCTCCAGACCCAGCTTCTGGCAGTTGGAGGTTTAGGGACACACAGAGCATGGGGTTACATTCCTGACCATATTGGCTAATAGCCATGACTTATCCTTCGTGAATTTAGCTAATTGTTTTTTCAACTGAGTTACATTTTTGGCCTTCACAACATCCCATGGCAATGAGTTCCACAGGTTGACTGTGTGTTGTGTAATGAAGTATTTCCTTTTGTTTGTTCGTTTTAAACCTGCTTCTATTAATTTAATTGGGTGAGTTCTAGTTCTTGTGTTGGTTATAAGAAGGGGTAAATAACACTTCCCTATTCACTTTCTCCATACCATTCATGATTTTATGAATCGTACAGACTTCTATCATATCCCCCCTTAGTTGTCTCTTTTCTAAGATGAACAGTCCCAGTCTTTCTAATCTCTCCTCATATTGGAACAGCTCCATATCTCTAATAATTTTTTTTGCCCTTCTCTGTATCTTTTCCCATTCTAATATATCTTTTTTGAGATGGAATGAGCAGAACTGCATTCAGTATTCAAGGTGTGGACGTACCATGCATTTATATAGCGGCATTATAATAGTTTCTGTCTTATTATCTATCCCTTTCCTAATGGTTTCCAACATTCCATTAGCTTTTTTTGACTGTCATTACACACTGAGCAGATGTTTTCAAAGACCTATCCACAATGACTCCAAGATCTCTTTCTTGAGTGGTCACAGCTAATTTATACCCCATCCTTTTGTATGTTTAGTTGGGATTATTTTTTTCCAATGTGCATTACTTTGCACTCGTCAAAATTGAATTTCACTTTCCATTTTATCACCCAGTCACCCAGTTTACTGAGATCCCTTTGCAACTCTTTTCAGTTAGCTTTGAACTCAACTATCTTGAGTAATTTTGTACTGTCTGCAAATTTTGCCACTTCAGTGTTTACTCCCTTTTCCAGATCATTTATGTATATGCTGAACAGCACAAGGCCAAGTACAGACGCTTGGGGGACCCTGCTGCTTACCTTTCTTCATTGTGAAAACTGACCATATATATTTCAACTCTTTGATTCCTATCTTTTAACCATTTACTGATGCATGAGAAGACCTTCCCACTTATCCCATGACTGCTTAGTTTCCTGAACAGTCTTTGGTGATGAACCTTGTTGAAAGCATTCTGAAAGTCTATATACACTATTTCCACTGAATCACCCTTGTCCACATGCTTATTGACTCCCTCAAAGAATTCTGATTGTCGAGGCATGATTTCCTTTTACAAAAGACTTGTTGTCATTTCCCCAACATATTGTGTAAATGTATGCCTCTAATAATTCTGGTCTTTACTATAGTTTAACCAATTTGCCTGAATTAAGCTTACTGACCTGTAATTGCCAGGATAGCCCCTGGAGCCTTTTTTAAAAAATGGCATTATATTCAATTTTCAGTTTTTCCTCCTTCATTAGAGCACAATATTGATGAGGCAATATAATAATCACCTCCAGGCGATCCTTTTAAGGATTAATAGGATGAGCTACAGCTAATATGTCATTTCTTTCTTCAGGTTCTATAGATGTATATGAATTTAAGGTAGTTAATTTAATTGGTGGTAGTGGTTGTACATCTAATAACCTTACTCTTTTCTCTTTTTAAACTAGTAAACTCAGATCACATGATTTTTATGAACATTTTAATGATATCCACCAGTATTTCAGCAAGTCAATAAGATGTTTTGAATCTAAATCATGTAGAAAATCAGACATTTCATGTTTCCTATTGAAGTCAAAACCTAGAGCTATTACCCTGGAAACAGAATAATGACTTTTTTACTTAGAGTATAAGCCTTTCAGAATATCAGGAGCTCCTCTATTTGATAAATATTTGGTTCAGTTTACTTTTGAGAGTCCAGTTTCACAGATTTTTTATGAAAATGTAAAAAAGACACAATGGGAAGTAAGAAATTTCAAAGCTTTTTTCAGGTTTACTAAAATATCAGAATAGCTCCCAGAACTAGTTCTTAGTCCTTTAACTAAACCTCTGGCATGTTGTTACTCTGTTCCTGAGTCCTGCCAGAAGGCTAGATCTAACCAGCAGGAATTTTTATGGGCCGGTCATAGAGATGTTTCAGAGCACCCAACATGAGTTTTAACAATGTATTTAAGGCAGTTTAGTCAATATTCTAACGTTATTAAAAATGTCCATGGAAAAAGTTGTTTAGCATCATTACATTCATGAATCATAAAGAGAGATCAGCGTTGTTCTTTGAACTATTCTATAGTAGAATATTGTTCAGTATGAGACAGAAAGGCTGAAACTCTGGTCCTGTTGAAGTTAGTGGGAGTTTGCCATTGCCTTCAATTCAGCCAGGGTTTCACCCCATGAACAGGTATTGCTATAGAGAAATGATCAATAAACAGAAAGAAACATTTAACTTGTCATGCCATGTGTTTTCAAGTAAGGACCCAGTACTGACAACACCTACTAATGGGTGTCATGAATTGCTACCGTTGACAAGAAATATATGCTTGCAGGATTGGACCTACAAATATGCTGTATGTGAATACCTAATTATAGTAGCAAGTCATAGTGGCTGAAATCAAGTCCTTGTTGAAGTCAGAAAGTTTTGTCATTGACTTCAGTGGGCCCACTGGCTTCAGTGGGGCCAGTGGCACAAAAGTATACCAAGCAGATCTACTTTAGCTATGCCTGGCACACATACATGAAAGCTTTCCATTTCTTATAAACAAACAACTTTTAACATGAAAAGAAAATAATCATGTTTAGAAATGAGCACGAAAGGAGACAAAATGTTGCCTCCTCAGTACTCAGTAGATAATAACTATTTCAGTTCTATGCCCTAAGTATAACATCATCTTTTCAATTACATATTACTAAATGTGTTTCTTTAGGGAGGTGCTTCATATACCAGTGAAGCTTTCACGCTCTGGATTTCTGTTGTAGCTGTAATACTGTCTTTTCTATTTTTAACCATCAGAACAAATAGATACGTGAGAACACATATAAGCTGTTGGCACAGAAGTGGTGTTTGCCCCAGGCTGCAGTACCCTATGCAATCTGCTTGGAAGACTTTCTGCATACTTTTATGAATATGTGCATTGTCTGTATTGACACTGTTTTGCCTGCAGGTTCCTCCTCCTCTTTTCAAGCCTCCATCACTCACATGTGTCAAGTTCCATAAGAAGGATGGGGATTTATTGAATTTTCAAAAATGCGTTCCATATGTAAGAAGCCTGCAGAGATAGTGAGATCAATTGTTCAAAGTAAGGACTTCTCTTATTCAGTTCAGTTGAGAACACAATATCTGTAGGCAACTGTGTAGCCTATTGGAACTCTGATTTGCTGACTGAATTATTGATTGGGTTAGTAAATTTGGATGTTAGTTAGAGAACTTTCATCTCTCAATTCTTGTGTGATAAAGTGAATGTCATTTTTTTAATATGTGTCTGGTCAATTCAATAAAAATAAGTTAAAATAAAATTGGGTTTGTTACCATACCTGGCCAAAAGCCCAGTGAAATTCATGGATAGAATAGATGATCCATTTAGTTCAGGCCATACACATAGAAAAATTACTTAACAAAGAAAGTTGAAGTAGTGTTTAGTTTTAACTTTAACTCTCATGTGTTTTGTCAATTAAGACTAGTGGTTTTAAAAAAAATATTATTATTTGGCAGTGAATAATTATTTCCAGTTTCCTGGAAGAAACAGGAAAGGGAAAAATGTGTGTTATTTAACTCAGTTTTCCTAAACTCTTCTTTTAGAGCCATTCTCAACACGTGGGTAAACTCACATTAATTTGGGTTAGTTCGTTTATTTGTTGATATTTTACAAAAGAAAGACTCTTCAATAAAACAAAGTGTTTAAAAAAGATTTAGAGCTATCATGGCTTCTTTTTTGAGTACATAATTTTAAACATAATCAAACTTGCAGTTTACCTGAGAGACATAGTCTGCCAAGTAAGCATTCAATTTTTCAATTTCTAACACTGGCCATATAAAAATTCTCCAGTATTAATTATCTGAAACCCAACACTAGCTCTACTTATGGTCACCATCAAAAAAGATAACATTCACCACTCTTACTACCATGGTATTTTAGTGTAGGAAATACATGGAATATCTTAGGTATAGGGAAATACTATGGCATCTTAGATACATTGTACGATAACTGATGATAAATGTTGACTTCTTAGTGGTGATCACTTTGTCGGAATTTACTCAGGAATTTCTGCAAATAAAACTGAACCTGCTCCAGTTCTGCAAACCAGCTATAAACTTGGATTAAACAGCCAATAAAGCCAGATTTAAGTGTGCTTTGTGTCAGTGGAGCTTCACAAAGCAGCTAGAGTTTAGTGGTTGATTGTGGTGTTTAGATGTTGCTTGTAATTATTAGAATTGGGAGCACTGGCTTGGGAGTCTGAAAGGACAGGAAACAGGAAGGAGAGGGGAGGAGTTCAGAGGCTGGGAGAAAGCTATAGAGGGTGCAGCCGCAGCTTGGTAAAGAGGTTTCCACTTTGAAAATAAAGTCCTGTTGAAGCTTGTTAGTACCTTGCCTGGTTGATACAACATTTTGGTGATGTAGATGGATCTTCTGCCTCTGAACCCACCTGCATCCTTTCTCCAAAGCCCAGGTGAGCCTCCAATTGCTTTTACTACTTGGGTCCATATGTTTGAGACTTATCTGCTTTCAGTCAGTGCTACAGAGATTTCTGAGGTAAGAAAGCATGCTCTGTTAATCCACTGCCTTGGAGCAGAAGGGCAGAGTATATTTTACACTTTCCCCCTTGCAGATGATAAATATGAGACTGCACTCGCTGCATTAAAGAACTTTTTTTGTGACAAAAGTGAATGTAGTATCTAATCACTAAAGATTTTGCCACCGTGAGCAAAAACCAGGGGAAACGATAATGAAGTATATTGCTTTCCTGAGGAGTCTGATTGTAATTTGTGACTTTGGGAATATGGCAGATGAGATGATTAGAGACCAGCTTATTGAGAAAACGACCATGCTTCATGTAAGAGAACACTTACTTCTAGAACCACAACCTACACTAGAAAAAGCAATAACCACTGCTACTCAAATTGAGTCAAAATAATGCTGAAGCCAAAATAATGAGCATGAATACAGGAGGCACAGTCCAGGCTATGACTCCTTTGCAGAAAATTTCACTATCGCTGCAGACAAACGATTACAAAAGGAAAACTAATGAAAAACCACCAGATCAACAAATTCAAAATACAGTAAAAGCATGTTTTCGCTGTGGATCCCCACAACATCTTGCAAGCTACACAGGATGTCCGGCAAAAGTAGCTCAGTGCAATCATTGCAAAAAGATTGGACATTTTGCTAAAGTATGTCACAGTAGCCAGTTCAATCAACAGGTGCATTCAGTTACAATATCAGATGTTACTGTGCTGAGAGTGGACAAAATCACTACTGCACATATTCCAGAACAGATAAAGTGCACTGTAAAAGTTTCCACCATACCCGCAGCCAAACCACATTCTATTCAGCTAATTTTGGACACTGGCTCAGCAGTATCTATACTACCTGATTCCATCTATCTGCATTACTTTAAAGATGTGCCTCTTACTGAACCCAAACTTCACTTGGTGTGCTATTTGAAAAACCATATTCCAGTACATGGCTGCCTGCCAGTAATAGTTACTTTTGGTGATAGCTGTGTAACTGCAGAGTTCTACATTGTCCACAAAGGCACTCTTATCCTTGGCACAGATTTATTGGCTGCTTTAAATCTCAGGGTAGTTAATGGACGAATTGATCTTCCTCAGCAAAGCACTCTTGTGGTGCACACACCAGTTTCAGCTGGGTCCCAACACCAGGTTGAGGAGAAACTCGGCTGTGCTTATGGGTTTCTGCATAAAGTTAAAATGAGGAATAATGTGATGCCTGTATGACAGAAGTTATGGCACTTACCATTTTCAGTCAGGGAAGCTGTTTCAGAGGAACTTAGAAAACTTGTTCAAAAGGACATTATTGAAGAGATCGACACCTCGGAATGGGTTTCACCTATAGTCATGACGCAAAAGAAGGATGAAGGCATTTGCCTTTGTGTGGACTTAAGGGAGCCAAATAAAGCTATTGTGATTGACAGCCAAACTCTTCCTCACATAGAAGAAGTATTTGCAGAACTCTGAGGAGCAAAGATGTTTTCTACTCTTGATTTGCAGAGCGCATACCACCAGTTTATGTTGCATGAAGATAGCAGAGACCTCACAGCATTTATTACACATGAGGGACTATTTCATTTTAAACATGTCCCATATGGTCTCACATCAGCCCCAAGTGCCTTCCAAAAAATGATGTCATTGATTCTGAAGAATCAACATGGAGTTCAGTGCTATCTGGATGATATTATCGTGTTTGGAAATACTTCTGAGGAGCATGACAATAACCTGCAGTCAGTACTAAACTGCATCAGCACAGCAGACCTCCAGCTCAATAGGTCCAAATGCAAATGTAGACAAACTGAACTCTCCTTTCTGGGGCATACAATTTCAAAGGCTGGACTAAAACCTGATCCAGATCATATCCTGGCAATTTCAAATGCTCCTCCTCCAACAGATTTGCAAACCTTATGTTCCTTCTTGGGTCTTACCTCCTGGTATGCAAAATTCATACCCAATTATGCTTCTGTCATTGAACCATTGTGGGAATTACTATGGAGAAGTTAAACCTTAGTGTGGACAATGGATGCCCAAGCTAGTTTCAAAACGGTGAAAGACTTGATTGTACATAGCCCAGTACTTGCATTATTCGGTCCTGCATTGCCCACAAATGTAACTACTGATGCTTCTGATTATGGACTTGGGGATGTCCTCACACAACTTCATGAGGACAACACAGAGAGGACTGTTGTATTTGCTTCAAGGACACTAAGTAATGCTGAGAGAAAATATTCTACAGTCAAAAAAGAAGCATTTGCCTGTGTCTGGGCTACTGAAAAATGGAGAACTTACCTGTGGGGCCGCACAGACCACAACCCTTTGACGACGTTGCTCACCACAAAAGGATTGGGAAGAGCAGGTTATCATATTGCTCGATGGTCTGCAAGACTACTCTCTTTCAATTATGAAGTGGAATATAAGCCTGGAAACCAAAATGTGGTCACTGATTGCCTTTCTCGCCTGCCTTTGCCTTCACCAGATGGTCCACCGGAGGATGAGGATGTAATGGTTATGCTTATTATAAGCACTCTCACTGCAGTTACAAGAGACCAATTTCAAGCTGCTTCTTCAGTGTGTCCAATTCAACAAAAACTATGGGAATTTCTGACAGAGATGGCCCAGTCACCCTAAAAACCTTGACCCAGTTTTGCTGTCTTATTTTAGAGTTTGGGATTAACTTTTTTTGTTTGGTGGCTGTGTGCTACGAGGTACACACCAGCTACTTGTGCCAGAAGAATTACAGTCAAAACTCATACACCTGGCACACAATATTCATCAAGGAATTGTCCGAATCAAACAACGACTAGAGGATCTGTATTGGTGGCCAGGGATGGACTCTCAAACTGAAGCACTCATAAAATCCTGTGTCACTTGCCAAATGCATGAAAAGACAGCAGTGACATTTACCCCTCCATTACAGCCTGTTCCTCTTCCAGAATCTGCATGGGAAAAAGTGGAGATTGACCTTGTAGGACCCTTTGATACTGCTCCAATTGACTGCTGTTATGACATCACTTTAATAGACTTTCAGTAAATGGCCTGAGGTAGCATTTACATTGCAAATCTCTTCTGCTCCAGTAATTAACTTCCTCTCTTCAGTTTTTAGCAGGGAAGTTAACTCCAAAGAACTGGTTTCAGATAATGTTAGTCAATTTACTTCCCTGGAGTTTGAAACTTTTCTAGCACAGGGGAACATTTTACACAGAAGGTCATCCCTATATTACCCTGAAGCCAATGGGGAAATCTAACAGTTTAACAGAAATTTGAAGGAGAGTTTGCAAATGGCTAAACTGGAAGGGTGATTGTGGATATCCTTCACTACTGATTTCTTGCAAGCATACTGGGCTGCACGACATGCCACAACGCAAAGATCGCCCGCAGAGTTACTGCATGGGAAACAGATGAATACTAAACTGAACATTGCTGGATTGTTAAAGGCCCAACCTGATGCCCCAACCGAGGATGATGTGAGAAAAACAGTTGAACAGAACCAAGCAAAGTCTAAGGCTTTCACAGACAAGTGGCAGGGTGCTAAGGAACCAAAGTTTGAGTGTGGTTCCTTTGTTAAAATATGAAAACCTGGAATTTTACGCAAAGGGGACCATAAATTCACAGCTCCTCTTAAAATCATAGAGAAGAAGGGACCTTACACCTATCAACTTTCTGATGGGTCGGTATGGAATGCTTCTTATCTTGCACCTGCCTACGCACCAAGAGATTATGCCAACACCCAGTTTGCATTGGATGACTTCACCGTAGTACCAACACAAGACATTGCACTGGAACCAGGGCTTGAGAGACAACCCAGACAACCACCTATCTGGACTACAGACTATGTTATGTAGTATCTACAGTGTTTTCAGTGTAATATTTCTGCCAACAGTATAGTGTCTTGTTTCATATTTGTTCCCGTGGGAGAGTTTCTTAAGAGAGGAGGGAATGTGGTGTTTCAATGTTGCTTGTAATTATTAGAATTGGGAGCACTGGCTGCTGGGAGTCTGAAAGGACAGGAAACAGGAAGGAGGGGAAAGGAGTTGAGAGGCTGGGAGAAAGCTACAGAGGGTGCAGCAGCAGCTTGGTAAAGAGTTTTCCACTTTGAAAATAAAGTCCTGCTGAAGCTTGTTAATACCTTGCCTGGTTGATACAACATGAGAACTAGCCCTTTTTTTCACTATCTATCTTAGAGGTTTATATTACTGCCCATTACAATACTACCTGAGTGCCTTTCATGTAAAATCAATAGAAGTAGCAAAGTCCCTACTGATACAGGCTATTATTGTAAGCATTATACAAATGGTTTAAGACTCATTGTTATGTCTGTGCTCTGTATTTTTTTTTGTATTGCCACCCATTTACTGCTTTGTTCCCACACAATTTTATAAATCTTGCTCACAATGTATTAGGAAAATATGTTGGCTATATTTGCTGATATATCATTTTAAATGACATTTTAATGAAGAAGAAGGTACTAATAATGGAATGTGTGTTATATATGACGTTGAATGAACAACTCTAAACAGATGTAATAAACAGCTGAAAATAAAGCAGGGCTAGATGAATATTAAGAACACTGAAGTAAAGAGCAAGTATACACTATATAATATATACAATAGCTTGAATAGAAAAGGTCATGAATGAGTACAGATGAAATTACTCTCATGAGAGCCACAAATTGTAGCTATGTATCTAGTGCTTTCATGTATGAAGCTGAAGAGTTCAGAGGCTATGGTTTTGTCATGTTTGTACCCCTAGCTGGGGCAGATTTAAATCAACAGTAGATGTAAAAACATTCAGTAATATTTTATTTTGAGCGGAGACACACCATGCACACGCACCTTAGAACCTCATGCTGTATATTCCTCCTTTTGCCAGGTTCAATCATTATCACTGGATTGTTCTGAGAGCTTGCCAGACAGAATTAAAATTAAATTAAAATGCTCAGATTTTATTATACCTTACAGTGATGAATGATTTCTTTGCATGGTAGAAAACTGAGCCACGCAATACTTTAACCACTGGAATGTAGAGACATGAAAGAGTTTAACTTGGCACCAAACAATACAGGATATTAGATGCACTCTAAAGTTCCAGATCTCAGGAGAGGTTTTAGGGAACATTTCTTTAAAAGAGATTCTCTGGGATTCCCCATTTATCTTCCTTTTACTTCACTCCCTAAAATGTCATGGGGTCAGCATTACCTGATTGTTCTTCTAAAGCTGGTCAAAGTTCTTGCTGGCCTTTCGAGTGCTAGTCTTACAATATTTTTCAGTCCCTAAGTCAGCACGGTGCCTTTTACTAGAAGGTGTTTTCTGTGTGCAAGAGAAACAGGATAAAGTGCTGCTACCTTTGTTGTCAGTAGTGACGGCTGGTTTCCAGATTAAGTGGTGGGTAGCAATCTGCAGGTAGCAATCTACAGGTAGCAATCTGCAGCTTCTCCCCACCTTCCTTTGATTGGTCATAGTTTCAAAGAGGAAAACTACAACAGTATGGTCAAAGTGATAGAGAGAAGTGAAGGAAAGTTGATTGGTAAGTAGGAAGAAAATGGAGCATCTCTCTCTTTCAGAATCAAACACTAACGCACTCTAGAGAAAAGGGCAGTGGGAGAAAATAACATATATTTCCATGTCTCTCCTATACTCTTCTCTCATGACTCAAATTTCTCCCCCTCCAATCTATCTTTTGCTTTAGTAGCTCTCTCTGTTACCTTTTCCCTCCAAGCACACACTATCAATTTGCCCAGAACCCCATTTACCAACGGAAGAGCTGCACAGGTTTATGTATCTCCCCGGTGATGTGCCATGCAAGTTATTTAGGTATTTTTCAGATTTGAAAATAAATTTCAAATAAAAAAAATGGATTCACTCCTTGGTGAATGAAGACAGATATGTAAATACAGGACAGAAGTATGGCAAGTTTCCACACACACACACACACACGCTGGCCTGCTAGCATACCTCAACCCTGATCTGGGGAAAAACTTCCTTTAGTGGTAACACAATTGGTCTGTTTCCCCATGGCCCATGAAATTCTTGCCTTCTCTGCCAACTCTGTCAATTTGTGCAAAGTGTGGTGGTGAATTTGTGATGTGGAACCTGAAAGTGAGACTCATTTAGGAGCTACCAAACATCCATTAGATGGGAACAATTTTTACTTCCCACGCATTTGGGCTCAAGTCAAACTAGTGACCTACATTCAAAAGGATGTTTAGCCCATTAACAGTGCCCTGAAGCATGTAATCCCCCAATTAGTGCTAAAGTAAGCCGAGGTTATATTTGTTATACATAATATATAATATGTGTGTGTGTGTGTTAAACAAACACAAAAACAACTTTAAAAGAATGTTAAGGTTGAAGAGTCAAGCCCTCAAAAGTTTGAAAATATCAGAATCAAAGTTGCCTTGATTTGGTCCCTTTGTGCATATTCATTATGATGCAGTTTTAAATATATGACCACACTCTATGTTTTCTCAACAAAGTTAATCAGCAGGATTTGATCCCACACTTCAGCTCAAATTCTTCTACTTGACTTGAAGACGTAGCTGATATGGGGAGACAGTACCTGAACAAGCTAAGATGGCTGTACTAAATGGGCTTGTAGTAAGCAGGGTGAGGTTTGCTGACCTTATAGGAGACCTAATGCTGCCTCCCCCATTCTTCCCCTCCTGCCATCAGCCTCCCCATTCTACCTTCTTCTTTTTCAACTTGCCCTCTCTAGTCCCTCTGGTTTAGACCCTATGTATCATGCCCCTTGTTCTCAGCTCCCCAATCTATCCTGACTTGCTCCTCTTAGCTGCTGCAGCTATCATGACTAAAACTGTTGTCTTTACCCCAGGACCAGTGGCACCAATTCAGATTTTTTTTGGGAGGTGTCATGGTTCCTCCCCCACTCTGAACTCTAGGGTACAGATGTGGGGACCTGCATGAAAAACCTCCTAAGCTTATCTTTACCAGTTTAGGTCAAAACTTCCCCAAGGTACAAAATATTACATCCGTTATCCTTGGACTGGCCGCTACCACCACCAAACTAATACTGGTTACTGGGGAAGAGCTGTTTGGACGCGTCCTTCCCCCCAAAATACTTCCCAAAACCTTGCACCCCACTTCCTGGACAAGGTTTGGTAAAAAGCCTCACCAATTTGCCTAGGTGACTACAGACCCAGACCCTTGGATCTTAAGAACAATGAACAATCCTCCCAACACTTGCACCCCCCCTTTCCTGGGAAATGTTGGATAAAAAGCCTCACCAATTTGCATAGGTGACCACAGACCCAAACCCTTGGATCTGAGAACGATGAAAAAGCATTCAGTGTTTTACAAGAAGACTTTTAATAAAAAATAGAAGTAAATAGAAATAAAGAAATCCCCCCTGTAAAATCAGGATGGTAGATATCTTACAGGGTAATTAGATTCAAAAACATAGAGAACCCCTCTAGGCAAAACCTTAAGTTACAAAAAAGATACACAGACAGAAATAGTTATTCTATTCAGCACAATTCTTTTCTCAGCCATTTAAAGAAATCATAATCTAACACATACCTAGCTATATTACTTACTAAAAGTTCTAAGACTCCATTCCTGTTCTGTCCCCGGCCAAGACGACTACAGACAGACACAGACCCTTTGTTTCTCTCCCTCCTCCCAGCTTTTGAAAGTATCTTGTCTCCTCATTGGTCATTTTGGTCAGGTGCCAGCGAGGTTACCTTTAGCTTCTTAACCCTTTACAGGTGAGAGGAGCTTTCCCCTGGCCAGGAGGGATTTCAAAGGGGTTTACCCTTCCCTTTATATTTATGACAGGAGGGGAGTGGAAATTCTGGTCCCTGCACTTTCCCACAACAGGAACCCTTTTCTGGTCCACACTTTTCCCCTCCATCTGCCGCAGGGACCCTAGGTCTCCCTCAGCCAAGGAGTCTCCCCTCTGTCTTACCCACACAGTGCATGAGCCAGTGCTGCCAGGAGCTAAGTTCGCAGTGGATTCCCCTGCACTTCACCATCCTGTCACATCCATGTGACTGGTTCCAATGTCACTTGGCCCAGCTGCCCTCCATCTGGACAAAAAGATTGCTGAGCCAAATTTGAGTGGGGTTGTGACCCTGTGCACCAGGGTACAATGCCACTCACTGAAATTTGCCTCTGCTGAGTAACATTTCAGTGGCTTTGCTACCACCCAGCCAGAGCAACTCTCCAGACACCTCCAGCAGGAGCCATGCTGATTTACTGTGGGACCACTGCTTAAAATTGGTCAGGACATGTTCCCGGGCCCCCTGCTGGCTCTGCAGCCTAAGGAGTTTTGAGCGAGTGCAAAAACCTTGAAGGGAGGGGGCCATTGTTCCCACATACTAGTAATTGGTGCCACTGCTCTGAATTCAGGCTTTATGTAGCCTCTGGCTACCAAAGGAGGACCACAGGACACATAGGCTACGTCCACACTACCCACCACTTTCAGCAGCTTGAAGGATATGCATAGCTATGTGCCACGGTGAAGAGCAGGCGGCATCCACGTTGTAGTGTATACCTACATGTGCCCATGAAAGACTTTGAGAGAAGGGGAGGCAGTGGGGAGAAGGCTGTGCCAGAGCCACTGGAGTCTTTTCCTGCAGGAGGGAGAAGGCTCCAGCAGTGAGGAGCTGCCAGAACCTTTCCCTGCTGCCCCTCCCCTACTGGAGCCTTTCCTCACTGCTGGAGTCTTTCCCTGCAGTGGTGAAAGGCTCCAGCAGTTGGGAGGCAACGAGACATATCTAAAAATAGCCATATAGATGGGAAGGTGTAGCATGGGAGAGTAGAGAGCCACATAGGGTATGTACTAGGGAACATAAGTACATCCTTCAAGTATGTGTGTACTCCATTCACTTAGGCCATGCCTCTCAGTCTACACTGCTACTTAATCTCATTCAGAGGGCTACCCGAGTACATACTCTACACACTGATGAAAGAAGCATGCAGTGTAGATGTAGCCTTAGAGTGTGACATTCCAGCTAAGTTCTGGGAATGTGTGACACGACTATCAAATGTGTGACACTTAAAAGCCCTGTAATTAGCTGCATTTCTCCCTGCACTCACACTGCCAATCCAACCCAATCCCTCCCAATTCAGAGCTTCTCAAAACCCATCAGCATCTACCAGCCAATCTCCACCAGGTCCAAAACAGCCCCACATCCTGCCCTCCCTGGGCTGAGAAACTCTCTCCTTTCTACTTAGCCTCTTGACAGCTCAGAATGACTCCGGACAGCAATGAACCTTCTGCAACCAACCACCTCCAGGCTCAGAACACTCCTTCTCCCAGAAATGCACACGTCCACGCACCACTCCGTCTCACAAAACCCATCCTCACCCAGTTTAGAATTCTTCATCCTTCTACTTGACACCCACTGCCACAAGGGCAGATGCCTTCCAGCGTTAGCTTCCCAGCCCCCACACATGCATTTTGCTGGGTCTGGAACAACAAGAACAGAGGCAGCAGGGAGCATGTGCATGTGATTTGAAATTCCCCATAGACATTTGTATTCCCTCCTCTCTTCTTCCTCCACGTGCTACCTGCATTCTGTGGCCCGCAGAGTAAGAAGTTCCCGAGTGGCAGATGGATGTGTTGCTGCCTCCACAAACTGAAGCATCTAGTATCACTGGAAGCACAATAGTAGCCACAGACAATGCTATATGTTATAATAAATCAGCCACACTACACAGTTATGAGATTATTTGTGGTGCTTATGCCACTAACTTCAATTGACCGGCTGGATTGGTTGTCAGATAGGCAGTAGAATGGGAGCAAGTTACCTAGTCATGTTTTATTGGAGAGCTACATGTGGTTGCTTGTTATTTTAATACCTAAAGTAAGATCTGGGAAGAAATATGTGCTGCTTCAGACATTGAACAGAGGGACTTGCTTGAACAAGATAGGAGACACCTCCTATCTCAGCACTGAGCTCTTAATAGACATGGTGTTCAAACCTTCTGCTGACCTAGTAAGTGAAGAACAAACTCAGAACCTGCAACTGGATTCCCATAAGGCAGTGCATTGTTCTGCCTCTATATCACTAAGCTGGACCTCTCAGGGAGTCTGCCTCCATTTCACTTTTTTGAGCCACAGGGTTATTTTTCTTTTCTAATTTAATATTTCTAGCACCGCTCCCCCCAACATAATGCAACTCATATACTTGTAGATTATGAAAAAATAATTAGTTTCCATAGCAACTGAATGCAATGTCTATATTAAGAAAGAAAATAATTAACCCTCTAATGTGAGATAATGCTGGAGACACATGTTTAAATCTGCAGGAGGCTTTGGCTAAAGCCACAGTATATCAAGTTTTAAGTGATAAATGCTTATCTCTTGATAACCATCCTATTAAAACAAGCAGGGAAAATTCCATAGAAGCAGTGATATGTGACATTAATGGAAATATATCCAGAAAATGGATTGTAATTGTCAATCTTGAGAGAAGCAGCTGTGGAGTTCTGTAATTTGATTCCATTTTAGGGTAGCTTTTTTTTTCTTCCTTCCTGTGGATGCAACTATGATTACTCCCCATAGCTGTTCAGAGTGACATATTTTTATAGATTTCCTGCTTTAGTTTCTCTACACAGCTTTTATTCATCACTCTGAGGTTGGTCAAGTTAGATGTGTGGTCCATGTAATATATGAGAGAGAGAAGTTTACCTGTGTGCATATAGATTTAGAACGACAAGTAAGGGAGGTAATATCTTTTATTGGACGAACTTCTGCTGGTGAAAGAGACTAGTTTTTGAGCTTACACAGAGGTCTTTGGGTCGGGAAATCTCTTTCACCAACAGAAACTGGTCCAATAAAAGATATCACCTTGTCCATCTTGTGCCTCTAATATCCTGAGACCAACATGGCTACAACACTGCAAAACACACACATATATATATATAGGTATTTTTTTAAAAAAACAGATATGCACAGTTAGGTTCCAAAATCCATAATTAGGCACCTGAGCCCAGATCTTCCAACTGAAAGGTAGGCATCTGAATACCTTTGAGGATCTGGGCCCTAAATCATTATTCAGCAAGGTACTTAAGCATATGGCTAACTTTAAGCACCCATTGTCTGTCCATGTGCTTAAGTGCCTTGCAGAATTGATTCCTAAGTAGGTGGCCTGACAATCAAGAGTGGTAAACATCCAAAAATTCACTTTGACTTGAATAGATGCTTCCAGCTGCTCAGCACATTTGAAAATAAGCCCACTTACAAAGGTGCCTAAGTATTGATTTAGGAGATGAATTTTAAGCACCCATTTTTCAAAATCTTGGCCATATGCTTGAAAGAAATGGTTACAGTGGAAATCAATTTCTTCAGTTCTAGAATGGGGAAATTAAATATAAATTGTTCAATAATTAATGTTTTCTGAATAGTGCTGATGTCCCTGAACAACAGTATGCAATTGAAGATTTGTTTGTTGTAAGTTATTAATATGTGGAAACAAATGCCTAAATTAAAAATTAATATGCAATGTTTACCAGTACTGCCAATAATTTGGGGAATGGGCAAATGACTCATGTATCATGGTTTTAATAAGCTTTCAATTCCCCTCACTGCCAATATTGGCTAAAAATATCCCAGTAGGGCCAAATTCTACCTTCAGTTATGTCTGTGTAAACCCACTGATTTCTGTGGGATTTTCACAGCTCTGTCAAAGGGGAGAATTTCACTATCGGGTCAGGTTCCCCCTGGTGTAATACCAGGGATACATTTGGCTCCTGATCCTTCTATTGTACTATGCCACATTATCTCTTTTATAGCCAAATGAATCAGAAGCAAAGTCAGATTCTGCTCCTAGAGCAATGCCAAGAACATTCTGAAAATCTTTAATCCGTCTGGTTCAAGTTCTCTGTGTACCCTTATTTCTGACCTGCATATAACTGTCAATATGGATAAGATTACATATTAGATATGGCCACACTTCTGCCCTGTCTGCTTGATGAGATCTTATCAAGGTGAGGCTCTTCAATTCCCATTTTTGGGGGGAGGCAGTGGGGGGGAGGGTGGTAGTGGGAAATGCATTACAAGGTCTTCAGGCTATAAGCAGTGTTTTGTAAATGGAACAAAAATAATTTGAGATTTTTTTTCTACAGAGTCTAAAACAGAATCAGCTCCCGAAGCTCTCTTCCTTACCCTCAATATGAAAAAGAAGGTATGTCCAATTTTACCATAACAGTGTTATGGTGAAAATAATTGTTTGTGCTTTCAGCATTTCTTTTCTTTAGCAAAATTATCCTCCTTTTGGTAACAAATAAAAACAGACTACTTTGGAACTGGGAGCACTTAAAGCCTTTTTGATTTAGATCCATATGTAGTACGCGCAGAGTGAAACAAGTACAAACTGCTGTTTACATTTTCTCACTGAAAAACTCTGGAATTGTGCTTTATAAGAGTATTATATGTATAGATGGTTTAGTTTCATACATGTGACAATGTTCCTAAGTGAGTCATCTGCTAGGACTGAATCCAGGATTTCTGGATTTGTAACTATGAACCTCACCTGGGAGAGCTAAGGTCAAGTCTACTAGTTTTGAGCCATTAGCAGTTCATAAACCTCTATATATGGTTTATATAACACCTGGTGTTAATATGGTTTACATACAGATTGGGCTGATTAATTAAAATTGAAATTGGTTGAATCTTTTCCATCAAAATGTTTTTTTTAATGGGAAATTATTTTGGGGCAAAATGGAAAATTAAAACAAAATAGTTTTGTCAATTTTTGGAGGGGTGGGGTAGGAGCTATTGAGTTGCAAACATGATTTCAGTTGTTTATTGAAAACCAGAAAAATGTTGAAGAAATTTTAGACGAAAACAAACCTTTTTCCATTTCATTGAATATTTTGTGGAGGGGGAAAAATAATTTCCTGATTACCACTAAGATAAAATAATACACTAGGTAAATTTGTTCAGAAAAGTCCATACCCTAATTTGCCAGACATTACCCCGATCACTTGCATGTATGCTGCATCCCCCAATCCTAGTGTTCATCAATCTTTTCCAGTTACATTTTAAGGTCTTAAAAGCAAGGCCTTTTTCTCACTATTTGTTTGTACAGCCCCTAGCACAATGAGGCTCCAGATAATAAAAATAATCAACACAAATCATAATCTTCTTGCCTGTTTACCCCTTTATCAATAGGTGGAATAATATGGACTCATCTCTGAATGTAAGGCCACCAAAAATTCCACTGAAATGACCTTCCTTTTCTTGTGACATTTAAATGTCTCAGAAAACCAGAATCATTGGCTAGCATCCTAGTGTTCCACAGAGTCCGAGGAGAGTATTGTAGGCAAATAAACTCCAGCATCTGGTGAATTCGTTACCTATCAGACTTCTCAGCTCTAGCACCTGAATTGATTTTTATAAACTATTTTTTTTCTTTTTTTTTTTTTTAGATCCTTTCAGGCTTTGGATTTAATCACATCTCCAAAATCCTGTCTTTCTCCACATGCTTTCAGTTGCTGACTCCACACGGGCTGTTCTTAGTCCCTCTTTTCAGCAGTAGAGACCATGATATAGGCTATGTCTACACTAGAGAGCTTACAGTGGCACAGTTGTACCAATGCAGCTGCGCTGCTGTAAGATCTGTAGTGTAGCCGCTCCATGCCAACAGTCTCCCATTGACTTAATTAAACTGCCTTCAATGAGGGGTGGTAGCTATGTCAGTGGGAGAAGCTCTCCCACCGACATAGCGCTATGCACATAAGCGCATATGTCGGTGTAGCTGATGTTGCTCAGGGGGTGTTTTTTTCACACCCTTGAGCAACATAAGTTTTGCTGGTGTAAGCGGTAGGGTAGACATACCCTTAGTCCCTTCTTTCCTTGTTTGTTTTGGCCGCCTGAACTTTCATAGACCATCTAGTACTCACCAGCTGTTTTCTTCCTGGATCAAGCTATTTCCTTCTCATCACCTAGACTCTTCCTGACTTATCTTAAGATGGGCAAACTGGGATTAAACTTTCTCCTCTTCAGAGTGAAAGAGAGGGAGAAAACAACTCGAAATGTTCATGCATTCACCAAGGATGATCTACAGTGGGACTAACTTTTTCTTAGAGCTTGTCAGAATTTTTTCATCAAAATGGATTTTCAATTAAAAATGCCATTTATGTAAAAATCAACATGTCTGGAAAATGTGTTGATTTCAACAAAATTTTGTTTTGAACTCCCCCCACACACATACACAAAACAAAATATTTTGATAATATTGAAATAGCCCATTTGAACCCTCAAATTTTCACTTAAAAATGACTTTCTGAAACAAAATACATTGTTTTATGTAAAGTTAAAAAGTTAAAATTGGAAAAATTGTTTAAATGTTATCAAAACAAATATTTTGATTGACCGGAAAAACCATTTTTTTTCCAAATTCTGTTTTGCAGGAAATGTCAAATGTTCTTGTTTTCATTCTGTTTTGGAACAGATTGGTTTTTTTTGAAATTGCAGAATTTCCCACAAATCAGAAATCTGGTTCCCACCCAGCCTTTCCCCAAATGGTGTTCACTATCTGTGTTCCTATAACTCTTTGATTGCCTGTGGCCCAGTTCTGATCCTGTAGGGCATTCCAAAGAATAAGAGGAAAGCAATAATGATCTGGTAGGTCTGTACAAAAGAGTCAGCAGCAATCATTCCAGTAATGCAAGGTGGTTGAGGTAATAGCAAACTAGCTGGGTTAATAGCAAAGTAAATAATTTACAGTATGTTACTAACTATGAAGAGTTGATTTATTATACCTAAGAAAATCCATTGTTTATTACCTCTTGTAAAGACAAGTAGATTGCCCCAGAGGTCCTTCCCAACCATAGAGTGTCACAAAGAAGATACAGAGATGTGGTTAGTCTCTGGATTTCGAGATTCAGCAGAGAAGGGAACAGAAATACATGAGATGAGAGTGGATGTGACAATGGAGAGTGTCTAACTGGCACTTTTAAATTGAATTCATTGAGAGACAGATAGACAGGTAAGAGATATATAATACGATTCTATTAAATGATAGAGATGATATGATTGTTCTGCGTAGAGTAAAAGACAAGGTGGGTGGGGTAATATCTTTTATTGGACCAACTTCTGAGAGAGCAGTCTGGCAGTGGGAATCTGCACCAAGCTGACGTTTACAGAGGACAGATTAGTAGGTTCATAAAATGGTTCCT
The DNA here is from genome assembly GCF_965140295.1 of Lepidochelys olivacea. NCBI lineage: Eukaryota > Metazoa > Chordata > Testudines > Cheloniidae > Lepidochelys > Lepidochelys olivacea. The sequence goes on from NC_140411.1 coordinate 105,594,885, forward strand.
GAATAGCAGACAATGATGTAAAACAAGTATATGAAATACACAGTAAATACATAATTTCCTGCCTGCTTTCTCTGATCTGGGTCTGTGTCTGTCATAAATATAAAGGGAAGGGTAAACCCCTTTGAAATCCCTCCTGGCCAGGGGAAAGCTCCTCTCACCTGTAAAGGGTTAAGAAGCTAAAGGTAACCTCGCTGGCACCTGACCAAAATGACCAATGAGGAGACAAGATACTTTCAAAAGCTGGGAGGAGGGAGAGAAACAAAGGGTTTGTGTGTCTGTCTGTAGTCGTCTTGGCCGGGGACAGAACAGGAATGGAGTCTTAGAACTTTTAGTAAGTAATCTAGCTAGGTATGTGTTAGATTATGATTTCTTTAAATGGCTGAGAAAAGAATTGTGCTGAATAGAATAACTATTTCTGTCTGTGTATCTTTTTTGTAACTTAAGGTTTTGCCTAGAGGGGTTCTCTATGTTTTTGAATCTAATTACCCTGTAAGATATATACCATCCTGATTTTACAGGGGGGATTTCTTTATTTCTATTTACTTCTATTTTTTATTAAAAGTTTTCTTGTAAAACACTGAATGCTTTTTCATTGTTCTCAGATCCAAGGGTTTGGGTCTGTGGTCACCTATGCAAATTGGTGAGGCTTTTTATCCAATATTTCCCAGGAAAGGGGGAGTGCAAGTGTTGGGAGGATTGTTCATTGTTCTTAAGATCCAAGGGTCTGGGTCTGTAGTCACCTAGGCAAATTGGTGAGGCTTTTTACCAAACCTTGTCCAGGAAGTGGGGTGCAAGGTTTTGGGAAGTATTTTGTGGGGGAAGGACGCGTCCAAACAGCTCTTCCCCAGTAACCAGTATTAGTTTGGTGGTGGTAGCGGCCATTCCAAGGATAACGGGGGTAATATTTGTTACCTTGGGGAAGTTTTGACCTAAGCTGGTAAAGATAAGCTTAGGAGGTTTTTCATGCAGGTCCCCACATCTGTACCCTAGAGTTCAGAGTGGGGGAGGAACCTTGACATGGTGGCACAGTGGTGGGATTAACCTGAAATCATTTTGAGATCCAGTTGAGATTTTTTGAACTAGAAATACAGATTTTAAAAAGGAATTTTTAGGAAGTCCAGAAGGCAGCTTTGAAACTGAAAGCAGCTTGGTTTCTCTCTGCTTTGTGGCCAAGCAGAGACAAAAGGGGATTATCTTGTGAATTGCAGGTTTTCTTGCCTGGAGGCAGGGTACTTAACTCCTGCAGGGAAATTCACAGTCTTCCAACCCAGAGGTTTTTTTTTTTTTCTTTTCTTCCTAAAAGTAAATAGGGGGTGTGTGCTCTACCCATTTGCCTGGAGACAAAAGTGGCAGGGTTTTTTTTTTAGGATTTTGATTTTTTTTTTTTGTTTTACAAGGAGCACAGGTTTGAAAAGAAATTTTTTTTTTTCTTTGGGCTGGGTAAGCAGTTTTCCAAGTAGTTGGAGGTTTTTTGCTTTAATTTGGGCCCAGAGCAGAGACAAGGGAATTGTCTTTTTCTGTAGGCTGACAATCACTATCAGAGAATAGGTACTCTATTCCAGCACAGCAAAAGTTTACAGCCAAGTTTTGTTTGTTTATTTCTAAACCTCGGGTGTAAAGTTAGTTAAAAACAGAGAGGTTAGAATGGCCAAATCCTCAGCTCGACTACAGCTGGAATTAGCCAAATTTCAGGCTGAGGAAAAACAAAGGGAACATGAAAGACAGATAGAACTCATGCGGCTGGAGAAGGAGGTACAGGAGGCTGCCCACAAGAGGGAAATGGAGGCAAGGAAGCATGTGGAGGAGATGGAGAGGATAAAGGCCCAGCAGAATATACCAACAAACCCTAGCAATCCTTCTCCAGGTACCACTTCCCATCCCAGAAAGTTCCCCACCTACAAGGCAGGTGATGATACTGAGGCCTTCTTAGAAAACTTCGAAAGGGCCTGCCTTGGGTACAACATCTCTACTGACCAATACATGGTAGAGCTGAGGCCGCAGCTCAGTGGACCCTTAGCTGAGGTGGCAGCTGAAATGCCTAAAGAACACATGAACAAGTATGAACTGTTTAAATCCAAGGCGAGAGTCAGAATGGGGATAACACCCGAGCAGTCTCGTCGGAGGTTCAGAGCCCTAAGGTGGAAACCAGACATGTCATTTACCCGACATGCCTACCACATTGTAAAACATTGGGATGCCTGGATATCAGGAGCAAGTGTTGAATCTCCAGTAAATTTGCCCTTCCTAATGCAAATGGAACAATTCTTAGAGGGTGTTCCTGAGGAAATAGAAAGATACATCCTAGATGGGAAACCCAAAACTGTAATTGAGGCAGGAGAGATTGGAGCCAGATGGGTGGAGGTGGCAGAGAAGAAGAAAACTGGTCGCAGTTGGAGCGGAGACCAGAAGGGACCACCCCAGACCACACCCTATTACCGGGGGCCGCCCAAAGCCCCACCTACCTCCCAAAGAACCCTCCAGACCCCTTATCGTCCCACCACCCCGTTCTCCAGCAACCCACCTCGCCCCGGTGACCCGTCAGCTGGACGATGTTTTAAATGTAACGAGCTGGGGCATGTAAAGGCCAACTGCCCCAAGAACCCCAACAGGTTACAGTTCATTGCACCGGAATCACACCAGAGGTCCACAGGCCCAGATACCTCCCAGATACCCTTGGAGCGGAGGGAAACTGTGAGTGTGGGTGGGAAGAAGGTCACCGCGTGGAGGGACACCGGAGCACAAGTGTCAGCTATCCATGCTTCCTTAGTGGACCCCAATTTAATCAACCCAGAGATCCAAGTGACGATTCAACCCTTCAAGTCCAACTCTTTCAATTTGCCTACAGCCAAGTTGCCTGTCCAGTACAAGGGCTGGTCAGGAATGTGGACTTTTGCAGTCTATGATGATTATCCCATCTCCATGCTGTTGGGGGAAGACTTGGCCAATCATGTGAAGCAGGCCAAGAGGGTGGGAATGGTCACCCGCAACCAGGCTAAACAAGCCGTGAGGCCTAGCTCTGTTCCGGAAACTTCTATCAGGACCCAGTCAGAGGTGATGGACCTGGACCCCAGGCCAATGTCTGCAACAGCAGTAGTGGATCCAGTCCCAGAGACCCAGACGGAACCAGTCCCAGAACCGGAACCAGCCAAACAACCAACACCAGACCCCGTGCCAGCACTGAATCCAGTACTTGCAACCTCAACACCAGAGGGCCCCACCGAACCTGAACTGGCAGCAGCCGATAACCCTACACAAGAGGCTCAGCCGGAGCCTGAATCCCAACATAGTGCACCAGCGGAGAGCGGTTCACAGTCAACAGAAACAGCTCCATCCCCTATATCGCTTCCAGAGGGACCAAGCCTATGTCCCCAATCCAATGAGGAACTGATGTCTCCAGCATCAAGGGAACAGTTCCAGACCGAACAGGAAGCAGATGAAAGCCTCCAGAGAGCTTGGACGGCGGCACGGAGCAACCCACCGCCTCTCAGCTCTTCTAATCGATCCAGGTTTGTTGTAGAAAGAGGACTTTTATACAAGGAAACTCTTTCTGGGGGACACCAGGAAGACTGGCATCCTCAGAGACAGTTGGTAGTTCCAACTAAATACCGGGCCAAGCTCTTGAGCTTAGCCCATGATCACCCTAGTGGCCATGCTGGGGTGAACAGGACCAAAGACCGTTTGGGGGGGTCATTCCACTGGGAGGGAATGGGCAAGGATGTTTCTACCTATGTCCAGTCTTGTGAGGTGTGCCAAAGAGTGGGAAAACCCCAAGACCAGGTCAAAGCTCCTCTCCAGCCACTCCCCATCATTGAAGTTCCATTTCAGCGAGTAGCTGTGGATATTCTGGGTCCTTTTCCGAAAAAGACACCCAGAGGAAAGCAGTACATACTGACTTTCATGGATTTTGCCACCCGATGGCCGGAAGCAGTAGCTCTAAGCAACACCAGGGCTAAAAGTGTGTGCCAGGCACTAGCAGACATTTTTGCCAGGGTAGGTTGGCCCTCCGACATCCTCACAGATGCAGGGACTAATTTCCTGGCAGGAACTATGAAAAACCTTTGGGAAGCTCATGGGGTAAATCACTTGGTTGCCACTCCTTACCATCATCAAACAAATGGCATGGTGGAGAAGTTTAATGGAACTTTGGGGGCCATGATACGTAAATTCGTAAATGAGCACTCCAATGATTGGGACCTAGTATTGCAGCAGTTGCTCTTTGCCTACAGAGCTGTACCACATCCCAGTTTAGGGTTTTCTCCATTTGAACTTGTATATGGCCGTGAGGTTAAGGGGCCATTGCAGTTGGTGAAGCAGCAATGGGAGGGATTTACACCTTCTCCAGGAACTAACATTCTGGACTTTGTAACCAACCTACAAAACACCCTCCGAACCTCTTTAGCCCTTGCTAGAGAAAACTTACAGGATGCTCAAAAAGAGCAAAAAGCCTGGTATGATAAACATGCCAGAGAGCGTTCCTTCAAAGTAGGAGACCAGGTCATGGTCTTAAAGGCGCTCCAGGCCCATAAAATGGAAGCATCATGGGAAGGGCCATTCACGGTCCAGGAGCGCCTGGGAGCTGTTAATTATCTCATAGCATTCCCCACCTCCAACCGAAAGCCTAAGGTGTACCATATTAATTCTCTAAAGCCCTTTTATTCCAGAGAATTAAAGGTTTGTCAGTTTACAGCCCAGGGAGGAGACGACGCTGAGTGGCCTGAAGGTGTTTACTACGAAGGGAAATGTGCTGGTGGTGTGGAAGAGGTGAACCTCTCCATGACCCTTGGGCGTATGCAGCGACAGCAGATCCAGGAGCTGTGCACTAGCTACGCGCCAACGTTCTCAGCCACCCCAGGACTGACTGAACGGGCATACCACTCCATTGACACAGGTAATGCTCACCCAATTAGGGTCCAACCTTACCGGGTGTCTCCTCAAGCTAAAACTGCTATAGAACGGGAGATCCAGGATATGTTACAGATGGGGGTAATCCGCCCCTCTGAAAGTGCATGGGCATCTCCAGTGGTTCTAGTTCCCAAACCAGATGGGGAAATACGTTTTTGCGTGGACTACCGTAAGCTAAATGCTGTAACTCGCCCAGACAACTATCCCATGCCACGCACAGATGAACTATTAGAGAAACTGGGAAGGGCCCAGTTCATCTCTACCTTGGACTTAACCAAGGGGTACTGGCAGGTACCGCTAGATGGATCTGCCAAGGAAAGGTCAGCCTTCATCACACATCTCGGGCTGTATGAATTTAATGTACTCCCTTTCGGGCTGCGAAATGCACCCGCCACTTTCCAAAGACTTGTAGATGGTCTCCTAGCGGGATTAGGAGAATATGCAGTCGCCTACCTTGACGATGTGGCCATATTTTCGGATTCCTGGGCAGACCACCTGGAACATCTACAAAAAGTCCTTGAGCGCATAAGGGAGGCAGGACTAACTGTTAAGGCTAAGAAGTGTCAAATAGGCCTAAACAGAGTGACTTACCTTGGACACCAGGTGGGTCAAGGAACTATCAGCCCCCTACAGGCCAAAGTGGATGCTATCCAAAAGTGGCCTGTCCCAAAGTCAAAGAAACAGGTTCAATCCTTCTTAGGCTTGGCCGGTTATTACAGACGATTTGTACCGCACTACAGCCAAATCGCTGCCCCACTGACAGACCTAACCAAAAAGAAACAGCCAAATGCTGTTCAGTGGACCGGAAAGTGTCAGAAGGCCTTTAACAAGCTTAAAGCGACACTCATGTCTGACCCTGTACTAAGGGCCCCAGACTTTGACAAACCGTTCCTAGTAACCACAGATGCATCCGAGCGTGGTGTGGGAGCAGTTTTAATGCAGAAAGGACCTGATCAAGAATTCCACCCTGTAGTGTTTCTCAGCAAAAAACTGTCTGAGAGGGAAAGCAACTGGTCAGTCACTGAAAAAGAATGTTATGCCATTGTCTACGCTCTGGAAAAGCTACGCCCATATGTTTGGGGACGGCGTTTCCACCTGCAAACCGACCATGCTGCACTAAAGTGGCTTCACACCGTCAAAGAAACTAACAGAAAACTTCTTCGGTGGAGTTTAGCTCTCCAAGATTTTGATTTCGACATCCAACACATCTCAGGAGCTTCTAATAAAGTAGCTGATGCACTCTCCCGTGAAAGTTTCCCAGAATCAACTGGTTAAAATCGTCCTTGAGATGTGGAAAATATTGTTAGTCTTTATGTACTTGGTAGTATATTTAGAGATGCATGTGTCTTATTAACTCTGTTTTCCTAGAGCTCCAGGAAGAAATCCCAGCCAGTGTTTCACCCTAGCTGAGATTTGGGGGGCGTGTCATAAATATAAAGGGAAGGGTAAACCCCTTTGAAATCCCTCCTGGCCAGGGGAAAGCTCCTCTCACCTGTAAAGGGTTAAGAAGCTAAAGGTAACCTCGCTGGCACCTGACCAAAATGACCAATGAGGAGACAAGATACTTTCAAAAGCTGGGAGGAGGGAGAGAAACAAAGGGTTTGTGTGTCTGTCTGTAGTCGTCTTGGCCGGGGACAGAACAGGAATGGAGTCTTAGAACTTTTAGTAAGTAATCTAGCTAGGTATGTGTTAGATTATGATTTCTTTAAATGGCTGAGAAAAGAATTGTGCTGAATAGAATAACTATTTCTGTCTGTGTATCTTTTTTGTAACTTAAGGTTTTGCCTAGAGGGGTTCTCTATGTTTTTGAATCTAATTACCCTGTAAGATATATACCATCCTGATTTTACAGGGGGGATTTCTTTATTTCTATTTACTTCTATTTTTTATTAAAAGTTTTCTTGTAAAACACTGAATGCTTTTTCATTGTTCTCAGATCCAAGGGTTTGGGTCTGTGGTCACCTATGCAAATTGGTGAGGCTTTTTATCCAATATTTCCCAGGAAAGGGGGAGTGCAAGTGTTGGGAGGATTGTTCATTGTTCTTAAGATCCAAGGGTCTGGGTCTGTAGTCACCTAGGCAAATTGGTGAGGCTTTTTACCAAACCTTGTCCAGGAAGTGGGGTGCAAGGTTTTGGGAAGTATTTTGGGGGGGAAGGACGCGTCCAAACAGCTCTTCCCCAGTAACCAGTATTAGTTTGGTGGTGGTAGCGGCCATTCCAAGGATAACGGGGGTAATATTTGTTACCTTGGGGAAGTTTTGACCTAAGCTGGTAAAGATAAGCTTAGGAGGTTTTTCATGCAGGTCCCCACATCTGTACCCTAGAGTTCAGAGTGGGGGAGGAACCTTGACAGTGTCCAAATCTGAATGTGTCAACTTGGACTTGTAATAGTTTGGGGTTATGTCTAAGTACCTCCCCGTTCTGATTCTGTGAAAGCCAAACTGTATTTTCAGTGTCCAGTTTGAGTGTAACCTTTCTTATTACCTTTTCTTTATACTGTAACTGCCATGTAGGATTGCTAATCACTCTTCTGTTAGGGGGCCTGGTGCCTTGGTGTCTGATCCTGAATAAGAGAGCCATCAAGGGACCATCAGCTTTGAGCAACTCTCTCCTATGGGAATAGTGGGCTTACTAAAGGGAGTGGCCAAGCTACCAGAACCTGATTCCCCAGTTTGATTCCCCTGGGGCTGGAACTTTAACTACCTTACTGGACTCTGAAGCCAGTCAGTGAGCCACATAACAGAGGGACAAGGTAGGTGACGTAATAATATCTTTTACTGGACAAATTTCAGTGGCTGAAAGAGACAAGCTTTCCAGATTGCACAGAGCTTTTCTCCAGGTCTGGAGAAGAAGATATTATCTTACCCCTCCTGTATCTCCAATATCCTGGGACCAACACAGCCACAACACTTCACTATAAATATGACAGAGAACACAGCAACCTTGTTTAAAAGTCAAGCTGTGATTCTCTCCCCTGTTCTCACCTCAGGAACCAGAAGGATTGCAAAAAGCAGAAGGACCCTCCTCACTTCACACAAGGACTGGTCTTAAGGACTCAGAATATGGGGTGAGCATACACGATGCAAAGAAAATGTGTAGATTATTATTAGGGCTGTCAAGTAATTAAAAAAATTATTCATGATTAATCGCGCAATTAAAAAATTAATTGTGATTAATTGCACGATTAATAACACTGTTAAACAATAATAGAATACCATTTATTTAAATATTTTTCGGATGTCTTCTACATTTTCAAATAAATGGATTTCAATTACAACACAGAATAGAAACTGTATAATGCTCATTTTATATTTATTTATGATTACAAATATTTGCACTGTAAAAACAAAAGAAATAGTATTTTTCAGTTCACCTCATACAAGTACTGTAGTGCAATTTCTTTATCATGAAAGTTGAACTTTCAAATGTAGAATTATGTACAAAAATTAACTGCATTCAAAAATAAAACAATGTAAAACTTTAGAGCCTACAAGTCCACTCAGTCCTACTTCTTGTTCAGCCAATCACTCAGACAAACAAGTTTGTTTACATTTGCAGGAGATAATGCTGCCTGCTTCGTGTTCACAATGTCACGTGAAAGTGAATACAAGCATTGGCATGGCACTTTTGTAGCTGGCATCGCAAGATATTTACATACCATATGCGCTAAAATTTCATATGTCTCTTCATGCTTCAACCAGTATTCCAGAGGACATGTGTCCATGCTGATGGCAGGTTCTGCTCAGTAACAATCCAAAGCAGTGGGATCAATGCATGTTCATTTTCATTATCTGAGTCAGATGCCATCAGCAGAAGGCTGATTTTCTTTTTGGTGGTTCGGGTTCTGTAGTTTCCACATCTAAGTTAATCACATGAGTTAACTGCAATTAATCGACAGCCCTAGTTATTATTATTTTTCTTAAAGATCTTTTGTATGATTTCTGTGGTTTTAGAACTCTTGTGTAAGGCCTATGTTCCTTAGTTTACCAGCCATGTGGCCCCAAAGAATTAAACTATAAAGCCCACTGAGTATGGGAGCTCTAGGGGAGCTCTAGGGGAGCATGCCTGGTGAGGTTTGGGAGGTTCAGCACTGGTTTCAGGGCCTAGGGCAGCTGAATAGCACAATTTCAAATCTCAAGGAAAGGGTGTCAGACAGCAAGTCTGCAACTAGAAGCCAGAACTAGAAACAGTCTTTTGACCCTGCCCAGACCCACCTGGCTTGGACGTATGTGGGATCCAAAGACTGGTCCAATTATCATATGGTGACCATACACTAGGGGGACTCGGACTGGTCTGTAAAAGGCCTCATCTCTCTAAAAGGACCTGAAGGGTCACCCCGATTTATCCCCAAAATTGACACAGGAAAAGTCTGAATCTGAATGTTAGTGCTTGTTAATACATGTCTACATTTTTCATTTTTGGACTAAGACAGTGCAGCTGGCATGGGTAGGCATATCTTAGTATAATTCAGAACATAGTCATATTGGCAGGGTCTAAATACAGTAAGCAACCTGAAAGCTTGTCATTTACCAATAGTACCCCTTTAACTACTTTTGATTTCTGTGATCATTCTAAGTATGGAAATAACAGAAATATAGCAAACAACTGTTAAAATGGTAAATGACAGGTTTGAAAAGGCACAGATTGATCTGAACTGCAGAATAATGGTTCTTTTGAGTCTTTTCACCAAACAGTGTATTAGAGGCATCATTATTATTATTTAGCACTTCAAATCACTTGGCCTTCACCTTCATACCCTATAACCCTACTTAGAGTGTGCTATCAACTCCCAACAATGCACTGTCATCTTTTTGATTACACTACTTGTCTTAATTGAGCATGTTTAATGTGTACATTGGCCCTTAACCTTTCATATCTGCCTAGCTCAGGTGGTTTTAGTGTTGGCACTCTAAGCCGTGATATAAAACCTGCAAGTATGCATGTATGCATCCGCTGAAGTGAGCTGTAACTCACGAAAGCTTATGCTCAAATAAATTGGTTAGTCTCTAAGGTGCCACAAGTACTCCTTTTCTTTTTGCTAATTAGCTTGTAAACCACTGATGCTTTTTGTTCTGACCCACAGTGCGCTTCTTTGTTTATCTATGCACATTTCTCGGAGTTTGCATTTATTAAACACCATTTTAAGAAAGAATAAAGTAGGTTTTTTCTGAGGCCACCTGGAATTATCCAACATTGCTGAAAGTGGGCTATGAGAAGACAAGTACATCACAAAAGATAGTGCAAATCACGTTAATGTGAGGAATGTGCTGATGGTTCTGTGATCATAATACATTCATCCCAATTACATTTGTTTATATGGTAATTAGGGTTTTCTAGCTCGAGTTTCACAGATATTTAAGCAGGTGAACATCTTTCTTCATGATAGTCCATCAAACAGGAAAAAAATAAGAGGTATGAAAAAGAGGAAGCATGCTCACCAGAAATAAAATAAATTGAGTGCCTTGTTAGGATTACAAAAGCTTTGAACTTGCTCTTCCCCCACTGGGAATGATCCATTAAAATTACAGTAAAAGCTTTTTTATCTGGCATGTTGGGGGAATGGGGGGTGGCGGTAAGTAAAAAATTCCAGTTAACTAAGAGGGAGGGAGTTTGTGTGCAGGAGGGGGCTCAGGGCTGGGGGTTGGGGCGCTGGAGGGCATGGGCTGTGGGAGGAAGTTTGGGTGCAGGAGGAGGCTCGGGGCAGAGGGTTGGGGTGAAGGAGGGGTTTCAGGGTGCCAGATCTGGGCGGCATTCACTGCAGAACGCTCCCTGCAAGCGGCGACATGTCCAGAGAGGTGCGGCCAGGTGGCTCTACACACTGCCTCTGCCTACAGGCACCGCCCCCACAGCTCCCATTGGCCACAGTCACCAGCCTATGGAACCTGTGGAGCCTGTGCTCAGAGCAGGTCAGGAGCAGCTCAGAGAGCCCCCGTGGCTGTTCCTCTACCTAGGAGCATTGACTGCAGTGAATGGGAGCTGTGGGGGTGGCGCCTGCGGACAGAGCCACCTGGCCGCACCTCTCCGGACATGTCGCCACTTACGGGGAGCCACCTGAGGTGAGCGCTGCCTTGATCTGGCACCCTGAAATCCCTCCCATGCCTCAACCCCCTGCCCCGAACCCCCTCCTGTACCCACACTCCCTCCCAGAGCCCATGCCCCACACCCTCTGCCAAAATGCTGGTTTACAGAGCTTTCCGGTTTGTAAAGTGCCGGATAACACAGCTTTTCCTGTATATGTATTTTTGCATGTATCAGACACTCTTTCCACCCATTTTTAGGTTTAGAAAAGTTGTAATAGAGTTACCATTTGGACAAAAAATATGAAAACTAAAAAAAAAAGAAATAAAAATCAGAACCGAGAACTGACTTCTAGTACAATACAGCATGACCACTGTGAATCTTGAAAAGTTTATCCTCTCCCAGCAAGGTATGAGTTGTTAGAAAAATGTGGAAATGGAGGCGGGGTTTGTTCTTTGAAATCTTATATCTGACATATAGAAAAAAAACCTGTCTTACACTAGGATGTTTCATTTTTTATTCCTTTTGTCACAAATGTGGTCTCTTACTCGATCAAGTCTTTGAAAGTGTAATTTAAAATGACAATAGGAAGTGAGCTGTGTAATTCTCTAGAAGCGGATATTCCCTTTGGATCCTGTCATTCCAACATCATCCTCTCATCCTGTTATGTTGTGCAAGGTGCTAAATGGAGATTAAGGTAGGGCCAACATATTTTTCACAGTAGATTGAATATATAGAGTTTGGGGAATAGGAATGTAAAAAAAAAAGAAAGCAAGTTTGATTTGTGGGTAGAAAAATGACATACAGGCCCTACGTGCCAGAAACACAGAGCATGTTTTAGCATGCTAAATGTTAAGTTATCACAAAGCCACATAAAAAGACAAGTTCTGATCTGAAACATTGGGCCCAAATAATTCTGAATTAACTTCAGAAACCAAGTGGACAATCTAGCTTGTTTTATTAAAATAAGAAAAACACTCTTCAAGATTGCAAGCCTATTCAGTAAAGCTCAAGCAGGGGGTAAGGTTGAGGTGGGGAGGGGGGCATAAAAGTGAAAAAAGTCTGGGTAGGAAGAAATTTTGAAAATAAATTACAAGCCTGCTCTAATCCAAAAATTCCTGACTCGTGGCAGGACTGATGCAAAGGGCAGCTGAAATTCATTTTTAAAGCCTGGCATAGAAATTTAGCTGCAAACTTTAATTTGAAAAGGTATGATACTGACTTACAATCATAGTAATGTAGGGCTGGAAGGAACTTTGAGAAGTTATCTTGCCCAGACCCCTGTGCTCTGGCAGAACCAAGTAAACGTAGACCCTCCCTGACAGGTGTTTGTGGAACCTCTTCTTTAAAATCTCTCTTGCCGAGGACTCCACATCCTCCCTAAGAAGCCTATTCAAGAGCTTAACTACCCTTATAAGTTAGAAAGTTTTTCCTAATATCTAACCTTGGATGTAACATGGGAATTGTAATGAGGGAACAAGGTAAGTAGATTGTCAACACCACTATCATCCTCTCATAGCAAAGTGTCTGAATAGTACATTCAAAGACTTGATGCATTTCTTCCATGAAGCTATCTGATCTCTCTTTAGAGATCTTTAGTATTATGAGGGACAGGAAGACACCAAAAATGGATCAGAAGAAAACTTAAGAGTGCTCTGAGAGCTATAGAAATTACTGTGAGGTGGGCGAGAGGCGGGCATGACTCTGATGTATACCAGGGAGTTGGGGGTTGAGGAACACCAGGAAGAGGTAAATGTTCTGAATACAGCTGGCCAGCAAATGGACTTCCAGTTACACACACACACACACAATGGCTTTTTGGAAAAAAAAATAAAATAAAAAATCCCGAATCAGGCCCAAAATCCAAACACTCATTTTTTTCCACGGAACTGGAAATTTGCAATATTTTGTTTTGGAAACAGCAAAACATTCCCACAGCTTGAATGCTTCAGTGTTTCCAAAACAAAATATGCTCCCAAGATCCCAGCCCTGGGAGCCCCGGATATGAAGCAGCCCACCTGAGAAACTGCCAAGTAGCTGGGGAATTTGGGGGTGGTGCTTCCAGAAAAAAAAAAAAACAGAAAATCAGTTCATCAGAAAATTTCCAACCACCACTAATTCTGGAATACTTTTAGAAAAGGGCAAGCAAAATGTGACAAGGCAACAGTTATTTAGAGTCTTGGGAAAAGGGAGAAAGACCCAGAAGCATTGGAGGGAATTGTAAGGATATGGGGCGTACTGTTAAGAAAATATGGAAGATAGAAGTAAATATATTAGATATTCTTGGCCCGATTCTCCTCTCATTTATAACATATGACTTGCCATACCAATTTAGCCCAGTATTATGTCTCCAGCAATGTCCAGTACCAAATGCTTCACAGGAAGTTGAAAGAAACCTTGACATGTAGTTAGTAAATTTCCTCCTTTCACATTGTGCCCTTCCACTGCCTTCAGTGAAGTTACTCCTGATGTACACTGTACACTCTATCTAAAGAGTTCTAATTAAAGGACAAATATTTATTCTCTACTGGTCCCTTTCTTTTTTCAGGGGTATTTTTTTCAGCATTTCTTTCTGATTCTGCCTGTTTAGTGGCTGAGGCATAAGTGTAATTCTTAAGCTTTACCTCTTGTTTGGCAAGGTTTCAGATTAGAAATTGTTATATTTTCACATTTCATGAAGAAAAAAAAATCTACAGCTGTTACAGCAAACATCTCAGTAACCTTTCCAAATTTTGTCTATTAGCTTTTGAATGTGTTTCTCAACAGACTGATGAGCTGGATTAAGTGATTTCCTTTATTCTTTCCATGATAGTATACTGCATTTCACAAGCCTTAGCAGTATAGGTAGATAGTGTTCTTCTGCGAATTTTACAGGCTTTCACCAAGTGACTAAATAGTTTAGATATTTTTAAGCTTCTGACAGAAAATGTCTAACACTATCACCTCTCTTAGGAAAATCATTCAAGAGCAAGCTAGCACACTGCATAAAACATGGCATAGTGTGAATAGACCATCTCACACTGCTCTCACTTCAATTCTTTCATTGTCAGTAATAATAAACTAGGAGAATGACTTTGGGAGGTCAACTGCACATTGATTCAGTCTTTATGTTGTGATAGTATGTTGGCTGCTATGTGATCTTTGTTAAACAGATGCAAAATGCAACAGCCTTTGAAAATCACTGATGGTGGATGAGACAGATGCATTGGCAGATAGAATTAAAATTCAAAATGATCTGGACAGACTGGAGAAATGGTCTGAAGTAAATAGGATGAAATTCAGTACGGACAAATGCAAAGTACATTAGGAAGGAACAATCAGTTGCACACAAACAAAATGGGAAATGACTGCTTAGGAAGGAGTACTGCGGAAAGGGATCTAAGGATCTTAGTGGACCACAAGCTTAATGTGAGTTAACAGTATAACACTGCTGCAAAAAAAGCGAACATTGTTATGGGATGTATTAGCGGGAGTGTTGTAAGCAAGACGCAAGAAGTAATTCTTCTGCTCTACTCCGCGCTGATTAGGCCTCAACTGGAGTACTGTGTCCAGTTCTGGGTGCCACATTTCAGGAAAAATGTAGACAAATTGGCGAAAGTCCAGAGAAGAGCGACAAAAATGATTAAAGGTCTAGAAAACATGACCTATGAGGGAAGATTGAAAAAATTGGGTTTGCTTAGTCTGGAGAAGAGAAGACTGAGAGGGGACATGATAACAGTTTTCAAGCACATAAAAGGTTGTTACAAGGAGATGGGAGATGAATTTTCTTAACTTCTGAGGATAGCACAGGAAGCAATGGGCTTAAATTGCAGCAAAAGAGGTTTAGGTTAGACAACTGTCAGGGTGGTTAAGCACTGGTATAAATTGCCTAGGGAAGTTGTAGAATCTCCACCATTGGAGATTTTTAAGAGCAGGTTAAACAAACACCTGTCAGGAATGATCTAGATAATACTTAGTCTGGCCATGAGTGCAGGGGACTGGACTAAATGACCTCTTGAGGTCCCTTCCAGTCCTATGATTCTATGATTTTCAGAATGATACCCACTAAGCTTGTAGATTGTGTACTCAAGTGGATGTCCACATATCTGTAAATGTATTCATAGAACAACCCTTCTGCTTTGTATTAAGGCTTCTTCTATTAAGTTGGATACTGGATTTACACAAGATGGTATGGTACTGTATGTGAAAAGATTTTTATTGAACCTCAAACACACACAAACTGATCCAAGCCAGTCTAGAGCAGAACATGCACAGTATTGCTATATAGAACTGAAGACAACAGGAGTTACACATGTATGGAAGGCAAGACAGCATTCATTTTAAAGGTAAGAGGGAACTTAAATGGCAGTGGGTCTTTTAATAAACACAAACCTTCATGTGAACCGGTAGGGTTAATTTGCTGCCATCTTGCAGACATAATCTTGCAGAGTTCTTTTTGTGTCATATATAATATTGTACCCTGAGGGATATACCCTTCCAACAATGATCTTTATTTCTCCCACCTCTAGAAACACTACCTCCACCTCAAAAAATGAGACAGTAGTTCACTCTGCTTGCTCATTTAATCCAATGCTTTTCTACTGTGGTTGACAACAACTGTCCTAAGCGTGGTGTTTGTCTGGGTTATTTTTATAAAGGTGGCCCCTTCAACTGAGAACTGGACTTAGATTACCACATAGATCAGAGGGGAAAAAAATAACAACCCTCCAACAAGCCATCAAATGGTAAAGAATCTTGTTCACTACAAACTTGCAATTAATTTGAAACAGTATCCTTGAAGAGACTCATATTCCACTACCAATCCCCTAAGCCATCCAGTTTGTTTTTAATTGTACTTAGTAGGAAAGGAGAACTAATAACTGATGACATCAAGAAGGCTGAGGTGGTTAATGGTTATTTTACTTCAAAAGGTTAATGGTGACCTGATACTCAAGACAATATTAGCAACAAGGAGGAAGGAATGCAAGTCAAAATAGGGAAAGAACAGCTTAAATAATATTTAGATAAGTCAGATATACTCCAGTTGGTAAGGCCTGATGAAATTCATCATAGGGTACTTAAGGAACTAGTTGATCCAAATTCAGAACTGTTCACAATTATCTGCAAGATCTCAAGGAGGACAGGTGAGTTCCCAGGGGACTGAAGGAGGGGAACATCATAGCTGTCTTTAAAAAGGGAACAAAGAGGACCTGGGAAATTATGGACCAGTCAGCCTAACTTTGATACCTGGAAAGATGCCGGAATAAATTATTAAACAATCGTTTTGTAAGCACCTAAACTGTAGAGGATAACAGGGTTATAAGGAACAGCCAGAATGGATTTGTCAAAAACAAATCATGTCAAACCAACCTAATTTTCTTCTGTGACAGGGTTACTGGACTAATAGATAGAGGGGATGCAGCAGATTGATATATCTTGATTTTACTAAGGCTTTTGACACAGTCCAAAGTGCCATTCTCATCAGCAAACTAGGGAAATGTGGTTGAGATGAAATTACTATAAGGTAGGTGCACAACTGGTTGAAAGATTGTAGTTAGCAATGGTTTACTGTCAAACTGGGAAGATGTATCTAGTGGGATCCCACAGTGGTTAATACTAGGTCTGATACTATTCATTATTTTCATTAATGTCTTGAAGCATAGAATGGAGAAAATGTTTATAAAATTTGCAGATGACACCACACTGGAGGGGTTGCAAGCCCTTTGGAGGACAGTCCTGACAGCACCTATGAAGTCTCAAATGTCACCCAATTTTACTCTTTGGGGTAATTTAGTAGTTAAGGTCAAAAATTTTCAAATTGGTTCTCTAATCCATATTTAGGCACTTTGTATATGTGCCTGACTTTAATCAACTAAGTATGAATATTTGGCCTTAACAGATGGCTCTTCTGTGGGAGGACCTGCCACAACCATTACCCCAACCAGGGGTGAGGGTCACAGTGAGGCCCTTCTGGATGTATACTAGGGGTCTAAATACTCTGATATATTCTTTCTACATGTGGAACTCCTACTGCTGTCAATAGGAGTTCTAAATGCAAAATGAATGTAGAATCTGCCCCATCAGTCCCTCTCAAGTTTGAGGAATAAAAGCACAACAAATGCACTTTGAAGGCCCAATCCATGACCATGCATGTGATTGGGTGTCAGAAGACATGAGATCTATTCTCAGCTCTGCCTCAGATTTCTTATTTGACACTGGGTAAATCACTTAATATCTCTGTGCCTTAGTTTCCTCATTTATAAAATGGGATAATAATGTTTTCTTATCTTGCAACAGTGCTGTGAGATTAAATTCATTACTGTTTATAAAGGACTTTGAGATCCATAGATGGAAAGTACTATACACTTTCAAGGTATTATTTATTATTTTGTTTTACTACAACCCTTTTCTCTTTACATCAAAGCCCTTCTGATGCTCAGACTTTGGCTCCAATTCACAGCAATTCATATTAAAAAAACCACACTCGAGGGAGATTGCAATGAAATGATCCCATCTTGAACTTTACCTGTTGATTTTAGCATTTCTGTGGGCTCTAGCACAGGGAGCAGTTTGAATTTCCCTGTGGCTCAGTGATGCCTTTTAGCAGATTATTTTAGATTCTCTCTTTTCTGAAATTCTAATGGGAGAACAGCAGTAAGCATGACACCTAAAGGTCACAAGCCCACAGGGGCAAATGACTCACTGTATCTATATTTTAAAGGTACTTAGGAAAAGAATGACAAGCTCTTGGTAAGGAATGTGGATAATCCTCATAACAACCACACTATCTGCCTGGATTCTTTCTTTCTTTCTTTCTTTCTTTCTTTCTTTCTTTCTTTCTTTCTTTCTTTCTTTCTTTCTTTCTTTCTTTCTTTCTTTCTTTCTTTCTTTCTTTCTTTCTGTATCAGTGTTCTGGGTGGCACCAGGGGAAAGGAGAGAAAACAAGCTTCCATTTATTTGACATATGATGTTTATATAAAAGGCACAAAGTATAAATCAAAATTGTGCTGCTCTAATCCTGGGCCTACATTTTTAAAAGTGACTATTGATTTTGGATGCCTCCATTTTTGGCTGCCCAATTTACGCCATTTTAAAGGGGCTAGATTTTCAGTGGTTACGTACTCAGCATGTCTGAAAAATTCAGGCCCCTTTAAAGCAAAGTTGTTTAGATGAGTTCCATGTCACCCACATAACATACCCTTCTGAGGTCCTTCCATTACCCCACATCCAGGGCCATGCAGAAAAAGTCCTGAATAGATAAACTTTTGTTGTAAATAACCAGCCCCTGTTTATTTTTAAAGTATTGATCCTTAGCTGGTCTGCACTAATGTAGCTCCATTGACATAAATCCAGATAAAGAAAATGAGGATCTGGTCCTTGATGTTTAAGTTATTTTGCTAGGACTTAATTTGGTTTCATCAAAATAAAATACAATATATTTAAGACATTTAGGTTATTTCATATAACCCCTGTAAGATCAGTTGGACTGAAAAGATCAAGGGGACATGAAGACTTTCAATTATTTATGAGCAGAAGTCACTAGCAGCTGGTGCTTGTTTGGTAGCACCTGATAAAAGATCCACCTCAGAAAAACTATTGCATTATATGACAACCCTACTGGAAGTCTCTGCAGTAGAAAGGGCAAGGGTTCCATGAGTAGAGAAACTGAATTGACTAAATAAACCCTTGCTTCTCTTGTTATTCAGCAAATGGACCAGGATTGCATAATGAAAGAGGCTGTTGTCTGGAGGATCCTTTCCTCTACCTTTATAGCAGTTGGCAGGTGTGTTATGCAGAGAATGAGGCAGGGAGAGTAAGGATAGCCTTCAGGTTAAGATGTTTTCCCCTACCTAGGGGTATGTCTACACAGCATTTTGGAGCCTGCAGGAGAGAGTATCTCTGCCTGGGTTGACAGACTTGGACTAGCAGGGCTCATGCTAGCCCTCTAAGAATAGCTGTTTAGATAGTGCTTTGATGTTGCAGCTCAAGCTGTCGCTCAGGCTCTCAAGCCAACCTGAATTGCAACTTCAGAGTGCTGTCTACACAGCTATTTTTAGAGCACTAGCACGAGTCTCACTAACCCAAGTCTGTTGATCTGGGATGGGAGGCTCACTCCCATAAGCTCTGCAATGCTATGTAGAAATATCCAAAGATAACTCATTTGTATCCCTGCCTCTGCCACAGACTTCTATATGGTTTTGGGCAATTCACTTAAATCAAAACTTTGCAGGAAACCTCTAATTGTGTATGCCTTACTTTCTGGGTGTCTAAAGGCAGACTTTTTTGATATTTCCTAGTTTCCAAGAGTTTGAGCACAAACCCAGCATGTATGTTCTGTGCAAGAACAGGTAGGGATTTAGATTGATCAGTGTGCCCATCTTGATCTGTGTAATTAATTATATACAAAAACTAATTATACGGACTGCAGATGGGTGCCATGAACAAGCTTAGTCCTTACCTCCCCTTGCACAGAACCCGCACACACACTGTGGCTTAGTAGCCAAACTCACCTTTCTTCTTGTTACCATACTAACATGTGGAGAACCAGAAGGATTCTTTCACCAACTCCGCCTGAGAGAATTCTTTCACAACAATGGTGACATCACTCACAATTACCATGTTCCCACTGACAATCGTAAGAAAAAAGACTTATCCGACCAGACGACACAAAGCAGATGAAACTACACTTTTGATCATTACATTGTTTGCTTCAGGAAAAAAATTGAGTGTGAAATCTTTAACAAACATCACATCCAACACAATCTCTCCACCACCAGAGGACAGCTGTACAGTCTTTGAAATCTAATCACCACATAGGGACCAAACCAGCAGACAAAGGGGGCACCATCGTAGTCCTAAACTGTGATGACGATGTGAATGACGCCAACTGACAACTCATCAACACTACCTACCATAAAGAACTCAAAGAAGATCCCACACAACAATTTACCCAGGAATTTAAGGATATCACCAAATCCTTCTACAAATAACTCCAAGAGAAACTCTACTAACTCATCCCCCATGAACCCACACCAGGGACCTTCTACATGCTTCCCAGCATACCCAAACAACAGAACCCAAGCAGACCCATCATATCTAGTACTCTTACTGAAGAAATATCGGAACTAATAAAAGCCATCCTCAAACCACTCACCACACAAAGGCCCAGCCTCCTTCAGTATACAATTGACTTCCTCCACAAACCTCTGCAACATTAACAACCTCCCTCAGAACACCATCCTTGCCACCATAGATGTCACTTCTCTGTACACCAACAGGATATTAATATTTACAAGGCAATGGACAATGGACAACCCTCAGATATCCAGCCAAACACATCAGCAAACTCATCCATTTCATCCTCACCCATAACAATTTTATACTGAACAACAAACAAACAAACTTTGTCCAAACTATGGGAACAGCCGAGTACTAAGATGGCTCCCCAATATGTCAACTTCTTCATGGGCCATCTTGAAGAAGAATTTCTGGACATATGCACCGTGAAACCAATGATATACCCGAGATACATCAATTATATTTTCATCCTATGGACAGACAACTTAAAATCCCTCATAGATTTAAACCAAAACTTCAACAATACCCCTGATCCATTAAACATTCTCTGGAACACTCCCACACTAGCATCAATGTACTGGAATACACATTTGGCTTTAGCAATGGAATCTTCAGAAACCCACAGCTCACCACATCTACATTCACAGATACGAAATCTAGAAATCTAGAAATCTAGAAACTATCCCCAACGCTCCAAGATATCTATTATCTACAGCCAGGCACTCAGATAACAAAGAATATTCTCTGAGGAGAAAATCAGGGATATACACATTAACACACTCAAAATAGCCTTCACCAAAAAAAGACACCCCACCAAAGAAGTAAATCACATCATGCAATGGGATCCACATATGCCAGCAAGCTGAGTAGGGGATCCACATAAACTAGCCATAGGAAATGTTGAGAAAAGAGGTGTGACCTAAGTCCCTCTCCTCAAAGGTAGTTAGACGCCGATATCTGGACTGGAGAGCTATGACCTTCTCCTGGAGTTAGGCACTTAAGCCAGGTCAGTCTTTTTTTAAGGAAAAAAAGGACTTAGTGCCCTGTTATAAACTTTAGCCCAGTGGTTAGGGCACTCACTTCAGATGTAGGAGACAAAGGTTCAGTTCCCCTCTGCACCAGGTATTTGAACCTGTGTCTCCCACTTTCTAGGTGAGTGTCCTAACCACTGCATTTTGGGATTTTCTTAATCTCTCCTGCTGGAGCTGAGCAACTGTGCATAACTAATTAAATATTCATCGGGCCAGAGAACGAATACAGCCCGATGGTTAGAGCCCTCATCTGGGAGTGGGAGACTAAGGTTCCCCTGCTCCAATGCAACATTAATTAGCTATACAAAAAGCAGAACAACTTCAACAGGAGATAGAACTGTTCCAGAATACCTCATATCCCAGAGGATAGGGCACTCTACATCAGACAGAGGGGGCACTTCAACCCAGTCCCCCACCTCCTGAGTGAATGCTCTAACCACTGGGCTAAAGTTTATAGGGGGGCAGCACCTCTTCAGCCATCCTTTTGGTATAGGTTTAGATACACTTTGAGGATACCTACTGAATCAGGTCCCAAAAGGCAAGTGAGGCAGGGAAACTCCTAGTGTGTGAATCCTGCTGGGGCATAGGGTTGTGTTAGTCATCAAGTTGCTGTGTAGTGTTTGGACTTAGGTGTCTGTGCTCATGTCCAGACACCAAAATTTAGGTATTCAAGGGATTTTACCACTGGAAACGTAGGGACCTAGGCTTAGGCGGCAGCTGAGCAGGGATTTTATGAATGCCAATGGCAGCAAAGTGCTTCATTTAGGCTATATCTATATTAGCACTTTTGTCAGTGAAACGTTTGTCAGTCAGGAGTGTGAAAAAACAAGAGAGCTCCCTCCTGTCGGCATCAAGTGGCTACACGGGAGACTTTACAGCAGTACAGCTGTGTCGCTGAAAGATTGTAGCGTAGACATTGCCTTTGGTGCCATTACATCCCCTTTATGAATTCCACCCAAAGTCTGTTCTTGCTAGATCAACCAGGGAAAAGTAGGATTCTGAACATTTTCAGTTTGTTCTATAAATAAATCTTGATAATCTTTAAGGAGAAATAAATAGCTGTCATATAAATGACTCTCCTATGTTATTTTACCAGCATTTCCATCTCATTCCCTTAATGGTGGTCATCTTACGGCAGATTGGTGCTATGACTGAAAATAATACTCCAATATGCCAGTGAGCGGCAATTAGTATCATTTATTTATCTAGAGATATTATCTTGAGGAAAGATGAGGTGAAAGTAAAGACATGTTAAGATAACACAAATATTTTCCCAATGCATTTTTACTTTCAGAAGGCAGTTTGTGAAGCCAGGATTGCTACTGCTCTGACTGATAGTGGATGTCATTTTGTAGATATGCAGCTAGATAGTAGAGACAGAACTGGCAGAGAAAGAGGAATAAAAACAATCAGTGAATTAACAGATATGTACTTTTTTAGAGTTGTGTTGAAAACAGACTGCAACTGTAATAAAAGTGAAAAGGCTCTATCTAATTACCATGAGTGGATGAACTAAAGAATGAAATGGCACATAAAAAGAGAGAAAATAAAACATCCCAGCATTTTACATTCAAGTAAAATTGCTGATGTTTAGGTGCTTTTGGTTTCATCTGTAAAATTCAATTTCTGTTATGAAAAGTTTAACCCTTTGTGTCTGTATGTAAGCAGGGTCTGAATGAGTTCTCCCCTGACAGCTAGCTGACAAGGGGAGAGACTTCAGGAGCAAACTGTATTTACATAAACACACCTACTCTGCCTAGATATCCAGCAGATAAAGTGGTGTTGCTCAAAGTGATCAATTTTGGGTAAGTGTTGGGTTACAAATCACTTTAGTACTGAATGCGGGGGAGTGAATGTTGTTATCAGTGTTGTTGTCTTCATTGTATGAGTAAAGGGGAGGAGAACTGTGCTTAATCTTTCCCAAATAAGAGGGTCACCTTCAGCTGAAAGGACCCCATTAAGCCAGGGGCTCGAGAGCCAGAGCCATGTGAAAGTCAGAGGGGTGGGGACAGGAATCCCAGCCAGGAGATATGAACTCTCCCAAGGGTCCTTGGGCTGGTTTAATATGTTCCTTCCCGCTATTCAAAGATAGAGTTAAATAGGCTCCATTAAGAGCCCTTTGTTATTTTAAGTTCTCAAAAGAGCTGACAATCATTTATGGTGGGACAGCGCAAGTGCTCAGATGGTGGAGCCTTCTTTCCCAGGTGGGAGGTGAATTCATACAGATGCACTTCTGAACCCTGGGTCCTCAATGACCAAGGACAACCACTGGGAATGGGGTATGGTAAGGAAGCAGAGAGGGGCACAGAAAAGGAACTTTTGGTTGTAGAACTCAAGAACGTGAGGCAGAAGACACTGCCCCATGCATTCTCGAGTGGATGTCCTGCTCACAGTTTTGTGATTATGAATCCTGCTTGTGGCATTTTCCCTAATTAATGTCAGGTGACTTCTTTTCTTTCATTGAAAGTTTCTTTTCTACACTCAGACTCTGTGCTTGCAAGTGGGGAAGTATTGCATCTCAGAGCTGCCCTGGGGTGGTGTGTAATTTTCCCAGGTTACTGTGTGGGCATTCAAGCCAGTTCTTTGTTGTATTGTTGAAAACGAACCCCTAGATATTAAACCCAGCCCTGGTTGCTGCCAGCTCCACCTGGAGGAAGGGTTACCTGTATAAAAAAATGAGTCTGATCTTTGAAGGTGCTGCACATGTCCAGTGAGGTTCTAAAGAGCTGCCCTAAACTCCCATGGAAATGTCTGACTACAGTGGGAGCTGAGGACCAGACAGTTGGCACCTCAGCACCTGAAAGGATCAGACTCATGGAATGGTGAAAAAGTGGTATAAGTGGAACAAAGAGGAGACATGAGAGCCAGCAGCTGTATGTATATAGCACTTTTCATGATCCGTTGCTATATTTTAGTCTGTATATGGCACAAAAAGCTTAGGTCAATTCTTGTAGCTGTCTACAGCTTTCTAGTCAAAGCCACAGAAAAATTACAGATGAAAATGGCTGGAATTTTTGCCATTTTTCCCTGCAAAACATTTTAATGCTTCCTCACAATAACAGTAACAACACAATAAAATCAAGGGTCCAAATCCTCTGTAAGTGTAACTCCTTTGGCTTCTGTATACATAAACCAAGAGGCCAAGTATACATTAAAGACACAGCCACAGTAGAGGATTTGGGGTGGGTGACCTTCCCCACAGGGAATTCCTAGAGGCAGTTTATTTTAGGCAGAGGGTCATGAGGGGGTCACTCTGCTTTGCTACCATTTGACAAAATGGCAATGAGCTTGACTGGACTATATGAAGTGTATTTTGGGACAATACCTCTATCCCTTGGGAGGTTTAGAACCAGACAGCGGTTCTCAAACTTCATTGCACCATGACCCTCTACTGACAAGAAAAATTACTAGATGACCCCAGGAGGGGGACTGAAGCCTGAGCCCAACCAAGCCCTATCGCCCCAGGGTCTGGGTTGAGAGACAAAGCTGAAGCCTAAGCCCCACCACCCTGCTCTCGAGGGCCAAAGTCGAAGCCTAAGGGCTTCAGCCTTGGGTGGTGGGGCTTGGGCTTGGGCTTGAGCGCCGGACCCCAGCAAGTCTAACGTCAGCTCTGGTGACCCCATTAAAATGGGGCCAGGACCGACTTTGGGATCCCGATTGACAGTTTGAGAACTATGGTGCTACACTCACATAAAGTAGTGTTCATTTATCCTGAGCACAAGGGCTGGGTTTGTATTCACACCCTGACCAGGATGCTAAGAGAGAGAAAACTATTCCCCTTCCTCACCCCAGTACATCCATGTAGGATGGGGCCCAATGTTTAGAGCAAAATTCAGCCTTGGACAAAGGGTGTAGGTGCCATTTAAGGTAATTAAAGAGGACACAAGTGATAGAGCTTTGTGTTGCCCCTATGCACACGTTAATTTCAGCATTTCAGAATAATTCAAAGGCTGTTTGAACAGAAGTTAGTCTGATAAAAGGTATTATCTCACCCACCTTGTCTTTATAATATCCTGGGACCAACGTATCTAGACCAACAAAGGGAGCAATGTCATTTCAAGTATGCCATTGGGCTTTCACTCCCCATATCTGTAAGTATCTAGGCATTGTAAAGGTATCTTGGCTTTCTAGGGAGAAAGTATGACTCTATGCCCTGGTCTACACTAGGACTTTAGGTCGAATTTAGCAGCGTTAAATCGATTTAAACCTGCACCCGTCCACACAATGAAGCCCTTTATTTCGACTTAAAGGGCTCTTAAAATCGATTTCCTTACTCCACCCCTGACAAGTGGATTAGCGCTTAAATCGACGTTGCCAGCTCGAATTTGGGGTACTGTGGACACAATTCGATGGTATTGGCCTCCGGGAGCTATCCCAGAGTGCTCCATTCTGACCGCTCTGGACAGCACTCTCAACTCAGATGCACTGGCCAGGTAGACAGGAAAAGAACCGCGAACTTTTGAATCTCATTTCCTGTTTGGCCAGCGTGGGAAGCTGCAGGTGACCATGCAGAGCTCATCAGCACAGATGACCATGATGGAGTCCCAGAATCGCAAAAGATTCAAGATTCAAAATTCAGTCCAGCATGGACCGAACGGGAGGTACGGGATCTGATCGCTGTTTGGGGAGAGGAATCCGTGCTATCAGAACTCCGTTCCAGTTTTCGAAATGCCAAAACCTTTGTCAAAATCTCCCAGGGCATGAAGGACAGAGGCCATAACAGGGACCCGAAGCAGTGCCGCGTGAAACTGAAGGAGTTGAGGCAAGCCTACCAGAAAACCAGAGAGGCGAACAGCCGCTCCGGGTCAGAGCCCCAAACATGCCGCTTCTATGATGAGCTGCATGCCATTTTAGGGGGTTCAGCCACCACTACCCCAGCCGTGTTGTTTGACTCCTTCAATGGAGATGGAGGCAATACGGAAGTAGGTTTTGGGGACGAAGAAGATGATGATGATGAGGAGGTTGTAGATAGCTCACAGCAAGCAAGCGGAGAAACCGGTTTTCCCGACAGCCAGGAACTGTTTCTCACCCTAGACCTGGAGCCAGTACCCCCCGAACCCACCCAAGGCTGCCTCCTGGACCCAGCAGGCGGAGAAGGGACCTCTGGTGAGTGTACCTTTTAAAATGCTATACATGGTTTAAAAGCAAGCATGTGAAAGGATTACTTTGCCCTGGCATTTGCGATTCTCCTAGATGTAGTCCTAAAGCCTTTGCAAAAGGTTTCTGGGGAGGGCAGCCTTATTTCGTCCTTCATGGTAGGACACTTTACCACTCCAGGCCAGTAACACGTACTCGGGAATCACTGTAGAACAAAGCATTGCAGTGTATGTTTGCTGGCATTCAACCAAAATCCGTTCTTTATCTCTCTGTGTTATCCTCAGGAGAGTGAGATATAATTCATGGTCACCTGGTTGAAATAGAGTGCTTTTCTTCAGGGGACACTCAGAGGAGCCCATTCCTGCTGGGCTGTTTGCCTGTGGCTAAACAGAAATGTTCCCCGCTGTTAGCCACAGGGAGGGGGGAAGGTTGAGGGGGTAGTCACGCGGTGGGAGGAGGCAAAATGCGACCTTGTAACGAAAGCACATGTGCTATGTATGTAATGTTAACAGCAAGGTTTACCCTGAAAGAGTGTAGTGACTGTTTTATAAAATGTGTCTTTTTAAATACCGCTGTCCCTTTTTTTTTCTCCACCAGCTGCATGTGTTTCAATGATCACAGGATCTTCTCCTTCCCAGAGGCTAGTGAAGCTTAGAAAGAAAAAAAAACGCACTCGCGATGAAATGTTCTCCGAGCTCATGCTGTCCTCCCACACTGACAGAGCACAGACGAATGCGTGGAGGCAAATAATGTCAGAGTGCAGGAAAGCACAAAATGACCGGGAGGAGAGGTGGAGGGCTGAAGAGAGTAAGTGGCGGGCTGAAGAGAGTAAGTGGCAGGCTGAAGACAGGGCTGAAGCTCAAATGTGGCGGCAGCGTGATGAGAGGAGGCAGGATTCAATGCTGAGGCTGCTGCAGGACCAAACCAGTATGCTCCAGTGTATGGTTGAGCTGCAGCAAAGGCAGCTGGAGCATAGACTGCCACTGCAGCCCCTCTGTAACCAACCGCCCTCCTCCCCAAGTTCCATAGCCTCCACACCCAGACGCCCAAGAACGCGGTGGGGGGGCCTACGGCCAACCAGCCACTCCACCACAGAGGATTGCCCAAAAAAAAGAAGGCTGTCATTCAATAAATTTTAAAGTTGTAAACTTTTAAAGTGCTGTGCTTAAAGTGCTGTGTGGCATTTTCCTTCCCTCCTCCACCACCCCTCCTGGGATACCTTGGTAGTCATCTCCCTATTTGTGTGATGAATGAATAACGAATGCATGACTGTGAAGCAGCAATGACTTTATTGCCTCTGCAAGCAATGATTAAAGGGAGGAGGGAAGGGTGGTTAGCTTACAGGGAAGTAGAGTGAACCAAGGGGCGGGGGGTTTCATCAAGGAGAAACAAACAGAACTTTCACACCGTAGCCTGGCCAGTCATGAAACTGGTTTTCAAAGCTTCTCTGATGCGTACCGTGCCCTCCTGTGCTCTTCTAACCGCCCTGGTGTCTGGCTGCGTGTAACCAGCAGCTAGGCGATTTGCCTCAGCCTCCCACCCCGCCATAAACGTCTCCCCCTTACTCTCACAGATATTGTGGAGCACACAGCAAGCAGTAATAACAGTGGGAATATTGGTTTCGCTGAGGTCTAAGCGAGTCAGTAAACTGCGCCAGCGCGCCTTTAAACGTCCAAATGCACATTCTACCACCATTCTGCACTTGCTCAGCCTGCAGTTGAACAGCTCCTGACTACTGTCCAGGCTGCCTGTGTACGGCTTCATGAGCCATGGCATTAAGGGGTAGGCTGGGTCCCCAAGGATACATATAGGCATTTCAACATCCCCAACAGTTATTTTCTGGTCTGGGAATAAAGTCCCTTCCTGCAGCTTTTGAAACAGACCAGAGTTCCTGAAGATGCGAGCATCATGCACCTTTCCCGGCCATCCCACGTTGATGTTGGTGAAACGTCCCTTGTGATCCACCAGAGCTTGCAGCACTATCGAAAAGTACCCTTTGCGGTTTATGTACTCGCCGGCTTGGTGCTCCGGTGCCAAGATAGGGATATGGGTTCCGTCTATAGCCCCACCACAGTTAGGGAATCCCATTGCAGCAAAGCCATCCACTATGACCTGCACATTTCCCAGGGTCACTACCCTTGATATCAGCAGATCTTTGATTGCATGAGCTACTTGCATCACAGCAGCCCCCACAGTAGATTTGCCCACTCCAAATTGATTCCCAACTGACCAGTAGCTGTCTGGCATTGCAAGCTTCCACAGGGCTATCGCCACTCGCTTCTCAACTGTGAGGGCTGCTCTCATCTTGGTATTCATGCGCTTCAGGGCAGGGGAAAGCAAGTCACAAAGTTCCATGAAAGTGCCCCTATGCATGCGAAAGTTTCGCAGCCACTGGGAATCGTCCCAGACCTGCAACACTATGCGGTCCCACCAGTCTGTGCTTGTTTCCCGAGCCCAGAATCGGCGTTCCACAGCATGAACCTGCCCCATTAGCACCATGATGCATGCATTGTCAGGGACCATGCTTTCAGAGAAATCTGTGTCCATGTCCTGATCACTCACGGGACCGCGCTGACGCCGCCTCCTCGCCCGGTATCGCATTGCCATGTTCTGGTGCTGCATATACTGCTGGATAATGCGTGTGGTGGTTAATGTGCTCCTAATTTCCAAAATGAGCTCAGCGGCCTCCATACTTGCCTTGGTATGGCGTCCGCACAGAAGAAAGGCGCGGAACGATTGTCTGCCGTTGCTCTGACGGAGGGAGGGGCGACTGACGACACGGCTTACAGGGTTGGCTTCAGGGAGCTAAAATCAACAAAGGGTGTGCCTGTACATCAAGGAGTATTTCAGGCAGGACTGCACGGAGGGTTCCAATAAGAAATGGTGCACCTAAGTTATCGTTGTTATTGGAACAAGGAGGTTAGCCTGGCCTCTGATTGATACATGGCTAGATTTACCTCGCTGCACCTTCTCTGTGAGTGACTGCAGTGTGATCTAGACAGGGGAGGAGGCAAATGAGTACAAAACAAATCTGGTCTATTTCTTGTTCTGACCCACTCCATCTATCTTTTACATCTTTGGCTGGCAGCAGACGGTGCAGAAGGACTGCATGCCATCCACATCTCATGGCTGCTCGGCAGAAGATGGTACAGTACGACTGCTAGCAGTCCGTATCGCCTGCCCGCTCACCATAAGACGGTTCAATAGGACTGACTGCAGGACTAAAGAGAATGACCTGCTCAAGTCACTCCAAATTTAGTCCCTGCGCCCATGTCTGCCCAGGCGCTCCTGATCGACCTCACAGAGGCGACCAGGAGCACCTCAGACATGACGATGACGGCTACCAGTCGTACTGTACCGTCTGCTGCCACAAGGCAAGGGGTTGCTGCTACTGTGTAGCAATGCCGTACCGCGTCTGCCAGCACCCAGGAGACATAGGGTGACGGTTACCTGAGTGGGCTCCATGCTTGCTGTGGTATGGCGTCTGCACAGGTAACTCAGGAAAAAAGGCGCGAAATGATTGTCTGCCCTTGCTTTCACGGGGGGAGGGAGGGAGGGAACGGGGGCCTGATGATATGTACCCAGAACCACCCGCGACAATGTTTTAGCCCCATCAGGCATTGGGATCTCAACCCAGAATTCCAATGGGCAGCGGAGACTGCGGGAACTGTGGGATAGCTACCCACAGTGCAACGCTCCGGAAGTCGACTCTAGCCTCGGTACTGTGGAAGCACTCCGCCGAGTTAATGCACTTAATGCACTTAGAGCATTTTCTGTGGGGACACACACACTCGAATATATAAAACCGATTTCTAAAAAACCTACTTCTATAAATTCGACCTAATTTCATAGTGTAGACATACCCTATAACTCTGCAGCACCACCTGCCAAGCAATTGGCACAACAGCTTTCACAAAGGTTAAATAAAGAAATCTTTTGTCCTCTTCCAGGGTGGAGGAAAAGCATCTGCTTGAAAATGTAATAAAATGAATGCAGTAAGAAACTCCAGCCTCTGTTTTACTTTAGAAGTTGAAGTAGGAAGCTGAAATCCTGGCCCCTTTGAATTTGGAAGTTAATATTCCAATTGACTTCCATGGGACCTGGATTTTACCCTGAAAGTTCTAGGTGGAGAGTAATTGGATTCAGAGAGCAAGGCAAGTGTAGGATGAAGATAAAGATAATATTTGCTTGCTAATATTAACATTTAACAGATCTCAGCAAGCTCTGACATTAATACCTCATTGAGGTAAATATTAGTAACGAACCAATTTTAGAAAGCTGTGAATTTAGGCAATTTTTTTTCACTCCCACATTTTCTTAGTGGCTATAGTATTGAATCATCCATTATTCCATCATGATAATTTTGAGGAAATAAATGGATATTAGTAATTTCAGGGATTTTACAATTAAATTTTATTAATTCTCTAAATTTCTTCCTTCTCTGTATATAGCTGCAATAAAGTAGAAGAATAAAAGATCTTTACATTGCTATTTTATATCCTTCCTTTGTACACTTTGGAGAAAGCTGAGGTGTAGACATCCCAATAAATGTCTACTATGGCCTGAGTTATACAGAAGCTCATATTGGATGATCACAATGGTCCCTTCTGTTTTTGGCATTAATGAGTCTATGATTAATTGTGGTTCTAAAACTTCCTGACATGATAGAATCCTGGCCAGGCAAAAGCGACAGTTTGAGCAGTTGCAAGTGAACATGCAGAAAACAAACTACAGGAATTGTACAAGAAAGACTTAAAAATTACAGTGTATCACTATTGTATCTATAATAGATGGCTTATAGTGGCCTTCTTGATTAGCCATCAAAACTGAAGACTGGAAATATCCCCTTTAAAACTGCTGAAGCTTGCATTGTCTATTATATAGTAATTCATGGCCAGAAAGCACAGCTATATGGTTTTGTTTATAAATCGCTACAAAAATGCACTGCCTTTTTTATATTAGCAGTGTTAGGAATTGAACTCATAAGTTATTTATATACATACACAAGCTGCATGGATCAGAAGACTCCCTATGCATATGTACAGTATTAAAAATACTTTAATTGAACAAGTTAACAAAAATAACTCAAAAATATTTGAAAATTCAGACTGCCAACAACCTCCCCAAAACAAAAAGAGCCTCACACTCCTTCAATACCTTCCCTCAGGCAAATGTCTGTTTAAATAAGCAGACCTTGCAACATACTTAGAGATCAACAAATTTAGGCTCTGTTGGATCATTGAGGAGAGTGAGAGCCAGAGTTAAGGATTTCCCTGGAAACACTTTGCATTTAAATGTGGTCTATTTGGGTGCCCCAGCAGTTAGAGCCATTGACTAAACAACACTAGCCAGGGCCAATGTGTATCAGAAACCCTGCACTGAATTGTACCTTGCAACAATTTAAAGCTAGAGTAAATTGTTACATCTGTGCTGCCCAATTTCTTTGTGAAAAGCACAACTAATTGAGTAGACATATTCTGCATTAGTTCAAGTTTCTGAGTACTTTTCAGGTGCAGCACTTTGCAGGGGGGGACGCATAATCGAAGATGATAATGGCAAAAGTAATTAATCATAGACTCATTAATGCTAAAAACAGAAGGGACCATTGTGATCATCCAATCTGAGACTCTGTATAACTCAGGCCATAGTACTTTCCAGAAAAGATTCCTAGAGCATATCTATTAGAAAAAGCATTCAATCTTAATTTTAAAATTGCCAGTGATGGAGAATCCACCATGACTCTTGGTAAATTCTTGCAATGGTTAATTTTCCTCACTGTTAAAAAATGTTCACCTTATTTGCTATCTGAATTTCAATTTCCCACCATTGGATCACTTTATATTTGTTTTCTGCTAGATCGAAGAGCCCATTATCAAATATTTGTTCCCCATGTACGTTCTTACAGACTGTAATCAAGTCACCTCTTAACCTTCTCTTTGTTAAGCTAAATAGATTCAGTTCCTTGAGTCTATCACTCTAAGCAAGTTTTCTAATCCTTTATCATTCTCATGGATCTCCCATAAACCCTCTCCAATTTATCAACATCATTCTTGAACTGTGACACCAGAACTGGAAACAGTATTCCAGCAGTGGTCACACCAGTGCCAAACACAGGGTAAAATAACCTCTCTGCTCCTACTCTAGATTCCCCTGGATAGGCATCCCAGGATCACATTACCTGTTTTGGCCACAGAATTGCACTGGGAGCTCATGTTCAGCTGATTATCCACCCCCGCCCCCAAATCTTTTTCAGAATGTCTACTTCCCACAATAGAGTTCTCCATCCTGTAACTGTGCCCTACATTCTTTGTTCGTAGATCTATACATTACAGTTGGTCATATTAAAACACATATTGTTTGCTTGCACCTGGCTTACCATGCGATCCAGATCGCGCTGAATCAGGCACCTGTCCTCTTCATTATTTACCACTCTCCCAATTTTTGTGTCATCTGCAACCTTTATCAGTGATGGTTTTATGTTTTCTTCCAAGTCATTGATGAAAAATGTTAAATAGTACAGGGACAAGAATTCATCCCTACGGTCAGGTGCATATCCAAAAGGAAACCTCCGTTTTCTAGCCAAATATAGATGAAAAATTGTAGAATGACATTAAAATGGCAGGAATTGTGGATCTTTTGTATTCACATTTTTCCACACTTGACTACTGTTTCTACTTGTTCTTCTTAAAACAAATAGGCACCCTTACATTGCAGATCACAGTAACAAAAGTGGGACATACTTTTTCTGTCAAAGGGTAAATATCAACTCCACAACCACTTCCAGATGTTCTGCCATCCATCCATCCTAACAATTGTCTTCTCTGGTTTGAGACTCAGGCAGCCTACTCTCCTTTAGTCCCATTCCCAGTAACGAGAAAGTTAACCGTCTTATCCATTGAAAAGATACATATCATGAAAGTATCATCAGCATATTGATAACATTGCAACTGCCTCATTATCTCCTGAAGTAGCCCCCATGCACATTGTAGAGTGGGTGATCAGAACTAGAACTTGTAGCACCTCAAGTGGCAGAAAAGTAATCATCCTACACTTTTATTTTGTTTCTCTCCAAGAGAAAAAAAACAGTGCAACTTCACTAACATGCAACTTCCCCTAAGTCTGCAGCTGTGTCAGCAATAATTTATGGTCGAGTACCAAAGACTTCTGAGAGATCATGGCTAAGGCTGCGAGACTGTCACAGAAGTCACAGATTCCGTGACTTTCCATGACGTCTATGACTTCTGCAGCCGCCGGTGCACCTGGCTCAGGGGCAGCTCAGGCAGCCTCTCCACCAGGTGCACCAGCCACTCCTGGGGCAGTCTCAGGCCACTGCACAACCCCCCCCCCCCCAGCAGCAAAGTTTGGGAGTGGGAGGAGGCAGAGGGTTGGGGCACTGGATGGAGTGATGTGGGCTCTGGGCAGCACTGACCTGGGGGGGGGCTCCCTGGAAGCGTCAACATCCCCCTCGACCAGCTGCTAGGCAGAGGCTTGGCCAGGAAACTCTGCACCTCCGCTGAGCAGCTAAGCAAGCGGGATGTTGCTGCTTTCAGGGAGCCCCCCAGGTCAGCGCTGTCCAGAGTCCACTTCACCCTATCTGGTGCCCCAACCCCCTGCCCTCTCCCACACCCACACTCTGCTACTGTGGGGTGGGGGGAGGGAGGCGTGGAGCCAGGTAGGGAGCTTGCCAGCCCCACCAACCCCCATACCTCCCAGCACCAGTGGGGATCCCAGGCCGCGCACTGCCACCCTCAACCCTCCAGCACTGCCACTGCCTGCACCCCCAAGTACCAGCAGGGGTTCCAGACCATGGGCCGCCCCTCCCCAAACACTGGGCCACCATCCCCCAGCACCTGCGGGAGCGCCGGGCAGCCCCCCCCAAAGTTTTAGTCACTGGTATTTTTAGTGAAAGTCATGGACAGGTCACGGGCCATGAATTTTTGTTTACTGCCCGTGACCTGTTTGTGACTTTTACTAAAAATACCCATAACTAAAACATAGCCTTAATCATGACGAATCGCAGAGCAACCTCTCTTTTGGCCATTATGAGGAGATTGTATGTTATCACACGATGAGTAGGCATGAACTTGGTAATGGTGAAAGAGGACTAACATTCCTCCTCCTGAAGTTCTGAATGTTAAAATATTGTGTGTGAAATGGAAGGACTTTTCCCAGCTCATCAGGGATAGATGTGTGCAAGGGAAAGCGGACAAGAAAATAGAAACATTTTTGGTTTCTCATCACCAATAGAAACATTTTTTTCTGTGTACTTTGTCAGCCAAAAATACTACCATTGCCAGCCCTAATTTTTCACATATAAATATAAAAAAATATAAAAATACAATAAGCATTATCCACATAAGATAGCAGAGATTCTAATATAAAAGCAACAATTATCTCAGTAGAGCATAGGTCTCAAAAGCTGGGTGGTGTTTTTCAAACAGAAGGTTTAAGGGATGTTGCAAATCCAGTGCCGGATTTTGTGAGCTGGAAAGTGGTTCAGCCACTCCAAACAGCCAAACACTCCAAAAAGTCCATGGAGAGGATCCTGCAAGTGTGAGCTCATGTTTTGAGGGCATGGCAGGAAGGAGCTGGGGAGTGGGCAGATGCATCCAGAAGTTCATGGTTCTTCCCATTCACCTCAAAGGAGGCTGAATACAATGGTTGAGAAGGCGACTGTGGCCCTGAGGCTGAAGCAATGACACACAGTGGCTTCATTGATGTTCTGCAGGCTGTGGGGGAAGATGAACCTGAATTAGTAAATGTTGACTAAAGTTTCATATATTTTAGTAAGGAAATGTAAAATTTTAAACCAGCTTTTTCATGAGAAGTTTAAAGAATAATGGAAAAAAAGAGAAATAGACAACTAAAAATCTTAAACAATTGCTTCTTATAACAGTACTAGAACATACAAGAGGATAGGCTCTTCACAACTTGGTCCTAAGAAACCTGCACGTGTTGGTTCAGCAGCTGTTAAGCCACAGTGAGCACATTTAAGTTCCACATCCACTGTCTGCATTGGTATAATCCCCCAGAGAAGGAACTGTACCAAAACCAGGCATTGTGATAACACTAAACTTTTGAGAAGGGGATTTAAAAACAACAAGGAAACATGTCAAAAAAGATCCTAAACTCAAACATGAGCATGTTAAAATCATTAGACATATGATGGAGGCTATCTAAAGGTACCATAAGAGATTCAGAGAAGCCATGCATAGCCCTAAATTAAAACAGAAACCAGAATCTAAGGAGGAAAAAACCAACATTCTGGTTAATGGCAAAGTAAATAAAGAATATTGGAGACAAATAGGTATCTGCCAAAACATAAATTCCTCCTTTCCCATCTTTGTTAGAAAATCCATTAGCTATAATGATTTTATACAGTACTGATGTTGTGTTTTCTTGCATTGTACTGATGTTACTTTTTAATCAGTTCTGATGTCTCTACTGAAAAAGGACATATGCTGCAAATAAGACCAACTAAAGTGAATTCAACCCTTAAGATTCATCCTGTTTTAAATTATGACTTGCTTCAAATGCAACATTAATGACATCAATAGTGCACAAGTGTTGGGGCCAGTGTCCAAATGCTGGAAAGGTTATAAGTCAGCAGAGATATTAGCTAACTTTTTTTCCCCATACGCTGGACTATTTGACATAATGGGCCTCCTTCTCAACTGCCCTGCATTTTATAACCATTTGCACCTGTGCAAAAAGTGAGCCAAATCAGAATGGTAGAATTTTACACTCACACTTTGTAGGTGCCGACAACTACACAAGGTAAAAGGGTGTGGAGAATCAGGCCCATTAACTATGGAGTTATCCATTAAATTGCATATAAATAGTATGGTAAAGATTTCTTTTTTAAGGCCAGGGAATATTGCTAACATCTTGAACTATGTGAATCTTACTGAGGCAGAACACTTAATTCATGCTTTTACTACATCAAAAATTGATTATGTAATGCTCCGTTTGTTGGACTGTCTGATGATTTGTTAGCATGGCTTCAATCTTCACTAAAAGCAGCAATTCATCTGCTGACTAAACATAAAAGCCTGAGTGTATTAAACCTTCTTTTGTTACTAGTTGGTTTTAGGATTGACTTTTACATTATTTCATTTGTTTTTAAATCTGCTCATGGCCTTGAAGCTTTCCTACTTGTCCCAGTATAGCTTTGAGCACCTTGTACTCAGCAGTGAACAGTGCATTACAAGCTCCAAGGGTAAATTTGATATCTAATAAGCCTTGAAGCTAGGCCCTTTAGCTATTATTGCCCCAGTCTAAACTATAGAGCTAACTTCTAAGATGTATTAACAGGTCTAAGTGTGCCAGGGTTTGCCAGAATTATATACAGGTGCTGTTATGGCTATTGTTGCATCCACTGGGTTTTATATTTGTAGTATGTAGGGAGGCTTTTAGTAAATGATGCTTCAGATAATAAAAATGATGGTTATTGTTATTATTATTATTATTTTATTAACTCCCCTCCCCTACTAATACATTTTATGTTCAGACAATTACAGATGTAAAATGAAAATGTCAACTTATCTTGAGTGAATTAAGGATTAATTAACCTTACATTCCCTTAAGGCCATTCATCTGGAAACTGCAAGTCATTAATTGGATGTTGTAACCACTACAAACCCAAATTTCTTAAAGCACACAGCCCACTTTGCTCTATGACAATATAAGGAAACATGCTCTAGCTTTTAATAATAGTAATAATATGTTACAATCTTTCCAGTCATCAAAAACTCATGACAGCCTTTGTATAACAACACTGATTTTATTTTACATAATCATATAGGGTTAGATTGTTCCTATGTGCCACAGCCTTGCATCGAGGATAGTGCAGAACCATGTTGCCCCAGAGGGAGCACAGAAAGCATTCTGCCTCCCTGTGCTCTCTTCCTAGAACTCTCAGTGCACTGGGGGAGTGAAAACTGCTATACCTCTTCTACTTTGCAGGCCAGCCATCTCCATTTAGCAAGGGGTAAAGTTATGGCTCTGCCTACTCTTCATCCCATTTCGGGCACCGGGTACCTCCATGAGGACATCTCAGTTGCAACCCTGCACTATCTTCAGGATCTGTAATTTTTCTGTGCCCTTGTGCAGGCTGTGCTAAGTGGAGAGAGGGGAGAAGTTCCATAGTAAAGATATATGATGGCAGGGGAGAATTTACCCCATCATCTTTTGGTAGGGAAGGACGTCATCTTGGTCTCTGTAACTTCATCCACTGTGTCCATTGTAGCTAGAGTTTGTACCACACACTAAGTCAAATTCTCTTCTGGTATATGTCAGGTGCAACACCAGTGTGTTCAGTGGAATTGGATCTACTTACTATTTGTCTTGTATTACTCTTTGGGTCAATCATCTCCTGATTGCCCAGTCCTTTCTTACCAGAATTTTAATGTGTGCCATCTTGTTTTGATCCTGACAACCTCTTGTCCAGCTTAGTGGCATTCACTATCTCTTTACATCCCTCATTTTTTTAATCTTTGTCACATCCCTTTTTCATCTTTTTTGTCCTAAGAAGAAAAGGCCTGAATGGCATGGTTTTGCCCTTAGTAATTTAAACAGACTTTGTGTCAATCATGCCATGAAGGGGAGTACATGCATAGGTGACTCCATCCCCAATTCTACAGATCCGTGCAGAACATGAGAGATTCCCTGTAGGCAAACACTACATTGATGCCCTTTGCTTCTGTATGGAGAATGAGTCTCCTCTGCTGCTCTTTCCCTTTTCTCTGGCAGCATGGTTTTCCCTGCAGACAGCGGACCATGGAACTCACCCTGGGGAGCGAGGAAGAAGTTCAGTTCCAAGTATGGAGAAAGAGCTGTGGACAATTTCATAGAGCTTCAATTTACCTGTGCTGTAAAAGTACTGTCTTTGGGCCTTAGGAGGAGACACTGTGTCCCACCCTTTCCCTAACCCACAGGTCCTCCTGATTGTCCCCTACTCCCCATTTATAGATTCCATACCCTATAAAGTGTTCTTGAGATTGAGGAGGAAAGGAGGATGTTGCCACAGATATACTTGATCCCGCTCCTTTTGCCGTGCGTAGGAAATGTGTCTTATGGATCTTGGTTCATTGTGTTGTGATGTCACCATTTCACTTAAGGGGTGAGGAGTCCAACATTTTTAGAAGTTTGCTACTGAATGTTTTTTTTTTTTATCCCTCATGACTTCATTATTTTAAAAAGCTCTCAGTCCTTTATGGCTGACTATCCCCCCACTGAGGACTAGCCACATGATAATTCAGTCTGAAGAATTTTAATTAAACTATTTTACTACCGATGAAGAGGAAAAAAATCTACACATTTTTAAATGAAGATGTTTTTCTCATCCTATAATTTTTTTTAAAGTCTACCGAATGGAATTTTCTCAAAATGTCTTTAAAACAAACAAACAAACAACATTCCCTGCCCCAAAGAAATGTAGGGCTATGACCATTAATGGCAAGTTTAAGCCCCCACACTGAAAAAAATAATGTGTCCACAGTGTTATGAAGTACTGAAAACAGTTTTATAATAAAAATAAATTTGCATTCTCTATGTCAGTATTTCTTACTCTGAAAAATATAACAAATGTATGTGTGAAAAAGTGAGATTCAAACAAGTTCTGTATGGGCTGCTCTCAAAGGTGACTACCATCTCTGTCTGAAAGCTGTAGTAGCTAAAAGTATGGACATCTTAAGTCCTTTGAAAATTTCAGGAGCGATCTGAGAAACTATTTTCAAAAACACTTCAGTGTTCAGACTGTCATGAATAAATTCTTTACATGGATGAAGGCTCCAGGCAAGAAATGTAGTATTATGTCAACATAAAACTTTATAGGAATAGAACATCAAAACAAGAGTATAGTAAGTGTAGCAGTAGGACAATAAGATGTCATGCTGGCTCCTTGAACAGTATGACTGAGTGAAGAGAGCTCTGTACTATGAACACAGAAGCTTTCACTTATGCTCTTGAATCTGTGAAATTTCTTAAATGCATGTTGATCTTCTATTCCTTTAAAGAATTTAGTTGTCATAAAGTTATTCTTCAGAACTGACAGTAAGGTTGTGCTTTGTATTTTTGCCTAAGTTTAAGAACCTAATAGAAACACAAAGATAAATTTCAACTTCCATAATTGGTGCAAGGCTGATGCTTTGTAGAACTTACTGGGGGCCAGATCCTGAGGTCCAGTATCTTAAGCTCCTAGTGAAGCTTCACAAAGTTGGGACAAAATCACTTTAAGCCATCTTTGTGCTTGGATTAGAGCCATCGAGTACCAGTCTCACCTTTTGGCATAAGATAGGTGGAAGTCTTCTCTGTCTTACTTTGGCTACTCACAGCCCAACAGGGCCCCCTAGGAGTCAGGCATTGCTGGGGAACATGGACACCCAGGACACCACTTTCCACCAGTTGAAGATGGCCTGGAGGTGCAGGAAGCTGTTCTTCTCTTTCTTGGACACTATCAAAAATCAAACTTCACAGCATTGTCTACACTATGCAATTTACCCATTATTGGCCAAAAATGCCATCAACGACTGCTACTTAACTCTATTTAGTTGCAAATGTAGACAGGTTTTAACCACACTTTCTGTAGCATAGAACGTAGTTTGCCCTTGTATATATTTGCAGGTGAACTATGTTCAACACCAGTTTAGCTGCATCTCTTGCCACTTTGTTCCTCCTCTACCTTTTCAGCAATGGATTTTTTTCATATTGTAGGCAAAGCTGTGCTGGTGTTAGGGTTTAGGAAAATGCCTGCATGGAGAGGCCCATCTTTTTATGCTGCCAGATACGGCAAAGATTTGGGCTCAGCCTAATCTCTGGTGAGGTGAATCTGCTGCAACTGCAGACCTATTTCTACCTGTCCAAGCTGATTAGCTAGCAGAACTCTGTGATCCATGACATTGAAGGGCACTAATAAGTCCAATGACACTGGCCTTGAAGCCTGCCCTCTGCATGTGGGAAAAGGAAGATAATAAATAATAAAAGTTACACCCACAAAAATACAAAACCGCTTAAATAAAGACATATGCACACATTTGAGTCAAAACAATGTTTGTCAACCCTTTTACTGCAAGCCACACTTCTCCTTCCTCAATCCCAATATTTTACCACAGACTGCAGACATTACTCATGCATACTCACATGCTGCACAGAGATCAAAACACTTTCTACCTAGGAAGTGGCTAACTGATGGAAAGACATTTAAAATGTATGCAGATCTGCACACACAGATGCACACTGCATTACTGGAAAGGTTTTTACAATAGATTTAAGCTTCTGCTCCATACCAGGGCACAAGCAGTGTAACATGTAGGATGCTCCTAATCTTCAGTAAATGGGAGGCTTCAATTTTCCAGTATGTAGGTGGGTGCATATATGCATGAGAGAGACGGTCAAGGGAAGTCATTATAGACACAGCTCTTAGGTGGATCTAAGGTTTGTTTTTATCTGTCTCATTTCATTGAGCTCAATGTGCTCCATCAGAAAACTATGAGCTAAGTGGTTCTTCCTGTCAGTTACCTCACAGAACTAAAGAAAATGAACTTATTAGAAGCTGATCTCAAGCAGCTTTCTATTCTGATTTATTCTTCTCATGGCGAGTAAGGACTCTGCACTATTACTTCTTCTACACTACTTCATCAGGAGATTTAGTCAAAGGAAAGCAAGAAATTGTTTGTGTTAGGTGTCACTTTGCCTCCTATAATGAAAAAAAAACAAACACACCAAACCCCACATTTAGGGAACTTGGTTTCACAGTAATGTTAAGAAAAACCGAAGACGAATTTGTTCTCTAAGAAACACAAGACCAGGAGGATGTGTTCTGGAAAACTTAAGTATTATTTGAACAATATTGGTTAAAGCTTTGCTGATAAAAAGAGTATTTTAAGGTTCACATTTAATTTAAGTAATACCGGTTTGTAGTAGGGTTAAGAGTTTTTAAGTGGATGTTCAAACCTGACCTCTACTCAATCAAACATTAGTGAATTTAGCAATAGGATGAGAAGAAGAGAGGGGGCTGCAACAGAAATCAAACATTTCTGGAATCAGTTGTGTTGTCATCTGGAATAGAGAATACATTGTCCTGGTACACTGGGAATGCTGAATGTAGTAGAGGAGAAACCACACGACTAAGAGCAAAATCAAAAAGGTAGTGTTGTGTACTTTGACCTTCATGTAACAATAATAGCATGAAGAAATCACATTGGCAGCATGGGGTCCAAATAACTGTGTTTATTAAATATGCATAATTGGCAAGGCTTACTTATATACACAGCTGCTCCAGCTGGTTACGAAAGCACAGAACACAGGAAGAGCAACTAGAAGGCTGACAAGTTATTTAAAGGGAGATTAATTTCTATAAACTACAGGTATATAGTAGTATAGTTACAGTTGTAGAATAGAAGAGTGGAAGGAGTGTGAGGCCAGAAGGAGAGATAAATGGGCAGAGAAGGAAGGTGGTTTTCTGGAATAAGATCAATGGAACTTTGAAGGGAGAAAGCCAACTCCAAAAAGCAAAGTGATTCCAAATCTGAGAGAGATCTCGAGCCAAAAGAATAGTTAAGGAAATATATACATGTTCCTAAATGAAAACAGGCTTTAATGAAAAGTGACCTATAGTCCAAGCATGAAAATTGAGTTGAGCTGACTTTTGTTCTGAATGTCCCCCACCCCACCCCTCCAAAAAAAAAAAAAAAAACAACCTGTGAGGGGCGCAGTCAGCAAAGGAATACGTTTTAAAGAACATTTTACAGATTCTTTCTTCCTTTTGTAAAAGCCTCTTGGAAGTTTCTGGTTCACTAAACAAATTTCAGAATACAATATTCTGTAATATCACAGGTACCATAAACTGCATTGGCTGCAATGAAACTTCTGGTTTTCATGACATCATGGTCTGGGATATTTTCAGTGAAAAAGGAAGTACCAGTACTGAGAGGATTTTAAAGTGATATAAATCCTTTTTTTTTTTTTTTTTTTTTTTAAGTTACGTACTGTAACAACTTTTTTGTACAAGATAGTCTCATTATTAAAAAAAAAGAGTCTGATTCATTCCATTTTCATTTTGCTTTTTAGCTCACATGCAAATACAAATATGACCACTCATAGTACTGAGTAAAATAGCAAAAGGACCATGAGCCTGATCCAATGCCACATAAAGTAATTGAAAGTCCATTTACTTCAACAGGTTTTGTAGCAGGGCTCATATATTCAATTTTTTTGTTCAACATTTTTTTAATGAATTGTAATAATGTACTGGTAAGTGTCAGCAGTTGGTGCTGTTACACTGTCTTCCAACTGATTTTCTTAGCATGTGAGTAATTTTGTAGATATGGAAAAAATGCTTGCATTGTTGATAGCTTGCATTATTGTTAACTTGGTTGTGCAAAGATCCTTTGAGGGAAGCTGTGTGAACAGCTGGAGAGTCTACTTAATCTCTCTAAGTAGAATCAACCATTGAGGGAGAGCTGCTTCTTAGGAACCAGGTATTGGTGATGGTCTGAGATGTCTGGAAAAGGGGGTTACCTGCATGCTGGTTTGGGACTACCACCCTTCCAGAAGTAGTGTATATGTATAAGTAAAGCAAGTTACACTTAGACTATACCCAGATATCTCTGTTCTCTCCTCCACTGGGAAGCTGATCTGCAGCTAGCAGAATTCTGATAGTATTCAGCAGAAGAGTTATGCTGGTATCTGCAACAGGACACTGCGGTCAGAAGAAGAGGAGACAATACGATCTGGGTAATCACATTTCTGACAAAAGTGGGCAATATAGTGGGGAAATTGAAAAAAAGGAACACTATATATTAAAAAAAGTTATAACTACAACAAACTGTAACAAAGAATCAGAATATGGAATATTAAGAGACAGGAATGTAGGAAGAGAATGGGAGCTAATTATAATACATCATCTATATATTTCTTCCTGGATACTTATCTTTAAAAATAATATTTTTGAACAAGTTCCCCCATGTTTCACAAATACCAAGATTTTTGTTTCAAATAATTACGAAGTAATTTAAAGCTGCAGAGGTCTGTTTTCTTTCTTTAATACAAACACCTGAGTCTGCATATAGACCTAGATGAATGG
Source organism: Lepidochelys olivacea (assembly GCF_965140295.1). Taxonomy (NCBI): domain Eukaryota; kingdom Metazoa; phylum Chordata; order Testudines; family Cheloniidae; genus Lepidochelys; species Lepidochelys olivacea. The sequence goes on from NC_140411.1 coordinate 105,638,073, forward strand.
GACTGCTGCCCATACTTACACCAGCCTGACCAACTTCATTGTCCACTCTAGAGCCTGATGACAAATTCTAGGTAAGCAGAGTATTAAACTATGGAAGATAGATTCTTTAAGTCACCTCGAAAGCAGATCTTCCTGTGTATTCCTAATAAAAGTAACAGTGACAATATTGCTCCTGTTTTTCTCTACTGTGTTATGGAGGTATGGGGAGAAGGCACATTTCACACACACTATTCCAGTGTAAATATGGTAAACAGAAATTCTACCCATTAAACTCAATTGATTTTTTAGACATTAAAAACTCACTATACCCCCCAGTGAAGGACAAATACCTCTTCACACCAGCACGTCTCCATATGCTGAACCTCACGTGTCCTGATAGACTTGACAAAGTCATCTTGGTAGTTAAGCCATCCAGAATTTGCCATCAGAGTTAATGCTACCAAGCTATTAGTGTACAGTATCTATAACTCAGAAGTTATTTACCAGGAATTTTGGTACTCATTCAACACAATGACCACTGAAGTGTCTTTGACTTCAGCATCCCGGGCTTACATTTATTTCTAGATTCCCGGCTAAAACAAATATTTTCCACCTCTTATCAAAGGAAATAACCATAAGGAAAAATCAGTCCCAAATACTAGGAGATCAAACGTTCAGAGCACTAAAACCTAAACTGCACACAAATATGACTTCAAGGGAAATTGCCATCCAGGGAGAAACAAAAAGGAAGCAAAAGTATAGATATTTGCCTGCAAAGAAGTGAAATAACCCAGACTGCCATGACTAATGCTGAGATAAAACAGTGGTTCAATTAGAAGATTTCAGGAAGGGAAACTCCTTCATATCCTGTAGCCCCTCCAAATATTTCCTGTCTCAGTTGCTCCCCTTGAGATTTTGTGTCTAGTAGCCCCTCAAAATGCAGCCTACCATTTCTTAAACACAAAAACATGGAATTCCCAGACCAACAGGGAGACTCTCTATGCATTCCTGGCATGATTATTAAACCTTGTCACCCTGCAACCAAAGAAAGAAACTGTATGCCAAAGCCCATGCAGTTCAGATGAGAACATTGAAAAATCCTCTGCCTTTATCATTTGTGAACCCTTATAAATAATAAATAAGTAAGATTATAAATAAAAATGTAAACTCTGAAGTGGTATAGGTCAATATTTTGGACAGGAGAGTACCTTAGGTATTCTTTTACTACATACATACTGCATATTCTCCAACAATCAAATCAGTCACCACTGAGCAGCTATTTCAAACTCCATGTACATTTGCTTTTCCACTACAATACCACAGGGAGGACAAGATTTATCATTTAGTACTTCTACTATGCCTACTAATGAGAAGGAAATGGCACAGATGAACAGAATACAGAGAGAACATAAAAAGGGTGCTTTTACATTTAAAGTATTGTTTTCATAGTTGTGCGTTAAATGTTAAAATGGTTTGTGTGTGTATGTAAAAAAGTGTTTTGTAATAAGAACAGTAGTGGACTAACCAAGGTTCCTAGGAACCAGATTCCAAACTGTAGAGATTTCATTCTTCAAGTGGTGTTCAACAGCTGCTTGTACAAGCTTGTATTTGTCAGGGGAAAGAATATAAATAGAAGCCAAGCCTTAAACATCTCTCACTGACATTTTGGCAGTTACCGGTAGATGGCTGCAATTTCTAGTTGCTGAAATGGCTCACTCAGAGCTATCCTGTTCCAAACAGCTGTTGGAAATGAACCAGCCTCTAATTGTGTTTTGAAGGTTGGTTGCTGATGGGGTTGCACTGACAGTCACACACATGTACACCTAAAGAGAAATATAGACAGTGTCTACATTGTACACCACTTGTAGAATTCAGTATCTACTGCAAGGTTTTTGAATCCCTGGAACCTCTGTTTTTCTACTGCTACACTTGTCGCAATACCTCTTTTGTACACACAAAGTTTGAAAATTATGTTTGACATACTCAGCCCCCATCCTCTTACTCAAAAAGAAATCAATAACAAACGTTGATTATTTTTTCAGTTAAAAATATTTTTTCAGGAATTTGACTCAAGAAGTGTAGAAATAAATGGAAGAAGGAAAATAATATTACACTTTATGATTTTTATTTACCACTTTTAATACTCTTTAAAAGTAGAAATTTTCCTCCTACCAATGTGCATCCTTTTCTGTTTGCTAAATAGTTATCGTCCTGTTTTTTGTTTTGTTTTCTTCCCCCGGAGCTGAAATTAACATGGGTGGTTGTCTTTTATGAACTCAAACAAAAACAGAAACTTATCTTGACAAAACCAAATTGTTTTTGCCTCACCAGTACCCGTACAATCATATTTCTCAATCTGCTACTAAGATATGCAGAAATCAGGCAGGAAATCAAATTGGCGAAGACAGCAAAGAGATATCTTAGAGAAAACTGATAGAAGCCAGATCATGTTCACGTTAAAGCTTTATACAAAAAAGAATAAAAAACACCAATATTGTAAAAACAGGACATTTTATGGCCAGATAAAAATACTGTATGTATTATAGATTTAGATTGTCTCTTGCCCTTGTAAACATTATGTTATATTGCACCATCACTCATTATATCCTAATAGACAGTGGCTACTATGTAAAGTTTATCCCATTTCTGCTGGGCCATGTAGCCTCTGTAGATACAAAATCAGACCTGTTTCAGAGTAGCAGCCGTGTTAGTCTGTATTCGCAAAAAGAAAAGGAGTACTTGTGGCACCTTAGAGACTAACAAATTTATTGGAACATAAGCTTTCGTGAGCTACAGCATCCAATGAAGTGAGCTGTAGCTCATGAAAGCTTATGCTCAAATAATTTTTTTAGTCTCTAAGTTACCACAAGTACTCCTTTTCTTTTTTTTGAAAATCAGACCTGGAGTTATAGCCTCAGCCACTGGAAAAGGTCTCTGCATCCAGAAGCACCCTAAACAAGACCTAAAGGGGCTGATGAGGGGGGGAATCCTCTACTGGCATAAAGGCCCTATCTTGGATATAGTCCTTTTTTGTCAACATCTTCTACCCCTTCCCCCTAACTCTCCCCACACACAAATACATAAAACAGTGCAGTGAGCTTGTTGGTGAGGGGTTTGCATCCTTGACTAGTGAAATGTTCCCTAGAAGTTCATTGTAGCTGGAGCAAGTTAGAGGAACCTTGTGCTGTTCTAACTCACACGGGGGAATGGTTCAGGCATCTGTCTCCAGGAGTGGGGGATGCAGGAATGTGGCTCAGCCCCACCTCCCCTTCGACTGCTCCATATGCGAGCTCAGTGCCTCTGTGGCTCTAATGTCTCTGTTGCAAACAAGAGTGGCCTCACTGCTTTGTTTTGTATTTTGTGTGCACTTCCTGCTCGCTGAAACAGGAATTAATTCAGGGAAGTCAAATGGCCTCTTATACAGAAGGTCAGACTAGATTATCACAGTGGTCTCTTCTGGCCTTATAATAGATGAATAACCTTTGAAATGACAAACTAGTGGTATTGGCTAAAGATAAGCAGATAGATGTTTTGTTCAGGTTTCCTTATACAGCTCTACTAATGCATCTCCATCCTGACTTGCAAATGCTCAGGCTTCTTCTGGGCAGAAACTCTGAAAAGTGTTAAGTTCTCTGCTGTTTTATAATGAGCACTAAAATTTATTAGTGATAACTAGGATGAATCCAGCAAACTCAGTTTTTTGTTGCTGTCACCACTATGTACTAGCAATGGGCATTTAGAAACTGAAGTGAGATGCTGCATAGTGTAGACAGAATAAGGAATCATTCTGTGACAATTCTTGCTAGGTATGCTAATTTGATTTTTTTTTACTCGTATAATTCTTGACAGGCTCTCATGGACTCTTCCTCATTTACATGATATCTCCTGATTTCCTACCTTTCTGACTACTCTTGTCATACATACTCCCTGACACTTACTTCTTGTGGAGTCTTTACGTCCAAGGGAGCTTGCAATGGACCATCAGGCTTGCTGACTGTTGATACATAGACAAAAATGGTAAAAAAATAGCAACACAAAATGAAGCAATAGGTATGGACAGTGGTAGGTGTAAATCAAAGGAACTCAAAGGAACTGACCAGTGTTTCTCTGTCAGGATTTTAGTGAGGATCCCCTTAGCATTTTCCTTCAGAGATAAAATGACAAATTAAGGGAGTCAGAGCACACCAATACCTGGGACTCCCAGTTGCAAAAGACACATAAAAAGAAAACAAGTTTAAAAAATTAACCTGAATTTTCAAAAAGAGCTGGGAGAAAGGCTGCTCTCCGCTACTAATGTTAACTACCTCTCTTACCTGGGAAAGCTCACACAGAGCATGGGTTAAGAGTAACTTCCTAGACGAACATTAGTGTGTATCACTTTAACTATTCTGTAGGAACTTGACTTTTATAATTTAATTGTGTCACATCAGCATGCCACAAAGAGGGCAGAGAATTCTGTAATTTACAACATAACACTAGGGAGAGGTTGACGATGATTCAATGCCACTTCCAGCTGAAATATAAAATGGTGCACACTTATTTTCAGCTAGGAAAACTAGTATTAATTCATAAAGTAGCTTTTGCTGGTGAAAAATGGTGACAGAGTAGGGTAAGTGGTTTCCCCGTTGGGGATTGGACAGTTGAATCCTCCTCAAACATTTTGCAGTAGAAGGAAATTTCTAAATATATATTTTAGTGTGACTAAATAAGGTGTTTCCTTGTGAACATTGAAGCTCACTGTGTTTGCAGTCTCACCTTCTTCAGATGAAAAAGTTCAACTTTAAAAAACGTTTTGTTGTTAACTGCTGTTAACTGCCACTGATGTTTATATGACCTTCAACAGATCCAAATGAGTTATGAAAAATACAGAAACACTCACAGATTTCTTAGAAAAAAGAAAAGGAGTACTTGTGGCACCTTAGAGACTAACAAATTTATTTGAGCATAAGCTTTCGTGAGCTACAGCTCACTTCACCGGATGCATTCAGTGGAAAATACAGTGGGGAGATTTATATACACAGAGAACATGAAACAATGGGTGTTACCATACACACTGTAACAAGAGTGATCAGGTAAGGTGAGCTCTTACCAGCAGGAGAGTGTGGGGGAAAAACCTTTTGTAGTGATAGTCAAGGTGACTATCCAGCAGTTGACAAGAACGTGTGAGAAACAGTGAGGCAGGGGGGGAAATAAACATGGGGAAATAGTTTTGCTTTGTGTAATGACACATCCACTCCCAGTCTTTATTCAAGCCTAAGTTAATTGCATCCAGTTTGCAAATTAATTCCAATTCAGCAGGCTCTCATTGGAGTCTGTTTTTGAAGTTTTTTTGTGGAAGAATTTCAACTTTTAGGTCTGTAATTGAGTGACCAAAGAGATTGAAGTGTTCTCCGACTGGTTTTTGAATGTTATAATTCTTGATGTCTGATTTGTGTCCATTTATTCTTTTACGTAGATACTGTCCAGTTTGGCCAATGTACATGGCAGAGGGGCATTGCTGGCACATGGTGGCATATATCACATTGGTAGATGTGCAGATGAATGAGCCTCTGATAGTGTGGCTGATGTGATTATAGGCCCTGTGATGGTGTCCCCTGAATAGATATGTGGACACAGTTGGCAATGGGCTTTGTTGCAAGGATAGTGTCCTGGGTTAGTGGTTCTGTTGTGTGGTGTGTGGTTGCTGGTGAGTATTTGCTTCAGATTGGGGGGCTGTCTGTAATCAAGGACTGGCCTGTCTCCCAAGATCTGTGAGAGTGATGGGTCGTCCTTCAGGATAGGTTATAGATCCTTGATGCGCTGGAGAGGTTTTAGTTGGGGGCTGAAGGTGATGACTAGTGGTGTTCTGTTATTTTCTTTGTTGGCCCTGTCCTAGCACATAAGAAGGGATCTGAGTTACTACAGAAAATTCTTTCCTGGGTATCTGGCTGGTGAATCTTGCGCATATGCTCAGGGTTTAACTGATCGCCATATTTGGGGTCAGGAAGGAATTTTCCTCCAGGGCAGATTGGAAGAAGCCCTGGAGGTTTTTCTCCTTCCTCTGTAGCATGGGGCACGGGTCACTTGCTGGAGGATTCTCTGCTCCTTGAAGTCTTTAAACCACGATTTGAGGACTTCAGTAGCTCAGACATAGGTGAGAGGTTTTTCGCAGGAGTGGGTGGGTGAGATTCTGTGGCCTGCATTGTGCAAGAGGTCGGACTAGATGATCATAGGAAAAACTTTTTCACTAGGAGGGTGGTGAAACACTGGAATGCAATACCTAGGGAGGTGGTGGAATCTCCTTCCTTAGATATTTTTAAGGTCAGGCTTGACAAAGCCCTGGCTGGGATGATTTAGTTGGGGATTGGTCTTGCTTTGAGCAGGGTGTTGGACTAGATGACCTCCTGAGGTCCCTTCCAACCCTGAGATTCTATGATTCTATGATTCTATGATCATAATGGTCCCTTCTGACCTTAGTATCTATGAATCTGTGAAGCTCCCAGGGCCAAGGACTGACTTTTTACACTTGTTTATAGGGTGTCTAGTATGATGAGGCCCTGATCCTTAATTGTGGCCTCTAGATCAGGGATCGGCAACCTTTGGCCAGCGGCCTGCCAGGGAAAGCCGTTGGCAGGCCGGGATGGTTTGTTTACCTGCAGGGTCTGCAGGTTTTGGCCAGCACTGCTTCCCACAGCCCCCATTGGCCTGGAACGGCAAACCGCGGCCTGTGGGAGCTGCAATCGGCCGAATCTGCGGACGCTGCAGGTAAACAAACTGTCCTGGCGCGCTAGCGGTTTTCCCTAATGTGCCATGTGCCAAAGGTTGCCAATTCGTGCTCTAGATGCTGCCACAATGTGAATGCATAATAATAATTTTAAAATAAAATAAATAAGTAAAACAATTGAAACTGCTTGTTTGTGACCTTTGATGCCTTAAAGCCCAGATCCTCAAAGGTATTTAGGCACTTTACTCCCACTGAAACCAATACATTTGAGGTTCTGGGCCTTAAATAGCTTGGGACTCTCCTACTTCAGAGACTGTCTCTCTCCCTGTATCATACTGCCACAGCTGCAATCAGTGACATTGCTCAGACTGGAGTTCCCTTATTTCAATGAGGTGGGGGCTGGGGAAAGAATGTTCTCCCTGAGGAACTCACAGCTCTGGAACAAGGTTCACCCCAGTCCCCAATCAAAACAGCCCAGGACCATAGATCTCAGGACACATTCAAAGTGCCACTGATAGCATGGGCAGCTGCAATGGGGGCACCAGCAGATCTGTGTAGGGAGAGAAGGTGTATGTTTTGTTGGGGATTGCATTCTACAAGCTGGTGGGCATTGAGAAGGGGATTTACAACCACTATTTACATTTTCTTTTGTAACTTGTACCAGGGATGGCTGGAGCTTTGGAGAGCTGCCTATTTTTATTTTTTGTATACATCCAAATAAATAAAATTAAATTAAATTAAATTAAATTAATGAACAATACTAAAGTAGACAGTAGCCAATGAATAGAAGAAATTAAATTAAATCCAAAAATACTTTACAAGAGGCAAAAATCAATACTGTGTTATTTAGCGTAAGACACAACCAGCAAGCACAAAACAGAGACAGAACATTGTCACATTTCCAGCAGGAATATGCAAACAACTCTCTCGTGCTTTTTTATTTTTAAACAGACGCTAACAAATAAGCTGTGAAATTGTATAAAACTTTCATTAATTCCTTACAAGTTTTTTTTTTTTCCTAACAGAATTACTGAACAGGAAAGGTGACACATACTTTATGCCCACCCCCCATGTATCTCTCTAGATTGCTCTATTAAAACAGGCACATCACTTATTCTACTATTATGGAAAAATTAGGCTGAAACATTGTTAAACGAACTATGCTAAACTCTGAGGAGACACAGTAGGTGGCTGAAGTGAGAATTAAAACTGCCATGTTCCCAAAGTTCACACATTTTTAATATTCCCCTTCAAAGCAGGCAATGATGGCAAGATCATTCCAGTCTTGTGATAAAATTAATTGCTGTAATTTCAGATTTTCCAAAAGCAAACGAGCCCTTCATACTGTGTTAATGAGAAGGAGCCTGCACAGGAGCTAAAGATTTTGTTTGTATACAATAATGAAAAATATCATTATCTGGAAGGGCACAAATTTCTTCTACTTCTGTTTTAAACATAAAGGAGCAAACTCTGTCCAGTTGAACCCCACTAATTGCAGTGGTATAATTATTTTATATAGCTCTCCCACATTATTCTTCCTTGCCAACTCAGCTATCCTGGGTTTGATTTGCTTTTTCTTAAATATCCTTTCACCTGAAAGTCCTCCCTCGACCAGAAATAATCTAAAAAATGGTCTGCTGAATTGGACACACAATTTAGTGAGTAATTCACAGCAAATCATTTTATAAAATTAGCCTCTTTTTCTGCTCGCAGGTCTTCAAACAAATCATTGTTTCCTTTAATGTCTTCATTATTCAAATTCTTATCATTGTTTTCCCCAAGATATATGATCATAAACAGTTCCCTTTGAATACTTGATACTCAGTATTCAAATTTCAAATATTGCTGTTTAGTGGTGATTGGTCATGAAAGTCACATGGTAATCTCTCTGAACCCTGACTGGATAAGAAGAACTCATATAATCAGAAGGGATTATAGGCCACTGAGCCTTTGAGGCCCTGAGAGAGAGAGTAGTTTAAGCAGTGGTATTAGATTAAGGAATTTTAGAACACTGTAAGCACTTTTCTTTGTGTTAACACAGACCTTGTCTGAGGTATTACTGCTATAGAAAGTAGATGACTGCAAGATTTACTGACTGACTGAAAAGTTTAAATTTAATTTTCTATTGTCACAGTCACACAAAATTATTGTGAACATGGTACTGGTTGTGAAGGGTGAAGTCAGATTCTCATATGGCTCAATTATTTGCTTTTGTGCCAGGTTTTGGTGATGCTGTATCAAGCAGTATCTCATTCCAAGAAAAATATACCAAGTGTATTGCATTTACTGCTCTGTAATTGTCTGTCATCACTGCAATCATTAACACTAAGTAAACACTAAGTTACTTGTAGCCATTCTTTTAGTTCAAAGGGTGCTGTCAAATATTTCTCTGGTATATTTAGTTGCCTCCATGTCAAAGTACCTGAGGTATTAGGAATTATCTTCCCGATTCATCATAGCAGAAAAGATATTGGGCTGGCTACTATTTCCCAAGAGTCTAATAGGTGAGCTTGACCACTTCCATAGTCCTGAGGAAGTGTGGGAGAAAGGGGGGAATTAAAAGGGGTATTAAAGAAGTAGTAGTCCAACAAGCTAATGTTAACACCCTGGTACTACCATTTAAGCTCCATGCTGTTCTCCTTTCATCTGCCACTAGAAATACATATGGCATTCCAGTGGTCAGTGGAATGTATCTGATACAGTGTCAGTAGAAAACAGATATTCATTCATCTTGTGACTTTTGCACAAGAGTTTCCCTTTAATCTGCAAACTCTTTCTCTCCAGAAGCCTGTCTTGCCTCTTTCTCCTGGACAGCAGGAGACTGCAGGGTGTATGTTTAATGCTGTGTGCACTATAATTGTGTTCCATACAATGAGGTTATTGAAAGCCAAGCTCTCAACTCAGTGGCATCTCTTTGTTTGTCTACCTGTCTGCCATGTGATAGCTTTTGAAAAACACATCCAATCAAGTCCAAAATTTCAGAGAATTGTCTTGGTATCAACAGCGAGAAACACTGATTTCAGTGAAAATCAGAAAACCTGAAAACCCCATTTCCACTATTCAGGCTCACAGAGTGTCCCCTTGGTAATTTAGGACACTGTGGTAAGACTGTGACCTTGCAGAGACCTATGGCAGGGGAGCAAAGTCACTCTCGATTTGGGGGTGAGGTAATGACCTCAAGGTGATGATGAGGGTTAGGGCACCAGAGAACTTCTTCTGCCTCCAGGACCAAATGAGCACTCTGTGGGTCTGATTTTCATGGAAATCAGGCTCCTAGAAACCTCTTTCCCTCCACATTCCAGCTAACACTTCCTTCAGGCAGGGCCCCTTGTCCCCCGCCCACTCCTTCAGTCCCTCCCCAGTCATGCCCTCAACCTCGCACTCCAGCCAGGCCCATTAGATGGGCCCCTCATCCCCTAGTCTAGCCTGACCCCATTAATCCAGGATCTTCACTCTCCTTCTCCCACCCCTGTATCCTGAGTGACCAAATGGGAACTCAGATCATAAGTGTAGAACAGCCAGGAGTCCAGCTGTGATGGGGTGAGGGGCCCACGTGGGTGTACACTTCAGTCTACATAAGCGATTAAGTGTGTGACCCTCTGGTGTACTATTAGATGAAAAGCACTATATACATATGTAGCTCCACCTTCTTTTTATTGGCCCAGTATGAGGTTGTTCAAGATAGGGGACGCTTGCCTTGTGTCTTTTTACACAGCTTTGGGGAACTGGGCCTGAGGCTCCTCTGTGTGCTCTGCATTGTGTGTCAGCATCAGAAAAGACCCACTCAGACAAACCACCGGGAATGAGGCTTTATTCCATAAAGAACATAGAACAGAATTACAGTCCAGCAGCCTCCTTTCTGCTTGCCTGCTATGTGCTCCCAGCTCAGTCAGTGCTGAGACCTCCTTCTGGGAGGACAGAGGGTACATGCTGGCATGAACCAGGAAGTTTTCCCAACATGCTGCAGTTTGTAGTCCACAACTTGAGGTTCCCATGGCTGCTGTTAAAGCACACTGGACCTACTGAATATTATATTATTTTTCTCAATATGTACCTGTCATAGACCAGGGCATAGTGTCAGATCTAATAGTCAAAACAAGAATCAGGAACCAGGAACCGGAGGTCAGAGACAGAGACCAAGTCAGAAGACAAGGTAAGGGTCAGAACCAGAGTTAGTAGCAAGGGCTTGGCCATAGAAGTTGGGTTCTGGAACAGGGCAGAAGGGCAGGAACCAGGAACAGCACAGGAAGGCAGGGCTCAGGAGACAGGCAAAAAGGCAGAATAAAATGTAGCAGCCATCCAAGATTTCATCTAGTTGCTCAACAACTTCCTGTGCTGCTTAGTAGTGAGTCTGAGCCAACTGGTGAGGCCAAACATCTCCAGTTGAGAACTTTGTGGGCAGTGCTTCTGGTGAACTAGTCCACCAGCTCACATTCACATCATTACAGAAAGCTGGTGCATGGTGGCTATAGTTTGATGACTGTCTGGGGACTCACAGATCTGGATTTGAGACCCATGACCCCTGCCACTACCCCTATTAAATAGACTCTGTTGGGTATGTCAACTCAAGCATTTGAGCTTAAAATGTATTTTCTGCAAACAATCCTTCAGATAAAACTTAGCCATGTGAACACAAATGTGGCATGAACTTGGACAAATTGTGACAATTTTTTAAGGAATTCTGTGTTTTTTTTTTCTGGCAGTAAGCTCAGCTGCACTCAGGGAATAAATTACTTTCAGCAGACTTGAATGTCGCCAGCACAAACAACTGAAACATGAAGAACCTACAGATGTTTACAAGGAGGAAAATTTAGAAGAATTAGTAACATAGCACTGTAGGGTCACTGAATACATTTCTTCCATCTTGAATGATCAGAGATATACCGAGTGCTCAGTGAGACCCAAAGCACTGAAAAGATGTTGCAGATGGAAAGTGAAGCAGAAGAAGTGTAGGATGAAGGCAGAGGGGAACCACATGTCCAGATCGTAAATCAATAAGGTGACCCGCAATGGGGAGGGAATGGCAATGACATATTGCTCTGGTGAGTGAATTCCCACTGTCCGTTGACTGGGGCATACATTAACATTCAACCTGCTGGTCCTCTGTCTTTCGCTGACCTCCTTATATTCTGATCACCATATATTCCTATCCTGACTTCAAGAGGGACCTGGGGTGAATGGAAACTTACAGAAATAGCTACGGTCCTTCATCTTAGACTGATCTCAGAGAATGTTGTGGGCAACTATTCCTCCATTTCCAGAGCCCTTGTTTGTGGCATCCCCACATGGCTCAGTCATCTCCCACACATCTCTATACAGACATTGGGAAAGCTGATGAGACAATATGAGCTGAAGCGCCAATTGTATGCAATGACTACCAGCCCTACTTCCCCTTTACATTGAAAGTCAACAGCATTATGGTGCAAATCCTCAAAGATATTCCCCAATGGGAGCTTGGCACCTAAATACCTTTCAGGATCTGGGCCCATGTCCCAGCTTTTCCATTGCCTACCTGAGCTTAGTACCTTAATGAAGAACATCTGACTAAATCTCAGACCTGCCAGACAAGACTGAGATGATGCCAGTAGGAAGGAAGTGCTTGTCTGCTTCACAACAGCCTGTCCTCTGAGGGTTTCTGCCCTCAGATTGTTAAAGCAGCCCACAGCAGCCCCACTGCTTTTGGAAACAAAACAGTCACAGCAGCAAAACCACACCCATTTTTGTTTGAAAGGCTAGAAAGTAGCACCCCAGTCTATAGTTATAAATCTGTCAAGGGAGACCTACGTATTAATAATCTCCAGGGTTGACTACTGTGACTCCAATCTGGGAAATGAGCCACATTCTCTGAAAAAGCATCAATCAAGTATACAAATCTCTAAATTTACAAGAAGTAAATATAAGTAAATATAGCCACCCATCTGCTTATCAATACAGGTCACTGTTGTGAACACATCACCCAGTATTTTGCAGTCTACTCTGATTCTTCAGTGAATATAGAGTCCAGTTTATACCCAGTATGGCATTTGCCCCAGATATATGAGCATTAGGCCTGGTTTACATTACATTACTAGGTCGACATAAGCTGCTTAGCATTGATCTAGCTGTGGAAGTAGCTTCACTTAAATTTGGCTCCTGCTGACATAAGTGCCTTTCTACACCAATTTAGTAATACCACTTCCCTGAGTGCCATAGACTCATGGTCAATGAAATTAGGCCAATGCAGTGTCAGTGTAGACACTACATTGTTACTGGCTTTCACAGCAGTCTCATGATGCCCCACAGTGGCTATACAATTGATACAAATGTGCTTGGTGAGGATGCGCACCGCTAGCACAAGAAGCCAAGTGTGCATACACACAGGCGATTTAATAACTGCCATGGCTGTATGCCAAGTTAGGTTGATATAATTTTGTAGTGTAGACATAGCCTTAGGCATCCACATGTCATTGTGAACCTGGGCCATGATGCTGATTGCTCCTTGTTCCGTCTGCCATCTGTTTCATCACATTAAGAGACAGTTACAAATACATTTAATACATTCTTAATATTACTTACCCATGCAAGCCATGACTAGAGTTGCAACCAGGATATCATGTGATCATGAAAGAAAGGTGGTGTCTGCAATGGAAATAAGAAAGAAGGCAAGGCAACATCTCTACTAAATTATAGTCTATATTATGATAGCTTGAGAAACCCTGCTTTAGAAGATCAGAGTGTTGTCTTTATATAACTTCCAGGATGACCATGAGGAACTCAGTCATGTATAATATGTAGAAATCTTTGGATATGTCTACACTACAATTAAAAAAAACCCACAACACATAGGTGGCTGGCCTAGGTCAGCTGACTCGGATTTACAGAGCTTCGACTGTGGGGCTATAAATTAGCAGAGTTGATGTTCTGGCTTGGGCTGAAGCCTGGGCTCTGAGATGCTGCTGAGGGCTCCAGCCTGAGGATTCCTGCAATTTTTAGCCCCACAGCCCAAGCCTCCTGAATCCAAGTCAATTGACCGAGTCTCTGAGCCTCAGTGAAACAGTTTTTTATTGCAGTGTAGATGAACCATTACTTCAATAATTAGTAGTACATAGGTGAGGGAAGAAAATGGCTCTAACTCTCTAATGACATTCAGTACTACTGCTATGATATCATGGATATAGATATCTAAATGAATTATGCAAATGGTTTAATATTGCACTTTATAAAAGGACACAATTGATTTAGAAGGAGACAATTAAGATTTTCCAAATCCTTGTTTAAAGCTTGTTGAATAACCAACAATTTTGGTCAGATATGAAAACTCAAATAGTATACTAGCAGATATTTTATGAAAATATATATGAAAATATTAAAAGTTCTATTTTTATTTGTTTTGACAAACAGTGAAATAAATATGGTCTGATTTTAAAAAATCAAACCACATTTTTAATCTTGCAGCTTCAAGGTTGGAAATATAAGGCTATTATAAAGAAATATGGAACCCAAGGCAATTGCTGTAATATTTCAAGTAAAGTAAAACATTAAGCTTGAAACAACTTTTAATCAAATTTAGCTATTTTTATTATTAAAAATACTTCCCCTTGTAGTAGTATGTCTGTGTTATATGAGTGCATTCTATACCTTTTGAAATTTAAAGGTTTGAGGAGGTGAGGGTCTACTACAGACCACTGAATAAAACTGGAGAACAGAATCAGATACTCCTTAAGCACCTGTCTGTAATGAGTGGAAAGAAAAAATGTATATTTTGGGGACCTCCAATATCAGAGGCATTTGTTTGAAGTCTTATGTAGCTAGTAGTCAATGAACTAATCCCAAACATCCCCCTGGATCTGCATGGCTAAGGACATCCATATGGAGTTTCATGACTCTTCATTATGCCCCCTTAGCTCTCCAACTCTCCTTCTTCCCCCCAAGATGCGGCAGCATGGTTGTACTTCAGCCACACTGCTAGGACTAGTGCTTTCCAAGCAAGCAATAATCTCTGGGACCTCCCTTTATGGGTAGAGGGAAGGTGCAGTGGATAATATAGCCTGTGGTTGGATTACCTTTCCACTTGACATCTGTAGGGCTCAATGTGGGATGATATGCATCATTTGGCAACACTCCAGATTAATCATTCTACCCTAGCCAGCCTTTACCTATAATCACCCTCCCATGAAGATTCCTGGGCCCATCTTCTTCCTGGAATGGGGTCATGCAGAGGGTGCCCTCTGTGTGACAATGAGAGGGCACCATTGGGTTTGGTGTTATGACTTGTTTTTTGTTTTATATAATATTGGATAAGGTGCTCCAGTAGTTTCTTTCCCTGATGCAATGCCCAGAGGCATAATCAGTTTCAAAATATCAACAATATCCACAGAACCAGAGAAATCAGAGATAGAACAGATAAGTAGACAATGATGCCACCTGAAGGGCTCTATCTAACTTTCAAAAGTTCGAAGGAAAGACCTCTATTGACTTCAGTGGGCATTAGATAGAGCTCAGTGTGAACAGACAAATCTGATAAGTCCCTCCACAGCCAGTGTGGATGACAGCTCAACCCAAAAGTTTTGCCACGATCTAATGCATGGGTCCAGTTATGAGATGGTAAAAATTCCTATTTGGGAAGCTATTTATTGATACACTAAGAATGTCCATAGGATAGTCCCTTAGTTTCCCACTCACTTTTAAAGTGTGCCAAATGGCTGGCAGAGTAGAAAGAAAGAGAGAAAGAAAGAAAAGTGAGATGTCTCACAGTGATTTGAAAAACAAAATAAAACAAAACCTGCAGAAAAATCACAGTCCAATAATACCTCACCCCCCTCAGCTGCCTTCACCAGTTGTTTTTAGGACCAGGAGGAGCTAGTGGCAGTGGACTTGGAGGCCTGAGGCCTCATATACGGCACTGTCTTTCTCTTGAACTGCTGAGATACGAATGATTTTGGAGACAGAAGCACTGCCTGTTCCAGGGAGGTGGGAGGGAAAATCCTAATAAGCCTCATTTCCATAGAATGATTTGTAAGACGCTCTGTGAGGTGATCCTCGCCAGCACTCTGTTTCCTCCTCCACTTCTTGTCCCGTGGATATTTCTCTGTGTATATGTGCATGCATATGCATGGGGGCTGTGTTTAGGACTAGCATTTCTAATGAGTAATTTTTTATAACTACAATATGTTTTTTTTTTACCTTATGCTACTGATATGTACTCACAACTTTAATGCTATTATAACAGAGTTTTTCTTGTGAGAATATACATTTCCTTTATCAAGGCAAGTTCTTCAGTGCCAGTGAACCACAGAGACACCAATACAATCTCATATTTCTTGAGTACCGAGACTATACAAATTTTCCTTTGAATTATGAACAGAAAGAGGATAGTAACAAGAAGTTTAGTTAGATTAATGTACAGAGAAAGGAAGAGAAATCAAGCCTACAGGTAAAAAATGTCTCTTTCCCTCTCATTGCTTCTTTATATTGATCTACTGCTTTATGGAACGTGCCTGGTAGTATGTTTCTACCTGGTGTTCTGTAGCGGAAGAGCAATACAGACTAGGGGGAACACACAAAAACACACGCACACACACACACACGACAGAGAAGCATGACAAGAATAGGAAAGACAGATCTTCCTTGCTCAGGATCATTTTGTCTGAAGTTTAATGAATGCACACTGAAGAATCTAGTGAAGGTCTAGATAGTTGTTGTGGGATGAGCTCTGCAAGTTAATGGCTTCCTCTGTAATGAGACCTCTTTAATACTGACATATAACTAAAGCCATTGTAAAATGTATCTTCTGGAGGGAGCAATCTTTCTTATTGCTTTGTAAACCTCACCATGCATGCTGATATCTTCATTGAAGATGTATTGTGTATTTCTCCCCCTGGAAAGAAGACATACACAAGCACACAACTGTCTCCAGTTGGCTGTGTGTTTAATATTTAGACAGTGTTGTATTTTCCCATTTCTATGTGTTGGATTGGGAGCCACTAAAAGGAGAATTATTCCTGGTTCCACTGAATTCACTCATGGTAGGTTAGGTTAATCTATCTAGTCTGGTAGATAACATAAAGGACGTACAATGCTGTATATCAGATCCTGTTTCCTGATTAAAGGTGGTAGCCTGAATTAAAATAAGACATCTATCTTCCTACTGAGTTCAGCACACAGAAAGTCTAAATGATAGAGATAAGAGTAAATAAACTGGATGTGTTTCAAATCACACTGAAATATCATAGCAATGTTCTACAATATATGTTTATTTCTGCAGATTATGAATTCAAACTTCTAGTGTTCAGATTGTTCAAATTAATATTTCTGAACACAATATCTTAAATCCTATACCTTCCTAGTATTTCACTTCTTATATTATCTTTGAGATTTTCATTATAAATGTCTTAGATAAAAGACTTTACAGCTTTTTAAAACCCTATTTACAAAGATCTGAATGAAGAAAAAAGAATGCAAACATTGATAACAGCTGTGAAATATTTCTTGATATTATTGAAATCTATCAGAGCATACTGCAGCAGATATATAAATATTAATGTACCTATTTAGATTGTGTTCTTACACAGATTCCGCACCAAAAGTTCCAATCCAAAGCTCTGGGCATGCTTGACATACTTTTTTTAAAAATCTGTGAAAATGGGATAGAAAGTAAATATTGACCAAATCATCAACGCATTTTCTCTTCTACCCTACTACACATAATTTGATCACCAGTTATGTGATCAACTCCCCATCACACCTTGCCACTGAAGCAGAAATCCCATCCTCAGCAACCTCAGCCCTCCTCCAATCTCAACTCAAATAGTTGGGCTATTCAACATGGCAACTAGGGCAACAAATTAACCTTATTAATTAGTTAATCAATTAGTTAAAATATGAATTGGGAAACTTTTCTAACACACATACACACACACAAACTCTCACTCTCTCTTTCTCCATATATATTATATGAAATGTATATGCAAATATACAGTACAGCATAAGCATATGAGTTTTTTTCATCCTCTTAGAGTTTTATAATCAGTCAGATTGTTTAAAATAGGTCACATGACCACTATTGGCATTCCCCCATCCTATAGTTTGTAGAATTTAATAGAGAATGAATGTTATCCTCTCTGTATTTTCTTTCCTTCTAATCCATTGTATAGAGAGAATATAATTCCATGGGAAAATTCAAAACATCTATACAAGGTTAACATTTTCTAACAAATTCTTTAGACTTCCTGTAATGGACACAAATCTGACATCAGGAATCATAACATTCAAAAACCAGTAGGAGAACACTTCAACCTCTCTGGCCATTCAGTAAAAGATTTAAGGGTGGCAATTTTGCAACAGAAAAGCTTCAAAAACAGACTTCAAGGAGAAACTGCTGAGCTTGAATTAATATGCAAACTAGATACCATTAACTTGGGTTTGAATATAGAGACTGGGAGTGGCTGGGACATTACACATATTGAAGCTATTTCCCTAAGTTAAGTATCCTCACACCTTCTTGTTAACTGTCTAAATGGGATAGACAGTTGTCTACAATGTCAACTTGTCATCTTGATTATCACTACAAAAGTTTTTTTTTTGTTTGCGTCCCCCCACCCGCTGATAATAGCTCATCTTAACTAATTAGCCTCTTACAGTTTGTATGGAACCTTCCAACTTCTCTGTATGTATATATACATATCTTCTTACTATATGTTCCATTCTATGCATCCGATGAAGTGGGCTGTAGCCAGGGGTGAAAGTAACTTAAAGGACTTACCAGTACTCCGGAGTCCTTAGGAGGGGGCGGGGCCTCAACCGGAAGAGGCGGGAACTTTACATCCCTGGGCCCTAGAAATCAAGATTTAAAGGGCCTGGCGCTGGGACTGTGGTAGCAGCAGCTGGCAGCCTCGGGCCCTTTAAATCACCCCAGAGCTACCAGCTGCAGAGGCAGCTGGGAGCCCCGGGGCTCAGGGCTGATTTAAAGGGCCTGGGGCTCCAGCTGCTGCTACTACAGTCCCAGCCCCAGGCCCTTTCAATAACCATCAGAGCCCTATGGGCTCCCGGCTGACACTGCTATCCCGGGGCCCTGGGCTCTGGCAGAGATTTAAAGGGCCCGGGGCTCCACCACAGTAGCAGCAGCCAGGAGCCCCTGGCCCTTTAAATCACCACCAGAGCCCTGCTGCCGCTACCCCAGGACTCCAGCAGCGGGGCTCAGGTGGCAATTTAAAGAGCCAGGAGCTCCCAGCCGCTGCTACCACAGTGGAGCCCCGGGCCTTTTAAATTGCTGCCAAGACCCCCAGGGCTCCAGCAGCAGGGCTCAGGCAGCGATTTAAAGGGTCCGGGGCTCCAGCCGCCATTACCGTCCTGGGCCCTTTAAATAGCTGCCAGAGGCCCCCCCCCATCTCTACCCCAGGGCTCCGGCAGGCTCCAGGGATGATTTAAAGGACCCAGGGTGGTAGCGGCTACTGGAGCCAAGGACTCTTTAAATTGTCGCCGGAGCCCTGCTGCCACTCCATTGGCTATTTAAACGGCCTGGGTTGGTAGCTACGGCAGGAGCCCTGGGCCCTTTAAATCGCCACCCGAGCCCCGCCACTACTTCCCCAGGGCTATGGCAACAGGGCTCTGGTGGCAATTTAAAGGGCCCGGGGCTCCAGCTGCTGCTAGGAGCCCTAGGCCCTTTAAATTGCCACCTGGGGAAGCTGAAACACCCCAGTGTTCTTGCCGGTACGGCGTACCGGGGCGTACCGGCTTACTTTCACCTCTGACTGTAGCGAACGAAAGCTTATGCTCTAATAAATTTGCTAGTCTCTAAGGTGCCACAAGTACTCCACTGTGCTTGGTAGGCACTGAGAATTGGGTGATAGACAGTACGATTCCTCAAAACAGCTCCCAGGGTTCCGGGACAGTGTACCAGCTGTGTGATCTCTTTGAATATTTTGTGAGGCTGTGCAAGGTGTGGCATGAAATAATACTTTCATTTGTTAGTGGATGAAAATGACAAAGGCCAAATCCTGCACCATTTAAGTCAATGAGAGTTTTGCCATAGACTTCAAATGAACCCAAAGGCAGCAGTATTATTAATATTGTATATTGCCTTTAGTCCCTGGGTAGATCTCCGTTGGGTATCCTAGGAATTCCACATAGCGCTCCACTTTATCAAAATATAATGGAAAATTCTTGTCTCATTTACACTGGTCTAACTAAGATCAGAATATGACAGGTGAGGGTCTAAGCCTCAAAATATGTTATTTTTTAAAAAACAGACAAACACAACAACTAGCACAATGTTTTAAAAATCTGTCTTTTATACTTATTTGGGAAAATGTGAGTACATTTTATCAAAGTTTATAGAATTTCAGTGAAATGTCAGGCTTTTTTGATGGTTCTTGTGTGTATTTGTAGAATGCCTAGCACAATGGGACCCTGATCTAGCGGGGGCTTCTAGATGCTACTGTAATACAACTAATTAATTATAATAATTACAAATCTATAAAATTAAACCACATTTGCACATACAAGTACATTCAATATTTACTGTGTTTATTTTTCAACACTTCCTAGTTCACCTTTCATATTTCGGATACAATATCTAACAATTATGTGTATAGCTTAACTTCAAAATGAATACTTGTCCATATTGAACAAAGTAGGTTAGGTCTGATGGAATAGGAATTTCCCTGACATTTTTATTATATTACTTATTTTATTTGGGAAGCAATGGTTCAGCTCCTGTTGTCTGGGGTCTGTGTTGGTATTTCCCATTATAAACTGCTATTTGAAGGAGTTTATGTTCAGTCATAATATTTCATTCTGGTGGAACTTGGCATCCAGATAGGTTCTGAGCAAGGGCAAGAATAAAGCATTTTGCTTTGCTATATTTAAAAATCTCTGGCGACCCAAGCCCTTTACGCGTAAAAACTTCTTTTCAAGGAGCAAGGTCAACATTGGTAGTTTTCTAATGTGACCTACAGTTTTTTGCTAACATGTTTTGGAACGCTTGTGAATCTGTTCTTCAAATCAAATATTCACATGCTGTTTTTATCCCCTAAAAATAAAGACCAGCTGCTTACCATTTATGACTATGATCAGCGGTGCTGGAACAGTGTTTATAGTGGGGGTGCTGAAGGCAGAAACCCTGTATATGGGTTATTATAACTACTTCAAGCCAGGGGGTGCAGTAGCACCGCTAGTTCCAGCACCTATGACTACAATAACAAACCAATGTGTATGTGTGTGAGATGGAGAAAAAAATGCAAGGAAAGTGATTTCCATTTAAAGTTTCCAAGAGGTATAATACAAATGAAATTTCATATATATTTGAATTTCTCTTACCTTTGGAAAGTGGGTGTGCTTCTTATTCTGTCAGTCAAGCAGGAATACTCATTCCAGACAGAGAGTGCTGACTCCTACTTTTCTTTGCTAAGCTCCTCCTAGACTTTGCTTTTTAGTTACGATCTTGTGAAGAAGGAAAGAGAGGTGTTAGCCTGCACTGACTTACCCCTTACTAGCCACCCAGCCAGGTCCTGTGCTTGATAGGCAGCTAGAGTGGGAGTCAGTGCTGGCATTGTCACCTCAGAGAAAATAATGAGAAGCTGCAAGGCATTTTTTTTTCAGCCTGTGTCTTCAGCCAATATCGACACTTGGTCTATTTAACAATCACTTGATATGGAGACTGTGATAATGAAGGAAAAAAGAAATTATGGAGGTGGCAAAGGGACACAGGGAGAAGCGATTGAGTCTTTTTGTATGTGGAAGTAACAACTACTGCCGAAAAGGAGTGTGGACAGGAGTATCGACAGGACTTCCCGCAGAAGAGACAGAAAAATATAAATAAATAATTAAATACTTCATGCCGATACACTCTCTCCGCTTATATAATTCCCTTCAAACAACTATCTCTCATCTAATCTGTCCTCCTTTCTGCTTCCAGTGGTGCCTGTGTGCAGGTAAATGAGTGCAGAATTTTAATAGAGACAAAAAGTAAAAAGTTTCCAAACAAAAACAAAATGCAAATCATGGAATACAGTAGACAAAATAACCAAAGATAAACATACAAACAGATATCTAGGTGCAGGAAAGGATAAATACAGATTAACTTTTATTTTAAGAACAAATACTTTTATGGTTTTTTTTAAGGCTAAATGGAACATTTACTTTTGCTTATCTTTCACTTACCAGTGCCTTTAATGCCATAGTAGTGAGGTCTGATACTCTCACTTGCTAAAGGTGATAATTCTCCTCAAGTAGATAAAAGCTCATCCTCCTTTCATGGATCATATAGAACCAGAGGCAAGTACAAAATTGGGACACCTGCAAAATTAAATGGGCTACATTCACAAATGTTGAGATGGGTGGCTACAAGTTAGACATCTGGGGGCAAGTCTACACTAAAGCGCTAAGCTGCATTGATGTAGCATGTCTGGTGAAGACGCACTATGCTGAGAGTTCTCCTATTGGCATAATTACTCCACCTCCATGAGAGGTGGAAGCTATGTCAGCGGGAGAGATTCTCCCACCAACATAGTGCTGGTATGGACAGTGCTTAAGTCGATATAACTTATGTTACCTGGGGACGGGTTCTTTTTCACACCCCTGAATGATGTAAGTTATATTGACTTAAATGGTAGTGTAGATCTGCCCAAGGATATGTGTTTTGAAAATGGGTAGCGTGCAGTCATTTGAAATTTATCTATTTTACTTAGGTACTTTTACCATGGCCATTACTGTTATATCTGAGCACCTTCCAATGATTCATTAAGCAGTGTGACTAACATTTGTCACCATGATGATCCTTCTCAAGGAAAAAGATTGTGTGTGTAATATTTTGTTTCTTCGTAACTCCAATAACAATGATCTTTCACAATTTCTTTCTTATTTCCTATGTCTTGTTGAGAGTTTGTGTCTAAAGTTTCAGTATCTCTGTTTTTTTTCCTTGGTTAGAGCTGGCATCCATGTCAAATTGCAATTCCCACCACTTCCACTGGTTGGTCCATGCCACACAGCCTGCCACTCAATTATTCTCTCACACACATAAATGCACAATGTTTCATCCACACATAAACACCCACATTGTTTTATTTTTCACATAATTTATCATCATAGGAATCTCATCTGCATCTGTTATTTACCCAGTTTTAGAAATATTTGCATGGGTGTGCATTTATACATAAAAGAGCAAAAGAAAAAATATAGATCTGCGCATTCTTTGGTCAAGATCAAATGGAAAGGTGCTGAGGATTACAGATGATTTATAAATTGCTCTTTTTAATGAAGTCTCTTGCTTTATTTCCCTTTCCCCACTATTTCACTATTTGATTATTTTGACCTGGTCCTGCAAGATGTGTTGCATTAAGCTATAGTAGATAACATATTGCACAATGTAGTATGATTGGCTGTCTTTACCTAGCTAAGGCCCGGGACTGGAAAAGCAAGTCAAAGTTGAGAAAAATTGGCAAAGCATTATGTTACAGTACATATTACTCTAGTCATTGCTTTCTCTCATAAGCAATAAATCTGATCGATCACCCACAGCAAGTTATAAAGCTAAAGAGATACAGTAACTACATTTACAAACTTCTACCCAAGAAACGTTGAATTCAGATAAATAAAAATGAATGTGAGAACAAGAGACGTGGCTTGTGCTTAGGGTGACCAGCTGTCCCAAATTTATAGGGACCGTCCCGATACTTGGGGCTTCGTCTTATATAGGCGCCTATCACCCCCACCCCCGTCCTGATTTTTCACACTTGCTGTCTGGTTACACTACTTGTGGTGGAGCAGGGATTATTGGTGAGGAGAGAAATTATTGCCAAGAGAGGTTATTAAGAAGACAGGTAGCCTTTACAAACTATCCAGCTATTCAAGGGTCTCTAGCGCCTTCTAAGAGATTCTGTGTACTCAGAAATAAATTTACTATTGTAACCTGCAGGGAGATTACATAGATTCCTGGGACCCTGTTTGCTGGCAGCTCAGGGAGAGGCACACTGTCCCCGGTAGGGAGGGGAGCCAAGGCAGACTCAGAGTCCACCCAGCAACCAATAGAGAGTGAGAGGCCCTCCCAGGGAGTTGAGAAAAAGGGAGAAGCCATTTTGGAGTCACTCTGGAGCCAGCGAAGGAAAGGGCAGGACTGGCTGTGTGGGGACCTGGTGAGTCCCAGGCCTGCCTGCAGGGTTTCCCCTGAGAACAGGCCTCTAGGGACCTGACAGCAGGTCCTCAGCTGGGCCTTTCCCTCTCCACTGATGATTCCCAATTTGTAGCGTTTGCTGGGAAACTTCCCCAGCCAGGCTGAGTTCGCCCTCCAGCTCCCTAGGTGAGACCAGTCACCACATGGTCAGCTCTGCTCTGGCTGCTAGTCCAGGGAAGCTGCCTGCAGAGTGTGTGTCTGGAGGCTGGGCTAGGAGGCTACAGTTTGGATGTTAGTGTAGTTGTGTAACCTACACCTTGAGCCCTGCACCCCTCTGTGGTGAGGGGAAATCCTGGGACCGACGTAGCCTGATTCCTGCCTGAGGAGGATTCCTGCCAGCAGAGAGCAGCCCCTCTGCAGTGACTGAGGAGTCCTGAGTCATCTTCAAACCTGAGGATCATTCCTGGAGTTTGTGAGTGCACCATCGTTTGGTTAGTTAGTCAGAGAATTTGTTTTGGGGACCCCCACTCCCTGAACTGTGTCCTCAAGCCAGGGAATACGGGTTTGAGGATGTTATAACCTGCTGCAAATTACACCTGTGAAGGGATTTACCACCTTCTCCCACTTGTGAGTCCTTTGGGCTGTACTGAAGCCAGTCAGCCACACTGCTAAACCACTGTAAAGAAGAATTTTGTGGTTATAGGTCATGAAGGGCCCCAGCAAAGTATGCGTACCAGCGGGACACTAATTTTACATTTGCTACATCAAGACACGGGTATTTTCAGTGTGGGCACCGGTGACCCTAAAAATAGTGTTTTACCCTGTTATGTTGTATTTTTCTTCTGTTTAATATAATTATTGTGTTGAATATATTGTATGTGTTTATGTTATTTCTTGGAAGTTTCCAACTGTCTGGCAAGTAAGTGGGGATTACCCTGTAGTTAGAATTTTCTGCCCAAGCTGCCCTAGTGACCCTGCCAGGAAGGAACGAGGGGGGTGGAGGCACCGCCAAATAATTTCATAGGAAAAAAGAAAAAAGATACACCCTGGTGAGTTGGTGGCAGGATCCAAAAGAACCGAGACCTGTTAGCGGATTGGCATTAAAGGAGGTAACCAGGTGGAGAGGGGGCGCTACACTATTGTAAAAATCCATGCTTATTCAGAAGACATCTTGATGACACAAAGGCCAAATATAACCTCACATGGATATATGTTATGTTATATGGGGATAGATGTTTTATCCTTTTGATCCAAAAGAACTGGCCTTGCCACTTTGGTGACAAAGGAGAATCACAATAGCAAAATTATAAAGCTTGGCAATTCTGATTCTATCCACTAGAGGGCTGTGAAACGCACACATTTTGGTCTTTCCTTCCTATACTCCCCTAATTAGACAAATCTTGTTCAGTAGTATCAGAAGTTCAGATCTTGTTTCTGATACTAGTGCAAGAAATGTGACCACCTAGGAGTTTCAAATTGTCCACACTATGACTAGTTGGTACTCTGAAAGCAGAACATGTCTTCATGCACGAAATGTAAAAGGCCTAACACTTGAGGTAAAGAAAAAATCCTGCAGATGTTATCAGTATAGCACCTATGTCAAACTGTTGAGCTGTTATAATTCTATCCAATAGAAAGCAGCCATATAAATACAATGGCCTCATTACACTATGCTCCACAACAAACACAGGAGGATAGTCTCTCCCACTTACTGGTTTCTGATAAAAATCCATCTTTAAAGCTCAGTTTCTCATTCCAAAACCTCACAGAACTTAAAATTATACTCTTCAGAGAACTTCCTACAATGTCAACATCAGCTTAGCATCCCGATATTTACAATAGTTATTAAGTTAAAACTGCACTGTTCAAATTATAAAGACTGAGGGACATGATATCTCCTTGGAAAAAAGACAAGAAAAAAACCCTTCTTGCAGTTCCGATCAGATGCAAGTATTTTTTCCAGTATCATTTGCTCTCATAATTAGAGACTGATAAATATTTTAACAAAGAGGATTTACAATCATTCATTTAAATAAAAATGGCAAATTTGCTTAGGTGATACCTGTAACCCTTTTCATTCATTTTTGGGTAATGATCTCGTGAGTGATTATTTTTTTATTATTATTGCTTTGCAAGAATGTTCAAGGAAAGTCAAAAGATTGGAATGCTTTTATTTTGTATTTACACACTGAGCCTGAAATCTCATTGTTTTTCCCATCTTTGGAGCTTCACTTTACTGCCAACTTCGAACAACAGACCTTAAACCTTAGCCAGAATTTCTCCCAAGCTTGGCTGTTTCTAGAGTTTCCTGCAGGACTTTCTATCTCTGCTCTTAGGTCCCTCTAATCAGAAAGTCACACACACTTAGCCTATATCTTGATGTAGTTAACACCACTTTAACAGAGTTCACTCAGCATCTTTTGCAGACTTCTAATGCTTGTTAACTGAGTTATACAACAGAAAAGCTCTGCATCTCTTTGTAAGGTAATGGATCTTGACCACTTGCTGCAATCCTTCCTCCATCCTATTTTCTTAGCTATGTATATAGTGCATAACATCTCCCCATTTTCATTTTTAAAACCAATCCAAACTTAAATAAAAATCCTCTACATTTTCACTTTGAAAAAAAATATGATCTGATTTTTTTATAAGCAAAGGATTAACAGTTACTGTAATGCCCAGCCAATGAATAATTCTATTTTTTCAGATAATCTGATATCCTGATAGTTTTGTGGATCTCTGAGAAGAATTTGAAGGCTGACATCATCAAAATTTTCAATGTTTATGCTCTTATAGCAGGTGTATGGTTCTCTTAGCTTTGAATGTGACAACAAAGAGAAAATGAGGGTTTTCCTTGGTTAAGTTAAGAAATATGTGGCCAATTCCATAGACAATGTTTTTCTATCAGAATTAATGAATATACCTGTATGAATGAACCATTACATGAACCATTTCTGAACAGAATTGTTGTAAAAAAAGTGACAAAGGACAAAGAAAAAAATAATTGTTTCTGACATCCACAGTTATTTCAATAAGCATTTCCAAAACTGACATCTGGTCTGGATTTAGTTGGACTATCAAAGTGAAATAGTTGTGAAATAACATGTTCCTTAACCAGTTGCACTTATTATACTGGAAGTCAGAGTACAGTACAGCTACATATGTTTAGAAGGCATGGTGTTGATGGTTTTTGCCGGTGAAAATTTACAGTGGGGCACTTGAATGTATTTTGGTACTCAACTTTAAAAATCTAATTTTAGTTGTCAGATGTAGGAAATGCATCTCATTGTTACTGCTTAATGTGGAAAAAATGAAGCTAGGACTGTGAAAGCATTGTATGAATTAGATGGATGTTATTAAAGCTATGCACAAAGCGTAACACATAAAGCAATATCAGCAAATTTAACTTCTAGGTGGTTTTGTGAAAAGGTTATGGAGAAAAGTTTTTCCTGGCTAATCTATTTTTGCAATAAACAAGAGATAGTTTTGGCATTGCGGGGAAAAAAACAAAACAAAAACTTTTCAACACAGTGGAAGTCAAAATAAAAAAAATTGCTGCTAAAGATTTTGGCACAGTAACTACATATGGTCTGGGGTCAGTAAAGATGGAGATAAGAATTATAGCCTTTTGTCCAAATGGTTGCAAATTTATTAAAATATTAACTTAAATAAGATATCTCTTAAAGACAGCTGGTCCCGGAAGCAGTAGAGATTAGTAGAGAATATAGCCCTGATTAAGTTAAGAACTTCTAGGGAGCAGTTCTGCAGAAAAGGACCTAGGGGTTACAGTGGACGAGAAGCTGGATATGAGTCAACAGTGTGCCCTTGTTGCCAAGAAGGCCAATGGCATTTTGGGATGTATACATAGGGGCATTGCCAGCAGATCGAGGGACGTGATCATTCCCCTCTATTCAACATTGGTGAGGCCTCATCTGAAGTACTGTGTCCAGTTTTGGGCCCCACACTACAAGAAGGATGTGGAAAATTGGAAAGAGTCCAGCGGAGGGCAACAAAAATGGTTAGGGGACTGGAACACATGACTTATGAGGAGAGGCTGAGGGAACTGGGATTGTTTAGTCTGCGGAAGAGAAGAATGAGGGGGGATTTGATAACTGCTTTCAACTACCTGAAAGGGGGTTCCAAAGAGGATGGATCTAGACTGTTCTCAGTGGTAGCAGATGACAGAACGAGGAGTAATGGTCTCAAGTTGCAGTGGAAGAGGTTTAGGTTGGATATTAGGAAAAACTTTTTCACTAGGAGGATGGTAAAACACTGGAATGTGTTATCTAGGGAGGTGGTGGAATCTCCTTCCTTAGAAGTTTTTAAGGTCAGGCTTGACAAAGCCCTGGCTGGGATGTTTTATTTGGGGATTGGTCCTGCTTTGAGCAGGAGGTTGGACTATATGACCTCCTGAGGTCCCTTCCAACCCTCATATTCTATGATTCTATAGCAAGAGAGGACTGGTTCTGCCTAGAGCCATCATCATAAGGATCATCCCAGCTCTCCACCAACCAATCTCAAAGTTTGTAATAAGTGCAGAAACTCAACAAGTGGCAACTCGCCTAAAGAGGAGGGGGGACACAATTGTTTGGCATCACATGGAGTGGTGTTTTGTTCCCCTGTGCCTCACCTTGCATTATAGGGTGATTTATTAAGGGCCAGTCCTCTTTATGTTCATGGGCACAGATTGCATCGCTTAGATCTATACTTGTATCACATCTTAGGCCATACTGTCTGAGTGTACTGAGGAGGGTATATAGATTTGAATTTGGGATTGTTAGCTCAATGGCCCCAGCTGACCTCGCCAGTTGTGGAATCTCTGGGGAAAGGGAGACATTAGTTCATACAGTCCATTAAGTTTTGTTGCATAAAATTCATGCACTTTTATATTTTTCAGTTATACCACAACAATTTCAAGAAACAAAATCCAGAAGCTTCATGCAGACTTAGTTTTTTAGATTGTTTATCTATTTAATAGTCAATGGGCCTTCTTACTTTCATTGATTTCATGAGGGAATGTTGTAACACTATTTGCTGCAAAGGAGTTACCCCTCATTTACATTGGTGCAAGTCAGAGGAGAATCAGGGCCAATGTGTATAAATTACCCTTCATGTATTTCAAATTATGCAGTTTTCTTAGAGCGATACTTGCTGATGGTAATGTTTCCAAGACCTCTCACCAATTCACATATTTCCTATAAAGTCTCAAACTTTTGTTCCCCGTTAGCATACCTCGCCATCTCATTTTGTCACATCAGAGTTGTTTTAATTAATGCTATGATATTTAAATACAGCTGCTCATGTGAGACTAACCCCTTTCAATCTTAACATAATAGATACACTAGGAGCCAGTCATGTTCGCTATCACAGCTGGTTGGAAACTTTTCAATTAAAAATTTCGTATTTTTTTTTTCTGTTTCATCCACATTTTCTCAGATTCAGGATGGAATTTCTTGGATAGTGGGGAGAAACCCCAAAATAGCCAATAGCCTGCTTACTTGAGTGCCCAGATCTCAGGGATATGGGGCAGTCTCTCTCTTTGGCCCAACAAATATTTAATTATTTATACAAAGTGAAACAGCTCCAACAGGAAAGAGTGTGTGTGTGTGTGTGAGAGAGAGAGAGAGAGAGGGAGGGATGGATGGATGGAGAGAGAGAGAGAGAGGCCAGGACATTCACTTACATTGTAGGAGACTCGTCTGAGGTGGGTCTCTCAAGTTTTGATGAGAAAAATTTCAGAAGGTCTCATTTTAAATCTGTATCGCAATAAAAACAATTTTTGAAACCTCAGGGTTGTTTTTTTTTGAGAAACTGAATTACTTTTTGGATAACCCTGCTGTCAGAAACTGGTCAACTGATGTTAATGAAAATTTTGCCTGAGTTATGGCTCAGTAAGAACTTCAGGGTATGACCCATTGCATTTGTTATACAAACTCAGTAAATACAAAATTTTCTTCTTAAAAACTTTAATAATCTCATGCTTATTTCTATACCAATAAATCAGCAAGTCTCCCA
Organism: Lepidochelys olivacea; assembly: GCF_965140295.1. NCBI lineage: Eukaryota > Metazoa > Chordata > Testudines > Cheloniidae > Lepidochelys > Lepidochelys olivacea. The sequence continues at coordinate 105,667,856 of NC_140411.1, forward strand.
TATTGAAACATGGTAAGCCAATTAGAAATGGAAGTTTCTGTTTTATTTATTTATTTTAAAAGGTCTGTTAATTAACTTTAAACTGACCATGTTTAAATAACTGTTTAGTTTGCCTCAGGTTATCTTGTTTAATTTCCTTTCTTCAGCTATTTCTATAACAATGTAAAGGATTTTGCGCATGAATAACAAAATATTTCTGCAGAAATTCAGAAAGTTTTCCTTTTTCTCCATGAAGTATCCAAAAATGTTTTTGTTCAGTTCTTTACAGAAACATTTTAAATGCAATATTCCTTTCTTAGTCCCATGTTTCTAGCATTAAAAAAAGACTAACCTGTAATAAAATTAAGCTCCACAAAAGCTATTTAAACAGTGTTCTACTCACAATGAAGAAATTCAGCAGTAAGGTGGAAAGATTATGTTGCCTCACCTCCTTGCATCTTAAAGACGATGAAAGATCTATATAATAGCTAGACAAAATTAGGTGAAATAGGCTTCAGCCCTTAGTCTTAACATTTGATATCCTTGTTTTTTGTTAGTTAAATTCATGTGCATAGTATTATCTAAATATATTTTTGAAGGTTTTATTTTTCTTTCATCTTTCAAAGTATTTTTGAAAAAAAGTTGCATAATATGGAAATATAAATTTAACATGTGCAGCATCTCTTTGGATAATCACTGACAATTTTAAAAAGCAGTCTAAATGGTATGCGTATCCATGTGTGTGCATGTGTATGAATATACAGACAGAGAGAGTGAGTATATGACTGGGTGATAAAAAGGTGTGGTTTGTTTTTTTTGGTATGGGTGCAATTTTTGCAAACAGCAAAGCTCAGAATGATTTATGCCGGACATCCATAATGAATACCATACCACACCATGTAATCAGTGCCACAACTTGCACAAAACCTTTTGTAGACTTGAAACATAATTGCAAATTATTTAAAGTTCTATTAGGGGCAATACACATTATATACATAAGAACATGAGAAGAGTATAAGAACGGCCAAACTGGGTCAGGCCAAAGGTCCATCTAGCCCAGTGTTCTGTCTTCCAACAGTGGCCAACGCCAGGTGCTTCAGAGGGAATGAAAAGTGATCCATCTCCTGTCACCCATTCCCAGCTTCTGGCAAACAGAGGCTAGGGACACCATCCCTGCCCATCCTCGCTACACATGCATGCACATGCACGCACACACTATCATAGTACTTTCTTATAGGTCAAGTTTGTTGAACCCAGTTCTTCTCCATCTCCTTCCCTTCCCTCATGTCATCACCCCAAGTTTCCACTCACACAAACTAGCCCTTCCCTCCATTTCATCTCCCCACTTCCTCCACTTGTAGCTTACTGCTCACTCCAGACAAATCACTAATTATTTTATTTCCTACTGTGTTAAAAAATAGTAAGTTTTAAAATGAATTTAGAGTTAAACCAAGCAACTCTCTGCCTTTGTTTAACTCTTGATCTCCATTCCCCCATACCAACCCTCCCTACTCTTTGTTTTCCTTATTCCCTTTTATTTAATCTAAGACCCTATTCCTGGTAACAAGGATGGGAAATCACATGTATATGTTTCTCCTGCTCAGATCCAATTGCAGGATTGAGACCCTGGGCCACACTCAAGAAAAACATTTAAAAACATGCTCGTGAGTGAGTAGGAATATTCACGTGCTTAGAAATAAGCATGGAATAAAGTGCTGTTTTGGACTGGGCCCATAGAATCTCTACACTTTAGAAACTGTTTTATTATGTTCTGTATAGACCTGGTAGAAATAATAAATAATAATAATAATTAATAATAAAAATAAAAAATAAATAGCTAATGAAAATTAACCTGCATGATCCATGAGCCGGCTAAAGACAGTTTATAGGGGAAGCTCAAATTTCCACTGCCTATACTGTTGTTGTTAATGAAAAAATTGAAGACTTCACTCTTGACACCTGTCAATTCAGCTCCTTTTATGAACATTAAATTCAACTACAATAAAAAAAAGTAAATAAAATGAAGCGATAAAAGGTGTTCTTGAGTTATACAGTGAGTCATAAAAATGTTCAGAAAATACTTAAGGTCTATTTTTGGTCACTCTGATATCTTAGAATTTAGTCCAAACACACTTTTTAATGTTTTCTGGTGTGTGGGGTGAGGGAAGGGGAGGAATCAGTCCTGGTTTATAGCCATCACTGCCAACTTTGAGCCTGAAGGAAATTTTTACAGCTGAGTTATAAACTCCTAAATATAAGCATTTATAATGGCAAGGCTAACAGCCCCTTAACTTCAACACTAGCCTGTGTCAGTATAATATAAGATCTTGGAAAAGAACGTAATTTCAGTGAGGTCATACTGAGTTAAAAAACTAAGCGCAGACCCTTCTATCCTGCGGGCACATATATATCCTTAATTGCACCTTCACCTAATTTAAGGCTACTCAAGAAGAATAACTCAGGTGTTCAAATTATAAACCATATAGCCTTTTCCAAATACTTCATATACTGACATTTTCTGAGGAGACCATAGTCAAAATCCTGAACATATCTTTTTATGTATTCCTGATTGTTTGGTGTTTGTGCCGCCAACGTTTTCTTCATGCTTTCTCTATGACGAAATAGACCATATGGTAATTCAAGTAGCAATTAAAGAGCCATTAAACACTTCAACAGCAGGTACATTAGGGCTGTGTCTCCGCTGCAAACTGGGGGTGTGATTCCCAGCTCACACAGACATACTATTTTTAGTGAGAGCTAGTGTAAGTAGTGTACCTCCAGTAGCACAGCAGCAGCAGCAGGACAGGTTGGCCTTGCCGAGTACAAATCGGGCTGAACCTATGGGTGTGTACTTGGCACAGCTATCCTGTGCTATCACAGCTATACTACTATTCTTGACAAGAGCAAGTATCTGTGTGCAACCTGGAATCACACCCGTAGCTTGTAATGTAGATTGAGCCTGAGTAATAAAATAACCCACCTTCTTCTTTACTATATCTGTCATATAATTGTATGGATTTTTTTCCATCTTCTCTCCCATAACTCCCTCCCTATTGTCTTGTTTCCCCACCCATTGCATCATCTGTAATTTAGTTTTAAAGCATCTTGGGTGAGGGCATAGTCTTGAGGCTTTAGGAGACCCACAACACTCTTTCGAATGCTGACAGAAACAATACATAAATCATAATAATCATAGATGGGAATAGAGGCTCACTTCTACTTCCACTGAAACGAATGGCAACACTCCTATTGACTTTAGTAAGGGAAGGATCCCCCCTTCCCCAACACCTGTACATTAGTAAGAATTTCTCTGGAAAAGGATATTTTTCTCTGTAATGTGTCAGTGAATGAAATCAAAACATCTTATTAAAGTTGTATTCAAACATAAGTTAAATCCTTTCATTGTCCTTGTTCACTTTGGCCAATTGTGTTCACTCAGTCAGTATAAATTACACTGCATGCTGTTCAAATAGATGTTGAATAACAACACAGAAAAAAAATTATGGGATTTATGCCCAAGTGCTTCCAAGAAGAATGATGCATGCAAAAGAGACTTAGCTCAAAGGACAAATCCTGAAATGTCCTGTTTCATATCAATATGTTGCAGGCCAAGGAAATGCGTGTTTATTTAAAAGGTGTTCCAGCTCTATTACACCAATTTCATGAGTGATTGGATAGATCCGTTAGGATGGTGCAGCAAGCTCCCTTCTTGTGCTTAATCAGCTACTATGGTTAATGCAGAGGGACGGTGTTACCTTTGAAGTAGATTGTAACCATGTAGGTGCTAGTATGGACTATTACTGTCACTGGCCTCTACATAAGTAAGAAGGAAAAGGCCCCTTGCACTTTCCCTTCTTTGTGAACCTGACCCCAACCTTAATCCAAATTTTGTACACCAATGGAAATTTGGAGTAACTCCAGTGAGTACAATTGCAGTTACTGATTTACTTCAGATTTACACTGGTATACCTGACAGCAGTTTGAACCTATATGCTTAGACATCTGACAAGTTTTATTCAGAAGCAAATGTGAAAGTTTAATGACTCACATTAGGAGGATCCAGTAGAGTGTAAACACCCTCCTGTGCTGATGGAAGATGTATTCTTTGTTACGTTGTTATTTTTGCATTCTTTTACCTCTCCCCCACACTTTTTAAATAATTTATGAACAGTTCTTTCTGCAAATACTTCTCTGTTAAGGTGCTGAATGAAGTTAAGTTTCTGGACAGACAAGCTGATTCCAAATATCTATTTCTGGAAGGGGTGAATAGCTTATCATGCCCCTCTTAGAATGCTGTGCCCTGGATCTGAACACCATCAGTTACTAGTATTGCCTCATTTTTGTCTGGACCAAACCTCCTGGGGGAACATGCTTAGCACCAATCTATCCAGATGCAAATTTCAACTGAAACAAGTTCCTCAAATCTATCTGAGGAATATCTTCCAGTATGTTCAATATATCTTCCAGTATGAAATATCTTCCAGTATGTTCAATATAAGCAACTGAGGGAAGTGGACATGTAATATGCAATTGCTTGTGAGACAAAACATATACACCATATAATTCAAGTTGTGTTGATGGCTGTGAACTTAGAGAGCCAAATTCTCCACTGATATAAATTGGAACAGCTCAGTTGAAATCAGTGGAGCTGTGCAAATTTAAACCAGCCTAAAATTCTTTTACACAAACACACATCTTAGAACATCACATATTCTTCTTACTTTCCAGAACAGCTTTACAGGACTGTGTTCTATAAATAGAAATGTACTAGTAAAACTGGAGAATTACAGCAGTGTCCCAGTGATTGACGGAAGAGCTGTGGCTTTTGAAGTCTGCTGTACATGAGGGACTGCTGGTTCAAGTATGCAACATTTTGTTGTCCTTCATGGCCAAAGATGAAGCTGAGAACAGTATTACATCTTGTGAGTATGATTGTGGCTAAAAAGACCCATGACAAATGGGAGTCCCTTCAGCATTGAATGCTATGTAGCTCAATATTGAGGAATGAATTACAGTCTGTCCCTGCAGAATCTGCCACTGTTTACAACTCAGCCTCTTTGCCTCAAAGATCCATATAGCAATTAATCTCAAACTGAGTAACCCCATTGTTGATAGCAGCTCGCCAGTGAGATCCATTTGTTGCTGATGACTCTCAGCTGTCAATGTCAATATTGAACTGCTTCAAGTTATGCTTCAGTGTGTCCTTGGAACATTTCTTCTGGCCACACCGTGTGCAGTTACCCACTCTCAGTTCGCCATACACCAATTGATTTGGCAAGCTGGTGTCATCCATCCTTAACACATGACCAATCCAATTTACCTGTGATGTGATGAGCATGGATTCAATCCCTGTGGAGCATCTGTATTCTGGAACCTCATTATTGGTAACTTTATGCTGCCATTTAAGGTGGAGTATGGTATGCAGATGTTGTAAATGGAACTTATCTAGAAGCTTGATGTGATGCCTGTAGCAGGTCCAGATTTTGTGCCTATACAACAAATTGGACATCACGACCGCTTTATAGACTTTTAACTTTGTTTGAAGCATAATACCGTGTTGCTACTAGACTCTGCCTGGTAGTCTGCCAAATGATGAACTGGCTTTGTTGATGCGACATGTCAGCTCCTTGTCAATAGTAGCATCATTCGACAATGTGCTGCCAAGATAGCAGAAGTCTGTAGCAGCATTCAGCTGTGTGGTGCTGTTAGTGGCTTTTGGTTTCATGTAGGGTTTCCCTGGCAGAAGTTGATACATGACTTCTGTCTTTTTCAGATTAATTTGTCAACCTATACCTTTTTGCAGATTCTGCAAATCTGTCCTAATCAATTGTATCTCTTCTGAAGTATGTGTCTCTCAGTCATGGGTATACAGAAGCTCATGAAGAATTGTTTCAAAGACCTTTGTGGAAGACTGCAGATGGCTCAGATTGAATAATTTTCCAGAGTATCACAAACATTTTCTCATACTGGCATTCAAGTCTCTTGCAGCAGCATCAAGCACTTTTGAATCAAAGAAATTGAACAGTATTAGACCAATTATGCAGCCCTGCTTAATGCCACTAGTGATAGGAAATGGGTCATCCACTACACGGGGAACTGTACAGCGTAAGCTCATAAAGTTCACCCCCTCCCTCAAAGTGGAGAGGAATATGCAACAGCCTTTGCTTCTTGAGCTATGATTCCCATACACATCACTCAAACTCACTGGTTTATATAAAGCAAAAGCAAATTTATTATCTACAAAAGATAGATTTTAAGTGATTATAAGTGCTAGCAAACATATCAAATCAGATTACCTAGCAAATAAACAAAAAACACAAACTAAGCTTAATATACTAAATCGATTGGATATGAATTAGCAGATTCTCACCCTAAGAGAAAATAGCAGCAGGCTGCAGATTCTTGAGGGGCAAGCTGCACTTGCTTTACAGTTTGGAATCCATAGGTGTTTCATTCACAGGCTAGAAATCCCTTTAGCCTGGGTCCAGCACTTTCCCCCAGTTCAGTCTTTGTTCCTCAAGTGTTTCCAGGAGTTTTCTTCTGCGGGGAGTGCAGAACCACAGATGATGGCACTCCCTGTCTTATATACCTTTTGCATATGACGGGAATCGTTTGTTTCAAAGCTTGGTTCCCAGACCAGTCTGTGGAAAAACACTGACATCCCAAGAGGAATCCAGCATCATGTTGTCTGATCACATGTCCTTGTAGAGTCACAGCAGCCATTACTCACAGGCTGTTTGGAGTGTTCTCAGGAAGGCTTATCACCAAGTGGGAGATAAGCTTCTCCTACGGCCTATTGCTTTTTCCTAATGGTCCATTGCCCTGAATAGGCCCTTCCGCACCCACTATCTAGACTGACAGCATCTTGTCTAGTGGGCGTTACCCAGGTGTAACTACATTTGAAATATAGATACATAGTCAATATTCATAACTTCAAGTACAAAAATGATACATGCATACAAATAGGATAATCATATTAATTAAATCATAACTTTTCCAATGACACCTCACATGACTAATCTTGCATAAAATTCATCAAAATTATGCTATAATTATATCATAATAATATCACTATGAAGATTATGGGGTGCAGTGTCACAAGTACTCTGGCCAGACCCTTTCCAGCAATGGAGAGTAATGAGATACTGTGATAGTTGCCAGTCAGATTTTCACCTTTCCTCTTGTTTGCAGTGATAATGGTGGTATCTTTGAAGTCTTCATATATTGAAAAATAGTCCATGCAGTCTGATCTTAGAATCTTAGTCATGCCTCCATATTTGAGTATTTCTGTAGGAATGCCATCAGATCCTGGGGCTCTACAGATCTATAGGGCACTCATTGCAGTGCTAGCTTCATCAAGGGATACAAGAATTTGACGATGCCTCTCACCATCTTCTTCTGATCTGGTAGGTGGGGAGATATGGATAACTATGCCTCTTTGTTAGACTTAGAGGAAATAAAAAATATATACTGTCAAGTCATCTTGGCTTTTGGTGATTTGAGTTCTACAGTAATTTTTTGTGATTTTTTTTTTTTTTAAAACATGACTTAAATGGTTTTCGGAAGCTCCTGTGGCATTACATCCTCATATGTAATATCCTTTCTCCCCATTTACAGAACAGATTTTTCTGTTTATCTAAAGTATTTTTCAGAGATAATGTGAGTACCCAATACGAAGATCATTTGCAAACAAATGATTTTTTTCCAGAGTCAGTGCAAAATTACATACACCTACCTAATTCCAGTTTGACAGCCAAGATCCGAAATTGATTGCTATATCTTTCTTGGTGATAGGCTCCAGTTCTTCTTTAGGTATTTGTATTTAAAGAGTTTACCCTCTCCCTCTTTTCCTGTTCTCACTTTCTGCTGGATTTAAATAAAGAAATGATAAAAACAGATCCACTTCCAATTCCTTAGCTGTTTGTTTTTCCAGTTAAGTGCCTGCCTAGCTGTGACTGAAAGTATCCCTGAATTCACATCCTACATACCATTGTAATAATCTTTATACAAAATGTGCTTTGCGAGGTATCATTTGAAAACTAATGACTTGCTTCACCTGTGACTGGGTCTTGCCAATCCTGATTCATATAAGTGGCCTCATTGACTTCAATGACACCACTCACATGAATAAGAGTTTATAGGATCTGACGCATAATTAATTATTTTAGGATGTATTAGATGTATAGAGCTACTAATCTCAGTTTAAATAGTGAATAAAATATTTAGAATATAATAATCAGATTTTAGAAAGTTAGATTTAGCAGGATTAAGGTGAAGCAATTAAGAAAGATGAAAAAATATTAACTTGTCTAATGCATAGTGGAAATTTATGCAGTCACTGGCTGTCTGTAATAAATGCTAATTGATTGAATTTATATTCTTTGGTCTTCATCCCACAGGCTACATATCTTGATTTGAACTAAATACAGCCAGCAACGTGTTACAACTTTCAGTCACTACCAGTCTTAAGGGGGAATTCTAACCTGTTACCTTGAAGAGTAAGCCTTCATAGACTCATAGACTTTAATGTCAGAAGGGACCATCATGATAATCTAGTCTGACCTCCTGCACATTGCAGGACACAGAACCTCACCCACTCTTGTATAGACCCCTAACCTTTGGCTGAGCTACTGAAGTCCTCAAATCATGATTTAAATACTTCAAGTTACAGAAATTCATCATTTATACTAGTTTAAACCTTCAAGTGACCCAGGCCCCATGCTGCAGAAGAAGGTGAAAACCCCCCAGGGTCTCAGCCAATCCAACCTGGGGGAAAATTCCTGCCTGACCCCAAATATGGCAATCAGTTAGACCTTGATCATGTGAGCAAGACCCACCAGGCAGATATCTGGGAAAGAATTACCTGTACTAACTCAGAGCTACTCCCCATCTAGTGTCCCGTCTCCAGTAGTTGGGTATTTTTGCTACTGGCAGTCACCAATGGACCACATGCCAGTGTAGGCAGTCTCATCATACCATCCCCTCCATAAACTTATCACGCTCAGTCTTGAACCCTGTTAGATTTTTTTACCCCCACTGCACCCCTTGGAAGGCTGTTCCAGAACTTAGAATCATAGAATATCAGGAATGGAAGAGACCTCAGGAGGTCATCTAGTCCAGCCCCCTGCTCAAAGCAGGACCAATCCCCAATTTTGCCCCAGAACCCCCTAAATGGCCCCCTCAAGGACTGAACTCACAACCCTGGGTTTAGCAGGCCAATGCTCAAACCACTGAGCTATCCCTCCCGCCTCCCGTCAATGGTCCACTTCACTCCTCTAATGGTTAGAAACCTTCATCTAATTTCAAGTTTAATTCTAAACTTGTTGATGGACAATTTATAGCCATTTATTCTTGTGTCCACATTGTATTCTTGTGTCCAAATAACTCCTCTCTCTCCCTTGAATGTATCCCTCTGATTTGTTTATAGACAGCAATCATATTTCCCCTCAGCCATCTTTTGGTTAAGCTAAACAACCAAGCTCTTTGAGTCTCCTTTCATAAGGTAGGTTTTCCATTCCTTGGATCATCCTAGTAGCCCTTCTCTGCACCTCTCCCGTTTGAATTCATCTGTCTTAAACCATGAAAGACCAGAATTGCACACAATATTCCAGATGAGGTCTCCCCTGTGCCTTGTATAGTGGTGCTAACACTTCCCTTTCTCTACTGGAAATGCCTCTCCTGATGCATCCTAGGACTGCATTAACTTTTTTCATGGCTGCATCACATTTACGGCTCATAGTTATCCTGTGATCAACCAATCCACCAACGTTTTTCTCCTCCTTTGTCACTTGAAATTGATAAGTCCCCAGCCTATAGCAAAAATTCTTGTTGTTAGTCCCTAAATGTATGACTTTGCACTTCTACATTTCATCCCATTTCTATTACTGCAGTTTACAAAGTCATCCAGATCTTCTTCTATGATATTCTGGTCCTCCTCCATATTGGCAGTACCTCTCAATGTTGTGTCATCTGCAAATTTTATTAGCACACTCTCTTTTTTTGTGCGAAGGTCAGTAATAAAAATGTTAAATAAGATTGGGCCCAAGACTCACTAGTAACTTCCCTCCAGCCTGACAGTTCACCTCTCAGTATGATCCATTGTGGTTGTCCCTTTAACTGGTTCCTTACCCACCTTTCAATTCTCATATTAATCCTCAGCTTCTCCAATTTAACTCATAATTTCCCATGTGGAACTATTCAAATGCTTACTGAAATCCAGGTAGCTTCTATCTATTGCATTTTCTTTGTCTAAAAAAACAGTAATTGTCTCAAAGAAGCCGATCAGGTTGGTCTGGCATGAGCTACATTTTGTAAAACTATGTTGTATTTTATTCCAATTACTGTTCATCTCTGTGTCCTTAACTACTTTCTCTTTCAAAATTTGTTCCAAAATCTTGCATACAATTGAAGTCAAACTCACAGGCCTATACTTTCTTGGAAAACTTTTTTTCACCTTTCTTAAAATTAGGAACTATATTAGCAGTTCTCCAGTTATAGGGTATGACCCCCGCCCCCCACCCCGAGTTTACAGATTCATTAAAAATCCTTGCTGTTGGGCTTGCAATTCATGTGCCAGTTCCTTTAATATCCTTGGATGGAGATTATGCAGGCCTCCCAATTTAGTTCCATTAAGCTGTTTGAGTTTGACTTCCACCTTGGATGTCACAATTTCTACCTCCAAATCCTCATTGCCATGAGCCACGCTGTCACTACCCCTAAGATCTTCATTAGCCTCATTAAAAACTGAGGCAAAGTATTTGTTAGGGGGGTTGGACCATGCCTAGATAATCTTTAATCTTCACCCCATCCTCAGTGGTTAGTGGTCCCACTTCTTTCCTTTTATTCTTCTTATTTATAAGGCTATAGAACCTTTTACTCCTGGTTTTAATTCCCTTTACAAAGTCCAACTCTGCTTCACTTTTGGGAATTCTCACTTTATTTCTAGATATTCTGACCTTCAAGATGTAGCTGTTCCCTTGCTGATCTCCCCTATCTTTCATTTTTTGTAGGCTTTCTGATTTCTCTTAATCACCTGTTTGAGATGCTTGGTCTGCAAACCTTCCCTATGAATTCTTTCCCCAGAGTTGGGATGCAGGCTTCACATAGTTTCTGCAACTGTGACTTAAAAAAATTCCAAGCCTCCTTCACATTCAGAGTTATTTGGTCAGTCCACTTCCCTAACTAATTCCCTTAATTTATTAAAGTTAGCTCTTTTGAAATCAAGGACCCTAGTTGCAGATCTATTTTTGTTTATCCTTCCATTTAGTTTAAACTGAATGAACCCATGATCACCCGAACCAAGGTTGTCCTCTACAACCAATCTATGTCAAGGGGGGGGGGGGAACCTAACATACATGTTTTTATCTTAACAAAAATCTAATCAAAATATGTGTGTTAAATTTTAATATACAGAACTGGGAAGTATATATTCTATGGGTCTGATTGTCAAGGTATCAATGACTCAGGCTGGAGTTTCGGGCACTCAGTACTTCATATTACTTTACCACTACACTTCACCCAAATGACCATTTATGAAATTCCGTTGTCATGCACTGTTAACATGATCCAAAGCTCCAAAGCCCATTGAAGTCAATGGTGGGTTTTTCTTTCAATTTCCATGAGCTTTGGGTGAGGCCCTCCTGAACTTCAACAGGAAGTTTGAAGTTGTCACTTATACTCAAGGAAACTATGCAGTGCCACACTTCCTGTTAACCTTTACAGGCTCTAACTCACAAAGACAAGAGCCAGTTACAAAGACTGAAATGGAGAATAAAGCTACAGTAGTATTAGTACTGTGTTTACACTTTTTTCTTGTTGGTGATTAAATAACTAAATTAACCCCAAATCAGTAACACAATGTACTTATCATTGAAATATTTCAGCTGGCTTATAATGTGCTGATATAGTACCTGTTTTTGGAGGGTGTTGAGGCTCTTAACTTCCACTGACTTCATTGGATGGGAGTTGTGAGCACTCATTTTTTCAAAGGATCAGGTTCACATAAAAGAGAGAATTGTTTTAATGTTACATCTTTTGCATTTTTCTTTTCCAGCAAGATCCAAATTCTGTTTGGGAGATTCCTTAAGTGTAAAGTTAAAAAACCAAAGTTTGCAACACAAAAATCGGTTCTGTTTGCTAAATAAACTATGCAGCATATTAGGTCTAGCTAAAGCAGTAAAAAAGAATATTCAGCCCCATTGCAACAAATTTCTTAGTCCATATGCTGATATTTAGTTCTGATGAGTCTGCCTTTTACAATGAAAACAGTTAAATATTTATCAGAAAGCATTTACAACTGTAATGTAACGGAAGGTTCTCATTTTAGCTTCTCTTACACCAATAATTGTAGAATCTTGTCCAAAATCACTGAACTGCACCCAAATAAACACAAATATTTAAAACTGAAAGTTCTGTCTCTTTAACCCTTCCTTCCCAGCTGTAGATGTTTAGCACTCCTTCTGATTTTTTAACAGACACAACACTATCTTCCATATACCTTTCTCAATCTAAAATCAGTTGCCTTTCTGAAAATAAAAATTATCACCTCAACCCCATTCCTCTTTATGTTGAAGATTTTCATCCTAGTTTCCATTATGAGTCAGCACAATTAACAATATACATTGTACAGCAAAAGTAAATACTATCTTCCCCTTTTTCCCTTTCTATTTGCAGATTCACTCCCTCCCACACGTACACAAATATTTATGATTTCATCCCACCTCTCAAAAAATCAAATCCCTCACTGTGCTTCTTGCAAACTGATTCCTGCTTCCTTAACAGAGCTGAACTTGACCTGCTCAGGAAGAATCTACACTACTACTCTTTTTTTTTTTAAGTGTACAGAACGAGAATCAGGGTGGGGCTGTTTTGTGGAAGATGTACTATCCATTTCAATTCAAGCTTGAAGTTAAAGCCAAGAGAGAAAGACAAGAGGAAAGAAAGACTGATAAAGAATACAAGTTTCACAAATTATCTTTCAGAATTTAGTGCCAGAGAGGACAGCACAATATTCTACTACCTCAAACAAGTCCCAGCCCTCCAGACTCCAGTATGTACAGAATGTGGATGCCAACCTTCTCAGAGGAATACACAAGCATGGCCTCATCATCCCAGTTCTCAACAGTTGTATTGGCTCCCCACTCATTTCAAGATGCAGTTCAAAACAGTACTTTAAAAAGTCTATCAGAAAGGCCAGGCAGAACTGCAGTGGCTGCTTCCTCCCTCCTTATCCAATAGATCATGGCTTCCTAAAGGTGGTGGAAGAAAGAGGTGAAGAGCAGGCAAAGTCATAACTCCACCTATCACCATTATGCCATGTCCAACAAAACTAAGCAACCATGTTAAATTACTACATTGCATCCCACAAAAGGGCTGTATGCTGTGAGGTTACTGTCTTTGCTTGTTTGGGAGCTCTGGAAGGGATTCTTTCTAAGGGAAAATACCTACTGGTACTCACCTCTTCCTTCCTCAGTGGTTGAGTCATAAATATATAATGAGTCTTTACTCAAAGAAAAGCTAGAGTGGGAGTTATCTCAGTATGGATTTAGTAAGGATCACAGCATTGATTAGTTCTTTTGGATTTCTCTGTACTTAGCAAATAAATTAATAAATGTGAGGCGCACAAATGCTTAACTTGAAAATAAAAACTTTCAATAGAGCCGGAACCCTTCAGAACTGTATCATCTAGTTCAAAGTTTTGTCTTTAACTTGCCAGCATGGTTCGAGATTCATTTTATATTCTGTACAACTGTAAGATCTACAAGCCAACGTAAAAATGTACAGGTTTTGTTCGTATTGTTTATTGTGCTATTATTAGAAATAGAAACCACAAAAAAGAAGAAAAAAGAACAATGAAACAATTTGTGACTATTTTAGCCAGCTTGCTAAAAATGTTAGTCCAATGATTAATTATAACAGCTCATGTTCAAGACAGCTATGCATATTAGTGACAATGACCGTGGTATACAAAGAATCTGGAAAAATGTGTCATAGAGAGGATGCCTGCAGAATTAATAAATATGAATCATCCTTGGGTGCCTACTCAGATGTAATTAGTGGAATGTAATTAGCATCTAATTATAACTTCCAGTATGAAAAAAATCTTGACTGTTTTGCCAGATTCTAGTCAAAATGTGGCAAGAAGTCCACTAAATCTTTGTTATGATTTTTTTAAGCCGAAGAAAACACATTTTAACCTTTTAAAAATATGCCTACAAGCTTGGATTTTTAACTTGCTGTTGTCTTGGTATTAATTAGCAATCGATGGGCAACAGCAAGACTATAAAGTGATTAGATAAATAAACACTAAGATAAAGGAACAATCAAAGCTTAAACAGTAAAGTAATTGCATGAAGACCACACCTTCCCTGGCTCACCTTCTCCAGTACATGGCACTGTGGAGACAGGCTGCAGCTTTGCGTTACTAAGTGCCTGAGGAAAATCTTTTAGTTAGTAGGGACTAAGTGATTTAATATAATAAGTAACATAAAATATGGTAAGAAGATTAAAAGGAGAAGAAGAGTTAACAAATTTAAGATAAAATAAATTGTAGAAGTATATATCTTTGTATGATTGTATTTATTACTTGAACCATCACTATGCTGTTGACTTCTAGTATTGCTAAGGTATGGTGGGGTGGAGAAGGGAGAAACATGGAAAGCAGACCATGAGATAGGAGAGAAAGTTGAGAGAGGAAAACAATTGGAGCACAGGAAATCTGATATTGATGAGGAAGAGAAGGCAGGAGAGAGGAAAAATTAAACAATGTTTGGCTTTGATTATTTAAATTCACATAGAGTAGGGGTGGTCAAACTTACTGACCCTCGAAGTTTCATACAACATTGTTCAGAATTTCGAGAGCTGGGCACGCCTGTCGAGGCTCGGGACTTCACCCTGTTCCCGGAAGGTGGCTCCCATGGGTCTGAAGCCCTGAGTCCCCCATCCCCTCAAGTTAGAAGCCCCTACCCCACCACCCTGCCGCAGGACAGAAGCCCTGAGCTCCCACCCACCGCAGTCTGGTAGGTGGAGAATGGAGGGCTCTGTGAGCCACACTTTAATTGTAAAAGAGCCGCATGTGGCCTGCAAGCCATGATTTGGCCACCCTGATGTAGAGGAATCATAGATAAGGCTGCATTTCTGTCATGGAGGTCACTGAAGTCACGGATTCCATGACTTTCCGTGACCTCTGTGACTTCTGCAGCAGCAGGTATGGCTGGCTCAGGGGCTGCCTGAGCAGATTAAGCAGCTCCTGGGACAGGCGCACCGGCCACTGTTGGGGCAGTTTGGGTGGGGCAGGAGTTGCAGTTGGGGCAGGAGGGGACTCAGGGCTGGGGCAGGGCGTTGGGGTGTGGGGTGGAAGCGACTGGCATATCCCTGCAGCTCCTAGGTGGAGGGGCCAGGGAGCTCTGCGGGCTGCCCCCTGCCCAAAGGAACTGCCCCCACAGCTCCCATTGGCTGCGGTTCCTGGCCAATGGGAGCTGCGGAGCCAGAGCTCATGGCAGGGAAAGTGCGTGGAGCCCCCCGGCCTTCCCTCCCCCTTAGGGGTGCAGGGATGCGCGGAGCTGGGTAAGGAGCTTGCCAGCACTGCTAACCTTCCCCCCTCTTAGGACCAGCAGGGGACCCGGGCTGCGTGCCACTCCCCGATCCCCCCAGCACTAGAGAGGGTCCAGGGCCACGTGCTGCTGCCCAGCCCCCCTCTCCCAACACCAGCAGGAGTCCCAGGCTGCGCGCTGCCACCCGCCTCCCCCTCAGCACCAGCAGGGGTCCCAGGCCATCCCAGCCAGCATCCACGGCACCCCCAGACCACTCCCCCTCCCCAAGCACTCGCACCCTCCCCCAGTACAAGTTTTAGTTAAGGGTATATAGTACAAGTCATGGACAGGTCACGGGCCATGAACTTTTGTTTACTGTCCATGACCTGTCCATGACTTTTACTAAAAATACCCGTGACTAAAACGTAGCCTTAATCATAGACCATCGTTTTATTTTACAATATTCCCAATGTTTGCACTTATGAATACAAAGAGGGTACTCAAAAGAGAACATTACTATTATATATTCTCAGATACTGACATACTGCAAACTCATTCAAATAAAAACAAAAACAAAATTCCACAAATTACATTTAATCAGACTAATTTGTAGCTCCTCGTGCCTAGAATCTGGATTCTGCCTACTGTGTCAAGTTCTTATTGTTTTTTCCAGTCATATAGCAGCTTCCATTTGTCACCTAGAACAATACTGGAAAAATATGGGGATGATACTAGCAGCATTTCTGTTTAAATTATATAGCTAACATAAAACCAACCTTTTATATATTCTACATATCTTTTTTAGCTACTTAGAGTTTTGGATGCCACAGTTTGGCCATTCATTCAGTTGTCTTTATTCTGGCCAATTTCTGGCCATATTAAACTCCGTAGACAAGGCTATTTTTCATACCTTTTGAAAACCACTGACCAGAGTTTCTAATATAATTGGTACTTTCATATGTTTCGTCAGAATTATTTTTTTTCAAAAATACCTATTTTTATATTTTCCTTCTGTCTATGCTGTGCCTAAACCTTGTAAAATCTAACTGGGCACTTTTGTGCAGGGTTTTGAAAATTGATATGCTTTGAATAATCTCTATTATGCTTCCATCCCCCCCAAAAAAACCCCAAACAAAAACAAGCAAATAAGAAAACACCTTTGATAGTGAGTAAAAAGAAAACAACACTGATTCTTTTGTCACATTTTAAATTGATTGTATTCGACCACACTTAATTTGCATAGTTAAAATAAATTTTGTATATTACATTAATGAGCAACAAAAAGCTCTAGAAAAGACTTTAATTATAACACGTACATGTAATTAAATCTGCTCTGATCATTTTAATTCAGGTGAAAGCTACTTCCTTTCCAAAGTAAGTATTATCTAATCTAATCTGTCTGTCTGTCTAATATTTGGCTTCGTAAAATGATTATGTAAAGTTCAAGCAATGCTTTCTGAGTTGTGTTTGAGACACATAATTTTCAGATGACTCATGTTTCTTTGTATCTAGTATCTGCTCAAATTATCTGGAGGTCAATAAATAAATGTGTGTATCTGTATCTTTTAGACATTAGACATGACCTACTGTTCTATGTTCTCAGTGCCTGTTCAAATTCAAGCCTCATGCATAGTATATAGGTATATTAAAAAAAAACAGAATTCAGTTTCTTAGCAGAGTCTGGGTACTTTGCATGATATGTTAATTATTATTTTACCAGCAAATGTATGCTGAAGTCTAATTTCAGGAAGATGTTACACGAGACAGGGCCACTATCCCTTCCCCCTACATCCCTTTTGATTATAAAATATATATTTACTTTTCTTTGTGCATTGGATCTTATATTCAAATATAGAAATTCCCATGGCCTTCTTGCTCTCAGATGCTGCATTACCGCAGCAGGAAGAGGCAGAATTTTGATGTTATTTTACTGCAATTATAATGTCAAATGTTTTAATATCTACAAGCAATTGATAAATTAACTATTGTATGTGTCTACCAATGAGTGACTCCCATTTGGACATCAGTTTGCCAACCTGAAATGTCTTTTCTAAAAAATAAATAAATTGATCTTCTGGAAATGTTTGGTCATAAAGGTGAAGGGTATGGTATTTTCTAGGCATGCATGGTCAAATGAAGTTTGATGGTGTCTTCACAGTACAGAGCACAGTAAAAGTGCACAGGCTGGTCAGGCTTTGTGACCACTGAAGCCAAAAATAGTCCTGTAATGGGTATCTTCAGGGCTGTCCCTGTAACACGCATCCATTCCCAGCTGTCCAGCACAGAGTCCATGCCTTCACCACACCTGTGCACTGGTATTGGATATGGAGCATCTAGAGTACTTTTCCCAGGGGAACTCTTGCGGACTGGTTGGCAGAGTAGATAAGTGAAAAGGGTGTGGCTAAAGAGTGAGCTCCTAAGTGTAGGCATTCTAATGGAACTATCAAGTGAGAGAGAAGGGCCCAGTCTTTTCTCAGGCTTACAGCCCACTGTATACAAGAGTTTCAAAAGCAGATTAGAGATTTTTCATTGTGACGATTTTAACCATTATGCGTATGGGAGCAATGATATCATATGCCTTTCTGAGCACATGTAACACATTACCAGAGTGTGTCATATCCCCCTCTAGAGGCTGGTTCATGTATAGCATAAGAGCCTACAAAAGTTATGTGCTTTGTTCTAATGGTAGTTTTGTGAGAGAGGTCCTGGGTTCAGTCCTACAGGAGCATCGTGTTGAAGGTTGTTGCACCTGATAAATAGAAGGCAGATTACAAAATATAGTATCACTTCTGTGCTCTGAGGTAATAGCATCAACATGGAGAAGGCTTTCATTGACTGTATATGGTGTACAGTTTAAGGTAAGTTGCCCACCTCCTATGATTTCTTATTAATAATCCTTAGTTAAAACAACCCTCCATTGACAGCCTACTTATGGCTAGCCAGAAGCTGCTTGACTCTTTCAAAAACTACTTTTCTGCTGTTGCCAAATCGCACAGCTCGCAAATAGAACTTTTTTTTTTACTCTGAACTAGCTATAATCCAAGGTACTGTGACCTGTTGGAATTCAACCTCCTATGTGTTACAGAGCCTGCTGAACAACTAACAGGTTCTGATGGGAATCTGCTCTGAGGACTCAAATACTACTTTTTCACTCAGTGCCAGTGGAACCTGGCACATACTGTCATTCAAATCCTTGACCTCTTTGAAGAGTTAACTTAGGAGTTAAAAACCAGCGATGCAGCTATCCCTATCATCCTGCCAGCTGTAAGAGCCCTGAGAGTTCACCTCAGGCCTGAAATTCTGCACAAAGGTATCCAGGTCAAAAAGCGAAAAATATTAATTCTATCTCTGAGTAGTTTAGCTATAATACTTTGTAATTATATAGTACGTTGAATCATCAGGTATGTTGAGTCTCTGAGCACTGAATATCATGGCTGGCATACTTGATAGCCCTTTCTAACTATACTCTTTCAGATCCATGGCAACAATTATGCCCAAATTGCAACACCTAGATTTTTCAAAAGAATGCTTGCCAAAATGAAACTGGAAAACAGAGACACTCTTGACGGATGCATCTATTTTTTTTGCTTCCGTACTTAGAGCTAGAAGGTGAGGGATCCAGCACAGATGCTCACGGGTGTCTGCAAAGACCTTCCTTAGATTACAGACTCACAGATGAGCAATAGAATACTGGTCTCTGCACTTCTTGAGGACCAAAACAGGGAGTGGCACCATTAGAGACATTTAATAAAGCTGATTGGAAAACAGGGCTTTATTTCTGTGGGAAATTTTGACAAAAATGATTTTTTAAAAATTTTCATCTACATATGAAGTAGTATGTTCTATTAATCAAGTTCTGTTAGTGAGAGAGACAAGCTTTTGAGTTTACAGAGAATTCTTCTTGTTTTACTATTAATATAAACTAACTCAGTGCTAATCTTACATGGAAAGGTGTATTTATCCCAGCTAATAAACTGTGCATTTGTGTCTTTAGAGGAACAAACTACCCTTATTATTTCTCTGAACTGTCCAGCAGAGGGCTCAACATTATAGAGCACATGGTTTTGGGAAGACTCAGGGCTGGGAGGGTGTTGGGGTCACCTTGCAAGTAGTAACCCAGGGTGGTGGAAGCCAGAGTGAGGCTGTGGGACTGTAGACAGGCAGCTGGGGTCAAAGCAGGGGCTGTCTTAACACATGGACATTCAGTGTAACCTGCATGCTTGTCGGCTGATTGTGAGCATCCAAGGTTGGTAGCTACAGCAGCAAAGCATCCAGGATTGCAGAGCAGGTGGTGACACAATCCCTTACTTGTCTGGATAGCACCTCAAACTATGACCTGAAGAAGAGCTCGGTATGAGCTCAGGAGAAGTTTCTACTCCATTTCTTTCCTCACCGGTGGATCTCAATGCTTGCCGAGTTCTCACAGAGTAGCTTCTGTGACGTTAGAGAGAGAGGAGTTGACTGTGGAACTATCATTTCCGTTTTACATCTGTTCTCTAACTCAGATCTGCTACAATGTGCTGCAGTCCATTTGGAGAAGCCATGGGAGCACCTATGTCTACATTGGTAGGTTTGGGGGAATTTTGGTGTAAGAAGAGTATTACCCCAAGGCACCACAAATATATATTTTTACCACTTTTTATCTTAAAGAATGACATAACCTGTGTAGGCCAAAGTCAAGACCAAATCTTCCCAGCTCCCAGAAAATCCTGTAGAAGGGCCAGGATATTCCTTAAATTTGAACTCTGAGTTCCTGTGTAATTATTTGCTTAAGGCTCATGTGATTTCAGTCCGCTTCACAGAGCAGTCAAGGAGCCTGACACTGCAAACCAACAAATCTGGAGCATGTTCATGGAGACTCATTATGTCTGCATTATTCCTCTGCTGCTTCCACAATCTACATGGCAATATGTCTCCCTCAAGGACACCCCTCAACCTGCCCTGTGGAAGAGACAGTTCAATATGCAAACATTAAAGGTGGATATAATTATGATGATTGAGTCACCATAGGTAGCTGTTCTGTGTTTGTACAGCACCAGTACAATGGATTCCTGGTCCTAAGCACTACTACAATACAACTAATCCATCATCATCATTACCTTTCTCTTCAAAATCCCTGCAAGTTTCAGGGAGTACAATCCCCCAGAAAGTAGTTCTATTCAGCATGATTTATACCCTGGCCTTCCATGACTCCAGAACTGCAGAGATACAAATGCAGAGAAGTGGGGATATGATAGCACTTAGGCTCAGCCTCCTTGTCCCTAACAAAATTTGGTCCATTTTCTGTGAAAATTACACAGCATTCCCACCCTCCACAGGCTTCTCTAGAGTACATAAACTGGCCCTTAGAAACTAAACTAACTCCATCTGGGCTGGAGTTGTGTGCCAATTAAAACAGCCTCATGACAAACCTATTGAGAGTGGAGTTTATAATAGAAATGCTGATAAGGCTCTTTTTCCATACTAAATGCATACTAAAATGTAGGCTTAAATAGATATGGCTGAAACTGAGGAAAGCCAGGGAGCCCAAAAGAAAAGTGAACTGTCTATCCTTGACTCATTCTGTTGTGGAGTTTTTTGTTTGTTTGTTTTTGTAAGTCTTTTATTTGGTCAGTGTAAATCAGACCTTAGAAAATAGATATTTCTATTTCTATTCCTTTCAGGATTCTGCTAAATGGGCCTATCTAAAGGCCACTGAAGAATGGGAGTCTTTCCATTGACTTTAATGGGGTGTGGATCAGACCCTACATGAATAAATGTAGCTGATTGAAGACACTCCCATTCCTCACCTTCTCAGTTTTAACAAGAGTGGAAACTTAGTTCTGTCATTTTTCTTATTAAATCTAGTTCTATGAATTTAACAAAGGGTTTACCTAGAACTGCTTGGTAATTTAGTACCAGGATACAAATTAAGAGACTGAACTTCGTGTGACCATGCTAGGAAGAGAGACATTACTCTGGTATAAAATAGTAGACAAAACATTCTATAAATACATACTCTCTACAACATATGCTTAAAATAGAGTTTGACCCTGGATACCAAAAAATATAAAGAAAAAGTATCAAGGATATTGTTTCTATTTTCACACAAAAACACACACAAAAATCATCTTATAAGTAGAGCTAGGCAATTAATTCACACCAAATAACATATTTAACAAACATAACCTCTTTTTCTGCTCACAAATTGTTAGTGAGTAGCGTACAATTTTTGCAGTCACGTTCATAATTATCTGCTGAATAATGTTGGCAAATAATTTTTGGCCTGTAAATCACTCATGAGTAGTTCATTGCAAGCAGTTGACATTCAACATTCAAGCTCATTCAACACTCAAGCTGTGCTGGTTAGTTTTGATTGGACAGATAGATCTCTTGATGCTTCTTGTGCTTGGGAAGTATCTTTATATGCACGTATCTATATCTCCACAGGGTTCTGAAAGGATACCCAGTCATCTTCCTTTAGAAATGGCGTGAAAGCTCTCAGAAAAGTTCCAACCAGCTGCTGCTGATAAGCTGCCTAAATGCTCTTTGAATCCTTTATGTTTTTAGTGCTTGCTATCAGCAGCCTTTGGCTTCTGGTGATGTGGAGTTGTGTGGGGAGGAGTTTTTCTCCCTACCAGTCAATGATTGAAGAGAAAACAGAGATTCAAAGTAGAGCCTCTCTCATCCCTATGTTGAATTAGAGACCCAAGGGTTGTGACACAGTTGTCTTTGCCTTATGCAAAGATGCCTTCTCCTGCTCCCATAAAATGATTTTTCCAGATATTATTATCTGATCTCTTAGTGGATTCTGGATGCCTGCAGCCAAGGGAATACATATAGGGCATCCACTCCTGAGGCAGCATCTCTTACCATAATCTCACTTGCATGGAGCAACCATCATGATGTTGGGACAGCCCTAGATCCCTGTAGGTAGTTTAAGCACCTACATTTTCTTAAGGGGAAGAGAATTGTGGGCGGGGAGTGGCTTTCATCCACAGTTCACTTGATCTTTGGCAATGTAGGCTTAGTAGGCCTTGTAAACACAAACTAGAAAAAGCTCCTTACCCATAACTATTTTACATTTGGGGACAATGTATACCTTCAAATCAGCGGCACTACTATGGGTACCCGCATGGCCCCACAGTATGCCAACATTTTTATGGCTGACTTAGAACAACACTTCCTCAGCTCTTGTCCCCTAATGCCCCTACTCTACTTGCGCTATATTGATGACATCTTCATCATCTGGACCCATGGAAAAGAAGCCCTTGGGGAATTCCACCATGATTTCAACAATTTCCATCCCACCATCAACCTCAGCCTGGTCCAGTCCACACAAGAGATCCACTTCCTGGACACTACAGGGCTAATAAACGATGGTCAGATAAACACCACCCTATACCGGAAACCTACTGACCGCTATTCCTACCTACATGCCTCCAGCTTTCACTCTGACCACACCACATGATCCATTGTCTACAGCCGAGCTCTGCGATACAACCTCATTTGCTCCAACCCCTCAGACAGAGACAAACACCTACAAGATCTCTATCAAGCATTCTTACAACTACAGTACCCACCTGCGGAAGTGAAGAAACGGATTGATAGAGCCAGAAGAGTTCCCAGAAGTCACCTACTACAGGACAGGCCTAACAAAGAAAATAACAGAACGCCACTAGCTGTCACCTTCAACCCCCAACTAAAACCCTCCAATGAATTATTAAGGATCTACAACCTATCCTGAAGGATGACCCAACACTCTCACAAATCTTGGGAGACAGGCCAGTCCTTGCCTACAGACAGTCCCCCAACCTGAAGCAAATACTCACCAGCAACCACATACCACACAGCAGAACCACTAACCCAGGAACCTATCCTTGCAACAAAGCCCGTTGCCAACTGTGTCCACATATCTATTCAGGGGACACCATCATAGGGCCTAATAACATCAGCCACACTATCAGAGGCTCGTTCACCTGCACATCCACCAATGTGATATATGCCATTATGTGCCAGCAATGCCCCTCTGCCATGTACATTGGCCAAACTGGACCGTCTCTACGTAAAAGAATAAATGGACGCAAATCAGATGTCAAGAATTATAACATTCATAAACCAGTCGGAGAACACTTCAATCTCTCTGGTCACGCGATTACAGACATGAATGTTGCGATATTACAACAAAAAAACTTCAAATCCAGACTCCAGCGAGAGACTGCTGAATTGGAATTCATTTGCAAATTGGATACAATTAACTTAGGCTTGAATAGAGACTGGGAGTGGCTAAGTCATTATGTAAGGTAACCTATTTCCCCTTGTTTTTTCCAACCCCCCTTCCCCCCCCCCCCAACGTTCTTGTTAAACCATGGATTTGTGCTGGAAATGGCCCACCTTGATTATCATACACATTGTAAGGAGAGTGATCACTTTAGATAAGCTATTACCAGCAGGAGAGTGGGGTGGGGGGAGGTATTTTTTCATGCTTTGTGTGTATAAAAAGATCTTCTACACTTTCCACAGTATGCATCCGATGAAGTGAGCTGTAGCTCACGAAAGCTTATGCTTAAATAAATTGGTTAGTCTCTAAGGTGCCACAAGTACTCCCTTTCTTTTTGCAAATACAGACTAACACGGCTGTTACTCTGAAACCTAAATGAATCCCAGCACTGCAGCTTAGCACAGTAAGGGCTGCATTCTCTTCAGCGATTGCCTTCTATTGTAAGCCCAGCTGTAAAATGTGAGTGTAAGTTCATGACATGCTATAACAATACATGCTGATGGAAAAAGATGCAAAAATGAGACAGACAGACTGACTGACTGACTGAATTAGTCCAAACAAAGAGGCCTACTGATATAACTCAAGAACTGTTTTGAGATCATACTTGGTAAACAAAAAAAATTGAAACTGGAAATCAACTAACAAAAATTGGTGCATTGGAAATTAGACTTAATTGGTGGATAATATAATGAGGGTATGGACTATTGCATCCATCACTCCCTTTTTGGGTCCTTAAAGAAAGACACTTTGGAGGGAGGGGAATTACCTACAGGAGTGAACTTCACCATGATGGCTGCCACCCAGATCATCTCCTGGAACCCCAAGACTTTTTTGTCCTAATGCTGAGATTTAGACTGAGTCAGAAAGAAGGAATCAGATGACATCACCCCCCTCACCAGCTCCAGCTAAATCTTGAACACTACCTCTGATATGAAACTTTGTCTTTCTCTCCTCTTCTGTCCCTGACATTTGTGTATTCTTTTCCTTCCCTGCTTTACTTCTTCTTTTTCCTATCCTTCTCCTTTTGCCCTCTGTCTAAAGTCTGGCTAAGCTGGCCAAGACTTCATATTTTTCAACACTGCTGTAAACCTGTGACCAGAGAGGCAACTAAAAACCATGTGCTATACCTATAGTTTGTCCAGCAGTGAGGTTGCAAGTGAAAGTCAGCACCAGAGTCAGAAGCTGCATTTTGTCTCTTTGCTGTTCTTTTCTCTCCCCTTTTGTATGTGTTCACTTTGTTTTCTCTTTTGGGAAATGGGATCAAACTTTTACAAGAACAGAAATAACAAAAACTCCAGTTCATCTCAGCTAACTTCCTCTCTTACCCCCCTCCCCCCCCCAAAAGGACAGTTATTACCAACTTTAATACCATCTAAGAGATTGTCAGACAGGGTCCCCCCCGCACCTTCTAAAATCTCTCTCCTGCTAGAGGGAAAGGGAACAAAGGATGTTATTAAAATGAAAGCCTTACTTAATACTTTACATTTCAAATGCTTTAACCATTTTCTCTTTTTTGTATCTTTAATAATAAGTTAAAAAGAATTATTAATGGTGCGTTTGCCATGGTACTAAGCAGGCTGATATTTCTGTATATCAAACCCTGAACCTTGTATGAACTGTTTAGTGCTGGACAGGGATTGGATTATGTAATCATCTTTGACTCTTTGGGCCCATATATTCCATCTAAATTAATACAACACTCCTCCACCATCAAACTCTAGTATGGAGAGTGGGAGATGTTGCTGGCAGCATTGGCAGGAAGGATATAAATTTCTTTGACCACCTTGGAGATTTGGACAGTTGTTTGAGTGGTCAGCCACACCTTCTTCATCAGTTAGTCCAATATAGGGTGTAATTTATGGCAACCCAATTGCATAGGAGTTCCTGGACAAGGTACCTCTCTATTCAGTTGTGAATCTAGCGGATTCCTTGGCAAGTTTCAATTCAGAATCAGTGGTCTTGGGCACCTTCTACAGAAAACTAGGCTAAAGTAGTGTTCTTCCTGTGGAGTCACTATATTAGTGCTCCTCCATAATGGAAAAAATACCTGGTGTCAGAAGAGTCCTCTAGTTCATCTGAAACCAAATAACAGCCCTTATCATCCTGATCCTTAGTCTGCCCCAAATCCAGCAGCTGAGAGAGGCTGAAAGCATCATAAATGATCCAAAAAAGTATCTATAGTCTCTGTATGTATGGGATCCGCAGTTGACTCTCAGACATTAAGGTACTCTGGTGCCCAAATCATAGCCCATTATGAAGAGCCCGATGGCCTCAACATATGCCATGGCTGCACACCTTTGGCACAGCAGCAAATTTCAGAGTTTAAATGGATGGCACAGTTCACACCTCTTAGAGTTACTGTTTTAAGTTCTCTCTATGCTCAGCCAGGCTTTGGGTACACTTAGTTTAGGTCTTCAAGCTTTGCTTTGCATCCATGAGGGATAGCAACATAAAACCATATTCCCCAGGCCACCAAGTATGCACAAGCAGCAAAAAGAGAACTTAAACTGGTAGCAAAATCCCACAGGAGAATTACTCTTGGTTAGGGGAAATCTCGGCTCGCAGAAAATACTGTGGCTGAATGGCTTATACTAGCTGCCCTACTATCCCTAGAATAAGGGTAAGGAACACGTTGGGCTGTAAAAAAAACAGAAGGACTTCTGACTAACTTCATCAGATGCATAGAAGTGAGCTGTAGCTCACGAAAGCTTATGCTCTCATAAATTTGTTAGTCTCTGAGGTGCCACAAGTACTCCTGTTCTTTTTGCGGATACAGACGAACACAGCTGCTACTCTGAAACATGGTGGGCTGTGTTAGGCAGAGAAGGAGTATATTAGAGCCAAATTCCGGTATATTTGACCCTCCATCTGTGGCAGACATTCGAGGAGGCTTCCTGCTGTTCTAGTTTCTATGAGGGTTGGGCAGCTCAGGTTCAGGTTGCCTCAGCTGGCGCCCTAAGGCTGCTGCTCTCCACTCAGGGCCGTCCTTAGGCATATGCCGCACATGCGGCTGCGTAGGGCACCTGAAAATTTGGGGCACCACTGCTGGGACAGCAAGCAGGTAAGACCACGTGCTGCGCAGTCTCCTTAGGGGTCGGAGAGAGCCAAATGAGCCGGCACGGCACATTTTGCATTAGGGGGGTACGGCTGGGGTCTCTGCAGGGAAGGGGTACTCACTTGTGACTCTCTCCACCACCATGAGGGGAGGCAGGACAGGCAGCGCCGGCTCAATAGTATCCTTTGAGTTCTCCTCCTCCCCCTCTGCAAAGTGGAGCCCCCCATTGAACAATGGAGTCCCCTTCCCCAGCTCTGAGTGCAGCCCCCTTTGCAGAGCAGCTGGCCCGGCGGGGAAATGACCGCACGGGGCTGGAATGTGCAGCTGGCTGGGGTGTGCGTCTCACCCGGCTGGCAGTGATCCGGGGGGAGCCGTGCGGGGCAGGAGCTGCTGCAGGTCCCCGAGATGCCGCACTGCACTGTGATGCCGGCAGCGGTTTTGGACAAGCAGACAAGAGACTACAACATCTTGGAAGGGCTGAGCAGAGGTGGAATACAGTGAGCTGGGAGGGGCGCGGGGCCCTGCAGACCCCTACGACATGGCCAGTTCCGGGGGTGAGTCAGGCAAAGTTCGCTCAACTTCTCCAGCTGGCCTCTCTCTTCCCACAGGGACAAGAATCACCACTTGGCTTCTGGGACCTCAGCAATGGGGGCAGGAGTTTCTTCTGGGGGTCCATAGGCGGAGGTGGTGGCTGTAACTCCTCGACTGGAGTCAGTGGGCCACCAGTTTAATAATACTGTGTAGGTCCCCATAAATCCTAAGAGCGGCCCTGTCTCCACTATGCTTGAGCACAGCTCAGATATAGTGGGAAATTGGGGCTATTTTTTTAAATGACCTCGTCATGCAATTCCAGCGGCTCGAGCTGTATGCACTGGCATACAGTGCCTGTGTTTTAACCCATTCCTCCTTCAAGACCAGAGTTGTTTTCTCTGGATGTGCTCACTCCTGAGGGTGTGAGCATCAGTCTCAGCACAAGAAAGCCTCCAGCTGCACCAAGAGACCCTCTTCCTCCTGAAACAGGGTAAGAAGAATGCTTCAAAGTCAGTACAGAAGGGCATTTGTAGAGGATGAGGAGTTATTAGCACAGATTGCTGATCTTATTCTGAGCATTCCTGCATCAGAATTGCCTCCTAATTTGCGTACATGAATGCAGGAAGGGAAATCTGGAGGCCTCAGTGTATCTTCTGATGACGCAGAGCTAAATATCACCGACTCCAAGCAAATAAGGCCTTCCTGAGTGGTTCCAAACTAGTTATTCTGTAAACCCCATTCCCATTTATGTTTGACTTCAGTTCTACAGTGTGTTTGGAAGACAAAGTGGCTCCCTGCCAGCACTAATATACATTTGAACAAAGCTCACAATAAAAGAGGGGTTTGGTCAAATTCACTTGGGAGACATGAAGAGAAGAGTGGAATGTCGGCTTACTTGTACTTAGCAGAAAGGATAAAGCCTTGCATACATTTGCAGAGAAAGGATTTTCAGATGGAACTGTAACATTTTCTCCAGATTATTTATCTTTATTACAATATTTATTAGAGTTACAGCAGTGTTTTGAGGCTAAAGGGAGGTTCTGATGGATAATTCTTGAGGAAATTGATAATGCACATGAAAGAAAACATGTAGAGTCAGCCTTCACAACTAACTTTATTTTCATATTTATTATATTTTCTACGTGTATTTCCTATTCAAATTAAGTTACTGTACAATTCTGGCGCAAACTTGCAAAATCTAAGAAATCTGAAATGAAGGATTATAATCTATCCTTCACTAACGGTATTTAGCAAGACACAGAAAACAATTAATTATTTAGCATTTATTCAGTGTGTGCCATCAGACAAAGGATGTTTTCTATATTGCATCATTTACATTATTTTTCCACTTAAAATGAAAAATTCCACACGTATAGCACAAAATTTAACTACAATGAGAGGGTAAATCCACAGATTACATTGGCTCCCACTACATAACATTCTCTGTGTGCATAATGAGTGACAGGCATAAAATTAGTAAGACTACAAAGGGGTTGAACGGTTGACTGGCTTAATTTGACATGCATTTTTTTTTTAAATAAAGAGGCAGGTAATGAGTATATAAACGTATATAATATATACATTTGTACATGGAGTATTTTGGTTGTTTTCCTTACTCCTGCATGCTCATCATTCTTTGGGGAGTAGGAGAAGGTAGAAATAAACAGACCTGTGCTTATCATCATCTAGTCCACTTTGCTTTTACACTGTATTCTGCTCCCCATGCCTCTGTCAGTTCCTTGTCTTTCTAGTTTGTCAGCTCTTCAAGGTAGGGATTGTTTGTGTGGCAACTAGCATATTGGACTCCCAAGTCCTGAATGGAGTGTCTGGATGCTACTGGAACATAAATATTACAATGGACAATACTTACTAACTGACATATACTTAAAATACTCATAGAAAAGCATGGTACTGAAAGGAAATAGACCTACCCATGTATTGAATCTTAATGCTTTAATTAGATGTTCTTCAGTTCTTTCACTACTTGCTAATACTTTCATTTGGGAAGTACGCTCATCTTGGTCAATAGCCATTGCTTTTTGCAGAGTGAAGTCTATTTTTCACATTAACCTAGCTCTGACTGGTTGCCCAGGTGTATAAAAATAATAAGGGGCCCCAATTAGTCCATCTGCTAAGTGTTCAAATTCACATGATTTAGCTTTAAAATGTAGGTCTGTAACATAATTGTCAATGGTCTCTTGGTTTCTTGTTAACTGAAAAACACATTCTTCTATGAATCTCTGCATTCTTGAAACTTCCTAATTACTTTGTCCAGCAGTTTGTAGTGCTCTTCATGCTTTCCAGTGTCTCTGAGCCTGCCCTCTTGAATTTCTCTTCAATGCCACCTGCCTCCAGGAAAATCTGGAAGCTCTGCAACTGCCTCTTTCTGTTGTCTGCCAGTTTCCATTCTAGAGGGAGGAATTCAGTAATGTGGCTTCACTTGCTACATTTTTGCTAAATAATTCATTTACTGGTGATGCTGTGTAATAAAACTGGGACAGAGCAGAGTA
This sequence comes from Lepidochelys olivacea, assembly GCF_965140295.1. NCBI lineage: Eukaryota > Metazoa > Chordata > Testudines > Cheloniidae > Lepidochelys > Lepidochelys olivacea. Next base: position 105,697,721 of record NC_140411.1, read on the forward strand.
CTAGTCCTGGCCCCAGTCACTATGGTTACAAAAGGTTATTTCCCTGTTGCATGACAAGGTCAGTTTCTATGGCCTCCTGGGGTTACTGTTACATTTTCAAGCAAATCTGAGCTGGTGTGTAGTATCCCCCTGAAACAATGGGAAACTCTAGCATTTGTTTGATTTTGAGTCCATGCAAAAGAAGGGATTTGGGGTTCCTTTAAACCTGAAGCTCAAAGTAAAACTCAGGGGATGCAAAGCCACACAAATTGAAACCAAAATAAAAATGTTGTTTATGAAACCCTGTGGAGCTGCATGAAACGCTGCTGGGTGTCACACCCTAGTATCATAGCTCTCGTTTTGACTCACAACTTTGAAACGGCCAAGGAGATTGCCTCCTCCCGTAATTTTATGGAAAAAGAAATTCACTCCCCAGCTGTTGTCGATTACCTCAGAAAGAATGTTAACAGTTGGGTTATAACCAACCCATGATGATAAAGGGTATAAGTGTTATCACAACTAACTATGATAGCATAAATGGTCCAGTGATTGTATAGCATATGATCTGGCAGCTTCTGGTCACTGAGCACCACTGTCCATTACCACTTCACTAGCCGTAGATCAAGGGACAGAGAATGCTAGTTCTGCATATAATGCCCCTTGGGAAAAGCACAGTTCTGTTAATTTATTGGTGGCAGTCAGAGAACAGTTGTCAAAGTGCCTGGAAGCAGACCAGCAGCCTGTTGACTTAATTATGCCAGACAACAGAGCCAACATTTTAAAGCTGTGAAAGATGGCAATTTTTCACACTCCTCCCTCCCCCATCTCCTCCCACTGCCAGAATCCACTCATATAAGTCATTCAAAACATTAAATATAGCAATCAGCATTACACCCTGTCTCAAAAACAAAACAAAAAAACCCACAAAACAACCCCCCCCCCAAAAAAAAACCCCCAAAACCTCATCTTTATAATTACTTCACCAAATAGTATCTTTTCTGGTAGAATTCAGGGCTAAAAACCAAAATCCTACCAGGTCAGCAGCTAATTCATAGCCAATTAAAATAACAGACATGCTGCACTGTGCTACCTTTTGGAGCTCACATCCTGGCCATTTCAGTAATACAGAGGCAGGGTGGTAAACACCGTCTACCAAATAAAATAGAAAACATAGCACACATATTCCTGTCCAGTCCTAAAATGTTGTTTAAGATTCTCTTTGTCTAGCCAAATACGAATAATAAAATTCCAGGATTGTCATTCTGTCTGTGTGTCACTCTGAAGCCCAGAATGTCTGTTGAGTCTGTGTGAAGCAATGGAAACAGCCACAAGTATGACTGAGAGCTCTTTTTGTTCAGAATGTCACCAGGTTGAATCCTCATTGGGATTCACAGCATGTTACCATCCAATTTTTACGTTCTCAGACACGTTGACTTTATGAATTACATCCAGCTACTGCACAGAATTTCAGCTGCAGCTGAAAAGGACCTGGGGATTACAGTGGATGAGAAGCTGGATGTGAGTCAGCAGTGTGCCCTTGTTGCCAAGAAGGCTAACGGCATATTGGGCTGCATTAGTAGGAGCACTGCCAGCAGATAGAGGGAAGTGATTATTCCCTTCTATTCGGCACTAGTGAGGCCACATCTGGAGTATTGCGTCCAGTTTTGGGTCACCCACTACAGAAAGGATGTGGACAAATTGGAGAGAGTTCCGCGGACGGCAGTGAAAATGATCAGGGGGTTGGGGCACATGACTTATGAGGAGAGGCTGAGGGAACTGGGCTTGTTTAGTCTGCAGAAGAGAAGAGTGAGGGGAGATTTGATAGCAGCCTTCAGCTACCTGAAGGGGGATTCCAAAGAGGATGGAGCTCAGCTGTTCTCAGTGGTGGCAGATGACAGAACAAGGAGCAATGGTCTCAAGTTGCAGTGGAGGAGGTCTAGGTTGGATATTAGGAAACACTATTTCACTAGGAGGGTGATGAAGCACTGGAATGGGTTACCTAGAGAGGTGGTGGAATTTCCATCCTTAGAGGTTTTTAAGGTCCAGCTTGACAAATCCCATGCTGGGATGATTTAGTGGTGTTGGTCCTGCTTTGAGCAGGGGGTTGGACTAGATGACCTCCTGAGGTCTTTTCCAACCCTAATCTTCTCTAATTCTATGATTCTAAAACATGTATATATTCCATGCCAAGAGTCCTAGCCCATTGTGATATCACAGGTAACAAAATCAGTCATCACCTTTACTCTACAGCTGTATACAACAATTCCATTGCTTGTATAAGGGAAACTTCACAGATGGAGCTAGACTCACAAATGGATTTAGGCACCTAACTGCTACTTTATTCATCTAAATCCCAGAATTAAGCCCTACTGGGATTCACAAAACCCACACTAACGTCCTTGAGCCCTGTAGGTGTCTAAAATTGCAAGGGGCTTAAATTCTTGCAGAGAAAATTCCCTAGCTGTCTACCTTCTGCCTCTAAGCATGCACATTCTAGCCCAAGGAGAGGTATATGGATGTCTAATCCCCAGAGAGATTGGTGAGCCAGGGAGGATAGGCATTCCACTGCCTAACTCACCTGTGGAACCCAAACTGATAAGCATGTTCAGACATTGCCTACCAGATTACCAGATCGGTCCCCTATAGGTCAGCTTACACTAAATGGCCAGATGTGATGGGAGGAGGCCATCCCTCATAACTTTTTGCCCAATAGTTAGATTGTGGGAAACCACCAGTTCAAGTCCCCCCTCCACCAGAGTGGGAGAAGGGTTTTAAATGAGGCATTGCTACCTCACAGGTGAGTGACCTAACAACTCAGCTATGGGATATTGCAATGTGGGACTCATTCAGTTTCTTCTGTTGAAGCTGTTGCTCCCTCAGCATCGCCATGCCTAAATTTCCCCATGTTGGATTACTTATTTGCAGTCTGTTACCATCCATTTTTTAAAAGTTCTCATCCGTTTTCGGCTTTTTTTTCTGCACAACTTCATGACAGCATGGCCTTTCAGCTACTAGTTTTTAATAATGGCTTCTAAATATGTATCCGCAAGTTTGCATGGACAACCCTTTGCACATGGAGAAGACAAAGGTCCTGATCCTGGAGCCTTTATGTGAGTGGACTCACAGAGTTAATAAGAACACTGATGTGTGTATGCCTGCAGTATCAAGTGAATAAGGCTTAAGTGGAATTAAGTTGTGTGTAAACCTGTACAGGTCTTCTCTGAAGAGCACTGTTTTCCCTTAACTGATTTGCAGATGCAAATATCATTTGTATGCACATTATATTTTGCAGGATAACTGACAACATATAGAGAATTGTGTGTACAAAATGAAACACCATTTTCTGAAAATGTGGCCCTTAAAATCTGATCTTGCGTCCTTTGGCTCACTGGCTTCAAGATCATTTTATTTGTTTTTTATTGTTGATTCTTTCAATGATACTGGTATATGTTAGAATCCTATTCTTCAGAGGAATTCCAGAATTTTCTACACATCTTTAAGGTATTATTCTTCAGACACCATATATAAAATGGATACCCTGAACATGGCTTCTAGAAAGAGTATTCTACCTCATGTGTTTTAACATGGAATTTAAATATAGTTAAGTGAAAAATCCAAATATGCAAGTAAATTTACTATTTGATCAAAAATAATAATTTTATCATATTTCTAATTATGGCTCCATCAAGTTACTCATGGTTCTGCTCTGAGCTAAATACATAAAACATTAATAAAACTATATAAAAATAAGCAATAATATGCTCTTATATAGTGCTTTTCATCTGTACATCACAAAGCACTTTACAAAGATAGGTATAAGAACCTAAGGACTATATAAAAGGCTAATCCCATTTTAGGATGCATCAGGCAATGTATTTCCAATAGAGTGTTAATAACATTATACAAGGGACTGGTGAGGCTTCATGTGGAATATTGTGTGCAGTTCTGGTTTCCCAGGTTTAAGAAAAATTCATTCAAATGGGAAAAGGCGAAGAGAAGGGCAACTAGGATGTTTTAAGGAATTAAGAGTTTGGCTTGTTTAGCCTAACTAAAAGAAGGCTGAGGGAAGATATGATTGCTCTCTATAAATGCGTTAGATGGATAAATACCAGAGAGGAAGAGAAGTAATTTAAGCTAAGCGCCAATGTGGACACAAGAACAAATGGATATTAACTGGCCATCAACAAATTAGGCTTCATATTAGGCAAAGGTTTCTAAGCATCAGAAGAGTGAAGTTCTGGAATAGCCTTCCAAGGGGAGCAGTGGGGACAAAAAACTTAACTGGGTTCAAGATTGATCTTGATAAGTTTATGGAGGGGATGGTATAATGAGACTGCCTACCATGGAATGTGGCCCATCTGCAACTGCTAGCAGCAAATATCGCCAATGGCTAGAGATGGAACAATGGCTAGAGATGGGGTGGGCTCTGAGTTACTACAGATAATTCTTTCCCAGGTGTCTGGCTGGGGGGTCTTGCCCACATGCTCAGGATCTAACTGATCACCATATTTGGGGTTGCGAAGGAATTTTCCTACAGGTCAGATTGGCACACACCCTGTAGGGGTTTCACCTTCCTCTGCAGCATGGGATATGGATCACTTTCAGGTTTAAACTAGTGTAAATGGTAGATTCTCTATAACTTGAAGTTTTTAAATCACGATTTGAGGACTTCAGTAACTCATCCAGAGGTTATGGATCTATTACAGGAGTGGGTGGATGAGATTCTGTGGCCTGCAATGTGCAGGATGTCAGACTAGATGACCATGATGGTCCCTTCTGACCTTAAAGTCTATATGAATGGCCATACTGAATCAGACCAATGGTCCATCTAGCCCAGTATGTTTCATAGGGAATGAAGAGAACAGGCAATCATTGAGTGATCTATCCGCTGTCATCCACTCCCAGCTTCTGGCAAGTAGAGGCTGGGGACAGTAGGAGGATGATGTGCCATTGATGGACCTATCCTCCATTACCTTATCTAGTTCTTTTTTGAACACTAGCAATGAGCTTTACTATCTCCATTTTGCAGATGGGAAAATTTGACACGGAGAGATTAAATAACTTACCCAGTATTTATGGTATGTATGTGGCCCCCATTGTGGTTGTATCTCGGCATTCCATGATCTTTAATGTATTTATCTTCTCAATACCCCTTCAAGGTAGGGAGTAGTAGTATCCTGATTTTATAGATGGGTAACTGAGGCAATGAGAAATAAAAGCTCCAAATTTTAAAAGGTATCTAGGCATTGCTCTGTTCAGTGTTACAAGGCTTGTGATTTAGGTAGTTAAGTCCCATTTTAGGCTCACATGCTGGACAACGGCTGTTAATGGTTAACCACCCAGGAGTTGGTTACTTTCCTTGGCATTGTCTCTGGAGAGCTAGTATCTGGGCACTTCCAAAACCCACAACATGTTTTAGTGACAACTATACAACACAATTCTCATAATTTCATATGCATTAATGATATACATATTTCGATAGGACAGAGACTTTCAGCACATCATAACCTTTCCCCGATACCTCACATGTTCTGCTTTGTGTGCAATATCACAATTATATATAAATAAGGAATATGGGGGTTACAGGATGCTCCACCAAGGTATAGAGTGTCACACATTGGACCACCCTTCCTTTTCAGCTTGCCCAAGGTCATACAGTAGGTTAGTAGCAGAGCCAAGAATACAACCCAGGTCTCCTGATTTCCAGTCCTGTGCAGTATTTTAAATATGAGCAACATTAGTTTAAAAACACGGCCAGAAAAGATGTTGAAGGAATGAAGTAGATGCTAGGAGGAGCAACCTTGACACTATCATAACAAAACCTCAAGCACTGGGTCAGCCTAAGGTTCAATCAGGGACAGATTTAGGTGATTATTTCATATTTTCCTTTTCTTTTCTTTTCTTTTCTTTTCTTTCTTCTTTATTTTTAAATTATGAAATGTAAGCAGTATGAGTGGTTTTCCTAAATTAATTATTTGTGGAATATTTCTACAAACAATTCTGAACCTGCATATCTTATTGCATTGTAAGTGTTCAATATGCAACATTTCAACTGTTTTGATTTTACAACATTTATAATATACAATATTTGAGCTGTTTTGATTTGTTTTGAGGTATGTTACCTCATACCTTCCTGTTCTCTGATAGGCTAAACATCTCTCTTCAAATCAGGCTTTGGTGCAAAAACTCAGATTTATTAATCTGATTCATTTCTATGCTAATAGTCACCAATATTTGTATAAAAGTCCTGTTTCCAAGAACATTTATCTCAGTAAACTCATTGCTAGAATTCAGTGAAAGGGAAAAGTTGATGCAAACTTGTTACAAAATTCAAACAAATATTTGTATTGTTTTTTGAAGGATTCATTCAGCTCTAGTTAACATTCTACCATGCTTGGATCTACCAAAATGTTGGCCACCTGTCCCCCTTTGTAAATACAAAGGCACCTCTGGACAGCTGGCCTCATGTACTGTGAATATGAACTGGATCAGAATGATGGGGCTGCTATTTCTCTTTTTCTCTCCTTTATTGCACTATTTTGTGACACCATTTGGGGGGTTGCATGAGATACCGTGGATGCAGGTTTCCTCTCTTCCTCTCTGTATCCTGCACAGGCAACAAGGGGCCGATCAGCAGCACTCAGATTTTCACGACACTGTCTGCAGTCCATTGACTCAGTGCTGTATTGGTGCATCCTGTTACTTTATTATCTTTATTGCCTTAATCATCCATTAGGTTCAGTAGTGGAACCCCTTAACAAGGGAAAGTGTTTAAGCACAGATTCTGTTGGTAGAATGCTCAATGAATCGGTGATATATATAGACAAACCCCTTCTGGCATTGGTGTTATGGTGTTCTGCTCTGGAGAGGTGAATGGAGCTTAAGGCAAATTACCAGACCTAATTCCTTATTTTCATAGCTGCAGTTAGAGAGGGAAAAGTAGGTACAAACTTCTCATTTGGAAAAGTTATACTGGACTTCTTATGGATCCCTAACTTTTGTTGTAATCACATTTCCTTTTGGAATGTGTGGGAATCTGATTTAAACATACTTTAAATACTGAAATGTGCAGGGCATAAACAAAAAAAGACAAGGGAAAAATTGAAAATGAGTGCAACACTCTTATTGGTCAGTACTTTTTATGAGTTCTCTTTGCTGATGAAGATGTTTGAATAGGTAGTTTTGATTCCTCCCAGCCCAGTGTCCTCTTCTTCTTGAGCCTGTAGTGAAATCTAAATCATGTTTCAGAGTAACAGCCATGTTAGTCTCTATTCGCAAAAAGAAAAGGAGTACTTGTGGCACCTTAGAGACTAACCAATTTATTTGAGCATAAGCTTTCGTGAGCTACAGCTCACTTCATCGGATGCATACTGTGGAAACTGCAGAAGACATTATATGCACAGAGACCATGAAACAATACCTCCTCCCACTCCACTCTCCTGCTGGTAATAGCTTATCTAAAGTGTTCATCAAGTTGGGCCATTTCCAGCACAAAACCAGGTTTTTTCACCCTCCGCCCCCCCCCCCCCACACACACACACAAACTCACTCTCCCGCTGGTAATAGCCCATCCAAAGTGACCACTCTCTTTAAAATGTGTATGATAATCAAGGTGGGCCATTTCCAGCACAAATCCAGGTTTTCTCACCCCCCCACCCCCATACACACACAAACTCACTTGATAATCAAGGTGGGCCATTTCCAGCACAAATCCAGGTTTTCTCACCCCCCCACTCCCATACACACACAAACTCACTCTCCTGCTGGTAATAGCTCAATCAAAGCGACCACTCTCCCTACAATGTGCATGATAATCAAGGTGGGCCATTTCCAGCACAAATCCAGGTTTTCTCACACACACCCCTTTTTTTGTATGGGAGTGGGGGGGTGAGAAAACCTGTATTTGTGCTGGAAATGGCCCACCTTGATTATCAAGTGAGTTTGTGTGTGTATGGGGGGGTGAGAAAACCTGGATTTGTGCTGGAAATGGCCCACCTTGATTATCATGCACATTGTAGGGAGAGTGGTCGCTTTGGATGAGCTTTTACCAGCAGGAGAGTGAATTTGTGTGTGTGGTTTTTGGAGGGGGGTGAGGGGGTGAGAAAACCTGGATTTTTGCTGGAAATGGCCCACCTTGATTATCATACACATTTTAAAGAGAGTGGTCACTTTGGATGGGCTATTACCAGCAGGAGAGTGAGTTTGTGTGTGGCGGGGCGGAGGGTGAGAAAACCTGGATTTGTGCTGGAAATGGCCCAACTTGATGAACACTTTAGATAAACTAAATCATGTGTACATGACACCAGTGTCTGTTGCCATGGACATTACTTCACTGAAGGATCAAATAGGAGAAAAAGCCTAATTATACAATTAGTTCTGATAACTAGAAAAATAAGCACCATTTATGGAAAACACATGATACAAGAATGAATTTATGGTTTGTCTGCTCTATAGAGAACATTTTCTCCAGTACAAAACAAAAAAAAAACAACCTTCCAAGGCCTGATTCCACAAACCCCTGAACACATCCTGGGAAAGTGCTCAATGCTCTCCATTTCAATTGACTTCACTGGGAGTTGAGGGAGCTCAGTTACTTGCAGGATTGGGCCTTGAGTGTTGACAAGATCTTAATCTAGATGTAAAGTTTCCATCGCCTCCCCCCAGATGATAAAAGGGAAAAGGCAGTGATTAACATTAACATGTCATTCTTTTAATGAAAGCCAAGGCAAAAAAGGCTTATGTCATAAGTAATACAACAAAATGCACTACATCATTTACTCCCACTTATGTTCTGAAAACAGATGACTAACTGTAACTGGTAGCAATCAAATGCATTTGCAAATATTTCCATTTAAAAAAACATCTTGGATTTGAAAATATGAACGAGAATTTTTCTACATGTCCATTTTTCTAAATCTACTCATGTATGAAAAATCTATACAGGGGCAATCCTTGGATATTAAACTCTTTAAAAATAAAAATGGTTTCAATCTAGACAATTTAGATCTTCATCAGAATTTTGAAGCTTCTGAAGTTACAGGGACTTAGAACTAGGGGTTTTGTTTGGCTACATCTGTGAGACTGAGATAGGCCAGTGGAGAAATAGCATGTCACTAAAGAAAAGGGTTGAGTTGCAGTGAATAGGCAAGACAAAGGAGGACAGAATTCAACAAAACCAACAAATACCATGTCATAGCGGTGAGGAAGCTGCTAGGATTTTGTTGGGTTGCCCTCAAAGTTATATAAGTATGATAGAATTATAATTATGTAGTAGTAGAAATAAAGATAGACAAAAGAGTATATAGGTATTGTAAAAAGATATGAACATCAGTTCCATGCTGTTGAATTTCACTCTGTAACGAATGCAAGGCCAAAGTGCTAATTGTTTCAGGCTGGTACAGGCCAAAGGAGTCTGTGCTGGAAAGTGATAAGAACTTTGAGGAAACAATGCTGTTCTTTAAAACAACTCCCTGATGCTCTTCCCCTGTGGGGGCCCCTTGGCATGCCTATGTAAATCTTGGTATCCAAAGAGGGAAAAATAGATAGTGAGATAAAACTTGTTAAATGAATCAAGAGTCATAGATTGTGTTGTTAAGTAAAAGAATGAATGATGAGTGCATGGAATTGAGAGCCTGAAGCAGGGAAATAATTGGTTAGTAAATAGTGCCAGCCTAATCCTAAGAATTTCAACCTTGATATCCATGGGCCGAAGAATATGCAAAGTGGAGATAACAAGATGATCCCCGGAAGGCGAACCGGAATCCACCCAAAAAGCATCAAGGAAGAACAAGAAGATAACACCTAGCCATCATGGAGCCATCATGGATGTACCACCTGCTTACTGAGCTGATTGATGGTCATCTCAATTGTAAATTCAGCATGATGAAGCAACTTCCATAGACTTGTATTGAACCAGAGACCTATAAAAATTGGGTCCAGGGACTGTGTTCTTTTAGTCTGGTTCTACGACCACCCTCTAGGAGCATTGGATGCGCATCTGACAACGACTCGGCTTCACTCTCGTGTCCAGGCCACCTGGCCGGTGACTTGGCACAAGCAACATCTAGGCTGGTAACTATAACAACCTTTATGTCGAACCTGTGTGTGTGAATGGATCTATATAGAAATTGCATATAGGAATATTTTGTTGTATTTACAATAAACGTGGCAATTTGCCTTGTTCCTCTTACAAGATCCTGTTGGTATCATTTTTATTAGTGTAACAATTTCTGTCCTAGACTGGGTTCTGGTGGGTACAGGCAGGAGGAAAAGTTACTAATGGATTTGTAGAATTGAGGCTAAGGGTTAGTGTGAAGTATTAATTAGTGTGGTTTGGGGACAGTGGTAGTGAATTTGAAGGCTAGCTGCTGCTGGCAGCTGGGGGCTTTTGTAATCTACAAGAAAGCACAGCAGACACTGGATAAAACAAAGGTAAAACTTCAAGAAAAAAAAGTGGAAAAGTTTATAATCACCCTCCTTGACTGAGAGGGTTTGCCTGCTATTTATTACTTGGGTTCACAATCTGGAGGTCATTTGGGATACTCTTTTGCTTCTGGAGGCCAGGTAGGAGACCAAGAACACACTCCCTCCCTCCACTGCCCCATCTGCACTTGTCAAGGAGGCGGCTTTTCTCTTCAGTATCTATAGCTTTGTTACTTCAAGACTGGATTATTACAATGCCCTTGTACTGGAGTTACTCTTGAAGATTACTCACACTTCTAGTAGACACATCCTGCAGCAGCTGATTACTTAGCAATGCTTTTCACAGGTTTTGAAATTCGGTCCTGTGCAGAGGACCACCACAGACTATGAAATACTTAAGCTTTACACTGAGGAATTAAATGGGACTTAAGTGTCGCATAGGCCTTGTGCGGTCCTCTGCCCATAGATGAGTATCACCTAGGAACAATATTATACTTGTGCTGCAAAGATTATGCTAGCATTATTCAGGGCATTAACAGCATGTTATGGTTTGAGTACTGCACAACTGATTCTGCATCTGTCCTAGTGTCTTACCTCAATAGCTGAGAACTAGGACATTCAAGATGACAGTCCTTAATATATCCCCGAGTTTTGGGCATTGCTAGTAGGTGGCCATCAACTGTGGAATTTGTTTCTCCCTTTGGTCTTATTGAAGCTGAGGGGGTTTGGTTGTTGTTTTTACTTTCAGGGGACTCCCAAAGACCTATCTATTTTCCTAGGCTGTCTCTCAGGGAAGGAGTGATTGGAGGTGAAATGATGTGCCACTCCATCCATATTTCATTACTTGGAATATTATTCAGTTAACTTCTTGGTGCCCCTGGCAGTCTTTGAAAATACTATATCTTTATCACTTGTAATTTCGTGTCTCTTTTCCTCCATGTTTGGTTTACTATAATGTGGCTGAGATGCTTAAAAGAAGAAAACGGGCAAGGGAGCTTTTTTCCCCCAAACTGCTACATAATTTAAAAATCTCAGACAGAGGACCTTTTTTCTCTAGATGTGCTACACTACAGCTACAGTTCACGCTCTATTGAGGTATCTCTGATGCGTCATATGATGATATCTCAGCCATTGGCCAGCTAGACAATAGTTTTCTGTACTACAGATGGGCCAGAGTACTAAGTTATTTTATATTACTTGACTGTCTGTCTCTTACAATTAGATTATATTTGTTCTGAACAACAGTTGATTCTGACTGGACAATAATATTGATTTGGTTTGAATTTGAATTTTGGTTTGAACTTGAACTCACACAAACTAGTTTGAAATATAAAACTGATGAGTGATATTATATTGGTATAAAAATGGTTATAGAATTATTTCAGTATGATCCATAATGTTTTCTAAGTTGTGACGACGAATGCATTCAAACCTGCCAACTTTCTGATGCCTCAATTTATCCGACTAATTTCTCTAACATGGTAGTGAAGCCTTCAAATCACAGCTCATTGGTACCACACTAGATAAGATACAGGAAAGAATTCCAGCAATATTTGACTGAACATCATTGGTTAAATTCATCCCTGATTTCAGAGCTCTACTAGGGATGGATTTGGAACCACATGATTTAAATTTACCTACACCAATAGGAATTTAGATTTTTTTTAAAAACATGACTAATTTATGTTTCATTGCCAGTGTCCCCTTTGATAATAATTATATTATAATTATTTGTATAGTGGTAGCACCCAAGGATCCCACTCATGGGTCAGGCCCCCAGTGTGGTAGACACTGTACAAACATCTAATCCCAGAGAGTGTACTACCCCAAAGAGCTTACAATTTAAGTAAGCATAATATTAGCAAGCCACAAAAAAGAAGCATACAAAAATCTTTAGAGCAATGGGCTGAGCACACTAGAATATATGTCTCCCTCAGGTGACTGAAGTGATAGGAAGACAGGTGATGAGGGCTCAAAGAATGGCGGAAGATATGTGTGTGTGTGTGAGAGAGAGAGAGAGAGAGAGAGAGAGAGAGAAGGACCATGATGGAAAGATGGAAAACCACTTGAAAATGTGTATTGATCATTAATACCTGCTTCTTTATAACACTGAGAACATACTGTAAGAACATTCAGAAAATAAGAAAAAAGTCATACATTTAATCCCATGCATTCTGGATCCAGGATACATAGAGTGAGTGATCATATGGTAACCACAAACGTGATTTTCATAAACCTCCATCTAATTATGCAAAAACACATTTTAATAGATCTTGATGTGTTATATTCCTTTCACTAAGCTGCAGTACAGAAGTTCTTGTTAACTTTCAATAAAATAGCAAAAGGTTTGCTAATTTGTTGCTGTAATATTCCCTTTTTTTCAGATACAGCCTAAAATTATTGCTTCAGTGTGTACATGAAATGCTCATTCTCATCACTTGTGGATAGCTGATCTGAAACAAATATAATGAGCTTTCAGCTCATTAAATCTCTAGCTGTCTATCCTGCAATGTCCCTGAGGTTTCACAATGTAAACCTAGTGCTTTCAGTAGAAAGTGGATGCACAACAAGCTATACTAATAATTCCAGGTTTTTTGAGACCCAGTGATGGCAGATGGGTGTGCCAGATGTGTAGTCAGCAAAGGTTAATTGTGTTTAACAAAAGTAGATGACTATATGAAAGGGTCAGCAAGCACCAAACACACCACAGTACTGATGCTGAAGTCTGATGTTGGGATCCTGATAAAGTTTCAGTTACAAAACAGTCTGTTTCCAGAGGGTTCTTTGAACTGAAGTTCAAAAGTCTTTCCCTGGACATGCCTTGGGGCCTAATAAGAGCACAGAGATACATTTTAATTTGAGTTTATTAACAGTAATTTTTATTGAAGCTTTTAGTAATAAAAAAACCCAATAGCAATGCTGCTAACTTATATTCTTTTTCACAAGTGTCTCACTATTTGGTAAAGAAAAGGAGGACTTGTGGCATCTTAAAGACTAACACATGTATTTGAGCATAAGCTTTAGTGAGCTACATCTGTGTTGTTCTTAAAGCCCTAGTTCCCACAGTCGTTTGTTTATGTGAGAACCTCAAGTTTTCATTTTTAACAAGGACATTTCAGTCCTTTAGAGTTGAAAAGAAAAGCCTAAAATAAATCTCTTAAAGGCTCCAAAACCAGAAGACAAATGAAAAGAAACCCAAATTATTTTAAACATTCCATGTTTTGTGGGGCTTAATTCATTATTTTTTAACACTTGGGGCTGGCAATACAGCACTAGTAAAAACAAAGGAATCTAAGGAATGAGTTTAGGGAATTGGTGAGGGGGGATGGAGAGGAGCATGGAACTTGCTAGCCTAACTGATCATTGGGTCCAGGACTGTGCAATAGGGACAAGTAAGTCCCACTGCCAAGCCCTGATCACAGTTAAACTATATCTCAGCCATGTAATTCTCCACATCCTTGCTCCTCCATATGACCCTTCTGCTCTTCATGTCCACCTGTCTGGTCTTACTCTATGTTCAATTTGGAGTCTGGTTCTGTGGTCAGGTTGGGTTCTGCAGCTGCATAATTGCAAAATATACTGACTGCTTTGTATAGCTACACACTTACTAGTAAAGCACTAAGTGGGAAAGTATAAGGCCAGAGCTAAAGCTGAATGTGAGGAATTGGATGTGTGCCATGTAATCGGTTATATGTTAGAAGCTGTGCTGTGATGCCAAGGAGTCCATGGGTACGTCTATACAGCAGCTGGTAGGTGTAATTCTCAGCTTGGGTAGACATACATGCACTAGCTCTTGCCTAATATAGCAGTGTGGCCATGGAAGTACAGGTGGCAGCTCGGGTGAGCCACTGACCCAGGTATCCTGGGGTGAGGTGGCATTGTATTTGGGCAGCTAGTCCATGCCACCATCTATGTAGATGCAGCTAATTTTATCACTGCTAATTTTAGCACTAGAGCTCAAGCAGAGTTAGTGAGTGTAGGTCTAGCCAAGTTGGGAATTAAATTTTCTAGCTGCTGTGTAGATGTTCCCTTAGAGTGTTTGGCTCTTATGATGTTTGGGTAGTAAGGGATATGAGCTGAGGTTGCTTTGACTATGACTGCTTGCTTAACTGGTGATTTCCTGGATTTTTAGTGATTGTATTAATACGAAATGCATTTGAGCAACCTAATTCTAAGGGCATGTCTTGATGGCCCTGCAGTTCAGACTACCGGGATATAAATTTGCAGACTTCAACTGTGTGTTGTACTGTAACTGCCCTGTGCAAACTCTGCGAGTGTAAACTAAAAAGTACCTAGTTCCTATTAGACTACATTAGCATGAGCTAGGTACTTTTTTGTTTGTGCTTGCAGGGTTTACCTGAGAGCAGTTACAGAGCAGCACACTAGTATCTGCTGCAATTTACATCCCCATACACTTTGTAGACAAGCCGTAACTTAACAGTTTTAAAGCAGAAACATATCGAAAATTTAATCTCATATGCTGTCATTCTAGTAATATACATGATTATTTAATTCCTTTATTTTAAAAAGAAAAGATTTCCTACTTCTGTGGTGATCAGTTTCATGAGTTTAAAATACATCTATTGTTTGTTTATTTATTTATTTATATTACCATAGCGCCTAGAGCAAAGTTTGATTAGCTAAATTATCTGTCTTCTCTACCAATGAGAATGTTTGAATATCATAGCTTACTCCAATTAATTGATAGTGAGAACACATCATAATAATCTGAAGTTAGCAAACAAACTATGATACCAAAGTCATAGCTAATGACAGTTACTCTCATTAACAGAAATAGAACCAAATCAAATAGAAACATCTTTAATTCCTCACTCCTAAACTTTATTTGGAATCTAAATATATACCTGTGAGGTGTGAATTGATGACAGCATGGAAGGAGCATTTCCTGTGATGGAATAAGCCTGGCAAATATAGAAAATTCCATTGCCTGCATTTATGTTTGTAGTCATTGCTTCCCAGATAGCATAAAGGAAATAGCCTGCTGTAAGAAATACAGAATAGTTAAAAATATAAGTAAGGTAATTGAAGTGAATAGCAACTGCTGAACAAATATCACTTTAAAAAATCTCACAAGACAGTGTCCAAGAATCCTTTGCTTTGTATCTGACTACACTGTAAATACCACTATCATATTCTTTGGATAGCTGCAAATTTATCAGTTACATGGATAAACCTAATGGCTGGCCTTTCTCTGTTGTTAGTGCACTACACGACCACAACAAACAACTGGGTTCTCTTTCCTGGTTCAGTTTTTACTTGCACAGACAGGAGCACAACAGAAGCTGGGAGCACAAAGTCCCGTTCTCAGCAACATAAACACCTGGGCAAACTATTCACAACTGTCCATTTAAAAAAAAAATAGCCCAATTTTCTCTTAAATATCCACATTTATGAACGTGCTCATTATTTCAAATGATTTGATGGCTGATGTGTGGGCATATTTTAGCTGATGGGTGGCTTATAACTACAAGGTTAAAAACGATGAGCAGAACAGGGCCCATACATAGGGCAAGCTGATCCTGAATTAATGAAATTGCTGTTGGGGTGCCACAGTTATTTTTGACTAGTAGCAGGAGGGAGAGCAGAGAGGGGAGCAGTCAGATAAGCACTTTATTTGCATGTTGAAGATCCCACTTAAACTCTTGTCTCCCGAGATGTGCACACTCTGCTCTCATGCCCCCCACCTTTTTTATTTTCCTTGCACTAAATAATGGACTAGGAGTGCTAGGAGCAGAGGATTATGCCTAGTGATTAAATGTGCAATAACACTGTGATTCCTGCTGTACAGCATGTAAGGAAGAGCAGGATCAAGGGCTCGATGTTAGCTACAATGTCCATTTATAATAGAAAGCTAGTCCTAATAAAAGATACTGAAATACTGAAAAAACAAACCAAAACATAACATTGGCATACACTGAGCTCACTTGCTGCTTCCTCTCAAACACAGCTACACACCCACTGATTCCGGGAAACTTTCCAGCTATGGTGATCTCAGAGTGTGGTGTATTCACTGTTGGGCTGCTACCACAATGGGTTGGTAAAGATTTAGCAGAGAAAGGGAAAGTAAAGAGGAGGGAAAGAAACAAAGGGAGACAGAGGGCTGGAGGTGGTCAGAAGATTGAAGGTGGGGACAGCAATGAGTGAGGTTTGCAAGGAGAGAGACAACACTAATGGGAGGGAGCAGGGAGAGGAGAATGAAGGAGTCTGGTACAGAACAATATAGGACCTCCTTTTCCTCTCACTTATACCAATGTAACACAACTGGTTTATGTGGAGCTACTCTGTTTAAATGCTGATTTGACTTACAGGAAGGCTCACCTTAAACCAATAGACGTTCAGTCACTCTCTGTTCAGCATCCTTCCTTTCTGGTTGCCACTTCCTGCTCCTAGATCATCCTTTCAGCTTTCCACCTAGAACATTCTTTTTCTTCCCAAATGGGTGGCTTTCCTGACTTGATCTCCAAACCATTTCTGCTCAATACCTCTTCCAACTCAATATGTTCCAAAGTTCCCTCCCCAAACGCAAGTTTCCCTTTCTTTCTCCCTCCTACTTCCCAGCTGTCTTTGCTTCACCCAGAATTCACTGTCCAAGAGGCAGATAGGCCCAGGATGCCCACCAAATGGCCTGGCCCCTTCTAAAGTGGTCTCTCTGTTAAACTTGAGGGGGAGAGAGAGGTCTTTTTGTTGTTCTCTGGAGCTCCCTTTCTCCTAGGCTTTACCAGCAGGCTGACAGTCTCATTTAAGTGCTGGCAAAAACACCCCAGAACTCACAATGATCATCAATACTTCAAAGGAAAATACCCCAGCCTGTTCCTGAGGCATGTCAAGATTTAACCCAGGGTTTCCATCAGTCCTCCCCTTCCTTTCCATTCTCCTTCCCCTCCTTGTTTCCATCCCATTTTTATTCCCATTGCAATGGCAGACCCAACCCTTCAATTGCTCTCCTTCCCTGCACAAGTATCTATGTAAAACTTAAACAAAGATGCTGACACACTGCCATTAATTTTATTTATTATTGTATTGTGGTAGCACCTAGAAGCCCCAGAGGTCAGGTTGTCCTTGTACTAGGCACTGTACACACAGAGATCAAAAAGATGGTTTCTACCCCAAAGAGTCTAAGGCTATATCTACACTACAACTTAAGTCAGCAAAATTCATGTCCCTCAGGGATATGAATATTCCACCGCCCTGAGCAACAAATGACGCCAGCGTAAGTGGTATTGTGCACAGCGCTATGTCAGCGGGAGAGCTCTCTCCCGTCGGAAGATACACGAGTGATCTTACAGAGGTGCAGCTGCATTGGCACAGCTGCACCACTGTAAGCTCTCTAGTGAGAGCATAGCCTAATGCATATGGCCAATATATGCCTGGCCTGAGAACCACCCAGTCCGTCATTATCTTTAAACAAAAGTTCCCTTATCTAATCCCTCTCCTCCCTTCACATCCATTTATGTGCCTGTATCCACACCTCCGCTTAATAGAAGTTGATTGTTTAATTAACCTTCCACTAAGTAAGGTGTGTTCCAGCATGCACCAAGAGTGCTGTTTCTCGAGGCTTGCTTCCATTCAGTGTGGAGGACTAGACCTAGCTCTTGACTTATACACATAGCCTCTGCTCACACTGGCACTGCATGCAATAGTGTCGAGCTCCCTGCTGTACTCCATACAGGGATGGGCATTCTACACTACTTTCTAAGTGCCTATGGATTTATGGAATCACGCTCTAGAAGAGAAGTGTTGCTCTGTGTAATCTGTGAATACTGTATGTTGACCTGGTTATTGGGATGTTTACTGTATGAATATATTGGTTTAGTTTAACAGCGGGGGACAAACACTTGAGGGTTGTTAAGAGACTATGCCAGGACAGGAAAAGGCATGGGAACACAGGAGATAAAACCCTGGTAAGCTGAAAAAAGGATCACTCTCACAAGTGGGGACAGGGGGAACCACAATGAGACACAGGCATGGAGGGGTCTGAAGAAGTTAGGCATGCCTAGGTTACCATCAGGGGAAGGTGAGCCTTTAGGTAAGACAGACATGTTGGTTTACACTCCTTCTTCTCTAAAAGCTTTGCTTCTACTGCTAAAACAAACACCACTTTGACTTTAAATATTCTGTTTTGTCACTGGTTACCAATGGTCACAGACTCCTGAAGGGAAGAACCCCAGGTGTCCAAACTTGGTCAGACCTGGAGACTAAGTACAACAGATATTCATGGCATTGTAGCCCAGAGAATCCCCACCCTTCTCCTTTCAGTCTGTTCACAGACTGCAACAGTTGTTAGGTGCTTTACAGCTGCTGCAACTATTAAGATGACCACGTGGTCCCTATTTTAGCATCCTGTTGCTTTTTCTCCTTAATTCAGCCAAAACGTTGTATTATTTTTTTATAAAAATAGGGACCACTCTTCTGTTGGTAATAGCTTATCTAAAGTGATCTCTACGTAAAAGAATAAATGGACACAAATCAGATGTCAAGAATTATAACATTCATAAACCAGTCGGAGAACACTTCAATCTCTCTGGTCACGCGATTACAGACATGAAAGTTGCAATATTACAACAAAAAAAACTTCAAAACCAGACTCCAGCGAGAGACTGTTGAATTGGAATTCATTTGCAAATTGGATACAATTAACTTGGGCTTGAATAGAGACTGGGAGTGGCTAAGTCATTATGCAAGGTAACCTATTTCCCCTTGTTTTTTCCTACTCCCCCCCCACCCCAGATGTTCTTGTTAAACCCTGGATTTGTGCTGGAAATGGCCCACCTTGATTATCATACACATTGTAAGGAGAGTGATCACTTTAGATAAGCTATTACCAGCAGGAGAGTGGGGTGCAGGGAGCATTTTTTCATGCTTTGTGTATATAAAAAGATCTTCTACACTTTCCACAGTATGCATCCGATGAAGTGAGCTGTAGCTCATGAAAGCTTATGCTCAAATAAATTGGTTAGTCTCTAAGGTGCCACAAGTCCTCCTTTTCTTTTTATGAATTTATTGGATCACCAAGAAAGAGGAGCTTGTAGGGAGCAGCAATGTCTTGCAGGGCACTGGGCAACCAAAGGTCAATGTGAGCTACCTCCAGAACAATATGCATGTTTGGAGAAATTTGAATACATTTGAAATTTGAACTATAAAGAGTTCAGTTAAACTCTTTATAGTATTTGACGTTCATCTGTTTGAGATTTGTGGATCAAAGTTCAGTCTCAGCTGAGCAGTCTGGACTGCGATGGTGGTCAGTAACTGTGCTAGTATATTTGCATATGCATATGCACTAGCCGATTTATCGAGGTATGCTGGTTTCCAAGTGCCTCTTAGATGGAATTCAATGTCTCACTTTCACCATATTGGGTGCTATGCTTCTCATTCCTCAGGAATTATATTTTCCAAGGTATTTAGACTCTTTAGGATACAGGTAGGTGCCTAATGGGATTTTGAGATGTGTCTAGGCAGGATGGGTACCTAACTTGTTTAGGTGCTTTTGAAAATCCCATACACCCCTATCTGTATCTTCAGATGCCAAAATAGCTTTGAACATCTGGCCTCTTACCCTTAGATTTTCTCTATGTCTAGAAGTAAACATCATTAATACAGTAATTTTCTTCTATGCTGAACAATGCATAGTTGATAAGTGGGGTGAAATATGCTATGGTATTTATATGCTCTATAACCTACCTGTATATCTTAAATCTGGACCCTAAAAGTGTCAAAAACTCAGACTGCTAGAAGCTGGGAGGGGAAGACGGGATGGATTACTCCAATTCCTCTGTGCTGAACACTCTCCGTGAAGCTCTGGTACGGGCCACTGTCAGAAGCAGAATATTGGTCTAAATGGATTATTGGTCTGATCCAGTATGTCAGCTATCTTCTGATGTCAAAAGAAACACGTTTGTTTGCTTTTTTTAAATGGATTTTGTATATGTATGTTATTCTTCAGACATGCTGTATTGCATGAAATGAATATATGGTAGGTTGTAATACATATAGATGTCAATAACAAAACATGTACAGATTGTATTCTCTTATTAGCTTTTTCACTTTTCCCTGCAGAAATTGTCCATGTCAGTTTTAATTTCTACTGCCCAAAAGGGACAACGAAGTGACAAGTGAGAACTAACCAGATGGCTGTCACAAATACACCACAACTGAGAATTAGTGTACAGTTTGGCAGTGCATCTTAGAAAGGTTAACAGCCCTGAGTGAAAGCTGTTAAAATGTGATTCAGGAATTTAAGAAATACAATTCATTTAGGGATAAATACTGTTATGGACCAAGCAATTGTAGCACTCATCGGCTTTATGGGGAGTTACAGGAGCTCAGCACTCAGCAGGATTTGACCCTTGTCTTTTCTTGCAGGAAGACTAATTATCTACAGTAGGACAAAGAAAGTTGGCAAACATAAATAAATAAGTACCAAGAGACACATCAATTACCTTAAAATCTTAGTTCAGATGCTTAGACAATACAGAATTAAATTCAATAAAAGAATACTGGATAGAACCTTTATTTGGTTATTTCCTTCTCATCATTTCTGATAGCCTTCACTACCTCTGCTCTGGTGACTAAATTGCAATTGGCTTTTTGCAAGTTGAGAATTAGAATGGATTGCAAGTCCTTGCACCTGTGTAACTCCAACCTGTTTTCAGTGTGAGAGAGTAAAACAGAAGACAGAGAAAGGTACATGTCTATTTGGAAAAGAGAATATTAAAGAGCTGAGAGATTAAAACTGAAGATTAGGAGGTGGATCTATTATTTTTTTTTCCCAAAAAACTAAAGGCCTTGCTTTCAAAGGCATATACAATACAGTACATGCCAAAAAGAATTCAGTACAATTTGACTTGTCTGAAAGAATAACTGATTTTTTAACCCACCATGATAAGAACAGAGGTGCCTTATCATTGAGTGACATTCACAAAGGGCCAGATTCTGGCTTACATATGCATATGTGCATGTAGGCATGCACACAGGGCATTAGTGACACAAAGAACTCCTCCTCCAACTTTGTACCACTTCTGTTCAGGTGTCTCAGTGACAGGCATATTCATTGCTCCTTTCTAAGGTTCCATGCCAGTGGTAGCTGCCAGAAAGAGGTCATGGGGCGGGGGGGAGGCTGTAAGATTAAATCAGGTGCCAGGCTCTGCCCCACCCTGACTTGCTTTTGCATGCTGAGCATGGAAAATGGAAAGTAGTTGTATTGCACTCATTTTCAAACGTGGTACCCTGGGACAACCACGTGGTCTATTTGGAAGACCTCCAGCAGGATTCTGATGGACTCACCCTTCTGCTCCCCTTCTGATATGCCTTATAGCATAAGGAAGAAACTAGCCCTAAGATTGGCAGTTTCATCCTATCTCTGCATCTATAAAGGAATTACTACTGATTATGATAAATACCAAAGGCAAAATTCTACTTTTGCTTAAACCTCATGGTATCCCTATAGCACCTTGCTGGTTTTCAGGAGATGGCTATGGAAAAGTCCTATTCAGCATGAGTTTTATACACACATTACAAGGAAATAGCTCATTCACTATCATACAAGTGAATTTATTAAACTTTACTAACATGGGGCCAGATTCTAGTACCCTTGCTCACAATGAGCTCTCTCTCAAAGCAAGTCATCTCACTGAAATCAGTTGGATTGCTTGATTTCAGAGAAAGTAGCTTCTAAATAGAAACATTTAAAATTAAATTCTGGAATTTACTGACAACAAGTATTTACTAAGAACTGATGCATTTAACTACGAGCCAAGTAAGGACTAGCAAGGAATGAATAATTTAGAATATGTAAGGCAAGATCTGGTTCATAGCAACTGTCATAAACATAAAGGGAAGGGTAAACCCCTTGGAAATCCCTCCTGGCCAGGGGAAAGCTCCTCTCACCTGTAAAGGGTTAAGAAGCTAAAGGTAACCTCGCTGGCACCTGACCAAAATGACCAATGAGGAGACGAGATACTTTCAAAAGCTGGGAGGAGGGAGAGAAACAAAGGGTCTGGGTCTGTCTGTAGTCGCCTTGGCCAGGGACAGAACAGGAATGGAGTCTTAGAACTTTTAGTAAGTAATCTAGCTAGGTATGTGTTAGATTATGATTTCTTTAAATGGCTGAGAAAAGAATTGTGCTGAATAGAATAACTATTTCTGTCTGTGTATCTTTTTTGTAACTTAAGGTTTTGCCTAGAGGGGTTCTCTATGTTTTTGAATCTAATTACCCTGTAAGATATCTACCATCCTGATTTTACAGGGGGGATTTCTTTATTTCTATTTACTTCTATTTTTTATTAAAAGTCTTCTTGTAAAACACTGAATGCTTTTTCATTGTTCTCAGATCCAAGGGTTTGGGTCTGTGGTCACCTATGCAAATTGGTGAGGCTTTTTATCCAACATTTCCCAGGAAAGGGGGGGTGCAAATGTTGGGAGGATTGTTCATTGTTCTTAAGATCCAAGGGTCTGGGTCTGTAGTCACCTAAGCAAATTGGTGAGGCTTTTTACCAAACCTTGTCCAGGAAGTGGGGTGCAAGGTTTTGGGAAGTATTTTGGGGGGAAGGACGTGTCCAAACAGCTCTTCCCCAGTAACCAGTATTAGTTTGGTGGTGGTAGAGGCCAGTCCAAGGATAATGGGAGTAATATTTTGTACCTTGGGGAAGTTTTGACCTAAGCTGGTAAAGATAAGCTTAGGAGGTTTTTCATGCAGGTCCCCACATCTGTACCCTAGAGTTCAGAGTGGGGGAGGAACCGTGACATGGTGGCACAGTGGTGGGATTAACCTGAAATCATTTTGAGATCCAGTTGAGTTTTTTTGAACTAGAAATACAGATTTTAAAAAGGAATTTTTAGGAAGTCCAGAAAGCAGCTTTGAAACTGAAAGCAGCTTGGTTTCTCTCTGTTTTGTGGCCAAGCAGAGACAAAAGGGGATTATCTTGTGAATTGCAGGTTTTCTTTGCCTGGAGGCAGGGTACTTAACTCCTGCAGGGAAATTCACAGTATTCCAACCCAGAGGGTTTTTTTTTTCTTTTCTTCCTAAAAGTAAATAGGGGGTGTGTGCTCTACCCATTTGCCTGGAGACAAAAGTGGCAGGGTTTTTTTTAGGATTTTGATTTTTTTTTGTTTTACAAGGAGCACAGGTTTGAAAAGATTTTTTTTTTCTTTGGGCTGGGTAAGCAGGTTTCCAAGTAGTTGGAGGTTTTTTGCTTTAATTTGGGCCCAGAGCAGAGACAAGGGAATTGTCTTTTTCTGTAGGCTGACAATCACTATCAGAGAATAGGTATTCTATTCCAGCACAGCAAAATTTTACAGCCAAGTTTTGTTTGTTTATTTCTAAACCTCGGGTGTAAAGTTAGTTAAAAACAGAGAGGTTAGAATGGCCAAATCCTCGGCTCGACTACAGCTGGAATTAGCCAAATTTCAGGCTGAGGAAAAACAAAGGGAACATGAAAGACAGATAGAACTCATGCGGCTGGAGAAGGAGGTACAGGAGGCTGCCCACAAGAGGGAAATGGAGGCAAGGAAGCATGTGGAGGAGATGGAGAGGATAAAGGCCCAGCAGAATATACCAACAAACCCTAGCAATCCTTCTCCAGGTACCACTTCCCATCCCAGAAAGTTCCCCACCTACAAGGCAGGTGATGATACTGAGGCCTTCTTAGAAAACTTCGAAAGGGCCTGCCTTGGGTACAACATCTCTACTGACCAATACATGGTAGAGCTGAGGCCGCAGCTCAGTGGACCCTTAGCTGAGGTGGCAGCTGAAATGCCTAAAGAACATATGAACAAGTATGAACTGTTTAAATCCAAGGCGAGAGTCAGAATGGGGATAAC
This sequence comes from Lepidochelys olivacea, assembly GCF_965140295.1. Classification (NCBI taxonomy): domain Eukaryota; kingdom Metazoa; phylum Chordata; order Testudines; family Cheloniidae; genus Lepidochelys; species Lepidochelys olivacea. The sequence continues at coordinate 105,721,958 of NC_140411.1, forward strand.
ACCCGAGCAGTCTCGTCGGAGGTTCCGAGCCCTAAGGTGGAAACCAGACATGTCATTTACCCGACATGCCGACCACATTGTGAAACATTGGGATGCCTGGATATCAGGAGCAAGTGTTGAATCTCCAGTAAATTTGCCCTTCCTAATGCAAATGGAACAATTCTTAGGAGGGTGTTCCTGAGGAAATAGAAAGATACATCCTAGATGGGAAACCCAAAACTGTAATCGAGGCAGGAGAGATTGGAGCCAGATGGGTGGAGGTGGCAGAGAAGAAGAAAACTGGTCGCAGTTGGAGCGGAGACCAGAAGGGACCACCCCAGACCACACCCTATTACCGGGGGCCGCCCAAAGCCCCACCTATCTCCCAAAGAACCCTCCAGACCCCTTATCGTCCCACCACCCCATTCTCCAGCAACCCACCTTGCCCCGGTGACCCGTCAGCTGGACGATGTTTTAAATGTAACGAGCTGGGGCATGTAAAGGCCAACTGCCCCAAGAACCCCAACAGATTACAGTTCATTGCACCGGAATCACACCAGAGGTCCACAGGCCCAGATACCTCCCAGATACCCTTGGAGCGGAGGGAAACTGTGAGTGTGGGCGGGAAGAAGGTCACCACGTGGAGGGACACCGGAGCACAAGTGTCAGCTATCCATGCTTCCTTAGTGGACCCCAATTTAATCAACCCAGAGATCCAAGTGACGATTCAACCCTTCAAGTCCAACTCTTTCAATTTGCCTACAGCCAAGTTGCCTGTCCAGTACAAGGGCTGGTCAGGAATGTGGACTTTTGCAGTCTATGATGATTATCCCATCCCCATGCTGTTGGGGGAAGACTTGGCCAATCACGTGAAGCAGGCCAAGAGGGTGGGAACGGTCACCCGCAGCCAGGCTAAACAAGCCGTGAGGCCTAGCTCTGTTCCGGAAACTTCTATCAGGGCCCGGTCAGAGGTGATGGACCCGGACCCCAGGCCAATGTCTGCAACAGCAGTAGTGGATCCAGTCCCAGAAACCCAGACGGAACCAGTCCCAGAACCGGAACCAGCCGAACAACCAACACCAGACCCCGTGTCAGCACTGAATCCAGTACTTGCAACCTCAACACCAGAGGGCCCCACCGAACCTGAACTGGCAGCAGCCGATAACCCTACACAAGAGGCTCAGCCGGAGCCTGAATCCCAACATAGTGCACCAGCGGAGAGCGGTTCACAGTCAACAGAAACAGCTCCATCCCCTATATCGCTTCCAGAGGGACCAAGCCTATGTCCCCAATCCAATGAGGAACTGATGTCTCCAGCATCAAGGGAACAGTTCCAGACCGAACAGGAAGCAGATGAAAGCCTCCAGAGAGCGTGGACGGCGGCACGGAGCAACCCACCGCCTCTCAGCTCTTCTAATCGATCCAGGTTTGTTGTAGAAAGAGGACTTTTATACAAGGAAACTCTTTCTGGGGGACACCAGGAAGACTGGCATCCTCAGAGACAGATGGTAGTTCCAACTAAATACCGGGCCAAGCTCTTGAGCTTAGCCCATGATCACCCTAGTGGCCATGCTGGGGTGAACAGGACCAAAGACCGTTTGGGGGGGGTCATTCCACTGGGAGGGAATGGGCAAGGATGTTTCTACCTATGTCCAGTCTTGTGAGGTGTGCCAAAGAGTGGGAAAACCCCAAGACCAGGTCAAAGCTCCTCTCCAGCCACTCCCCATCATTGAAGTTCCATTTCAGCGAGTAGCTGTGGATATTCTGGGTCCTTTTCCGAAAAAGACACCCAGAGGAAAGCAGTACATACTGACTTTCATGGATTTTGCCACCCGATGGCCGGAAGCAGTAGCTCTAAGCAACACCAGGGCTAAAAGTGTGTGCCAGGCACTAGCAGACATTTTTGCCAGGGTAGGTTGGCCCTCCGACATCCTCACAGATGCAGGGACTAATTTCCTGGCAGGAACTATGGAAAACCTTTGGGAAGCTCATGGGGTAAATCACTTGGTTGCCACTCCTTACCATCATCAAACAAATGGCATGGTGGAGAAGTTTAATGGAACTTTGGGGGCCATGATACGTAAATTCGTAAATGAGCACTCCAATGATTGGGACCTAGTATTGCAGCAGTTGCTCTTTGCCTACAGAGCTGTACCACATCCCAGTTTAGGGTTTTCCCCATTTGAACTTGTATATGGCCGTGAGGTTAAGGGGCCATTGCAGTTGGTGAAGCAGCAATGGGAGGGATTTACACCTTCTCCAGGAACTAACATTCTGGACTTTGTAACCAACCTACAAAACACCCTCCGAACCTCTTTAGCCCTTGCTAGAGAAAACTTACAGGATGCTCAAAAAGAGCAAAAAGCCTGGTATGATAAACATGCCAGAGAGCGTTCCTTCAAAGTAGGAGACCAGGTCATGGTCTTAAAGGCGCTCCAGGCCCATAAAATGGAAGCATCGTGGGAAGGGCCATTCGTGGTCCAGGAGCGCCTGGGAGCTGTTAATTATCTCATAGCATTCCCCACCTCCAACCGAAAGCCTAAGGTGTATCATATTAATTCTCTAAAGCCCTTTTATTCCAGAGAATTAAAGGTTTGTCAGTTTACAGCCCAGGGAGGAGACGACGCTGAGTGGCCTGAAGGTGTCTATTACGAAGGGAAATGTGCTGGTGGTGTGGAAGAGGTGAACCTCTCCATGACCCTTGGGCGTATGCAGCGACAGCAGATCCAGGAGCTGTGCACTAGCTACGCGCCAACGTTCTCAGCCACCCCAGGACTGACTGAACGGGCATACCACTCCATTGACACAGGTAATACTCACCCAATTAGGGTCCACCCTTACCGGGTGTCTCCTCAAGCTAAAACTGCTATAGAACGGGAGATCCAGGATATGTTACAGATGGGTGTAATCCGCCCCTCTGAAAGTGCATGGGCATCTCCAGTGGTTCTAAGTCCCAAACCAGATGGGGAAATACGTTTTTGCGTGGACTACCGTAAGCTAAATGCTGTAACTCGCCCAGACAACTATCCAATGCCACGCACTGATGAACTATTAGAGAAACTGGGACGGGCCCAGTTCATCTCTACCTTGGACTTAACCAAGGGGTACTGGCAGGTACCGCTAGATGAATCTGCCAAGGAAAGGTCAGCCTTCATCACCCATCTCGGGCTGTATGAATTTAATATACTCCCTTTCGGGCTGCGAAATGCACCCGCCACTTTCCAAAGACTTGTAGATAGTCTCCTAGCGGGATTAGGAGAATATGCAGTCGCCTACCTTGACGATGTGGCCATATTTTTGGATTCCTGGGCAGACCACCTGGAACATCTACAAAAAGTCCTTGAGCGCATAAGGGAGGCAGGACTAACTGTTAAGGCTAAGAAGTGTCAAATAGGCCTAAACAGAGTGACTTACCTTGGACACCAGGTGGGTCAAGGAACTATCAGCCCCCTACAGGCCAAAGTGGATGCTATCCAAAAGTGGCCTGTCCCAAAGTCAAAGAAACAGGTTCAATCCTTCTTAGGCTTGGCCGGTTATTACAGACGATTTGTACCGCACTACAGCCAAATCGCTGCCCCACTGACAGACCTAACCAAAAAGAAACAGCCAAATGCTGTTCAGTGGACCGAAAAGTGTCAGAAGGCCTTTAACAAGCTTAAAGCGACACTCCTGTCTGACCCTGTACTAAGGGCCCCAGACTTTGACAAACCGTTCCTAGTAACCACAGATGCGTCCGAGCGTGGTGTGGGAGCAGTTTTAATGCAGAAAGGACCTGATCAAGAATTCCACCCTGTAGTGTTTCTCAGCAAAAAACTGTCTGAGAGGGAAAGCAACTGGTCAGTCACTGAAAAAGAATGTTATGCCATTGTCTATGCTCTGGAAAAGTTACGCCCATATGTTTGGGGACGGCGTTTCCACCTGCAAACCGACCATGCTGCACTGAAGTGGCTTCACACCGTCAAAGAAACTAACAAAAAACTTCTTCGGTGGAGTTTAGCTCTCCAAGATTTTGATTTCGACATCCGACACATCTCAGGAGTTTCTAACAAAGTGGCTGATGCACTCTCCCGTGAAAGTTTCCCAGAATCAACTGGTTAAAATCGTCCTTGAGATTTGGAAAATATTGTTAGTCTTTATGTACTTGGTAGTATATTTAGAGCTGCATGTGTCTTATTAACTCTGTTTTCCTAGAGCTCCAGGAAGAAATCCCAGCCAGTGTTTCACCCTAGCTGAGATTTGGGGGGCGTGTCAAATATAAAGGGAAGGGTAAACCCCTTTGAAATCCCTCCTGGCCAGGGGAAAGCTCCTCTCACCTGTAAAGGGTTAAGAAGCTAAAGGTAACGTCGCTGGCACCTGACCAAAATGACCAATGAGGAGACAAGATACTTTCAAAAGCTGGGAGGAGGGAGAGAAACAAAGGGTCTGGGTCTGTCTGTAGTCGCCTTGGCCAGGGACAGAACAGGAATGGAGTCTTAGAACTTTTAGTAAGTAATCTAGCTAGGTATGTGTTAGATTATGATTTCTTTAAATGGCTGAGAAAAGAATTGTGCTGAATAGAATAACTATTTCTGTCTGTGTATCTTTTTTGTAACTTAAGGTTTTGCCTAGAGGGGTTCTCTGTTTTTGAATCTAATTACCCTGTAAGATATCTACCATCCTGATTTTACAGGGGGGATTTCTTTATTTCTATTTACTTCTATTTTTTATTAAAAGTCTTCTTGTAAAACACTGAATGCTTTTTCATTGTTCTCAGATCCAAGGGTTTGGGTCTGTGGTCACCTATGCAAATTGGTGAGGCTTTTTATCCAACATTTCCCAGGAAAGGGGGGGTGCAAATGTTGGGAGGATTGTTCATTGTTCTTAAGATCCAAGGGTCTGGGTCTGTAGTCACCTAAGCAAATTGGTGAGGCTTTTTACCAAACCTTGTCCAGGAAGTGGGGTGCAAGGTTTTGGGAAGTATTTTGGGGGGAAGGACGCATCCAAACAGCTCTTCCCCAGTAACCAGTATTAGTTTGGTGGTGGTAGCGGCCAGTCCAAGGATAACGGGAGTAATATTTTGTACCTTGGGGAAGTTTTGACCTAAGCTGGTAAAGATAAGCTTAGGAGGTTTTTCATGCAGGTCCCCACATCTGTACCCTAGAGTTCAGAGTGGGGGAGGAACCGTGACAGCAACTTTTAAAACTGCCTGGCCATGACAGGATTTGGTGACTCCAATGATGAGCCACAGAACTTCACCCAGAGGGGAGACTGTGGTATGTCATGGGAAATGTAGTTTGGTCAGTGAATGCAGCCCATAAGAGAGAATGGGGGCAAGAGGCACCCAAACTACAACTCTAGTTAGGCACCATGGCAGCTCAGGCAAAGACAAAATTATGTCCAACTGTCCAGAAACAAAATGTGTCAGTTCAGTTACACAAGATGAAATATTTTGATCTAGATCACCCAATCCAAATAAAAATATTTCATTTAGCGTTTCCTTACTGAAAATTGAATGTTTTCTGCAAAGTCAAATGTTTCTGCCCAAAAGTCAGTATTGCAGAAACCACATTTTCCATCTAAACCCTTCCAAATATTGTGAGGTGAAATTCCCAACCAGTTGTATTTGTTGCACGTTTGCACTTTTCTGGAAACAGCTTGGTATCAATGAAAGGTGCTTTGCAAATTACTATATGAAAATATGGCCTGAAATGATAGTCTTTTATCAGTCCCTATCAGTGCTAGTAAGTGTAATTAAGATTTTAGGCCAAGACTGTGTAATGATCCACTGGTGATAGATATTTTGAAATTTGCATAGTGTGTGAAAAGGGAGGAACTGTGGGCAGAGAATTCTATGAAGCTTCAGTTCTATCAGGCTCATCCTGCCAATGAAATTTCTGGAAAGATAGAGAGGGTTTCACAATGTGTGCATGTCTATGTGTGTGGGAGGGGAGGAGCTGGGGACAGGAGGGAATGAGAACTTTTGTTTACACTGGGTAAAAAAACCCAAAACCCTGCTAATACAGGCCTCGATCTTCCAGTGAACTCAGAGAGTAGGCATCTGCCCCACAAAGATCATTTCAGGATCAGTGAGTAACATTGTATATTGAAGTCTGGATTCTCAATTTTTAGGTTAAGGATTCCTCACAATATGAGAAATGGAATATCTCTTACACTGTAGAACCATCTGAAGGAGTGTGGTGCAGGACTGATCACGTGGGAGAGCTTAAAAGATTACACAAAATATCAGGAGAAATACTGCAAGGAATGGACTTGATTAGGCAGCAGGATGGACTAGGTAACCTAACAGATTTTTCCCACCCCATCTTTTATATTTCTGTTCCAATGTAACTATTAAGAGGTCTTTGGGAAACAGCAAAATAGGAAGTTGGCTGCCAAAATCTGATTGAGTCACCAATACAATTATTCTATCGTGAATAAAATTGAACACCTGTAAAAGGGATGGTATTTACATAGAGTTGAGGGCTTTGAAAGCTTTCAGGAAATGCTAGGATGACCACTGTCATAAATATAAAGGGAAGGGTAAACCCCTTTGAAATCCCTCCTGGCCAGGGGAAAGCTCCTCTCACCTGTAAAGGGTTAAGAAGCTAAAGGTAACCTAGCTGGCACCTGACCAAAATGACCAATGAGGAGACAAGATACTTTCAAAAGCTGGGAGGAGGGAGAGAAACAAAGGGTCTGTGTGTCTGTCTATATGCTGGTCTTTGTCGGGGATAGACAAGGAATGGAGTCTTAGAACTTTTAGTAAGTAATCTAGCTAGGTATGTGTTAGATTATGATTTCTTTAAATGGCTGAGAAAAGAATTGTGCTGAATAGAATCACTATTTCTGTCTATGTATCTTTTTTGTAACTTAAGGTTTTGCCTAGAGGGGTTCTCTATGTTTTTGAATCTAATTACCCTGTAAGATATCTACCATCCTGATTTTACAGGGGGGATTTCTTTATTTCTATTTACTTCTATTTTTATTAAAAGTCTTCTTGTAAGAAACTGAATGCTTTTTCATTGTCCTCAGATCCAAGGGTCTGGGTCTGTAGTCACCTAGGCAAATTGGTGAGGCTTTTTACCAAACCTTGTCCAGGAAGTGGGGTGCAAGGTTTTGGGAAGTATTTTGGGGGGGAAGGACGCGTCCAAACAGCTCTTCCCCAGTAACCAGTATTAGTTTGGTGGTGGTAGCGGCCAGTCCAAGGACAACGGGTGGAATATTTTGTACCTTGGGGAAGTTTTGACCTAAGCTGGTAAAGATAAGCTTAGGAGGTTTTTCATGCAGGTCCCCACATCTGTACCCTAGAGTTCAGAGTGGGGGAGGAACCTTGACAACCACAAAATACACAATCAGCACAATCACTTGCACAACTTCATGGTGAGCAGGAGCCAAATATCAACCAACCATCTTTTACTTATGTAAATACCACACATTCTCAAAAAAGCAGTGACTTTTCAAACTTTTATAAATCTCCTTTAACCACTTCATTACACAGATTTTAGCATTTTACTTAAAAGCAAATGTTCTAGGTGCTGAAGTTTGTGGATGACCAATGTATATAAACATACATGCCCCCACAGAAAAGCAAATATCAGTGGGTTTGAATTAGCACATATTTATATAATTTGATAATCGGAATTAGGTGGTAAAATGTCATATTCAGCTGTCCACAGACTCATACATGAAAACAAGCTCTTCAGCTGAAAAAATAAAGCAGTGAAAGACAAGAAGCATAGAAAGGTTTCCATGCACAGAAGAGAAAGTGGTGGAAATTGTTCCAACCAATTCCATTCTAAGTGTTTTTTATCAGTGTAAAGAATTACATGAATTTCTGTGATTGTTAACTTTGTTCCATTCCATTCAGGTACATAAATTAAGACATAATTTGTAGGACATCTGTAACAAATATGTGCTACTAAAACATATTTATTGGTAATGGTTTATTAATATGGTGCTCGTCTTACTCCTTTGTCATCCTTTCAATCTTTCCTGCCAGTTTCTGTCACAAAACAGGACTTTATGAGTCAATAAAATTAGGCATCTCTTATCCTATTATACTGAGAAATGTTTAGACAGTGGAATATATGCTGAGGCAAAATGTTTATGTCTTCAGTTTTCATGGTTATCTGAGCCACTCATTATCTATATAAAAATACCTCAGTTCTGATTTCCATTTTATAAATAATTGTAATCTTCACCTAAAACTGCTTTGCTAGTTATTTTCTGCAGGGGCATAGGAAATGAGTACGAAAAATATTAAGACATTATTAAAATAATCATTTGAGTGTTTGAAATTCAAATAAAGTGTAAATATTTTTCCCCTCTATCATATCTATTCTACATGAATGATGCTGTAGGTTGAGAAAAATGATAGGTAACAAAAGAAAGACATTAAAATATTGTCTGAGGTTTTAACTTGCAAATAGCAAGTCCTCCACAGGGTACAGCTCAGCAGCAAAACATCTGGTTTTCAAATCCATGCTATTTCCTTGGTATAATTCTATTTAATTCAGGTTCTTATACTGCCCTCATCACCATGGTATCTGTGAGACTTCCAGGTGGGCACTGAGTGATGAGGCTAACATCTATCCTAGGTGGTTCATTTTCTCTCTCCATAATTAAAAGATATGAGAGAATTTCACATTTTTAGCCTTCTATAGCAATTCATAAAATCATGAAAATTTACCATTATTTTTGTAATTTTGCAACCATTTAGACAAAAAAATAATGGTAAAAAGTCTATAATAAAGGAATTGTTGTATTGTTTCATAATAAGAGATGATTATCTTAATTGTTCGCCCCAGTGTCCCCAACAGTTCCAGTACTGCAGAACCCTGGGCAATAATTCTTATAAGGGTGCACCCTAGCAATTAGACAGGAGAACTCAGCATTTGTCCTTTACCTTTCCCCATAATAGAATGTTCATACATAAGTTTTAGGTGGGTGAAGTGATGGTCAATTTACTGATGAAAAATGTTGTATACTATGGCCAACATATGCTAAGATTTAGGTACACGCTTAACTTGTTGTGCTATGTGGCGTCCCATTAAAGCCAATGAAACTTCTTGCAGTGCATAAAGTAAAGCACCAGCCTATGCCTTTTCAGGACTGGTTGCGTAGAATTTTTTTTACTTAAAGGGGAAGATCAGAAGTCTTTCTGAAGGCTCCCAAAACAACATCATTTATGAAGATGAACCATAGGCCAAGGAGATCAGCTACAGACAATTCTGATGTCCACATTAAAAAAAAAAGTCAAAAAATTGGAGAGGCTGCAGACAAGAGCCAGTAAAATGATCTGAAGAGCTGGAGAAAATGTCCTATGAGAGACAAACAGGTTGATCTGTATAGCTTATCAAAAAGAAGGTGGAGAGATAACTTGATCGCAATGTATAATTACCTTCAAGAAGAGAAAATACTGGATATGTGACAAGATGGCCAATGTTCTATGGTAGGTCCTGCGCTTTTCTTGGGAAGGAGGGAGGGGAATAAGATGCCACCCTTTGCCCCTGCTCTTGGGGCGAAGGCCCCGCTAGTAGTCCAGGAAGGTGGTGGAGGAGCAAAGCAGGGGAGGGTCTGGGTTTGCTCCTCACTCTGAGTCCCAGCCCCTCTCAACCCCTGTGGGTTTCTTACCCTCTTCCCCCTTGGGGGGGGGTTAGAGGCTGGGGGGGAGTCTTGTCTTTCTTATTTCAGTTCTCTGGTCTTTCGGCTCTCACAACACATCTCCAAGCTTCAATCCTCTCTCCTTCCTCCTCTCTCCCTGACTGCCTGAATCAGGGGGGTTTATTAGGTTCCTGACAGGGACTTAATTGACTACAGGTGCTTCAATTAACCTGTAGCAACCCTCCCTAGTCTACAGGAAAGCACAACTTAATTAGCCTAGGGCTTATATATTTCCCCTCGACCACTGCTACCTGGCTCTCCTGTATCACAGGCACGACAGGGCTCTTTAATCTAGCAGAGAAAGGAATCAGAAGAATGAATAGCTGGAAGCCAGACAAAATCAAATGAGAATTAAGGCACACATTTTTTAATAGGATGATTAACCACTGGAGCAAACAGCTTTGAGAAGTGGTGGATTCTTCAAATCAAGGCTGGATGTCTTTCTGGAAGACATGTGTTAGCCATACACAAGCTATTGGATTAAACTCGGGGCAACATGGGTGAAAGTTAAGGACCTGTGGTATAAAGGTGAAACTAGATGATCTGATGGTCTTCTCTGGCCTTGAACTGGGTTACTCTTCCCTTGATCTTAATATTGGACATTTTTGCACACAAGAATGGAATGACTCTTTTTATACTACAGTTCAACCTTTGCTAACCAGACCATTTTTTACATGGCATCCAGGGGTGAGGGAGGGAGGACAAATCAATGGCAGCTGAGAGGCAGGCAAGGAAGGATTGGTGGGGGTGAGAAGTAGCAGTCAAAGTTAGAAGAAAGAGGGACATTGTGATAATTACATAAGAATAGTGGGAAGAGCTGAGTAGTGGTGCTGTGACAATTTGTGGAGAGGATCAATAGCTGCTGTAAAAACAACTGGAGGGTAGTTCTTCCCCTGCTGACCTTAGGAACTCTATAGGAGAGCAACACTTCTCTAGACAGAATGTGCTCTTGTAGCTAAGCTGAGAGCCACAGGAACAGAGAAGGGAAGCTTAGCTAATGTGGGTGATTGTGCTGTCTGAACCAACACAGCTTTGTATGCCTGGGTTCCTCCTGTGGCCAACTGCTTTGGGGATTTCACTGGAACAAGGAAGGAATCCAAGCGGGTTTCAAGGAGCCTCTGATTGCTTTACCCCAAAACATATTTCCGTGGGGAGGCAGCAGTAGAAGGATCGGGGGTAATGAGGCTCTCATTCCACTCTTCCTTTGCACTGCTCTATTCCCTATCACTACAGCTACCACCTGCTCCCTCACTGTATGTCATGCCTGTTCTGCAGTCTGGTGGGGTGCTGCTGGGGTCATGCCCACAGTGCCTCTTTAGACCTTTGGGCAACAGAGCAGTCTTTGTGCTCTCTAACTGAATTTTTTGCCTGGGATTTATGGGTATGTCCACGTGGCAAAAACTTGGGCTTCAGGGGCGCGGGCTGTGGGGCTGTTTTATGTGGGACTTCCAGGCTTGGTTTGGAGACCAGGCTCTAGGGCTCTGAGGATGGGAGGGGCCCAGAGCTCAGGCTCCAGCCCAGAAGGCTCTAGCCCCTTTTCTACATAAGGACTAGATATACTTTGGCCCTAATCTAAGACATGGGTGTAAAATAATTGGAAGGAATGGAGGAAGGGAAAATCTGACAGATTAAACAATTGCAATAGCTATTTTTATGCTGTAGAACAGTAAATCACACAAAACAAAGATGTGGATATGACAAAACAATTGTACTATATATCTGTTAAGAGCACATGGCAATAAATATTTGTGCACAGTCAATTTCTTATTACCTTTTGCTATATTGTTATTGCCTTAACAATAAAAAAATCAATAAGTAAAGCATGAAAAAAAAACAATTTTGCATTGTACATTTTCAATTATGTCAACAGGTGCCTTGTGGCCAGCATAGGCACTGCCCGCCTTTTAGTTATAAATCTAAATAAAAATAATATAATAAAACATTTCATTGCTAGTGTCTGGCTGTTTTGTTGTTACCCACCCTGAATAATGGGGAAGGCTTCTGTTAAACTTAGACTTGCCTTTGGATATTTTATGAGAATATCTTTCAAATATTTAGGAGCTCTTTTCTTTTCTGCAAAAGCTGTATTTCATCTGAACACATGGAGATTTACACAGAGTGCTCTCATTAACACTAATGGAAACATAAATCGCTGTGCACCAGGACTCCCATAACATGTTTTAAACAGGTGCAGAATAAACACCATGCCAAATACACTCCAGGCCTTGCATCTAAATTCAATAAAGAGGAAAGTAAATGTTTCCCAGGGCCATATTTTGATTTAGTAGAACAGTGAGTGCTAAGAGTGAGCCATGCTGCATAAGCTTAAGCAGGAACTATGTCAAAGGGCAAAATACCTTGACCTTAAGCAACATGTAGGTTCCCAAGTCAGACATACAACAGATCATATATAATGCCTTCCTAGGTTTTATATTTTTACCACATTAGCTAAAACATTTACTATATCACTGTTTTTACTTAGAATCAGTCCTGGCCTCTAAAATCATCCAGGCAGCTATTCTCTGCTTTATCTACTGAAGGGACAGTTAGAAGAGTAAAATATAGTAAAGGCGGATCTATTTTTAGTAAGTAGAAGAGTTCAACCTTTTCCTCAGTGGAAAAGAGTGTCATCTCCAATAAGACAAAATGATTGATACTGAGCAAAGAAGGAACAGCAATTGCAATATTGTCCAAAGCTAGCTTCTCTGACAATGAGAATCCTTTCCTTCCACTAAACACTTCCCATCCTGTATGTATTGTTTCACTAAAAGAGAAAAAGATTATATCCCAGCTGCTGTCAGTGTTCTTACTGTGTTCTGTGGAAGGATGTTGCTTTTGAAAAGTTCTATCAATTCTTTTTTTTCATTATTACCAAAAGAAGGCTTAGAAGTCTTTGATGTCTTCTTATTGGTATCATTACAGATTTCTAAAACTAGTTAACAGTTCTGTAGGTTTTATTTAGCACCATACTGAAATTCTGAGTTTGAAGTGAGATCTGTCAGGGATAGGTTTGTTCAGACCAGAAATGATACAGTCTTCATTACTTTGTTTATAATAATTTCTGTGGTCAGTGTCTAAAGCAAGTGAATGAATGGCTTAAATTTTATTTTCCAAATGTAGGCCAAGTTTTTAACCTGGATATTAGATTCCACAGGGTAAAACTCAACACATCTATCTTGTGCTTTTCTATAGACTCAGCTCTGTTTGGAGAAAAAAGTAATTCTTGTAAACATAAATCACTTATTACTGGTGATGCTTTGGCAAATGGTTGACTCACAGCATTTTATCAAGGAATTTTCTTCTCCTCAACAATGAGCAAGAGGCCACAGATTTCCGATTCTATTTATAACCTAATGTTAACAATGGAAGGCAACACAAAATCAATCTAAAGAACATGTGTGCAAGGGCATGTGGATTTGCATGCGTGCTTGTGCATACACATGGGGGAAATCTGTCTAACACAGAGTATATACTTAATCATTCGCTCCTGATACAATGTTCCCACTCTGCTATAAATCAGGCACATTGCTTCTGCTGCTCAAGGAACATTTTTTTAAAATATCCTTTAGCACAGGCTGTTCCAGGTGTTCAAATCCTGGTTATCTTGCTGTGACACTTTGGGGAATCTGTCTATGTACCATTTATGAATTCTGATTCATTTTAGGAACTTGATGTGTAACTAAACCCTCATTGCCATTTGCTGATAGGCATCATGTCATATATCACACACCTAACACTTTGTCTGGAAGCACGTTCAGGACATTCAAAAGGGAGTAGACTGAATGACTTTTCCCTGGTAGAGCAAAGAATATGCCTAAGAGACTGACCAAGCTAAGGAGCAGGAGTGGTTTAGAGCAATGAAATCCCCTGCAGTAAAGAAGAGTAAAGGAAGAGGTGTTAGAACAGTGGTTCCCATATTTTTTCTGTTGTGCCCGTCCCATTAATCGTAATGGAATCTATCTTCACCCCCACCAGGAGCCACGCTTAGGAGCTGGGGTAAGAAGTGGAGCCGAGGCCCAGAGCTGGGGCCAGAGCACCACTGGGGGCAGAGTAGGGCTGGGTGGCACTTCCTCCCTGCCTCCCATGGGGGCTGGCCTGAGCCCAGCCATGCTTCCCCCCTCCACCTGTTCTTCCGTGCCCTCCTAAGGTGGCACGCCCCACAGTTTGGGGACCATTGTGTTAGGAGCGACTGTTGAAAGCAAACAAACAAACAAACCCCCACTTCCCTAAATGTATGCTCTCTGAGTTGGGAGTACCTGTTGAACTCCCGACCTGAACAAGCAAAGGAGAGCTTGTTGTGGGGGTAGGGAGGAGTGAACCTGACAGCAGAGTAGGTGGAAAGCAGGGTCTTGGGACCCGGGAAGGACTGACAAAACCCAAAGGGCTCTGGGAGTGTTGAGGGTTCTGGAGGGAGATTTTTTGCATACGCTTTCTGTTGTTTTTGCTTGGAACTGTAAGTCTCTAGGCTTTCTCTATGAATAAGTATGTGTACTTACAAAGTTACTGTTCAAGGCCTCTGAGTTCCTTGCTGTAACTGTCATATGTTCCTGAAGGAGTAAACTGGAGTACCCACAAAAATGGAGCTCTGGGAAAGGGTGTGATTAATTTTTTAGAGAGACTGGGGAGGAGGGGCTGAATTGTGGTCATGGGGCCTTGGGCAGCTAGACGACAGGGTCCCACTTCCAAGAAAGGGCATGAGATAGTGATTCTCAGGGGTGAAAGTAAGTTAAAGGATTTACTGGTACGCTGGAGTCCTGAGCAGGAGGCATGGCCTCAACCTGAAAAGGCAGGGCCTTAAATCCCCGGGCCCTTTAAATCTTGATTTAAAGGGCCCGGGGCTCCAGCTGCAGTAGTAGCGGCTGGGAGCCCCGGGCCCTTTAAATCACCCCTGAACTACCAGATGCAGAGGCGGCTGGGAGCCCCGGGGCTCAGGAACGATGTAAAGGGCCCAGGGCTCCAGCTGCCGCTACTGCAGCGGAGCCCCGGGCCCTTTAAATCACTGAGGAGCCCTGGGGACTCCCGGCTGCCACCGCTACCCTGGGGCTCTGGCAGAGCTTTAAAGGGCCTGGGGCTCCGCTGTGGTAGTGGCTGCCAGAGTCCCGAGCCCTTTAAATCCCAGCCTAAGCCCTGCTGCCTGAGCCCTGGGGTAGTGGCAGCTGGGCTCCGTAGGGTAGCCCTGCCGCTGCTACCCTAGGGCTTTGGCAGCAGGTCTCCAGAGGGGATTTAAAGGGCCGGGGCGGTAGTGGTGGCTGGAGCTCCGAGGCCCTTTAAATCCCCACCGGAGCCCTGCCGCCGCTACCCCAGGGCTTCGGCAGCAGGGCTCAGGTGGAGATGTAAAGGGCTTGGGGCTCCAGCAACCGCTACCGCCCCGTGCTTTTAAATCCCCTCCGGAGCCCCGCCGCCGCTAGACTAGAGATTTAAATTGCCGTCTGGGAAAGCTGGGGCGTACCGGCTTACTTTCACCTCTGGTGATTCTGAACCCCAGCAGTAAGCTTAAGAGGCCAGCGACAGTACCTGGATGCTACTCAGACTGACTCAGTGTACTTAGAATCACATTTGGATCCAAACTCAGCAGCCAGGTGAGAGTCCAGCTGGGGATGCTTACACTTGCTATGAGCTTCAAAGTGTGATTAAAATGTTTGTTACTGAAATGGAACCTACTTTGCTAACTCTTTATTTGAAGTGTTGTACACCTGATCTCCTTTCTGTTATCATCTCATTTATGTTTGTCTTTCACGTACAGATCTTTAAACACACAGCACTGTGCTCAGAAACCATTTAAAGGAGAAAGCTGGAGGAAGCACAGTGCTGTAGATCTACCATACCATTTTTGAATGATTCTTTAATATATTTGGGCAGTACTTCCTGGAAAGTCTTGGTATCCACAAACCCCAAAGCATATTACTGTACTTTACTAGAGTGCTTATATTAAGAGCTGCTCAGCTCTATACTTTGATAATGAAACAAAAGGCCAAGTTGCTAAGTATATCACACACACACACACAAAATCTCTGCTGCTATTAAACTAAAGCAGGCCTGTGTGATGAAGTGGGAGAATATTTATTTGTCTGTCATGGCTGTGTCAGTCAGATTTCTAAAATGATGACACTCGTGTGCCTGTTTTTCTTCTATATCACAGATTCTCCTTCTGCTGTAAACAAGAAGCTGAGGACTCTGAATGGGAAGTGATTATAGCTGAGTTAGTAATTTTTTCTTAAAAGCAAAGATGAGAGGCTATAGTGAAAGAATTTACTTCAGTTGCTCCTGTCCCTCTTCCACCCCAGCTTTAGGCTCACCTTCTTGTATACTCATTTCTGCAGTCTATTTGTCTGTCCTTTTTCTACTTCCGGGTATGCTCACGAAAGGGTCAGAGGAGGCTCGCTATCCACCTACTATCTTTGACATCTGTACAAGTTTCAGGTGTTCAACACCTAACAAAAGATGCTCGGCACATCACAGGATCAGATTCTAAAGATTAAATCCCAAACTGTGTTGTGCTAGTATTCAGAGGGAAGGGAATAGAAGACATTTTTGCCACCATGCTAGCAGCAAGGTCTGTTTAACTTGTTGATCCACTGACCACAACCCCTTTGTGGTGGTGAGGTAAGTTTATGGTTTAGTGCAATGGCTCTCAATCTTTCCAAGCTACTGTACCCCTTTCACAGGGCTCTGATTTGTCTTGCATACCCTCAAGTTTCACTTCACTTACAATCTACTTGCTTACAAAATCAGACATAAGAATCCAAAAGTGTCACAGCACACTATTAATGAAAAAATGCGTACTGTCTCATTTTTACCATATAATTATAAAATAAATCAACTGGAATATAAATATTGTACTTACATTTCCGTCTATAGTATATAAAGCAGGATAAACAAGTCATTTTCTGTATGAAATTTAATTTGTCCTGACTTAACTAGAGCTTTCTGTGTAGCCTGTTGTAAAGCTAGTGAGATATCTATATGAGTTGATACCCCCTGGAAGACCTGTGTGTACCCCCAGGAGTACAAGTAACCTGGTTGTGAACACTGGTTTAGTGGAGTGGTTATACCTTCTATTTGGATACTGTACATCCAGCAAGTGTTAGCTAAGGTTCATAAGTATTAGCTAAGGTGTTAGCTAAGGTATTTACTGTTGCTCAGAGAAACCACAAAGTGCATAACACATTTTCCTCCTCATCTCTGAGTGCTTTCAGGGTACAATAGACAGCTGTTTAACCATGGTGGAAAGGCCAGGGCAGGATGTGGCTCTAGTTGACTCTTTATTGCTCATGATTTAAAGAAGGCTACAACCTTTCCAAGAACTCCCCTGCAGAGGGAAGAAACCAGGTACAGTATATTTAAAGACCCCTTTATACATTCCTCACATTTTTTAATTCCTTTTGATGTATATGGTGTAGTCAGTAAATGAAAGGCAGAGGAGTTGCCTGAATCTTTCCTTGACAAGCTACTCACTATTTTTGACTTTGTAACAACTTTGGTGAGTGATTTATTATATTTAACCATTTTGGAGCATTTATTGTTTCTCTATTATATTTTGTTGTTACTGTTTGAGAACTATAGTGTTTCCTACTGTAAGAAAAAAACTGAACAATGACTTAAAGCAAATAAGCTTAGCTCACAATTTGATTCATATTTTATAATATATTTATTAACTTTTTTTAAAGTTATAACCACACAAAACAAGTTAGAGTTCCATGCTGCCTACTAGAAACTTCTCCACGCTGGGGAAGGTGTTGAGTTGCACTTATTCTGTGGGCATTTTAGGTAATTTTATGCCTCAAGGAGAATGAACAAGACTACTTGTGTGACTGACTGCTTACCAGGTGTGAGTGAAAGGTTCACAATCTGGCCCTGTGGAGATTGAAGCAGTGACCTTCATCACAAGCATCTGCCACTTGAGTTTAAGGAATCTTTAGCAGTCTTTTAGGGTATGTCTACACTGGAATAAAAGACCATCAGCACCGGTCCCTTCCTGGCTGGATCAGGTCAGGTGACTCGGGCTTGTGGCAATGGGCTGTGGGGCTAAAAATTGTTTTGGCTTGGCCTGGGCTCTGGGACCTCTCCCTGCTTGCAGGGTCCCAGAGTTTGGGCTCCAGTCTGAGCCTGAATGTCTACACAGCAATTTTACAGCCCTGCAGCCCAAGCCTCACAAGCCCAAGTGAGCTGACCCAGGCCAGCGGTGGGTATTTAATTGCTATGTACACATACCCTGAGTCCAGAGAGCCAGATAGGTTCATATACACTAAACTAGTATACTAAACATATGTTCACACTTATTGTTGCCTTATATCCTGGGGGAACATCTTTATAGTTATAGTCTGTACTACTAAAAATACTATTAGGTAAGGTAAGGTAACTATAGAGGCCTAGAAACAGGATCATATTCAGGATGAGTGGGAGTTTATGGCAGTTTCATCTCTATTACTGTGGCAATTGTTCTTCTTTACCATTTACCCCATCATTTAAAAAGAACAAATAAAAACAGTATTTAGGAAAGATTACACTGACACACATAAATATCTTCTGCAATGAGGTCACAGAGGGAGTCTGAGGACCTGGTTTGGCCTAAGTTTCCAAAGGTGTGACAGAAGTAGGGGTATAAGGCATAGTACTTACTAAAAGTTAATACCCCTAAAGTTTTATGAAGCAAAGAAAGCCAGCCTCATATAGGCTATCTTTTGGGAAGGGTTTTTGATATTTTTGTAATTGTTGTCTCTCTAATGCTAATCAGTACTATCACCATCATATGGTAATACTGATACACTAAAATTCACTATTGGATAGGATATTGGACAGGACCAACTTTACTTCCAGGAATATGTGAGAATGTTCTCTGAACTGTCTCCTCATTATCAGAGAGAGAGAGACACACACAAGGAAGGAAAATGAATCACACTCATATGCACTGTTAAACTGTCTTATACAAGTTCATTTGCAAGGCAAGTGGGATTCACAGCTGAGAATAGTGTTCGTGCTCCAACAGACATTTACTGTATATCTATCCAATTACTTTAAGTATTATAGGAACTTTATGAAATTATTAATAATTTGATTTTCTTCCTATTAACCATTAAATTACCCACTCCTTTGACCTTGCATGCCTTGGAATTGGCCTGTATAAAGACATTATCACAGTCACAGGTAGGTCATTTCAAAGTGAAGTACAACATACATACTGTGTTTGTCTAAAGACACGGATAACACTTTTTGTTACATATGTGTTGTTATGAATAGCAGATTTACTTAGGCCTACGAAGACTCAGAGTTAAAAGCTAAACATGTTTTTATTTTTTCTTTAGCACCTGACTAGTAATGTCACAAATTATTGCATTTAAAATGGATGAGCCCAAACCTGCTCCCATTGAAATTAAGGGGATTTTTTGAGCACAATCCAGCTGAAGATAAGAACATAAAAATGGCTATACTGGGTCAGATCAATGATCCATTTAGCCCAGTATTCTGTCTTCTGACAGTGGCCAGTGCCAGATATTTCAGAGGGAATGAACAGAATAGGGTAATTATCAAATGATCCATCTGCTGTTTTCCAATCCCAGCTTCTGGCAGTCAGACATGTAAGGACACCCAGAACATGGGATTACACCTCTGACTATTTTACCTAATAGCCATTGATGGGCCTATCCTCCCTGAACTTATCTAATTCTTTCTGATGAACAATAAACATGGGTTTTAAATATCTCATGCATTCTTTGCTGCTGTTTTTATTCTCCTAGATAGAGATGTGCACTTTCTTTGACTAAGAATAAAGGAGTTCTTTTTCAAATATTTTGAGACAAAAAACAAGGATTTCATAGATACAGAGGGCAGTTTGAGGTGAACAGTAGGGTAGCTGTCACATTAAAATAATTCACTAAAGACTTTTGTATTCTCTAAATTCAAAAGACAATGCAAATTATGCACCAGGATGTGAGAATGTTATTTTTTCTAATGCCCCATCTGCACTCCCATTATAACCATGATTTGCTACCCATTTACAGCATAAAGGTGTCCCAACAATGCTTTTACATGGTTTAGTTCTGTCTAAACAGGTAATACCAAACTGTATTATAACACATTTGGGCATAACTGTGTTATAATGATTGTCAGACTGGTAGTGTAGTGTAGATGGGGCCCAGATGTGTTATATTCCCTAAACATGAATCGCTTATAAGCCTTTCTATGTTCTTTTGTAATAATGGAGGTATGATCTGAAGAAGATTTTGGATGTCTTGCTTGGAGCTGAGAACATTTGGGTTTTCAGTTGAAGGGATAAAGATCTAGAGAGTACAACTGGTCAGGAATTTTTCAATGGAATATTTTTCGCTGAAAAAATGCCAATTTATTGAAACCACATGGGTTGCAAAATAGGGTCTGTTTTGATTATTTTCCGGACTAGAAAAAATGTTAAGAAAAATGTTTTGAAATTGTCAAAAATACTTAATGTTGATATTTTCAAAAACAAATTCTAGTTTCCCAGTTTCAAATGGCATTTAGTTTAGAAGTCTAAGCTAATTAGGTGGAAAAGAAAAAGAAAACAGGTCAAAATTTAAATGAATTATTACAAAATCATACAAGCAAAATGTTATAGTTGACCCAAACTGAAAACAATTTAGGTTTTTTTTTCAATTTGTGAACATTTTCAAGATATTGGCTTTTTGTCCCAGTTCAGAACAGGAACAATTTTCAAACAATTTTCAAACTCTGCTGGATGGAGTCAGCAGCAGTAAGGTCCAGGTTCAATATCTAAGGGGTCCACTTAACAATAGAAAACATAACTGGCTTGATCTCCCACCCAGTAGGTAACACCACCTCTGAGTGACTCGAAGAGGAAATATTTCCCCTCTTACAAGCACTGAGGCTTTGTCTGCACTGGCACTTTTTTCCCTAAAACTTTTGTTGCTCAGAGGTGTGAAAAAAGACACCCCCCTCCCCAAAGGACAAAAGTTTTAGTGATGAAAAGCACCAGTGTGGACAGTGCGTCATTGGAGGGAACAACACTCCTGAAGACGAAGCTACTGCCCCTCACTGGAGGTGGTTTTATTTTGTCACCGGGAGAGCTCTCTCCCTGCGACAAAGAGTGGCTACACTGCACACCTTAAAATGGTGCGGCTGCAGCGGCACAGTCATGCAATTGTAAGATGCACAGTATAGACACAGCCTGAGTCTGTGTATGACAAAACAAAACAATTAAAAGGGAAAGGGAACCAAGAAGTAATTTGGGAAAACACCACAATGACATTCAAAAGCATGTGACCATGAGCAAACTGGATCCCACAGTGCAATGGGCACTGTTCTTTGCCTCAGTTTCCCAACTTGTGGTGGGAAAGTCCAATGAATGACTGTCCCTTTAAGATATCACTCTTCTCTCCATCTTTTGCACCTCACTCACAGTTGGCTGTCCTTGGTTAGTGAAAACTCAGTGTTCAGAGGTGTGTTCATGGGGTTTGTCATAAATATAAAGGGAAGGGTAAACACCTTTAAACCCCTCCTGGCCAGAGGAAAAACCCTTTCACCTGTAAAGGGATAAGAAGGTAGGATAACCTCGCTGGCATCTGACCAAAATGACCCATGAGGAGACAAGATACTTTGAAAAGCTGGGAGGAGGGAGAAAAACAAAGGGTCTGGGTCTGTCTGTGTGATGCTTTTGCCGGGGACAGAACAGGAATGGAGTCTTAGAACTTAGTAAGTAATCTAGCTAGATATGCGTTAGATTCTGTTTTCTTTAAATGGCTGAGAAAATAAGCTGTTCTGAATGGAATGTAGATTCCTGTTTTTGTGTCTTTTTGTAACTTAAGGTTTTGCCTAGAGGGATTCTCTATGTTTTGAGTCTGATTACCCTGTAAGGTATTTACCATCCTGATTTTACAGAGGTGATTCTTTTACTTTTTCTTCAATTAAAATTCTTATTTTAAGAACCTGATTGCTTTTTCATTGTTCTGAAGATCCAAGGGTTTGGGTCTGTGTTCACCTATACAAATTGGTGAGGATTTTTATCAAGCCTTCCCCAGGAAAGGGGGTGTAGGGTTTGGGGAGGATTTTGGGGGGAAAGATGTTTCCAAGCGGGCTCTTTCCCTGTTATATATTTGTTAGACGCTTGGTGGTGGCAGCAATAAAGTCCAAGGTCAAAAGATAAAATAGTTTGTACCTTGGGGAAGTTTAATCTAAGCTGGTAAAAATAAGCTTAGGGGATTTTTCATGCAGGTCCCCA
Organism: Lepidochelys olivacea; assembly: GCF_965140295.1. Classification (NCBI taxonomy): domain Eukaryota; kingdom Metazoa; phylum Chordata; order Testudines; family Cheloniidae; genus Lepidochelys; species Lepidochelys olivacea. The sequence goes on from NC_140411.1 coordinate 105,743,787, forward strand.
CATCTGTACCCTAGAGTTCAGAGTGGGGAAGGAACCTTGACAGGGTTCAAACCTTGGAGGGGTGGGACATGAAGCAATGCCTCTGCTTCTGTCTCTGCAACTAGCTCACAACTGCTGCTGTTTCTCTGCTGCTGCTGCCCACCTGTTACAAGATATCACACTCTCTGAACTGTTTTTCACTGTCCCACACAACGCCTAAGGCTTAGCTCAACATCAGTGCCAGCTCTAGGGATCATTAACCAGAAACAGGGATGTGCAACTGAGTCTAAACAACTCTATCATTAAACACTGGAGAGAAGCAGATAAAAGGGTGTCTAGGACTCTTTGAACAGCAACTACCACAGCAAATAGAAATGCCTTCGCCTCCACCTCTACCTCCCCCTTCCAACAACCAACTCTCATTTTCACTGGGATTTGGCATCTCTATCCCCTGCTTAGCAAGTGAGGTTCAGTTTAGGGTGACCTCCTCACTTAGGGGGCATGCTAAGCACAGTTCTGTTGCCCTTTACAGTTAGGATAACAAGGTTTCATTACCCCTTCATACTAGAATGATTTGTCATCCAAACTGCCAAAATTGATCATTTTGGCAAAGCAGCTCCATCACGCTGCGTACCTAGGCAGAATAGATGTGTGTATGCCAATACTGCTCCTGAAGTCTTTTCCCCCAGTGCATCATGAGATATCAGGGGGAGAGCTCATTCAGACCCTCCTTACACTTAGACATTTTCATGGGATGGGAAAACCATTTCCCATCCAGCTCTACTAGTATTTGACTTTAAACAGTCTGCGAGTCTGAACAAAACAAGGAGATTGGTGAGCAGAGTTTTGGAAAAAAAGCAGTTCTGAAGGAAATAGAACAGATTTTAAAACATAGCTGTATATTTGACATTAATTATTGACAAATCCTTTCAAAAATTTACCTCATTACTTTCTTAAACACTTTTCAGTGACACTGACTCTGAATGCAAGTGGTACAGATTGCTTCTCATTCTGTACAATGCTATTATTTCTTATTACTATTATTATTAACAGTGTAATGCTGAGGAGTACTGGTTGGTTTACAAACCTTTTTGAGATTGGACAGAAACACACCTTTCAATTAACATAATTGTCAGGATAAATTAATCACAAGCCCCACCCCGCCTAAGACAAAAGGTGGCCATGATCCCATCCAGGACACTGTGTCTACACTACAGGGGCTACAATGGCACAGCTACATCAATGGAAGGGTTTTTTCCCTTCAATGTAGATAACCCACTTCTCCAAGAGGCAGTAGCTAGGTCAACAGACGAATTCTTCCATTGACCTAGAGCAGGTGTAGACCAGGCTCAAATAGGTGGAGCGCTTTTGCTGAGTATTGTTTGTGTTTTGTGTGTGCATGCATGTGTGAAGGAAGATACAACACGCTGAAGCCGTGAACACACAGAACAGAGAGAGAGAGAGGGGCAGAGGCAAAAAGCAACAAAGCCAAGCATCAACCTCTAAGCATTGTGTGACCCTTGAAAAAGCTAGAGAGAGGGTTCTTGAGTCAAATGTTGGGAGAGGCTTGGGGGTCGTAAGCTAAGAAATTACTTCTTTTTTCTTGATTCTGCCTGCGTTTGGAGAAGAATAAACAAGATTGCAGCAAAGAAAATACTAGACTCCATCAATTTCTACTTCCAAATGGAACATCCCCTGGGCCCCAAACTTTGACTTGCTGATCAGGTCAAAAAGGGGCAAAAATAATAAATAAGCATTCATTTGGGGAGTGTGATGGGGCAGAGAGTCCCCACCCCAGCAGAGAAGTGGTTAAAGAAAGTCTATGGGCCCAACTAGCCCCACCCTGCTATATCTGAAGCTAATGCCAAGACTAGAGGAGGGATAAAAGGAGAACGCCTGTCTCAGTTGTGGATTGGCTAGCCAGGAAGGAGGAAGGAGTTCATGCCTGAAGGGAGCTTTGCATGCAGAGTTATGGAGAGATAGGTCTGCTATCTGGAGCAGACACTGGGGAGAACCAGTTGGTGAGTGCCAGGAGTGAGCGATGACCCAAAGGAGACAAACCTGAAGGAAAGGCAGGGAGCACCCCCTTGGAAAACTGGGGAACTATCCAGTATTGAGTTGTTTGCTTTTTTTTTTTTTTAAGAACTTTTCAGGGCTGAGCCCTTCCAACTCATCCATCTGGAGGCAGATAAGGCTAAAGGGACAATTATCTAGTGAGCCAGAGCCCTGCTACAGTGGGCACCAGAGGTGGAGACTTCTTCCGAGGAAGACTCATGGATGCAACAGGGATTCTGGAAGGTCCATAAGCGGATGCAGCTCCGCCATGATGCTACAGAGAGTTTTCAGTTAGAGAATTTTGTTTTGTTCCCATTGTTGGTTTTTTTTAGTGTTTTAGATTTTCAAAGCATAGTACTAATTAACCAATCAATTTCCTGCTTCATGTTCTTTGCCAGGCTCTATTTCTCATCAGTAGTTAATCACATTTGGAATAGTTTAGCTTAGTTGAATATTGTGTCTCAGCCTCTTTGTGCTCAAATGAAAATGATATCGTCTCAACATTTTACCCTAGGTTTGCTATTGGGCAATGGCAAAGTTCAAGTTCAAGAATCAAATTATGAGACACCAAACTTGTTGTAAGATTGGAAGATTAACCAGACTATTTCTGGTGTTGTAATGCATGGTCTTACTGCAAGATTTGAATCTCAACTTGCACATCAATACAACTGAGCTGAAAATGTGTTGTAGCAAATTTACTTTAGTGTCTCTGGAAAATGGGGATTTTAGAATGATTGAAACATCACCAGAGTAATTCTACTCACATTACCTCTTACAAATTTTTTGCTCCCTTTGCACTACTATTTCACAAGATTTTTCAAACTAGACAAAAGCCAAAGGCAGGATAGTTTAATGTACATTTTTGGCACTTTTATTTTAATTCTACTCATTAAAGGTCACAGGGACCAAGCATATGTTTACTTGACTTTGTGAAGGTGATAAAGCTGCAGCTATACACAACCTGAAGGAGCTCCACATTTCTTTATTTAAGCTTGATGTAGAAATCATTCATCTCTTTTCTCTAGGCAGCCCTGGTTCAATATTACAGAGTAAAGGCATTATGCTTCACAACCTTTAGCTGGTTTTTCATTGATCAGTGACATTAATATATCTATAAATGACACAACACAGCAAATTAATATAAATTTGAGCCTGAGCAAATTTATCTACTGCAGAGAACTACAAAACAGCAAATACCTATGCTATGAGGTAATGTCAGGTGAGATCGCAATCCTAATTCATTTTAGCTAAATCTACTTTTTAACTTGCATTTCCCTGTTCTTGTAATATAAAATACATAAAGGTACAGTAGAAGCTTCTTATTTTCTTATTATTATTTTCTTATTAGGGAAAACCCAGGCAAAAATACATATACACCAGTTAACAGTCCTGATTTTGAAATTATGGCAGGAAATATTGTGGCAATAGACAATCACTTTTATTTCATAAATTGCTTTTAAAAAATAGATGGGAAAGTATTACAACACAAGAAAAAAACCTTTCCTAAAGTTAAATTTAGGACACCTTTACACAGACATTAAAATCAATTGTAAGTATAATTTAAGTTTCATTATGGCTCAACTCTTTTCCAAGGGCTGAGATCTATTCTGTATTAGGTATTTCTGTGTCCCCCATTACCACAGAATCTGAGCACCTCAAAATCTTTAGTGTCTTTACCCTCACAATGCTGTCAACCTGATAGGGAAGTACTGTCATCTCCAATTTACAGACAGGGAACTAAGGTACAGAGAGGCTAAATGATTTGCCCAAGATCACACTGGAAGCCTGAGGCAGAGTAGGGAACTGAATGTAGGTCTGAGATGAGTGCCTGACACACTGAATCTATCTCCTTTTCCCAGAAGGTTGCCATCTTCAACTCCCACTGATTTTGGTGGCTTGACATCTCACAGAATTGGACCCACAGTTTGGCTGATCAGTGAGGACTGAACTAAATGAAGTTAGAACCATTGGGACCAATCTTTTTGTGTCAGTACTACTTCGGATGAGGTGAGGGGAAAGAAGATGGCTTTAAACCATCTTTATGTTGTCCTGATTCTAATTGTTTCGGTACTGAAACATAACTTAGAGCAGTCTATCAGCTACCCTAAATTACACGGCTAGTAACAGCTCTGGAACACAGTGAAACATATAGGAAACAGCATGGGTGGAGGCGAGACAAAAACAAAATGAATATACAGACCAACAGAAGTCAACTGATAAAGGTGAGTTGTTAAGTGAGTTAACCAAGTAGTGGCAATGAGGTGGCAGTAAAAATGAATTGGCAATCAAATAGCATTGCTATGTTAAGATGGTAACGTTAATGGATTATAGCAAAACAGACACTTAAATGGAGCTAATGGATTAAAAAACCTGTGAAGGCTAGTTAGATGGCACACAACAACAAGCTCCCAAACACCAGGAATGCCACAACCTGGCACACTTCATTAAAAGGCAGAACAAATGAAAACCATTAAAATGTGCAAGGTCCAGCTGTGACATAATGGTGCAAGAAGGCACTCTCTTTGAGCCGAGTCCACTGGAGGCAGCTGAGGCACTGTATTTGAGGCTAGTGGTTTTTACAGCCTGCTCAGGTAGCGCCTGGGGGCATAAGAGGTAGGACTTGTAGTATATAGCCATCTAGGATCCCTGTGGGACCGGGGAATAAGTAACAGGCCTGGTCTTCTGTGAAGTATGGAGGAAAATGCTAATTAATAATACTAATGACATATAATGAATTACTCAGGATGCTGAATCAGTGTTGTTCTATCAATAGCCCTGTTGAAGCAGTTCTTATTTATTTTTTTCAGGGTTTTTTAGTAACCTAGAGGCAAAAATGGAGCATCATTCCTAACTTCTAAGGGATTTGCTATTTGTAACCCATCCTAACATTTCCAAGGTGCAGAAAAAAGCCATTAATCTATATGATACCAGATGGACCATGAAATAGGGAAAATATGAGGGTCTAAGTGAAGTCCTGTCAAAATTCCCCCAGAGATGCACTGCCCAGCATGACAAACAAAGTTGAGAGCAATATAGGGGGTACAAAAAGAACAGGCACATAAATTAAAAGTTAGAACTCATTTGTCACTATCCAGAGTCCACTATGGTTTGGGGCTTCTATCAGATTTCACCCTTCAGAGAATTACGGTCTCTTCACCAATTTTATAAGGCCACTGGCACTTTTCTGCCTGTTATTTAACCTCTCACCTCTTACTCTCTTGGTAGTACACTATGCAAGAGGCCTGCATGATGAGTGCCTGTAGCAATGTGTTCTGGAGCTAAATTGCATTTGTAAAACTTTCTCAAATAAAAGAAGCAGAGGAATCTTTTTCATTCTCAACTATAACAGAATAAATATTTTATCATCTCTTCTTAAAATGCTCATCTATAATTCTATAGGCTTACAGAAAGATTTAAAGATGGAATGCTTTTAAGTCATATTTTAGTTTCAATCACATTACAACAGTGTATTGTACATTTTATATTGAGATCTTGAAGTGATTCATGACAACAATGTGCTTAAAATACTCTATAGGATTTCAGACTGACTTTTAGTTATTCTCTTCAAGTAAATTGCCACATTTTTCAAATGCCACAAAACAGTACATAAGCAAAAGAAAGCTCCATGTGAATGAATTCTCATCACGAGTAGGCTTACAGAATTGTGTGGAGGGTCTTCTTTTTTTCTTTTTTAGAATCTCTCCAAAGCAGATGAATTCAGTAAGCGAGCAATAAAACATTAATGAAAAGGCATGCTGAAGCATTTGAAGCGGGGAAAACAATCATTTCACTTCTCATCAGATGTGCAGAGAGATTAATCTGAAGCCCTTCAATAAACATAGGCAAGAATTTTATCTAATGACAGATGTCCCTCCCAAGTCATTAGGGAGTCCCTCACTGAAGGTCAAGATTCAAGAAGCAGAGCTTAAGGCCACATCTGTTACTGACCTTGTGCACTACAGGTAATCAAGAGCACTGTTGCTTCATAGGACTTTGATTTGTGGTTTCCTATTCCCAAGAGAACTGCTGGAGCCAGGCAAGAATATGTGACCTGCTGAAGATCAGTAAGGGGGGAAGAGGCATAGATGGTGGAAGGTACAAAGACAAAAACAAAATAAGAATGAGGTAAGGGGACTGTCTTGCTTTATGTTGTTTCAGATGAAGCAGGTGTACCAGGAAGGACTATTTTGAAATGGAAGAAGTACAAAGAAAAGTTAATTTTTATTTTGGGATATCTTTTCATGCAGGTTTTCTTTCATCCCAGAAAAATCATTTGAAAAGGACGATGTTCGAATAACTGCTTTCCCTGTCAGACTACTTTGTATCACTCACAACCATCATTTTACTTGAATAATTCTGATGGCTGACAGCTTCTTGTGCTACATCTATCCTAAACACCAGTGTTGGCAGCGTGTAGTGTACATATAGCTACACGTCTCAGAGAAAAGCAGGCTGCATCCACACTGAGGTGCACAGCTGCACGTGGCAGTGAAAGACTTCAGCTGCTGCAAGGCAGCAGGGAAAGGTTTCAATATCTCCCCCGCTGCCAGATCTTTTCACTGCAGCAAGGAAAGGGTCTGGCAGTGGGTAAACCCTCTGCCAAAATCTTTCCCTGAAGCGAGAAAGGGCTCCAGCAGTAGGAAGCTACCCAAGGCTTTCCCCACTGTCTCCTCTCTGCCAGACTCTGCTCACTGCTGGAATCTTTCCCTGCTGTGGGGAATGTCTTCAGCAGCAGGGTGCTGCGGGACACTACACTACTACAATTAGCAGTGGGAAAGCATGGTTTGAGCAAGAAAAGAGATATGTAGGGTATGTGGTTGGGTACACACCCATGCCGTTCAGGCATGTCTTTACTCTACTTGCTAAGCCACGCCTTATCGGCTACACTGCTATTTGTACCTGTGCTAGGTACATATAGGTATGTGCACCACACACCACCAAAAGAAGCATGCAGTGTAGATGTATATTTGTACAAACAGAAATTTAAAAATCTGAAAAGAGAACTATCCAAAATAAGAGCTCTGCACATAAAGAGGATAAAGAAATTCTAATTCCTGCAAATAAGAGGATTTAATATCATGCAGAGTTCTGTACATCTTCCTGCATTCTCTGATGAGATTTTAAGTCTTTTCCTTTAAAAAAAACCTCTATTTGCACTACTGCATGACTGAGCTTTTACCTCTGGTGCATTTAATATTTGGGTTCAATCTCATGTACATTGAACTTTACAGCACTTTAGATTTAAAAATCCTAACAGGCATATATCTTCAGGGTCAGCACCATAATTTCTGAATCCTCCTAGGTGTGTGTCATAAACATACAGCTAAGGGTAGCATAAAATCCCTCCTTTACCTGTAAGAGGTTAAGAAGCTCAAATAACCTGGTTGGCACCTGACCAAAAGGACCAATAAGGAAAGAAGTTCCTTTCAAATCGAATGCGGGGAGGTCTTGTTTGTGTGGTCTTTTGTTGTTCTCTCCGGAACAGAGAGGGACCAGGGCAGGAACAACCATCTCCTAAAACCCTACCTAAAATAAACTTCCACGATTACAAAAATTGTAAGTAATAGCAAGGAAATGTGTTAGCTTATCTTTTGTTTTAGCTTGTGAATTTTCCCTATGCTAAGAGGGAGGTTTATTTCTGTTTTTGTAACTTTGAAGTTTTGCCTCGAGGGGAATCCTCTGTGTTTTTAAATCTTATTATCCCGTAAAATTACTTTCCATTCTGATTTTACAGAGCTGCTTCTTTTACTTTTTTCTTTATAATAAAGTTCTGTTTTTAAGAACCTGATTGGTTTTTAGTGTCCTGAAACCCCAAGGGTGCTCACCTTGTTTACCTATTTGGTTGGTATATTATTCTCAAGCCTCCCCAGGAAAGGGGGTGAAGAGGCTTGTGGGGGGATATTTTGGGGGAAACAGGAACTCCAAGTGGTCCTTTTCCTGAATCTTTGTCTAACTCATTTAGTGGTGGCAGCGATACCCTCCAAGGACAAGGAAGAATTTGTGCCTTGGGGAAGTTTTTAACCTAAGCTGGTAGAATTAAGCTTAGGGGGTCTTTCATGCGGGTCCCCACATTTTTACCCCAGAGTTCAGAGTGGGGAGGGAACCCATACAGTGTGTAAGTGCACTATTTATCCTGTCTATCTTTTTATCCAACTACCTTTCAAAAGCAATTTGGAAAATGAAAAGAAACCCCAATATTCTTTCCCACATAGCAGTTAAAACTCCACATGTCTATCTGTGCCCTCTAATCCATCAGTGTTCATGACTTCTATGTCACTCTCAGCCCCATGGCTGACCTTGGGGGTTAGTGGGCCAGTCTTATCCCAGGCAGTAGCAGGGGCAGTAGGTTGAGGGGTGTGTGTGTGTCTTACTGATGGCCATACCCAGGCAGGGATCAGGACCCAGCTTGCTCCATGCTCAGCTCCAGCCCAGGCTGTCACTGCTGCTTCCTGTCTGGCTGGCAGGAAGAGAGGGAGGGCATTGACCACCTGGTGATTAGGAGCCTTGGCCCAGCCTGCCCTTCAATACCTTTGCAGGCCCAGGGGAAACACTACAGTGCTGGCTGACAAGGAGCTATGAAAAGTCTGGGCAGGGGGAGTAGGGAACAAGCCAAGGTTGTGGGGGCAATTGCCCCCTGCTCCATAGAAAATTATGCCCCTGCTAAACCCTCTCCTCATTGACCTCTCTTCCTCTCTTCTGTGTTTCATTCATCAACTGCCTCTACTGCAGGCTCTCTGCCAACCCAACTTCCTTGATTAACCTCTTTATATCACTGCAAAGTCCATCCCATCAACCTCTAAACTTGGGTCACTCCTATCAATTGCTTCCCACACTCCTTCTTCCAGGGACTCTGGAGAAAGTCCCATGGTCACAAACACTTCCACCACTGTAAATTCATCCTCTGCTCCTTCTGTTCTGATATCTTGCTGGTGCCAAGGAACACTGTTTCTCCACTCTGATACACACACACTCCCCATTCCAACTGCATACTCCTGCTCCTCCACACTAGCACCTTTGACACTCTCCTAACCCTCTATCCCCCTTCTGCCCTGTGCTCCCTCTCTGCATAGGACCTTGCTGATTTTACCAAGAGAAAATCAACATGACTTCCTCTCTTAGCTCCCTCACCATCACTTTCTTCTCTTTCTCCCTTCTTATGGACACTGAAGCCTATTTCCTGCTCTCTTCTAACTATGCCACCTGTCCCAGTAACTATAGCTCTTTCTGCTTCATGACCTCTTTGAAGGAGTGCTGGAACAATTTGTATAATGGGGGTGATGAGAGCCATTGAACCAAAGTGTAAGCCGTGTATATAATGGAAACCACTTCATGCCAAGAGTGCAGCAGCACCCCCAGCACCCCTAGTTCCAGAACCTATGCTCCCTTGACCACATTTCAGCCTCTCCTTAATTTCTCACTTTCCTCTGCTTCCTTCGCCTTACTAAACTGGCGTGCTTAGGTCTCCCCCATCTTAAAAATACCCATCCTTTGTCCCCACCTGACTCTCCAACATGTGCTTTCTCCCCTTCACACACACACTCAAAACTCCATTCAAAAGCAAAATAATTGCCCCAGCTCCATCATTGTTCCCTCCATTGTGTTCTCTTCACTCCACTGGAACTACCCTTCTCTAAAATGCTTTTCATGGCTAAATCTCACGGCCTCTACATACAGTCGTCCTGACATCTCACAACAGCTTTTGACACCATGAAACAGTTCACTCCATCTTGAAATTTTTAAATCCCTTGATTTTTGTTACTGAATTCTTGCCTCGTTCTCCTCCTTGTTCTCTGGCATTCATTCCTTCAGCATACACTATCTGGGTTGCACATGACATTATGAACCCTTTTCCTAGGGTATATTATACGTTCACATAGGTTCATTTCTGTTATGCTTGTTATCTTCTTCCTTTAGTGAATATCATTATGTCTCCGTAGTAAAGTACACATTTTCCATTGAAACATTTTTTGATGGAAAATGGCTTTTTGATCAACAGAAATTTTCACATTAAAATAATTGTTTTCATAGAACTTTTCAGTGTTCGGTGAAAACTAAACAAATCTGGGTTTTCAGTTTTTCCACTAAAATCTAGAAAATTTGACAATTTTTTAAAAAATAGTTTGTTGAAAATTTTCATGGGAAAAATGCATTTCCTGACCCTCTTTACTCAAGAGTAGGATTTTTCTCTTCTTCTAAAGAGACACTGGGTTTTTTCAGTCTTAATTTGGGAAAACACCTAGTTTGACCTTCACCCCTAATGCAAACTTATCCTGGCTCTTCCATGAAAGAACTGGGTATGTGCTATTACAGTTGATATGCAGACCTCATCACTGTATAGATTTACTTTAATTTTTAGGAAGACTGAATGTCAGTTTAGTGTGCATGATTTCAGTGGGGTTGAGTGGTGTGGTATGCTTTTAAGCGTGTGTAACTCACGATATGTCTACACTACAAAATTAGGTCTATTTTATTTAAGTCCACATTGAACCTCCAATTTAAGCAAGTTGATTTTGCATGTCCCCACTATGCTCGTTGTGTCAGCAGAGTGCATCCTTACTAGCAGGGCTTGCATTGACTCACAGAGCACTGCACTGTGGGTAGCTATCCCACAGTGCATGGAGCCGAGTGGAATGTTGGGTTGGGCTTGCAATGCAGTGGGACTCTAGCATCCAGCTGCCTTTTTTGAACCTCAACCAGATGCCTCAACATGTCTGTTTGCTCACTCATAATCCACACCGTCTCATCCTGCGTGTCACACTCATGTTCTCTGCATGCTCTTCTGGCCTCGTGGTCATTGTGCAGGCTGTCAGCCAGTGCAATCCTCCATGCGCTGAGCTCCATCTTGTCACTCTCAGAGGCACACATTAACTCATCGAACATGTCCTCCTGAGTCTTTTTTCCACCTAATAATCTGGGAAAGTCTCTGTCCTGGTGTGGAGGATGTGCTGTTGGACAAGGCTTCCACTGCAAAGAATACAAAGCACAAGGGTAGCATTGCTGGTGCATACCTTGCAAGCATCTGGGTACAAACCTGGTCCTTATGCTGCAGTGCTGTGTGCCGCACTGATGCCAGAAGAATTAACACTGGAGCGGTGCGGGAAAGTGTCCTACCGTGGTGGACGAAATAAGGTAGCCCTTCCCAGAAACCTTCTGCAACGGATTGCAGAGTACTTCCATGAATGCTTCCTAGAGATCTCCCTGGAGGATTCCAGGGCCATGTACATAAACAGTCTTTTTCAGAGAGCCATCCATAACCACTATATCATTTTTTTTTGTTCAGATTCAATGTTAAAAATAATAGCATGTAATCCTTAGAGTTTGATTAGAAATGTGTACTCACCAGAAGTGCCTTCCCCAGCATCACGCTCCACCAACAATTGGTCCTGTGAGGGGACGGGCTCCAGAGTTAAAAGAAGGTGTTTGTTGTTGGGGAGAATGGATCCTCCACTTGTCTGTCTTACATTCTCCTTCTCCTCCTCTTCTTCTTCCTTGTCAGCAATGTCCTCTTCGTTGTAGCCCGTGGTCGCCCAGGGCTCCTTGGAGGTATCCACGGCGTGTTTTGGTGTAGTGGTGAGGTAGCTGCCAAGAATTGCATGCAGCTTCTCATAGAAGTGTCTTGCCTGTGGCTCAGAATCAGAGGGACTGTTCGCTGCCCCTTGTCTTCTGGTATGCTTGCCAAAGCACCTTTATTTTCACATGGCACTGCTGTGTGTCCCTGGTATAACCCTTTTCCCCCAATCCCTGTGTGATTTTGGCATAGATGTTAGTATTTCTTCTGCTGGATCGGAGCTCTGCCTGCACAGACTCTTCTCCCCACACAGGAATAAGATCCATCACCTTCTGTGTACTCCATGCTGGAGCATGTTTGCGCCCTTGAGCATCCATGGTCAGTGTGCTGACGAGCTCTCCATGCTGATCAAACAGGAATTTGAAATTCAAAAGTTTCCAGGGCTTTAACAGGGGGGGCAGCTGTTTCCTCTGTAGCTGGCTGAAGTGCAGTAGAGTTGAAAGTGCTCTCCAGAGCGGTCACCGCAGAGCACCGTGAGACACCTCCTGGAGGCCAATTCATTCGAATTACATAACTCAGTGTCTCCACTATCCCCATGTTGATGCATGGATGTTGACTCAAGCGCTACACCCCTCGCCGAGGTGGAGTACAGAGTCGACTTTACAAGCCCTTTAGGTCGGTGGAAGGGACTCGGTAGCATAGACACATACATTATTAACTCAACCTAACCTGGCATATGTTGACCTAACTTTGTAGTGTAGACCAAGCCTCAGACAGAGCATTTCAGCTGGGCACCATGAAGTTTTTGTTATACACAGCCAGTTGGAACCAGAGACAGAATAAAACAGATCTCTTGCTAGTCCTAAGCACCGAATGATCACTAAACACAAGCCCTAGGTGTAACTGAAGGAAAATTTAGCCCAGGTTCTATTTGGCAAGAAGTGTTGCCCTTGTACTGTCAATCAAGATCTCTCAGAATAGGTTTCATGGGACTGATGGAACTGTATATCTATTTCTGCCATTATTTACACCTGTGCAATCAAGATCAGAACCTGGCTCCCTAGCTCTAGTAAGTAGTGAGGTGTGGAATTGAGCATGAACCACAAACAATATGAAGTAATAGTGCAGAGACCACAGATACAGAATGAAACATACTATAATATTAGTCTTATCTTGCTATACAAAAGGGATTGACAATTTTTAAAAGGCAAAATAACCTGCATATCATATAAACTTTAAATACAATTACTTTTATTTTATTCCATTCCATCTTCTTAGTCTTTGTCTCTTTTTCAGTTTGAAATATTATATCTATCTGTATTTTTACTTTGCAATGACTAATTCACATTGCCTTATTTATGGCTTTGTCTTTGGGTCTCAAGGTGACCTTCTGTGCTGTTTCATTTTTTCCAGTTCTCACCTAACTATTTATGTCTCTCAAGTACAAGAGAATACCGATTTGAATTCTATTGTGTCTTTTGCAATTGCAAAATCACCCCATGGGTTCAATCTGTGGTGTACCATGTTAGTTGAAGATAAATGCATTAAAATTCTTGCAGTAATACTTGCTAATAGCCTTTTAGGGTTTCAAGAGTCTATCTTAAATTACTGAATCCCAAAAGGAAAGGATAGGGATTCCTGAAAGCTTGTGAATTCTGTTGAACTCTGCAAAGTTGTGTACCTGCAGCAAATCTGGTGAAATGAGTTTTTCTTTTGCCATTTTCAGTACTGGAAGTAAAATTCATTTTTCCCTGTGGCACTTTTGTCAATTTCACCACATTTTAAAAGCAATTTTTGTTAGTGTATATTCACTTCCCAAAAATGTAATGTGTGAATCATTTAATGGAGACGAGAGCTGAAGGGCTGAGTGGAAAGTTACTATATCTCTTGGTTTTCAATCAATCTGAATATAACCAATGTGATCGCTGGCATTCAAACTCAATTGGGAGCCCTTGAAAAAGAATTAAGGTCAAGTATGTCTAAAAAGAAATTGATGTGATGACTAAATACAAAAATGGTTAAAATCACAATTCTGTGCTGTCTGAGTTTCTTATACTTCTGAACATCATAAAGAGGACACTAAATGAACTATGAAGCTGTGTTTTGGAAATGAGAGAGGAAAAATATACAGAAAAGGAAAAACAGGAAATACAGAATAGGAACAAACAAATCAGTTAAAAGTTCTATACAAAAACATGGTAAGAGACAATCTCTGCCCGATAGAAATTACAATCTAAATAGATAAATATTACCATTCCTGTTTTACTGATAGGTAACTGAAATAAAGAGAGAATATGGCCTGAATTCAGAAAAGCATTTGAACATGCACTTACCTTTAAGCATGGGACATAATGTAAAATCAATTAGATGAAATGTGTTGAAAGTTAACAATGTAAGTGAATTGCAGAATTATGCATAAGTGAGTTGAACAAGGTCCTCCCTAAATTCATAGTGGAGCCAGGATCTAACCCCAGAGTTCCTGAGTCCCAGTTCATTGTCTTAGCAAGAACAATGTACTTCCTCCTTTTAAAAGTTTTACTATTTTTGTCATACCTTTTTAACCCTATTTCTTTGAATTCTGGTTCCTCTTAAAATACAACTCTCTCAGCTCTTCTTGCCCATTAGCTTGTATGTAAGCATGGGGCACGGGTCACTTGCTGGAGGATTCTCTGCTCCTTGAAGTCTTTAAACCACGATTTGAGGACTTCAGTAGCTCAGACATAGGTGAGAGGTTTTTTGCAGGAGTGGGTGGGTGAAGTTCTGTGGCCTGTGTTGTGCAGGAGGTCAGACTAGATGATCATAGTGGTCCCTTCTTACCTAAATATCTATGAATCTATGAAGTTAGCCCCGTTTCTTGGACTTTTCTATCCAGATGAGAATGTTGATTTGTCTTTGTAATTTCATAATTGTTATAAAATTTTACTGCAAACATTTTGGAATGCAATATTGGCATTAGTAGGCAGAGTTAATATTAATTCTTATATAAATCGATAATTAAAAACAATTACCCTTTACCCAATACAGTAGGATAAGTGTCCTGATTTTGTCTGTATTGTGATAAGCAAAAAGCATTCCACATACATTCTGTTTTGTTAGAGTGTTGATAAATCTCAAGTTCATTTTTACTGCAGTCTTTTGCTTTACACTTACAAAAGACTGACTATGATGAGCTGAATATATGGTATTTTATTTCTTTGTCCTTGCTGTTCACGGAATATTTGTAACAATCTTTTCCGGTCTCCTTGCAATGGTAAAATAATTTGTCTTCTGAACTAATTTGTGGAATGGAAAATGTTCCCAGTTTGCTTTCTAAGCTAGAATGAAGTGACAGAATCCAGAATGCCCTTGAAAACCTGCCTGTATACAGCCAGCACCACATTTATCTGTAAAATGCCAAGCAAACTGCTAACATTCAATACATAAATAAACACTATTATCTTAAAACAATTGCCAGTTTGACACACCTTTCCTAATTTTCACTTCCTTTTCTCATTTTGTGATATATCTTGTGACTCAGAGGCAGTACTTCACAGTGGCCCTCATCCACCAGAGCTCTCAGTCACAGGCTGAACTTTCATCATGTTGAGTAAATTCGTTGACTTCATGGTTTGCTGGGTTGGGCCCTGTTAAGGTGCTGCTCTGCTGTGGCATTTAATAATTCCTAGGCAGATCCTGTACTTTTCTGTTTCTTTAATTCTGTCTATTAATGCTGATTTCTGAGAGCTCTAGTTATAGCTCATGGGTTCTAAGTAATCACTGAAAGATACAACTAGTGGTGATATGAATGTATCTAAAGATATAGGGTTTGATCCTACGTTTAAAGTACTACTTATCACCTTCAACTCCTTATGTTCAGAGAAATTGCAGGTCCTCCATTTCTCTCAAGATTTATCCATTTGAACATTATGGTATTTATTTTCCTTCAGATGGAGAGTCCATTTTCCTTTTACCTCAGTTATGCACTGTACTAATATCCCAAATTCATAGTTTAAGCTAATATATACATATTCATATATATCACTTTCCATTTACATGGAAGTTTGTTGTGTATATTAGAGATCTGAAGACCCAATCTGTACAGTACTTTTCAAATAATAATTATCTATTATGAGCTGAATAATGACAGGTTTCAGAGTAGCAGCCGTGTTAGTCTGTATCCGCAAAAAGAAATAATGATATACCTGTAGGTATCTAGTGATATACTAATCAACTTTTCTATCTATTTAGAAATTTAGGCAAAGGATAATACATTAATTCTGTTTAAAAAGTCTTGAACTCTTAGGAAAGTAGCTTCATATCCTCCTGGGCTCACATGTGAAAATGAGATTAGTGGTCTCACCCTTGTCCCTCGTGCACAAACTAGGGCAAAACTACTGCCCAGTTTAACTCAATTTGCCACAATTTACTTTCATGAAGACATTTTTAAAGAAAAAATATCTTCAACATCAATAAAATTGTCATCAAAGGTGTGCAAAGAAAAAAGGCACCAGTCAAGACAATATATATATAATTAAGGATGAACTGAGTTTTGCACTCAAAACAGTTATGTATAACATATGGTACTTGAATGTCTGTGAACCCACACACTGAAAAACCATAGACAAAACAGTGATACAATACTGTCTGTCTTTCTCTCCCCCATTATCTGTAATAGTGTAAATAGATTTCCACACTTCAAGTCCAAGACATAAAAAAGAGTTCATGGCTAGAATATTGTTCATTCTACAATGATCTCTTCTTTCTAAGTTGACATTGGTGTAGAGATAGCAATGTGTATATATCTCTCAGGTATTTGATCCTGTGACAGGAGGACTCGTGAATCTCAGTAGTCAATGTCACACTCTAAGGAGTGTGAAATGTCTCACTGCTGGACAATAGATCCTGCAGTTTGTTACCATTTCTGCTTCAAGATATTTGTGCTCAGTATTTCTCATGCTAATAATTTTACATACAGTGAGATTACTACATATGTTAGGGTATGGCTGTAGCATCCCTTGGGTTTCAGTCCAAAGGGGAAAAACACTAAGCTCTGAGGCTATTCTTTGATGTTTATATCAAAGTGACACTGTGATTTCTGACAAGAACAAAATGCAAAATATATACCAACAGAAAGGATTGTTTTGAAAATAGCTTGTGTTGAATTCTCATGTCTTTTTTGTGATCTGCTGGCAGCTTGGCATTTGGGCTGGGGCTTGGTATATCTTGTTTTTGGTATTTGCACATAGAGGAGGATAGAAAGTTGTCTGCATTTGACTGGATTCACACCCCAACTGACAATTACAGCTATTGTATTGATATTATTTTTCTTAGCAACAACTATAATTTCATAGTAGGCTATCAAAATTTCTCTAATTCAGTTAGGCCTTGAAAATACAGTAACTGGATCAGAAAAACAAGAAAATAGAAGAATAGGATCATTAAGTTACCACAGCGAAAGAGTCCCTTTTTTGATAAGCTGCATCTTGCCCCACTTCACTCTTGTTTCAGTCTCCGATCAACCCCAGCTCCAACTAGTTCCATCTGACAAAGCACTTTCAATGGAACATTCCAGGTCTTAAAGGTGAAGTAACCACACACAGCTCTTAAACCTCTACGCCACAATATTGTGCAGTTGCCAATAGGTAATTGCTTAATTTAAAGGTAGTATGATAAGCAAATACCGTTAGATGTCATGATGGTCCATGAACACTTGGACCTGGATCCATAGGTTCATAGATTCCAAAGCCACTGTGATCATTTAGTCTGACCTGCTGTATAATGCAGGCCAGAGAACTTCTCCAGAACAATTCCTAGAACAGAGCTTTAAGAAAGCTATCCAGTGTTGATTTAAAAGTTGTCACTGATGGAGAATCCATGACCCTTGGTAAATTGTTCCAATGGTTAATTACTCTCACTGTTTAAAAAAATTATGCCTTATTTCCAGTCTAAATTTGTCTAGCTTTAACTTCCAGCCATTGGACCATGTGATATCTTCCTCTGTTAGCCTGAAGAGCCTGTTAGTAAATATTTGTTCCCATGTAGATACTTATGGACTCTAATGAAGTCACCCTTTAACCTTCTCCTTGTTAAATTAAATAGATAGAACTCTGAGTCTCTCACTGAGGCATGCTTTCTAATCCTTTAATCATTTGTGTGGCTCTTCTCTAACCCTCTCCAATTTATCAACATCCTTTCTGAATTGTACACACTAGAAGCGGACTTGTATACCACCAGTGTATGGCCACACCAATGCGAAATATAGACATAAAGTAACCTCTCTACTCAAGATTCCCCTTTTTATGCATTCCAGGATCACATTAGCTCTTTTGGCCACAGCATCACGCCATGAACTCACATTCAGCTATCCCTGCCCTCCCCCGAAAAAAGTATTTTTCAGAGCCGCTGCTTCCCAGGGTAGGGTTCCCCATCCTGTAAGTATGGCCTACATTCTTTGTTCCTAGATGTATATATTTACATTTAGCCATATTAAAATGCATATTGTTTGCTTGCACCCAGTTTTCCAAGTGTGATCTCTTTGAATCAGTAATCTGTCCTCTTCATTATTTACCACTCTCTTTATTTTGGTGTCATCTGCAACCTTTACCAGTGATGACTGTTTTCTTCCAGGTCATTGATAAAATTGTTAAATAGTATAAGGCCAAGAATCCTACACTGGAATCACAACAACTCCTTATTGATTCCCCATTTACAATTTTAGACCTATCAGTTAGCCAGTCTTTAATCCATTTAATTTTAGACCTATCAGTTAGCCAGTCTTTAATCCATTTAATATGTGTCATGTTAATTTTATATTATAGTACTTTAATCAAAATTTTGTATTATATCAAGTCAAATGCCTTACAGAAATCTAAGTATATTCATGCATCCGATGAAGTGAGCTGTAGCTCACGAAAGCTTATGCTCAAATAAATTGGTTAGTCTCTAAGGTGCCACTAGTACTCCTTTTCTTTTTAAGTATATTATATCACCACTATTACCTTTATCAACCAAATTTGTAAGTGTGACAGAATCTATTTTCCATAAACCCATGATGATCTGCATTAATTATTACCCTCCTTTAATTCTTTATTAATGAAATTCCATCTCTACAAAGGAACATAAGTGTTGCAACAACAAGGGTTTCAAGGCCTAACTTTTAGGCACCTAGAAAATCACAGGAATAACAGTTTTCAGAGTAGCAGCCATGTTAGTCTGTATCCGCAAAAAGAACAGGAGTACTTGTGGCACCTTAGAGACTTACAAATTTATGCTCAAATAAATTTGTTAGTCTCTAAGGTGCCACAAATACTCTTGTTCTTTTTGAGGAATAATGGTGTGATCCACAAAACCTGAAATAGGTGTCTAAGCTTCCCATACAATCACTGTGAAAATCTTGGCACCTTAGACTGCAATCCACAAAAACCAGCATGTTAGAATGGGAGCTGCCACCTTTATAATCACTAGTCCAGTGGCTAAGGTAGTCACCCGGGATGTTGGAGACCCCTGATTCACGTCCCTCCTTTGCCTACTGAAGAGAAGGAATTTTAACATGTATCTGCCACTGTAACATGCTGCTGGGGATACCCAAAGCTACCTCAGGAAGAGGTGAGTTTTGCTGGTAATTAGACTTTGCATCAGATCCCTGCCACACCAGTCTGTCTTCCCCACCAGCAAACTCCTCAAGGCTGTCCCAGCCCAAACCTCACCTAGCAGGTAACAATCAGTGAACTCCAGCCCCCTAGCTCCTCAGAGATGTTTTTTCTACAATGCCCAACCTCTACTACAGTGCATTCACAGAAGACATTGATTTCACTGATTTGTTAAAGAGTAAGTATGTTACAGCTTATTAATTTTACTGGGGCTAAAACACCATTCCTTTCAACCATGCACTGAATTGGTTCATAGTAAAAGTAGAACAAGTTTATTAACAAAAGAGCACAGATTAAGTGATTCCAAATAAAAGAGACAAAGGTAGAGATGGTTACTAGCCAATAAAACTGAAAACACAAATTTAAAAATCTAAAAAAATCTAACGAGACAGTCTTTGCTCAAGATGATTTCTTTTAAACCCAGTTTTCTTTCCAGCTTTGTATTGGCCAGGAACCAACACAGAACCATCACAGGTAGCTTGGTTTCTTTGTCTCTATGGTGAAGGATAAAGCTAGAGTCTCTATTTGTTTCTTATATCCTCAAAGGGATGTCCTTGTGTCACGGTTCCTCCCCCACTCTGAACTCTAGGGTACAGATGTGGGGACCTGCATGAAAAACCTCCTAAGCTTATCTTTACCAGCTTAGGTCAAAACTTCCCCAAGGTACAAAATATTACACCCGTTATCCTTGGACTGGCCGCTACCACCACCAAACTAATACTGGTTACTGGGGAAGAGCTGTTTGGACGCGTCCTTCCCCCCAAAATACTTCCCAAAACCTTGCACCCCACTTTCTGGACAAGGTTTGGTAAAAAGCCTCACCAATTTGCCTAGGTGACTACAGACCCAGACCCTTGGATCTTAAGAACAATGAACAATCCTCCCAACACTTGCACCCCCCCTTTCCTGGGAAATGTTGGATAAAAAGCCTCACCAATTTGCATAGGTGACCACAGACCCAAACCCTTGGATCTGAGAACAATGAAAAAGCATTCAGTGTTTTACAAGAAGGCTTTTAATAAAAAATAGAAGTAAATAGAAATAAAGAAATCCCCCCTGTAAAATCAGGATGGTAGATATCTTACAGGGTAATTAGATTCAAAAACATAGAGAACCCCTCTAGGCAAAACCTTAAGTTACAAAAAAGATACACAGACAGAAATAGTTATTCTATTCAGCACAATTCTTTTCTCAGCCATTTAAAGAAATCATAATCTAACACATACCTAGCTAGATTACTTACTAAAAGTTCTAAGACTCCATTCCTGTTCTGTCCCTGGCCAAGACAACTACAGACAGACACAGACCCTTTGTTTCTCTCCCTCCTCCCAGCTTTTGAAAGTATCTTGTCTCCTCATTGGTCATTTTGGTCAGGTGCCAGCGAGGTTACCTTTAGCTTCTTAACCCTTTACAGGTGAGAGGAGCTTTCCCCTGGCCAGGAGGGATTTCAAAGGGGTTTACCCTTCCCTTTATATTTATGACACCTTGTCTTTCAAGTCAGGAGGCTTCCTGGGGATTTAGTCTCCTGTGTCT
Source organism: Lepidochelys olivacea (assembly GCF_965140295.1). Taxonomy (NCBI): domain Eukaryota; kingdom Metazoa; phylum Chordata; order Testudines; family Cheloniidae; genus Lepidochelys; species Lepidochelys olivacea. Next base: position 105,764,490 of record NC_140411.1, read on the forward strand.
CTCTCTACAATGCAGGAGCTGTGTTATTTCTCTGTCTCTTGAGTTCAGCAACAATGTAACCCACCGACCCCCTGGTTTTGCTCAATAGCTTGGTTTATTGCTACTGTGTAAATTGAGGAAAACCCACATTCCCTTGTCCAGGACAGTTTTGTTTGTTACCTTTACCAAGGTGTGGCTATCTTGTCTGAAACATGTTCTAGTAATGTTATACAGAGGGACCTCATAAGTTCACAGGTAAGATTAATGGATGCATTTTAAAATTATCTTAATACCTCAAAGGTTATTAGCTTTCACATGATACAACACAAAGCATATTTTGTACCAATATCATTGCAGTAGTGCATAGGGGGTGAATACAGGGGTGCGTATGGTTACAGGTGTCTCTCAGTTGAGTGCTCTAACCACTGGGCTATAGATGAGATCTCACTCCTTTTTCTGGATCAATTCTTATTTAATTATCCAATTAAAGTGGAACAACTTTAATAGGAGTTTTGAGGGAGCACCACATCAGAATATCCCACAATTCAGTGGCTAGAGCTCTCACCTGAGATGTGGCAGAGCTCTGTTAAAACCTCTTCTCATCAGAAAGAGGGGGACTTGAAGTGGTGGTCTCCCACATCCCAGGTGAATACCCTAACCACTGGGATCAATATTATAGGAGAGGGCTGCCTCATCCAGCTGTTTTGTGTGGAGTCAGGTGTGTCCTGAGCATGCAAGTTAGATGGAGGAGCACCTGTCTTTCTCCAGTCCTTGGATTACACTGGGGCTTACACAGGAAATAGGCATTTACATGCTTAGGGTGAAGCAACAGTGCTTGTGCTCAGAGGAAGGGAACTTTTACTGCAAAAACTTAGGCACCAAGTGACCCTTAAAATTGGATTTAGGGAGCTAAATATGGAGATAGGTGTGCAAGTACCTTTGTGGACCCAGGCCATGATCCCTTCTCCAAATAGTTTTCATACTCTGAGTAGGAAATAATAAGCATGGTATTATCTTGAAAAGTGACTCTAGCAATGGCCTGGTGCAGCTCATGTTTGTTCCTCAGTGATGTACATATCATATCTGCTGAAAAAAATGTTTTGGAAAATATCAGAGTTGCAACTTCAAACTAGAATCTAAAATTCAATCTGTGTTTTTTTCCAAACATACACATTGCCAACAATAAAGATTCCAACTGTGTAAGAGCATGGAGAATCAGTCTGTAAGATTCTGCCTTTGGAACATAGTTAATTCTGTTGATTATGTGAGAGCCAGAATAGTACCCAATTCACTGTCTCTTAACTATCATGCCACTGAAGTGCTGACAATAGTAAATTACAACAATATTTTTTGTCACTGAAGTAAGAAGCTATGTTGCTGAATATATAAAAGTGGTGGTTCTGTTGAGTTAAAAGTGTGACATTTTTACAGAGTAACTTTTCTGACAGTCATTTTTGGTGACCACTGTATAAGCCATTTTTTCAATAAAAATTGCACATGTGATGTTCAGTTAACCTTCTTTTATTGATGAACAGTCAAAATGAGAGCTCATAAGGATAAATCAGTTAGCAATTGTAAATATGTTCCGGTGTGTGTGTGTGTGTGTGTTTTCCTTAACAGATTGAAAATCCTGAAGTTGAATTTATATGTAGAAAAGTCGTTCAGTAAAGTTGATCTAATCATGGAGAATCTTAGATTTTTTTCTTCCCCAATGAAGCAAACTCATTATCCTTGCTTTAAAAAGCAAACAAAAACAACAACAACAACAACAACAAAACAGCTTTTTTGTCTTTTCCAACCATATATTTTCAACAGCTTACAACTCTCCTTTTAGGCATTATTATGAGAACTGTTATTAGTTAAGCACTGCAACAGAATAACAATGCCTCAACATTGCTGTTCTCCATAGTTATCAGTTATCTTGGTTTCATTCATGTACAGAACAGAAGAGGTTAGATGTCAGAGGCATTAAAAATTCAACTGAGTGAAATTTAAAGTTCTCATTAAGTGAGATTGAAGGGGAAAATGATTCTCAGAGCCAAATTTAGGGGTGTTTCTAAAACATAGATCCTAGCTGTCTCGTAAACCAACACAAAGGAAAAAGGGGTTATGAGTTGTGCCCTTATTCCTTTTCACTGGTAACCCCTGCTGCTCTTCTCAGGCTCTGATCCCCATAGCTACATCAGTGTGCTAGGTGATTTACGCTACACCTAGTATAGACCTGAAGCAGACCTCGGAGTTACATTCTCTGTTCTAGGCATATCTTTGGACAGCATAATGACATGATGCACTCTTATTCTGGGCTTGTGGCAAAGTTACAATGAATTCATAAGTGAATAGCACATCTAAAGGTATGACTTAGTTGAACTCACATCTTCTTCCACCTCAAGCTTTCTATCATGTATGTTACACCAATGTAGACTGTCATTAGACTCTCTTAAATTAACAAATATACTTGGACGCACATGTATAAAAACATAGAAGGATGTTTATGTTATACCACCTCTTAAATGAGGCCTCTGTAACTTTAAATGGAGGTCTTTTAGTAAATCAATTAAAGGAAGAATTTATATTAGTTGTTGAAGTGAAAAGGAGAATTTTCATTATCCAGTCTGATTTACACAAACTCTTCAAGGTACCATCTATCCATTTCTATTAGTGGTGGGTGAACTTCAAAAGGTTAGGAGCTTCATTTACAATAACTTCCCCAATCTACATATATCTCAGCCATTTTCCTTCTTCTTCCTAACCCAACTGGGTTTATCCTCATGCTTCTCTGACTACTTCCCAGTTCTTGACTTAATTCTGGGATCCTCCTTCCCTCCAACCAACCCCCTCATGATGCAGTCAACAAAATTATATTCCCAGTTAAATCGTAAATCAATCCACTGAAGTCAATGTAACAAACCTGAATTTGGTCCACTGGATGGGACAATCATTGGGGACATATTCACACTGGCTCTTATTGAGCTACCAAGCTACTAGTAGAATGTAGCCCCAGCAGTGCAAAGAGCAGCAGGGACTAACTGCCCTAAGTGTGTGCCAATCAAAGATTCTGATATACTCAGGACAGCTATCCTCTCCTGCCGCTCACATTGCTACTGGTACGTTCCATTTTTAGTGTGAGAGTTCAATGAGAACTAGTGCAAGTAAGTATCCTCAAAATGGGAATCGCATCCCCAGCTCAAAGTGTAGAAATACCCTTATTTACAGATGGAATACCAATGGGCTTTTCCAGGATAATTCCAGGATGAATAGGTATTCCTGCATCCATCCCATTTTTCACAGTGTTTGGTCTGCAATCCAGATGAGTGACAACAATGCTATCTTACGCTGTTTCACCACTGTACCTCAAGCATAACAAAGTGAATAATTGAGTTTTTGGTGGCTGAACTGAAAAATCTAAAAAAAAAAAAGCAGTTTGATTAGCAATGAAACTGATTTTTGTTTAGTTTTCATCTTCTGAAACAAACAAAAAAAGAATTAAAAAAAAATCTTTTGGGTCAAATATAATGTTTTGGTCAATCTAAAACATTTTTGGGAGGTATTTCAGGTAATTCCTCGGTGGTTTTCACCATTTGTATTTGTTTGTTTAAAAAATACCAAGGTAAATTTATAAATTAAATGCCATTTCAAAATGAAAAAATGAAACATTTCATTTTGAAATGATCAAAATAAAATGTTTTTTAAATGAGAAACCGAAACATTTTCCTTCTGACTAAAAAAAAAGATAAAAAAATCCCAGTTTTTTTATCTGAAACTATGTGATGAATTCAACCCAAATTCACAAAGTTTCAGTGCTCTAAAAAAATGTGGGTTTTTTTGACAAGATGTCCCACAGTTCCTGGAAATGGTTAATTATCTTGGAAAATTCAGACCTAATCTATTTACCAAAGCAGCGGCTTTGAGAAAACTTCTAGAGAATAAAAATGAATGGCATTGTGGTTCAGACCAAGAGTAATCATGGAAAGGTTTAAAACAACAACTGATACAAGAAGCAGTGTTGAAGTTCTATGCCTATTAAAAGCTCAGCAGATGCTTCACAGTATTGGTTAGGTGCGGTGATTTTACAGAAGCAGGAGGATTGTTGGCAACCAGTAGCATATTCATTCAAATCACTGAATGACGCAGAAATCAGATATGCACAGATCAAGAAGGTGCTTTTAGGAATAGTGTTTGCCTGTGAGAGATTCAATCAGTATAGTTATGGACAGATTGTGGAAGTTAAAATGGACCATACGCTTCTGATAGCATTATTTAGCAAACCGCTAAATGACTGTACCTTAAGGATTCAAAGAATGATGATAAAGCTGCAAAAATATGATTTGGTTGTGACCTACACACCCAGTAAATTCATGTTTACTGCTGAAGCACTTTCCAGAGCAGTGGCTTCCAAAAAACCAGAGAAGACTTTAGAGGCAGAGATGCAAGCCTGTGTAGATTTGATTGTAAAATCAATTTCCATAGCTGCCAGGAAACTACAACAAATAAGAGACGAAACGGAGAAAGATGGCTTGTTTGGAATCCTTAAAGAAGTGATAATTAAAGAGTGGCCTGAAGAAATAAGCAGTTGCTGTCCAAGTGTAAGAGACTATTGGAACTGCACACATGATCTTATATGATAGATGGGGTGATTTTCAAGGGCAGTAAGGTTGTAATTCCAATGAGCCTCTGAAAAGAAATTCTACAGAAGATCCAGGAGGGTCATTTAGGAATTGAGAAGTGCAAACAATGAGCACGAGAGGTGTTGTATTGGCCGCGGATCAATCATGACATTGTTAATGTGGTAGGAAACTGCTTTTTATGCTTGAATTACAAGCCATGCCAACAGGCAGAGCCACTGAGACCTCATGCAGTTCCTCAAAGGCTTTATGAGAGGGTAGGCACTGACTTATATACCTGGCAATCGAAGGATTATTTAATCATCACAGATGATTTTTCTCTGTATCCAGAAATTTGCACACTGCACAGTACTAATAGTAAAACAGTGATAGCTGGCAGAAAGGGAATCTTCCCCAGACTTGGAATTCCAGATGAAGTCTTTAGCAATAATGGGTCACAATTTTCCTGTGCAGATTTTAGGCAATTTGCCATAGATTGGGATTTTCATCACAAAACATCAAGTCCAAATTACCCCCAATCAAATAGACTTGTGGAAAGATCTATACGGACGGTAAAGAACCTTATGAAAAAGACCTTTGACAGTGGGAGTGATTTGTATAAAGCATTGTTGGTTTACTGACGTACATCCCTGGAGAATGTTTTTTCTCCATCTTAGTTGTTCATGGGAAGAAGGATCAGATCTAATTTACCAATTACTGATAACTTTGTGAAATCTCATGACAATGAAACCATATGGAAGATGAAAGAAAATCAGAAGTGGAACCAGAAATATTATTTTGACAAAAGGGCTTGTGATCTCCCATCTCTTAACCCAGGTGATGGAGTGTGCCTGAGGAATCACACCTCTAGTACTTGGGGCCAAAAAGGGGTACTGCTAAAGAACAGCTGCATTTTATGTAGTCCAGACAGACCAGGGGACATGTTTTAATGTAATCGAAGGGATCTATGAGTAATCCCCGAAAGTTCCAGCACATTGACAGTAGATGTGGACTCCGGCATTTCCCACCTGACTGATCCTTTATCATCAACACACAAAGGAGAAACTGTCAAGGAACAAGAGAACAACTCAGACTCTAATGAAAGGCTAATACTGAGAAGATGAGAGCAGGAGATTATACATCCTGAAAGACTCATAGAGACTTGCTAACCTGTCTGGAGAAGGGGTATTTGAGGAAAGTGACTTGAGAGTGATGTGCTAGTAACCTCTCTTCTCTAGGTAGTTGACACACTGGGTTTATGGGAATGCATTATGGTTATAATTTAGAGATGCTCCCTCATAAGGGACAGTGTTATGAACATAGGAATTTGGAGATGTGCCCTGGAGGCAGGAGGTTTGGAACACTGTGTGGCTGATTTAGTAAAGTTTTATTCCTTTCTCATTCACTGGTGTTTTAGTTAATGAACCCCAATATCGTTACATTATCAACCTGAACTGCACTTTACTGAGTCAGGTATTCAGTCTTTTTCCATCTCATTATCAAGTCCTTGCAGCATCCTGCGCCTTGTATACATATAATTAATTTAAATTGCTAGCAGTTTAATTATAGAATATAAACCTATAGTGATATTTAAGGAAAAGTCTTTACAAAGAAAACTCTCTTGCAATGTCTTTCTTGCATGAGGAATGACTATTTGGCTTTTGTGTGTCTCTATGTCCCTGAGTGTACACTTTCCTCAGACAAACAATTTCATTATGGATTTCTGGGTAATACATTAATATATGCATGAAGTTTTGTTTTCACACAAGTCTTTGGAATTACTTGCAAACTGTTTCACTGGCCAGTTTTAGTTCAGCAGTACAGGATGCAGTGCTATGCTAGGATTAAATGTATATGACTAATAATTGCTATTGCTCATATTTCAAAAGATCACAGTGCATATTCTTAGCCGATGGAGTTATGCCTGCAGAGAATATGGACCTGTCAATGAAGGCTCCTTTCCATTCATTTTGTTCACTTCTCATCCCCGAAGTTACTATGGATAGTTTAGTAACGCCTGAGTTTGTGTCCTTTTCTTGACAGTGTTGATGAACCCTCCATGCCATATGTAATCAAATGACTCTATGCAGCTCCACACGGAGTAATACATAAAAAAATTGTATTCCCTCTCTGACTCTGAACATTTTGTTTGGAGGACAACCAATGATGCTTCCAATATGTCACTTTGTCTCTCACTTCGTTTCACCTCATTTTCCTTCCCACACTAACACATTTTTAGCTATTGTGTTTGAAAGATCTACATTTACATACCAGGAATCACACAAATTTATGTCAAAGTTCCAATAGCGAATTCCTCCTTTTCACAAACTGGTTTCTATGGTGACACTTTTTACATGTTTTCTCATGCCTTAACCTTATCCTTTATCATGTTAATCTCCACAACACCTACAATATATTTAAATGCAGTTTCTTTGCAGTTCTGTTTGGATTTTGGCCAAAGCCCATTACATTTTTCTCACACAAAAACATGTATTTCACAGCTTGGTTTTGTTTGCTTCATCTGTTAACATATGATCTTATTTAAATAGAGCTTCCTATAAAGGCACCAATCAGTGTTTTTTGCTAGTTGTTGTGCATCTTCTGCTGCTCTGTATTTATAGTAAGTAATATGCTTTTGCAAATATAAATTGACTCATATAATGAACATTTTGTTTCAGTTATAACCCCCTTCCAATCTGATACAATGATTCAGGAATACATTTGTACTTTTTCAGGGTCAGTATAAAATTAATCAGCTTTCTGCTTTCTGTTAGATGTGTCTTTAACGCATAAGAGTGTTATTTTTTTAGGCATATAAATAACCTTCACATTCATTGACCAAAATATCAAATATGTTCATTTCCTATCATCATATAAGAATGCACAGTAATTGTAGAGTGTCTGTTTCAGGTTGCTTAGGGTCAGGAATCAGCTCTCTCTGAAGCAGAAGCCTAGACCCATAGATCAAGTTTCAGGAATCAAGCACCACAGAGGTGGTATCAAGATCATGAACCATGAGTCATTGATCATGGATCAGAGAGTAAGGACCACATGAGAATTATACCCCACTTACGTTTATCATGTCCATAAGGTATTACTTCTCCCCCCGAAGCCCTCCATATAAATAAGTGTGTTTCATTTGCTAAACACAACCCTTGCATTCAGTGCAAAGTGAGATTTTGTAATACACTAATCCTGTGGTGAAAGTGGCTGAAGGGTGCAGTAACAGTGCAAGGTGAGTTTCTGTTGTATGTAAGTGGGGCTTATTTCACAGCTCTTACAGGTCCAGCCTTGTCACATGGATGCTTCTTTCAATAATAACAAACAATAAACTAAACAGTCACACATTTTGTGGCTCTGTAGGCCAAGCTTTTTGCAGACATCAGGGGGCTTTGCATCCCTTTATTCCACCCCCCAAGATCCTTCTGTGTCACATTCCCATTCCCCTCTATTTCAGGGACTGCCTGCAATTTCACTCCAATCTTTTCCCTGCTAGGGACTCTGGGTGCCCTCCATGTTACCCTCTTCCCCCATGCCAGAGGCTGTGTGTACCCATATTATCCCCTTTTCGCCTTGCTCCCTATCACATTCCCCCACACTGGGTCCTCCAATCTCCCTCCCCACACCTGTGTACTTATAAGAAACTCATGCAGCCTGTGCAGGGCCTGTAATTAAATTAATAGAACTTTCTTCTATTGTTCATTGCCCACCAGAGACTTCCCGTGTCAGCTATAGGAGAACACAGTGAGTGCCAGTAGCTATCTGCTCAACACAACTTCTTCCTGGCTCCTTGTCCCCTGGGTGATGTGTTGTGAATAAAGCCTGTTGCTGCTTCAGCTGAAACTGAGTCTGTTATAAGTGTTCTCTTATTCCATGCCATTGCTCATCATTTGTTCCATCCGTTCCAGCATCCCCCATTCTTGACCCCATGGCACGGCCTCTTTCTGTCACCTTCCTTCCCACCTGCCAGGGTATGCCTCATTCTCCACTCCCCGATATCAAGGTTCCCCAAGTCTCTTCCACCAGGATTTCTCTGTGACACCCGTGGAATTCCCCCTTCCTATTATATCAAGGTCCCCCATTTTCCCCTTACATTACAGATGCTGTGCGCACTCTTCCATTTCCCTCTTGACCCTTCATTGCCTCCCGCCACACCATTTTTCTTTCTGCCTGCCAGAGAAGTCATTAAAGCCATGTTAACTCTACAGGGTTAAAGAGGCATAGCTACAGCACCATAGTTATGCTGCTGTCACCCCATGATTTAGATGCAGACTACAGCAACAGGAGGGGTTTTTCCATTGCTGTAGGAACTCCACCTCCCGAAGTGACTGTAGCTAGATTCTTCAATTGACCCAGCCACATTTACACCAGGGATTAAATTGGCATAGCTGCAGTGCTCTGCGGAGTGGATTTTCACACCCCTGAGCATTGTAGCTACGTCAGCCTAAGTTTTAGGTGTAGACCAAGCATTAGCGTGTCAACATACTAAACTACAGAGAGGATAAAGACCTGACAAAGAGCTCTGTATAGCTCAAAAGCTTGTCTCTTTCACCAACAGAAGCTGTTTTGATAAAATATATTACCTCACTCACCTTGTCTCTCTTATGGGGAGGATAAGCAGAAATAAGCAGGGGTCTTGGTATGTGTGAAGGTTAAATGGGTGCCATCAACCACTTCTTTGATCTATAGATAATTGCAGAGGGGCTAGAGAATGTAGCTGTGCTAAGAAGCTGGCCATTTGTCCTCTATTTTCCCTCTTCTGGTTTTCCAATTTTGCCCATGTCAATAGGGTTTTGACCACAGACATCTAGAACCTTCCTTGAAATTTCTGAGTTGATCAGATGTAGTGTTTACAGAAGAACACAGAATTGTCATTGTGTTGAGTGTAAGGCCTTTGAAAGCTCAGCCAATGATAATAATGATAACAGACTCTTATTCCCACTTAATGAGCAATACACACAGTCTCATAATAATTGCATTTCTCTTAGCCCTCTGCATTTGGGTTTTAAACTTAAGACAATTTAGTTAAAATAATTTCCTATATGAGGGGAAATAGCAGTCTTGAGCTGCCCCGAGGGAATATCAATTCATCATGAGAAAGGGAGCATTCTAGGAAAGTATACTCCTGCAGAAAGGGCATTGCTCATTTGATAGTCCCATAGATCTATCAAAACATAAAATGCATTTTGCTACAACAATATAGAGAAAAGGGATTCAATACTTGTCCTATGTACTCCTCTCACTATTACCAAGCCCTTGGATCCTTCCCTTTGAACAGTGTAACATTCAAATTCCAGATTATAGCAATGCCTCACAGAGCACTGAAATACCTATACAGAGGAGACAAAAGGAAGAAATAATACATTGCTGACAAACTCTCTGTGAGTGCTCAATTCCTGATTCCTGAAATTTGATCACCAAGACCCAGATCTGGATTCATAATTCCTGAGACCTGTCTTATGACTCCTAGCTCATAGTCCATGAACCTTGTCCCCAGCTCAACACCTAAGCATTAAAATGGTTAATTTCTGTGGTTGACAGCAATGGATCCATAGCCTCTGGTTTCTGATTCCTGATCCATAGCCTTGAAGATGGCCTAGAATAGTCCTCATACCAAGTGCAAGATACATTAACTTTGAAAATTGAAGTTTTAGCTTCAGAATAGTGTCTTCAGACACTGAAAGTGCAATGCAATTATAACTGCCTCTCCCCACCTTATTATGAACATAAGTCCTTGTCTAAACTTTCTGAAGATAGTAGCTGGTGATCTTACTAAGATTAAGTGCTAGATTGGCTTTTGTGCAGGGAACAGAAGGAGAAGACATGCAACTGGTGTCTTCCCTTCCCTACAGAAGTGTGAGGGACGACTGCAATTCCTCCACTCCATGTATCCTCTAGGAAATCACCCCAATGTGCCAGAAAGTAGATCGAACAATGGACGGACCCCACTTCCCTATCAGGTCAGTGGTACTGGTCTAGTGTCCCAACAGATCAGGCTGCAATATTCTTCATGCTGTGAAGACTGTGCTTATAAAAGACTCAGCACCACCCCCAATTCAAATTAGTACCTACCTCTTTAGATATTTATATGGCCCTTATCATGGTACATATTTTTCTTCACACCCACCCTGGGAAGTAGGGGAAAGTTATGCCCATTTTACATACCTGAAACTCAAGCACAGGACCAGTTAAATGACTTGACCAAGATTGCATGGGAAGTATGTGAGTGAGCCAGTAATTGGACTCTGGTCTCCAAAAGCTCAGTTCAGTGCTCTATCCACTATACTGTCCTTCCTTCTGCAAGTGGCATGACTTGACCTCAAATGGGGATTATCGCCTATGCAGATAAGGCAGACTTTGCTTTATGTTTAACAGATCTGCACCCTTCACCATTTTTATGATTATTAAAACTGCTAGCTGCTTCCAAAATCTACAGTGATTCATACATATTTCTGGAAATTATTGCTTCCTTCATTTCATCTTTAAAAAAAATCAATGTTATGTTATACATTACTTTTATTAAGCCAGTTCATGCCAGATGCTGCTTTCTCTCTTCTTATGAGAAAAAAAATGATTACAAAATGAACCCTAGGGAGATCAAAGGTTTCATTTTCTGACATAGACTCATTTAGATGAGGTGGCACACACCAATGGTGGCAGTGATTATCCTAGCCTCTGTACTCTTAAAGGTTAATGATCAGAGTAATTAGCTGACCTATTGGAACCAGATAACATTCAATTGAGATAAGTGACAAGTGACAGTAGTTGTTAAAATAGACCAGAAACAGACTCTCTGATATTGCCACTTACTTTAAAAATTGCTTTCCCAGGAGCTTTCTAAGAGTAGCCATGGGAAAAGTCAGTATCTCTTTGGTGTAATAAGCTTTATTCTGACACGCTCTATGCTCACTCTGAAGCGTCAGATGTTGAATATATCAAAAGAATCAGACAGAGATTTGGGAAGAGAAGTCCTGTTTCAAATTTTAAAATGGGATCATCATTTATTACAGCCACCACTAAAAGGATTTAGTTACTGTGTATTTTTTAGTTTTAATGGTACGGCAAATAGGAGTGGCATCCAATTCTACAGCTATAGTCAGGAGTTATGTCAGTCATCCCATGAGAAACCCATTTTTATTAAAAAAATAAAGAAAAAAGTGTGATGTCTTGGATGTATATTGTTTTTAAAGAAAAGTGATATTTTTAAGTTTAGATATTCGTAGTTTAGAGATCAGCAAAAATGAGGCTGTCATAAATATAAAGAAAAGGAGTACTTGTGGCACCTTAGAGACTAACCATGAAAGCTTATGCTCAAATAAATTGGTTAGTCTCTAAGGTGCCACAAGTATTCCTTTTTTTTTTTGCGAATACAGACTAACACGGCTGCTACTCTAAAACCTATAAATATAAAGGGAAGGGTAACCACCTTTCTTCATACAGTGCTATAAAATCCCTCCTGGCCAGAGGCAAAACTCTTTCACCTGTAAAGGGTTAAGAAGCTAAGGTAACCTCGCTGGCACCTGACCCAAAATGACCAATGAGGGGACAAGATATTTACAAATCTGGAGGTGGTGAGGGGGACAAAGGTTCAATCTGTCTCTGTGATGCTTTTGCTGGGAACAGATCAGAAATGCAAGCCTTCCAACTCCTGTTAAGTTAGTAAGTAATCTAGCTAGAAAATGCATTAGATTTTCTTTTGTTTAATGGCTGGTAAAATAAGCTGTGCTGGAGGGAATGCATATTTCTGTTTTTGTGTCTTTTTGTAACTTAAGGTTTTGCCTAGAGGGATTCTTTATGTTTTGAATCTGATTACCCTGAAAGGTTACCATCCTGATTTTACAGAGGTGATTCTTTTACCTTTTCTTTAATTAAAATTCTTCTTTTAAGAACCTGATTGATTTTTCATTGTTCTTAAGATCCAAGTGTTTGGGTCTGTGTTCACCTGTACCAGTTGGTGATGATTATTATCAAGCCTTCCCCAGGAAAGGGGGTGTACGGCTTGGGGGGATATTTTGGAGGAAGACGTCTGCAAGTGGTCTCTTTCCCTATTCTTTGTTTAAAACTCCTGGTGGTGGCAGCATACTGTTCAAAGATAAGGCAAAGTTTGTACCTTGGGGAAGTTTTTAACCTAAGCTGGTAAGAATAAACTTAGGGGGTCTTTCATGGAGGTCCCCACATCTGTATCCTAGAGTGTTATACCAAAAATAAAAACCAGCAGGGTCTTATTAAAGGGGAAAAGGCAAAATGCCACATTTGTTGTGAATACAGAAAGAATCATAGTAAGCAGTTAGTTATAACTATAACATTCCATTCAATTTCATATTTATTCACACATTCATTCATACACACACACACACACACACACACACACACACACAGAGGTTCTGCAAGGTTGTTATCATAGTTACCAGCCTTAGAGTTGCTCATGCCAAGCCACTGGCCAGGTGGCCTGGACATGAGGAGGAAGCAAGGCCTTGTCAGATGCACATCTGATGCTCCTGGAAGTTGGTTTGCAGAATCAGACCCAAAAGTTCTCACTTTCTAGAGTCCATTTTTATAGGAATTTCTTCCAATGCCAGTCTATGGGAATTGCTTCATCATGCTGTTGCTGAATCAATCAGCAGATAGCACATTCCTGACGGCTCCGTGCTGCCAGATGTTATTTTGTTCTTTGGTTCTCCCATCCTTGAGGCTGTTGGGTGGATTCCAGTCTGCTGTCTGGGGGTCCTCTGGTTATTTCCACTTGATGCCTTCTTCAGCCGATGGACACTGGATTCTTAGGCTGGCACCTCCCTGATCATTCAGTTATTATCCACACCAAGCATCCATCCACATACATCCTCTATCTCTATTTTAATCACAATTGTTAACAAAGCGAGATGAATACAACAAAAAGGCAGTGAGTCTCTGGGTGCTGTTTCTGTTGTTACAGAGTATTGCTTTGAGTCTCTCTCTGTGTGAGTAGTTGTTGATACAAAGAATTGCTTTGAGAACAGACTCTGTCTTAGGATGTACTAACACAATTAGCAACTTGCAAGTTTCACACAGAGAGGGAGAGAAACAGTACCAAAAACCAAGAGACCTCTTAAATCCCTGGAATTTAAACTATGGGGAATCAAACTCATTTGTGATTTTAATACAGAACTTCTTTAATATGATCCAACAAGAATCATAGAATCATAGAATATCAGGGTTGGAAGGGACCCCTGAAGGTCATCTAGTCCAACCCCCTGCTCGAAGCAGGACCAATTCCCAGTTAAATCATCCCAGACAGGGCTTTGTCACGCCTGACCTTAAAAACCTCTAAGGAAGGAGATTCTACCACCTCCCTAGGCAACGCTTTCCAGTGTTTCACCACCCTCTTAGTGAAAAAGTTTTTCCTAATATCCAATCTAAACCTCCCCCACTGCAACTTGAGACCATTACTCCTCGTTCTGTCATCTGCTACCATTGAGAACAGTCTAGAGCCATCCTCTTTGGAACCCCCTTTTAGGTAGTTGAAAGCAGCTATCAAATCCCCCCTCATTCTTCTTTTCTGCAGGCTAAACAATCCCAGCTCCCTCAGCCTCTCCTCATAAGTCATGTGTTCTAGACCCCTAATCATTTTTGTTGCCCTTCGCTGGACTCTCTCCAATTTATCCACATCCTTCTTGTAGTGTGGGGCCCAAAACTGGACACAGTACTCCAGATGAGGCCTCACCAATGTCGAATAGAGGGGAACGATCACGTCCCTCAATCTGCTCGCTATGCCCCTACTTATACATCCCAAAATGCCATTGGCCTTCTTGGCAACAAGGGCACATTGCTGACTCATATCCAGCTTCTCGTCCACTGTCACCCCTAGGTCCTTTTCTGCAAAACTGCTGCCTAGCCATTCGGTCCCTAGTCTGTAGCGGTGCATTGGATTCTTCCATCCTAAGTGCAGGACCCTGCACTTATCCTTATTGAACCTCATCAGATTTCTTTTGGCCCAATCCTCCAATTTGTCTAGGTCCTTCTGTATCCTATCCCTCCCCTCCAGCGTATCTACCACTCCTCCCAGTTTAGTATCATCCGCAAATTTGCTGAGAGTGCAATCCACACCATCCTCCAGATCATTTATGAAGATATTGAACAAAACCGGCCCCAGGACCGACCCTTGGGGCACTCCTCTTGATACCGGCTGCCAACTAGACATGGAGCCATTGATCACTACCCGTTGAGCCTGACAATCTAGCCGACTTTCTACCCACCTTATAGTGCATTCATCCAGCCCATACTTCCTTAACTTGCTGACAAGAATACTGTGGGAGACCGTGTCAAAAGCTTTGCTAAAGTCAAGAAACAATACATCCACTGCTTTCCCTTCATCCACAGAACCAGAAATCTCATCATAAAAGGCAATTAGATTAGTCAGGCATGACCTTCCCTTGGTGAATCCATGCTGGCTGTTCCTGATCACTTTCCTCTCATGCAAGTGCTTCAGGATTGATTCTTTGAGGACCTGCTCCATGATTTTTCCAGGGACTGAGGTGAGGCTGACTGGCCTGTAGTTCCCAGGATCCTCCTTCTTCCCTTTTTTAAAGATTGGCACTACATTAGCCTTTTTCCAGTCATCCGGGACTTCCCCCGTTTGCCACGAGTTTTCAAAGATAATGGCCAATGGCTCTGCAATCACAGCCGCCAATTCCTTCAGCACTCTCGGATGCAACTCGTCCGGCCCCATGGACTTGTGCATGTCCAGCTTTTCTAAATAGTCCCTAACCACCTCTATCTCCACAGAGGGCTGGCCATCTCTTCCCCATTTTGTGATGCCCAGTGCAGCAGTCTGGGAGCTGACCTTGTTAGTGAAAACAGAGGCAAAAAAAGCATTGAGTACATTAGCTTTTTCCACATCCTCTGTCACTAGGTTGCCTCCCTCATTCAGTAAGGGGCCCACACTTTCCTTGGCTTTCTTCTTGTTGCCAACATACCTGAAAAAACCCTTCTTGTTACTCTTGACATCTCTCGCTAGCTGCAGCTCCAGGTGCAATTTGGCCCTCCTGATTTCATTCCTACATGCCCGAGCAATATTTTTATACTCTTCCCTGGTCATATGTCCAACCTTCCACTTCTTGTAAGCTTCTTTTTTATGTTTAAGATCCGCTAGGATTTCACCATTGAGCCAAGCTGGTCGCCTGCCATATTTACTATTCTTTCGACTCATTGGGATGGTTTGTCCCTGTAACCTCAACAGGGATTCCTTGAAATACAGCCAGCTCTCCTAGACTCCTTTCCCCTTCAAGTTAGTCCCCCAGGGGATCCTGGCCATCCGTTCCCTGAGGGAGTCGAAGTCTGCTTTCCTGAAGTCCAGGGTCCGTATCCTGCTGCTTACCTTTCTTCCCTGTGTCAGGATTCTGAACTCAACCAACTCATGGTTGGTTGAGTTCAGAGTTCAGAGTGGGGAAGGAACCCTGACAAGCTGAAAGAATCTGTTAATGGGCTCTCTCTCTTTCGATCCCTATACCACCCCTATGCTGTGGTAGCTGAGCATCCATCAGAGATCTGAACTCTTTGATCTGGAAGATCCTCCAGGTCCTATCTAGCACAAAAGCAATCTCTGAGGCTGCTGGCTCCTTAAAGCCTGGTTGCAGCTGCTCCTCTTCTAAGAAGGTGCTGCTTCTCTTGCTGTAGCACCTGCATGATGTCATTGAAGGCATTAAACAGCCTCTACAACAGACCTCTTTAATTGTACTGCACCTGGCTATCATACTCAAGTCAATGGCATTGGGGAATACACTAGATATCATAGATTTCATATTAATTCAACACCAGACTTTTAAGAAATTCTAAAATAAGAAAACACTTTGGTGATTTCTGTTTCCAGAGTGCTGCGTAGCATTAAAAACACAGCAAGACCTTTGTACACAGGGTCGTGTTGAGGGTGATGAAGAACTCAATTTCTTCCCTAGTGGCCTAGAATGCAGAGGAAGTGCAGAAGCTATTCTAGAATGGTGAAGCCTGCTTTCCCCTCTACAGACAGTCTGCTCTTTGGGTTGGCAGGACCATGGTCTTAGCTCCTCCTTGCCCTGCCTTGGGATGATGTTTGCACCTTGCTCCACTGAACACAGGGACTGCCAATGTGGTGGGCCCTTGTGCATGATGTGTAAGAAAAGGAAGAAGAAGGTCATTGTTCTCTCTACCTCTGCAAAAGCTGGTTACGCTCTGGCACTAACTAATTAACTTGTAGGATAGAACTGGGTGAATAACTGATATATTTATTTTGTTCAATCAGCAAAGCAAAAAACTCAGAAAAATGTTTTTGTTCAGTTCTGAAAATATTTAAATTTGTCAGCAAATCAGTACAGTCTGTTTCAGGACAGCAAACCATATATGTGTTTTTATAATTTGTGGCCTAGTGATTAGGACATTTACCTGGGATGTGGGACACCCAGGTTTTAATCCCAGTTCTGGAGCAGAGACTTGAATTCTTCATTCCCCTGTAAGGATCCTAACCAACAGGCTATAGGCTATTCTGGAATAGATTGCTCTCAATCTCTCCTGCAGAAGTTGTTCCACTTTGTATAAATACATAAATATTGCACAGAGCAGTGAATTCAGATCTCCCCCCATCAAACCAACAGGTTATAGGCTATTCTTTTCTCAGTTGCTCTTGTTGAAGCTGTTCCACTTTGTATAAATACATAAATATTCATTTGGCCGAAGAGAGAGAAAAATTCTATAGTTTGGTGATTAAGGCACTCAGCTGGGAGGTAAGAGATGTGGATTCAAGTCCCTCTTCTGAATCTCACAGAGAGAAGATTCACATCTCCAGGCTATGAAGTTATTCTGTCTCTCTCACTTTGCCCCAGTGGACATCTATGCATTTACATGAAGCAGAACAGAATCAACAGGAGTGATTAAGAGAGGAATAGCTGACAGCTAAGCACTTTCAATTTTAGTTTTTACCAAATTTCCCTGAAAAAAATCCTAGGTTTTGAAAAAGCAAGTATTCAGGTTTTACCTAGTTTAATCTGAATTTTGCAAGTGCCAGAACTCCTTGGCCCCACTCCCAGACTCTGAATCCCCACTGGAGGGCATCGCACACCTGGGTAGCTTGCTGGTTGGTGGCTGCTGCTGCACAGGGCAGGAGTGAGACGGGCAGAGATCTGGATCATTGCCCCTGTCCACTTTCCATGCCATACATGCCCCCTCCTTCCCTCAGCCCTTCAGCACAGTCCTGTTTGCTTTCTTCCCAAAGTAGGGGAGCAAGATGGGCAGGGAGCCAGGTCCCAGAAGCCTAGAGCAACCGATCACTGCAGAAACAGGCCCAGAGGGCGTGAACCCCCTCCCCTCTCCCCGCTTTCCCTTTCTGCCTCCCAAGAATACCTGGCTCCCCTCACCTTTCCCCACCACCTGTTGGCCCTTTGCTTTCAGTTTCTACAGATTTTCACCCTTTTTATTTTCATTTATTTATTTTTATAAACAGGGATGGATTCCCAGGAAACTAAACAAAATGATCATAGAAAACAAAGGGCCTTACTACTATCCTTGTAGGTAGGGCACTCAGCTGACAGGGGGCATCTGAGTTCAACTACCTATTCCAGAGTGGGGATTCAACCAGGCGCGCGTGCGTGCGTACACACACACACACACACAGAAACACACACACACGTTGTTTGCTGGCCTGTGGGGAGGGAATGTTTCTGAGCTGAAACGAATCAGGTCAAATCCGCGAATAGTTTTGGGTCAACCAAAACTGCATTTTTTTGGAGAGTAAACAATATGTCTGAACAATTTCATCTAGCTCCACTGCTGGGCTGTGCATTTGTGGAGATTCTGTTTTATATTTGCCTACTAATATTCTAGAAAACAACAACAAAGCATTTAGATAATAGGAAAATTAAACACACCTGAAGCACTGTAATAGATTTCAGTACATAATAAGAATGTGATAGAAGCAGAATATGTAAATATTTGTTACAGCTCTCAGCATCTTTTGGAGAATAATAGCAATTGGGAATGTCAAATAGGAGACAGTTTGTCTAGCAGGTACAGAAGAGGACAAGGAGCAAGTCCTGGCTTTGTTAGTGGTTCACCCTCTGACTTCTTTGGGCAAACCATTTAGGGTTCAATCCCACTAGTTGTGAAGTGTTCTGCATCTGATTAAAGCCAATTAGCAATTAAGGGCAATCAGCACCTGGAACAGGAAATCTCATGATCTCTGTCTGTCTCAGGATACCTGTCACTATGAGCAAAGGAGCAGGAGGGTGATTCCTAGCTCATATAGACATAATCATACTAGCTCTCATCAAGCTAGTGTACTAAAAATAGTAATGTAGTTGTGGTAAAGCAGGAAGCAGTGGCATGGGCAAACTGCTCCGAGGATAAACCTGCCCGAACCTTGTGGGTACATAGTTTGGGAGGCTAGCTCATGGAACCAGGACCACACTACTATTTTCCACTGCATGCATCCGATGAAGTGAGCTGTAGCTCACGAAAGCTTGTGCTCAAATAAATGTGTTAGTCTCTAAGGTGCCACAAGTACTCCTGTTCTTTTTGCGGGTACAGACTAACACGGCTGCTACTCTGAAACCAACTACTATTTTTAGCACACTAGCTCAGATGAGAGCGAGCACGAGTGTGTCTTCACGAGCTCGGAATTGTAGCTCATTGTAGACGAAGCCTTGGGTTTTGGTAGGGGCTTCAGTTGCCCGTGTCCTCCTTAAGGTGGAAAGGCTTTTTTAAAGAGGAAAATCGAGTAGCATTTCCTAAAGATGGTCAGACACTGGGATTCTCTTGTTCAGGAAGTTAGTTCCAGAGATGGAGAATACGTTGTCCGCCACGGCTCTGACGTGTTTCAGACTGGGCATTGTGATCTGCATTGTGAGTTCTGTAATGAGTGTGGTGCAATTGCCAATGTTGTTGTAGGCTAAATATTTGAAGTGCTCAGAGATTTTTGGTTGAAAAATATAGTAGAATTGCAAAGTATTTCCTGTAATTATTAATGACATATGTTAACACCAGCATACACCTATTATTTCTGATGGAATCCATCAGTGTTATAAAAACTTCAGTACCACAGCGCAGGATGAGGTAAGGACAGAGAAGCAGCTTTAGCTCTGAATTACTTAGCTTTTTTAGGTTTTAGGCAAACATTTACGTGCATTTTGAATGCAGGCGTTTGTGATTATTTCCCCAGGAGCAGTAATACTAAAACATTTTTTATTTGAATAGCACTAAATCTAAAATGTGCTCTGCCGTCATACTTACAATTCCGCTTCCCCATTTACCATTCTGGGAAAAGGCATCCTGTTTTGTTCTTTTTCTTACCCAGTGCTCTGGTTATGCTGACTGTTTCTGAGAGAGTGGATAGAAGCCCCTTAATTCAAAAATCAATTAAGCAGATTCTTTCCCCACACCCTGTCTGTTGTAGTAGGAGGAGGGGAGGGAGCAATTTTTTTTCCCTCTGTCCAGGTTTTTATCTCATTGCTCTAAATCTGGCATTGCTGTTTTTAACAGCTGCTCTACTTTTGCTAACTTGAGGCACTGTAAGCTATAAAACTCCATTCTACCCTCTTAATGCAGTCAATCATTTAGCTAGTAAAATAAAGAATGTTAATGAATCTTCCCCATCTAAGGCTGCCTTTACCTCTTTTTAACAATATAAGGTGCTATTCATAGACATGTGACCAAGCAACTGGAATACCTAGAGCCAAATACATTTCAACAACACATGATCCTATAAGGTCATAAGTAGGAAATGGATTACTACAGTAGACGAAAAAGCAAGAGGTTTTGCCTCAGGCTAACTCTAAGGCATTTAGGGAATGTTATAATTCTATCAGAACCATCATAGTGAAATTTATATTGTACCATCAACTGTTCATAAAGTAGCTGTAGAGATTAAACATTTTCTAAATGCTTTCTAAATGCTTATTCTTAATTGGAATTAGATTAGCTTGAAGGCATAAAAGCGTGTCTAATGTATTTTTCTTCTTCTTTCAGTTTAATAAATAATTACAGAAAACATTTAATGAGAATGTTCATAATATTGGCATTTCAGAAATCATTGCTTAGCTTTTAGATCTGTCTTGTAGTAAAATAAATCATGTTATAGTAACTGAATTATGGTGGTTTTAAGCCAGTACAGGATCTTGCTTTTAATTCCCCAACTCACAACAGTTTAGAGTTGAACATTAAATATATCTGTTCCATTTAGGACTCTGTTCTAAATGCAGAGCTTTGGTATGGCAAAATAGGATTGTGTTGGCAACAAAATATAGAAATGGGAACCTCAGAAACATATAGCTATACACCAATATTTTAAGTGGCGCATACAGATTTATGCCTTGAACATATACATTTAAATTTTTAGAACACTATTCTCCCTTTAAAAGTTGTTCTATAGGTCTTTTGTTCTCTAAAAAGAAACTGGCTAAGATACCCTTGGGCTTCCGAGTAATGAATCAGCTATGGTGACCTTTGTTCCACTGTGGAGTACTAGCTAAATTGTACTACTCTATATATTCTTTCTTGCTAGCCTCCTCGCCTATTATATATGGGCTATGCAATTTTCTGTCAATTTAATTAGACCTAACAAGTCTTAGTCTTAGAAGTTTGGAAAGTCTAAGTCTTGAAATGTAGTCTACATTATATCAAGTTATATTATACCAATAATAGATTCAACTCCTGGAGTGATTAATCTACTGTTTACGCACATTCTGCTATTGTGATATCATTAAACCTCTCTAATCATTTTAGAGCTTATTTAATTTAAAGGGAGAGTCACATGCTCCGTCTCTAGTATTTTTTCCCATCTCTGTAAGACCTATCGATGTTCATACAGCACGTAGCACAACGGGGCTTCTGCTTCTAGCTGCTACTACAATGGCAAATAAATAATAATGCCAAGTTAGCTGACTGTAATAGTAGTAAAACCAACCTTTCTGAAAATATCCTAATGACTAATAGAGACAACCATGGAGGTATGGAAGCTTAAAATTACAAAAGCCTTTTACATTACTGGGGGGGAGAGGGAAACAAGAACTCAGTTTATTCACAAACATATAACAATATGAGATGCTATGAGATGTACGCTCACTTGCATATCATTACCCAGAATGATTTTTTGGCTAACAGCTATTTCATTACAGTCCTGATGTTTCAACTCCAAATTAAAATATCTGTAGATGCTTAGAAACAGAGTTTGTTGATTTTCTCCTGAATTCAGTGAAATGGTCAATGACATTTTCATGACTACAGAGCTGGTCAAAATTTTCAAACTTGTTGAGATTTGAAAAAAAAAATCACCTTTTTAACTGGTGCATTTGCAATGAATTCTTTGATGTGAACATGAAAGACTCAGCATATTCTAAAGGAATGAGCATAGAATTGGGAGCCAAGAAACTCCTGAATTCTAATTGCAAAACTGCCATTAACTTGTTGAGGAAGGTGTTGGTGGATGAGGTGGTCGATGAAGTCACAATTTGCAAATACCGTTAGAGAGCTTTGGGATTTTACATTCTGGTCTGAACCAATGGATTTTGTGAAGCACTCGTGTGAAAGATATAAATTTGGCCTTTATTTATGGTGTGTGCTTTTGGAAGTAGAGACACGTATAGGTACCTTAGGTAGAGACACTAATAGTAGTTTGAACTTGTATTGGTCCTAATATCCAGATAAAATCTGGATACACGTTCAAATTCCTTTTCAAAGCTTATGTCTGCCAAGCTGCCCATAAAATCCCATCAAGTGACGATAGCTAGGTGGATAAGAACAATAACAACTGCTTAGTTTGTAATGCTTACTTTTTCCACTGGTACCCCATGCTACCTGTTACCTTCCTCCTCTTCCCTTCCCTTGTCTCATTCACCTGTGGTGTTTTTACTTTAGTTTATAGAGAAAAAAAGGTTAAAATGCAAAAAAAAAAAAGTTTCATGTGATGTGGGCCAATTATTGTTATTATTATGTTATTATTGGTTCACAAATATTCCTGATATTTCTACTAGTTCATCCCCATTGGGGATGGAAAAAAATGAAATCTCAAAGTCTCACAGCATAGGAAAACAAGTTTCCTGCCAAGCTTTATTATCTAAGATTTTGGGTAGAATAAACTCTTCATTTTTGCTTGCTTTGAGAAGACAATCTCTGTGTGTGAACACAGACTGTAGTTATTAGGTCAACAGTCCTATTAAGTGGACAGGAGCAGGAGAAAAATAAGAGGCCTAGGTTGTTGTTTGTAGAACAGTGGCTGTACAAAACACAACAAATCTAGATACATATAAAACTCTGAAACAGATAATGCTGTTAGTTTCTGTTTTGTTTAGTTAACCTCTCTGATTGGAGAGGTTCATGTGTCAACAGGGTCACTCAAAACTGTCAACAAAACTGTGATGTATGACACCCCTCTCACCTCCTATAGACATGCCTCTGTGCGCAATACCAGTGTCAGAGTCCTCAAAGACTCTCTCATTCAACATTCTGAGGTCCTGGCCAGGAATACAAAAGGATTTTTTAGGTTTATTTTCTGGATTTTTTTGCCCTAATTGCCACATGATAAGTCCCAGCCTGGATCTTTCCAGCCTTATCTTCTGTGTCTTCCCTGTAACCAAACTTTGCCAGAGTTCACCTGCCACCTTCCCTAAATGTAAATATGACACACCTGGCCAAACATATCACCCCATCACAATCCCACTTCAGGATCAGTCACATTCACTTAGCTTCCCACCCCTCCATTATCACTGGCTACTAGTTTACGTCCTTGGCTGCAAATGTATGGCCTACAATTATTCTTTGCATTAATGAGCCTGATTAGCTAGTTTTGGGGTAGGAGAATAAGTCAGTGGGAAAGCATATTTCCCCATTAACCAGCACTGAAAAGAAAGAGCTTGAATGCTCGTGACACTTAATCAGCAGAGTCATTACTACTTTTTTACTGTCCTATTTTCTCATATAGAGTCTAACAGACTTTTTTAAAAATATCCCAATCATATAAGTTGAGAGGCCCAGGAAAGACATCACAAGTCACATTTGCAATTTGCATACTATATAACAGAGTGAAAAGCTTTCTGGAAATCAATAAAATATTTTATTCGAATTCACAAACTAAAAATTCTAATCTTGGCTGAACTAAGTGGCAGACTAGGAGAACAGATTTATGCCAGGAAGGTCACCTAGGTTACAGAGAGGTTTCAGAACTCTTACTTTATTGGCAACTAGAAACTATGAACATTGTTGAGCTAATGTAATTGGCAGGCAGGATGAAATGGATGTTAAAGGGTCCTCTGCTATCCCGTCTGAGGAAAAAGGCATTTGACCTGCCTTGGTCATGGATAGAAATAGAATTTTGCATGGGCTGTGCACATATCTAAGCTTCCATTATCAGGAACAACAAACACCTTTAACGTTATCTCTTTCACCTTTTAGATTCTTCCACTTGTAAACCTGTCATACTCTAGACTGATGCAAGCTCCCATTCAGACTGTTTAAATGATCGTGCCTTACCACAAAGCCTGCAACAGAGCCTATGCCTTTGTGTTAAATATACCGGACTGTATTCTCAGTTACAATATGGTCCCTTTACCACTCTAGCAATGTAAAATATACATCTACTTTAAGGCTCCTTCACACTGCCAGAGTGCTACAAAGGTGCTTTATTGTAAATGAAAATCAGGTTTGCGCTGTCTCGAAGAACTCACTTTTACCGTTACCTACCACTGATAAAATTTTGAACACTTATTCCAAACTCCAACTCTTCCCGACAGCCTGCTTCTCCCAAGTAATAAGGGAATCTAGAGATTTATCTGACTCATCCTCTGGAAATACTTAACTTGCTATACACCAAGTCACATTTTAGGATATTTGCCAGCTGCATACTGTATGCTGTTTCAGTGCTGGGGGCAGAGCCATCTGCTCCCCACCCCCAGTGTGAACTCATATACTATTTCCAAATGGTGGAAAATTTGCAAAGGTAGAAGTTTTCTCTTTTTTCCCCCTAGATGAGCCTCCTGCTCCCACTAAAATCCAGATTATCCCTTAGTGGCTCGTGTACATTCTCATAATAGTCTTTTCAGTGCTCTTTGATGTCTTCCTGTTCCATTAGCACTTGGCTATCTATCATCCTGATGACAGTGCAATAGGACAGAGTGTTTTGGGGAATACCTTGACAATAACAAAATCGCAATTTGTACTATCACTCTTTGCTGCTTATTCTGCCCACTTGCTTTTCAAGATTAATTCCTTATTTCATCACACTGACCAGTTTCATTTCTTTATTAAGACACTTGGGAATGATGAATTTTCTGATTTCAGCACTCATCTCCTTAATAATGCTGGTAGGCTTTTTGTAGTTATTTTATTCAAGTCATGTTCAGTGCTCTTTCCAGGATCTCTTTGTTCACCTCACAACACAGCTCGTTTGCTCCATTTTTCTTCTGTCACGCTAATAGCACCTGAAACTGTTCTTTGTATATTCCCACTTGAGGGATGTGCCTCTCTCACAGGCTAGAGCAGATGAGCTGTGAGGGCCTTCGAGAAGGGTGTGCCCACCTCAGTGGCTTTTCATGAAGCCAAACGCTCAGAGCTGAGGTTATAACATCCTCAGCTGCCTTCATTTTTTCATTTCTACAGCTAGCTGTGGGTGTAGTGACCTTGGCTCCATGACTGGAACATTTTATGTTTGTTTTTGACCAGTCATCTTACTGCTTAGTTCCAGGATATTTAGGAAATTGTTTGGTAGCTTTACTTGGTAACTTAGTCTTGGGAATGTGCACTTAGGCTCCTAAATTAGTTCTATCTGGATTCCACAGGGTGTAATATCAAAATTAGACCACAAAAAACCAGTACAAGCAGCATTATTTGTGCCCCTCCATCTTTCTGAAATCAAAAGCACCTTGGGGAAGACCAGACACCAATGTCTGGTGTGAGGACCTTTATATCTCAAGTCTGAAAAGGCAGGAATAATTGGCCTCAAGCTGTATTTATGAAGGGGCTCTGATGAGTCATTCCATTGGATCTGGGTATAAGAATACTCTAGGCCATTATATGCTTCCAAGCTCACTGAAGTGAAGAAACTTACCCCTCCTGAGCCAGGCTCACTATCATGGCTTAAAGCAAAGGAGTACAAGTACTCCCAGCGTATAACTAAACATTGCAAGATGGAATGTACATAGCAAATTTGTTTTATACTGACCAAAAATAAGTTCAAGAATGGACAAACACCAACTCAGTTACTAATTATAGTCATAAAAGCAAATGCCTGCAGTTACTGGAAGCAGTGACAAACATAAATCAGACTTAACCACCCCTTCCCAACAAAATTGAGCACATTTAGTACACTCTGTTTCTGCTTGTATAACTTTCAAACCCTCACCAGAATTTCCCTTGTCCCATTCAGGCTGGACTGAGTTTTGTGGGACAAAGCATCTCTGTTTTGCAAGACCGCTGTTATGGAGAAGGCTTTCAGACTGGTCCATTGCATAAAGCAAATGTGAACGTGGTTCCACTTCACCAGACATCAGTACTAGTACAAATGTCTTAATTTTCCCAGAATAGCCCAAGTGGCCTGCTGAGAATGTTCTTAATCTCTGGGCTGCTCCAGTACCAGAGAAAACTATGAATCCATAACCACATATTTTCACTGCTTGGTTAGGTGAATTATCCAGTTACAGTCTGTTTCAGGGGAAAAATGACACAAATAAAGTGCTACCATTTAGTTTTGTATACGTTTGACTTTGACGATGAAACTTGAATGAAACTTAATGGAGTCAAATCACTTGAATTTTTATTAGTATTATTTGACTATGAAATGGGGAAGGAAAGAGGAAATATAATAATTGATCAAAGAATAACCATGATATTAAATGTATTACAGTTTCTAGATAGTCCATCTTAGATTTTCAGAGAATTAGTACACATTTTTTTTGTTCTTCTCCATAGACATCAGTAAATCAGGTAACAATTACGAAACAGAAGGAGGACCAAGCTTTTCAGCTATGCAATTGTGACTCAGTAGAAAATTATGGTGGTCCTCGGAACCAAGAAATTGACTATAATCAGTTTTGGGGCTAAATGGTGGCAATATGTGAATCAGATATTAGGATGAAAAATGATTGACAAATATCCTGGAAAACCTTATGACTGGTATCATTTGGTCTCCTGCTTGTTAAGTATAATCCTTGTACTCTCTGCTATACCAGCGTAACTGAGAAAATAATTTGGCTCAGAATGAAAGTAACTGCAGCTGTAAGGAAGTTTAGGGCCAAATTCTGCATTAATTGGGGTTGCATAGGGTATAATCTAGCACATAATTTAGCCTGCAGTGGTTTTTTTAACTGTTTTAGTAAGATTAATGTAACAAATACATTTTGAAAATGATGCATAAAAGTTACACATACATTTCACTTCACTTTCATCAGTAGGTTCCCAGTCTTATCTTTTGTATTATGGGATGTTCCTCAAAAGTAAGTGAAGTCATGTTGCTTAAAAAGTGAGATCCAACTAAATCAGATAAACAAAACCAGAGACCTTATTCTACTCTACTCCACACAAACTTTTGAAATGCCAAATGTTGATCTGGGCAGATGTCACTGCTTCTGCTGTGTTTGTTATAAATCAGACATGACAATGGTGAAAACATTTGTCACCCAATATGTTTTAATTATAATTGACAAATATAAAAATGAACTAAAATACATCCAAAACTGAAATTAAAACATAATTGTGATGATTTAAGAAAGCCAGCTGTTGATGGCTATTAATAAGAAGAATGTTTCCTAGCTCTGGTCTGCACGGAATATGGAGATATCACTGAATTTCAGCAGGATAAAAAATCAGCGAGGTCACATTTCTTGTAAATCACTGATTTAGAGTACTAACATTTTTCTCCTTCCTTTTTTTCTATTCCAGAGTGACTGCAGTTGATCAAGACTAAAATATACAATATTATTCACTAGATTTGATAAGGAGGCTCTGTAGTCAATAACAACAAAAACTAAATTATTGATCACCCGGTGAAGTGAAGACAAAAATGCGAGTTTGTTCTTTTGTTGACAGGGCTAAAACAGCATCAGAAATAAAAATCTGTGGCAGAAGGTACAAGGCTCTATTGCTATTGTATCATTGCCATTATTTCTTTTGCTGCTCTTTTACTCATATCATTTCCCTTGGGTCCTAGAGCCTTCATGCTTCATTTACTGTTGATTCAGAATGCTACATCTAGGGGATTGGAAAGATGAAGAAATATTCAGAGCCGGGCAATGAGCAGTCAGGAGCAACTGAATTATTTTATGATACAAGTAACTTGAAGAGATTGATGGCAATGTGATCTTATATTGTGTTAGAATTCTTCACTTAATTCTGCCCTGAGTTTCTTTTTTATTTTAACAAGGCTTGCCGTTTATCTGCTAATATCAATAGACTTTTTATTTAACTTTCTCAGACACTTTGCAGTTTTATGGTCCTGAATAATAAGAGAGTCCCATAATGGACAGTCTGTTGTTACTTGCAATCATATTGTTTTGACAGATAAAAATGTTCTTTTTGTGGGCTTGATTCCACAGTGCATGAGAGGCTTCCACAACTACAATCTGATGGCCCTTCTTCCTTTTTTTTTTTTTTTTTTTGAATCTCCAATATCAATAGAATGGGCTGTTCTTGGGTGAGCCCACAAATTCCAGTGGATGTTTAGTTTAGTTACTAGGGAAAGCAGAGACCATGTCTGAAACATCCCAGTCTGCCTTCATGAAGCCAGGATATTCTCCTGTTGTCCACATCTTTCTCCTTTAGGAAGCAGCCTGTTCTTGCAAGACTGTTACTTCTTACAGGTAGCTTGGCTCAACTGGGATCTCACTGGATGCATCCTGAACACTCTATAATCAGAAGGCGATATTTTCAGATATGATGCTAACGTTCCTGTAATTACAGTGAGACCAGCCCCAAATCTTTGGATGGACCAAATCTAAGGGCCACTAGCATAACAACACTGCTGACCTAACCAAAGTAGTGCATTGGGCAATCAGTAGGCCATGAGAACAAACATCTGGAGTGATCCAAAGAGCCACGTCTGCAAGAGCAAATCGCTAGTCTGTAATTTCCCTTTATTTAGAAAACCAGGACATTCATTAACAGCAGCAGTTTAAAGCAGTAGCTTTTGCAGTCATGAAAGCATTGAAATGTTTTTTTTTTAAATATATAAATCCGACAATTATTGCAAACTCTTGCATCTTAGTCTCTTTTTTCCCCACACTGTACTGATAGTACAGCATGTAAAGGGGCGAATAAAATACCCCAGCAAACAATTCACCCAAACAAAATCCACAGGAAAATGTTGTCTGACAAAAAAAAGAAAAATAAAAAACAAACAAACAAACAACCCAACATTGATTTTCCAATTGGAACTATCAAAATAATTTATTTTTGTTTCAAATTGTTATTCCAAATTATTTTTGTTTTTCTTTTTGATTTAAAATGTCATTTGATGTTGGTGTTTGTAAACCAAAAACACTGGTTTTCCATTTTCATTTTTTGGATTTTGGAATTTACCTCAATTCTTTCTCTTTTTTTTACTCCTCCCTTTTTCACATTGGAAGAAAGAAAAAGAAAAGGTAAGCAGACATATGAAAGTGTCGGGATAGAAAAACAACTACTTTACACATTTTTTTTCTGTTTTTCAAGGACAAAAAGAGTGATTTTTTTTTTAAGTATGAACAGTAGATGTTTCCATACTTTCCCATACTTTGTGGCCTAACCGCCAAAAAAGGGGAGGGGTGGAAGAGCAAGAGAAGTGATAAAATGGAGACAAAGTGAGGAACAAACTGAGAAAATCCCAAACCAGAAAATAAAAAACTGTGGTTTCCAAAAAAGAAAAAACAAATTAACATTTTTAATGTTGAAAAACACAAACAAAAATTAATTTAGTATTCATATTTTAAAACAAACTGCAAATGTTTCTTTTCAATTGTGAATTTGAATCAAAATGAAATGAATTTTTTTGTTTAATTTCTATACAAAAGTTCCTGTAGAAAACCAAAAATGTTCTATTAAAAAAAACCTGATATAGGATTTTCCCTGTGAAATTTTCAATGGAAAAAAATTGGTGTTATATAGCTATCCTATGTTTTTACATCTGTACTCATTTATCACAATCCTAACTTGCAGATACAGTGTCCTCTAATACCGTCCTACTTAGAGACTGTATTGGGCTAAAACATACTTACTTTTTTTATCACATTCATATTTTTAACGGAGTAAACAGAGACCAACAAACTCATTTCACTTATTTGCTACAGGCCCATGTTTATGTTGTTCAGTACTTTTCCTATTGAGTAGCCCCCCTGAAAGAACTCTTCACTGAGTAAGGCACTAGTCATCATGTATCAGGATAACAGTATCTGGCCTGAAGCCACAATAGAATTAACCCAGTTCACCAGAGGTTACTTTTCTGAATTGATTTAATGTTATTTATTCTGTATCTACTTCCATAAAAAAATAGCTAATGTTCTAGAAAGTTTCACTTTGAGGTTTTGAATATAATTGGGTGTATATTCAAAAGGCAATTATATGCAGCTACCTGATTAAATGTTCCAACTATTCATTCACATAATGATTAAAACTGTCTTATGGTGACAG
This sequence comes from Lepidochelys olivacea, assembly GCF_965140295.1. NCBI lineage: Eukaryota > Metazoa > Chordata > Testudines > Cheloniidae > Lepidochelys > Lepidochelys olivacea. The sequence continues at coordinate 105,794,657 of NC_140411.1, forward strand.
TTATAGTATGTCAGGTTCAGAACTGTATGATTATCACCTGCTGATTTGTAGAAGTGAATGCCTATAATGGGAGCAATTTTATAGCAGCACTTATTATAAACTAATACTGATCATACATTGCAGTGATTATTTTGTTGTGTCAGATACCTATTTAAACTGAAAGAATGTATTTGCAGCTCCTCACTTACCTGTTGACAGGCATAGAATTTAGAAGGAGAAAATAAGTCTTTTTGAATTGTTAAAAAGTAACACATCATACCTCCAAGTGGGGTTCAGCCAAAATGAACATTTTGGAGGTAATAAAATAGAAGTAGGAATCTTTTTTTTAAAAATCACCTTTGATTGAATTACAACAAAATTACGGAAAGTAACATATCTGTATACAGACACAGCATAAATATTACTCATAATATGAAACCATATTCTAAGAAATGCAAACTGTGTCAAGTGTTTGCAGAAGTTAAAATAGCCTTCAGTTATCTAAAGAAGAATACCTATAAACATCTTTATCAAGTGACATTTTTTGAGTTTCTATTATTATCGTTGTCATTATTTGTTGAGTCCTGGCAGTGCACTCAGTCCTGGATAAGACTTTTAAAACAACATAGTTTCTGCTCTGAGTACCTTGTGAACTAGAGCCCCAATCCTGCATTCATTGCATGCAGGTGGACTGCAAACTGATTGAAATCAATCTTCATGCACAACAAATTGTAGGACTGGGCCTAAATTGATGGTCAAGAAACAAATGCACGTAATGGGGGCACAACTCACCATCACAGCACCTCCTGCTGGCCATGCTGGGAATTAGCTCTCGGTCCTTCCAGTCCACCTTCAGCTAGTGGTGTCACCCCTGCCATCACTGCTGTTTCCACTCTTTGGACCTGTGTCACTCCCATGACCACAGCATCCTCTTCTAAGCATGGTCCTTTGGCTGTGCCACTCCCCCCTCTGGTATCTCCCCCTTTCTGGGGGACCGGCAATCCTTAGTCCCGCCACTTGCCTCAGCGGCCAGCTGCAGTCCCAGGTCCAGCCCCACCTCAGGGACAAACTACAGTCTGGATACTGGTCCTTCTCCTCATTGACAAGTGGGGCGCAATGGGGGCTGGGGATTAGGCCCACCTGCTGCTCTGGGTCCCGACCCAGGGACCCTATAACCAGCAGCCACTTACTGCCATTCTCCAACCTGCTGACTATTTTCCCTGGGCTACTTTTCCCATAGCCCTAGCACCCTCTCAGCCCTTATAGCAAGGCCCCAGCCAGGCAGTGGTCAGCCAGCAGCTCACCCTCGCACTCTGCTGCCCCTGCCCAGCACTGTTCTATCTATGGTGCTTCTTCAGGCAACTTCAGAGATTCCTTTCTGCTCTGCTGAGCAGCCCTTTATATATGGCCCTCGCTGGCCCTGATTGGCTGCTCCAGCAAGCCTTCCCCCTATTGGTGGGCTCAATAAGCCCTTTCCTGATTCGTGGGTTCTGCACAGCCTCCCGGGTGCTGCTTTTAACCCCTTCTTCTCCCTGTTACATGGGGTTCTTTCAACCCAAAGCTCTTAGTAACTTTTACTCTGTGCAAGGTGGTGTCAGGAAATAAATCACGGGAGACACGGCTGTCCAACCGATAGATGGCTGGCACAAACAGGACAGCACAAGAGTGCTTTCACTTAAAGCTAAACTTTACTTAGTCTCAAGCACTTATACACGTCCACAACAGGTTACTAAAACACCCCCAACCCTTGATAATTACCAAAGCTGAGTGTGGCTCTTGAGTGGCACAGTGGCAGGCTTCCGGTGGCCAAATCTTCCGTCTGCCAGTGGGGACTACAACATGTATCCAGAGGGAGAGTCCAAAAAGAGTCCAACTACCTCAGACTTTTCCCCCTTATTTATACATTAGTAATAGAATGACATGCCCCTTAAAAAAAACTTGTTAAGTAAGCAGTTTCAATAGTCAAGCAAGAGGTTCCTTCTAATTATCGATTAACCAGGTGTGGGTTTTTTCCAGAGTTTGCAGCCTTGAGGCCCCCAATAGACATTCCTGGGGCACATCCTGCTCTTTTAAAACATGTATCAGCCACTTCAACACAATTCTTATCAGGAAGGATGCGGGGTCAAGCTGCCTTCTCTGTGGCACCCGAAGACCCTCCTCCCCTCCTGCTAAGACCCCTTAGTTTGTTAAACTAAGCCTGCTGACTTGGCCAATTTACAGCCTGCTGACTTCGCTGCTTTCAGCAATAAGCCATAGTGGTTTCAGGCACTTTACTGGTTTGCCAGAGTCTCCCTGTACAGCCCCACCACAATGCCTTAGAAGAACTAGAGAATGCTTCTGTCTTAGCATACTAATCCTACAAGCTGGTCCACATAGGTAGTTTCTTGTAGATCAGAATGCAAGACTTAGGCCTTGTGGTATGTCAACCTAAGTTATGCTACTGTAGCTATGTGAATAACATAGCTGGAGTTGATGTAGCTTAGGTCGATTTACTGCGGTGTCTACACCATGCTGTGTCGATGGGAGATTGACTTACCTTACTCTTCTTGCTCTTGTTTCCCCTCCTTTTTAGTAGACTGACTGGATTTGAGGTGTGCTAGTGTTGCTTTGTGAAAAAAATGAGATTTTTCCCCTCATGTGAAACTATAGAATTCTCATTAAAATTGGAGAGTATTTTCTTAATGTCACTAGCATTAGGTGTAAAAACCGTGTGTGATTGAGAACAGCAAGGAATGTGTTTGAAATCCATAAAATAATCCGTTAAACTCAACATGTAGATAACTGATTAAGCACAAAGCCAGATCTAATTTAAATAAGGGGGTAGAAATATGTTTCCACTGCTGTTTTCAATTTTAAAGACTGGAAGGATATGCAACAACCTTTGACATAAGCCATTGCATTGTCATTAGCGATCTCACATTGCAAGAACACAGAAAACCTAATCAATTGCTGGTCAACAGATAGTGACCCTTTGCTGGCAGCAGTAGAATATTTCCTTTTTGATGATTAGAAGAACCTCTTAATACTGAGACTTTCTTCATTATTACCAGTAATTGGAATATGGCCTTTATTGAAACTGTGTAAAAAGAAAGGCTGAACTCAAATTGCTTATGCTGTTTTATTTTATTACTTTTCCAGAGCCATCATAGTGAAATGATTTTCAGTCACTTTTCAATTGACCAGCACAAAATGTCATTGATGATTGAGATGCTGACTCACCAAATACCAGCTGAGGTCAGTGTGTATTCAGCCCAGTTCACTTGTTTATTAGATAGATCAAAGTGATTGTTAAAGGTATAAATGTATTTGGTGTTTAAACTTCATGACAACTGATGGGACATTACCTGAATTGTTTTCGCTTGTATGAATCCTGTTATAATGTAATAGTAAACATTTACATTATAAATACCCTGTAACAAAATAACCCATTAAAGAAGCCTTGTGGAATGCTATTGAAAGACTTTATCAGAAAAAAAATTATTTTAAAGCAAGTAGCCATTGTGTGTGATGGCTGGAGCTCAATGATTCAAAGTACATTCCTCACTCACCATCGTCAAAGGAAAAGCCCATGTGGATAGAAACACTGTCAGCTTGTTTTCTGTCAGAAGACTCTATAAATATTGATTCACGGAAAGATCCTTCATTTCTGGACTGTTTGAATGCTTACAGGGAAGTGTGCCAGATGCAAAACAGAGATCCCTGGAGACAACCTGAGTACCCTGAAAAGACTTTTGGGAAAACTGGCCGTTTATTACATCACCATTTGGAATTACAAATGTGACTCACCTTTTCCTTTATTTTACCTGCTTTAACTTCTCAATAACTTTCCTTCCTGTTCTTAGCTAATAATTCTTTAGTTAGTTTACTATAGAATTGGCTGCCAGTATTGTCTTTGACTTAAGATGTGGAGTACCAATTGATCTGGGGTAAGTGACTGGTCTCTTGGGACTGGGAGCAACCTGATGTAGTATGGTTTTTGGTTTAAGTGACCTTTTATCACAAAGTTCAGTTTGTCTGGGTGGCAAGAGAGACTGGAGAGTCTGAGGAGACTGTCTGTGACTCCATGGAAGATTGGTATAGTGATCCAGGAGTTCACATTTGTTACTGGCTTGATGAAATCTAAGTGTAGAACACACCGCCAGCTTGGGGTATCTTCCCCATTTCTGAAAGTCTGCCCTGAGGTAGAAATTCAAAGATGTGAGCCATTCCAGAGAGCATCATACATGAGATCACTTACAGCTAAGTAAAATCAGTGTATCTCCAATGAAAACAATGGAGTTGCACTGGATTCACACCAATATGACCAACATCAAAATCTGACATAATGTGTGTGTTTTATATATGGGCATGTAAAGAAACCACCATGAAGCTTATGTTCACTTATTTTCACAAGGCCTTTTCCATTTTTCCCCTCCTTCCTATAAGCACTCCACATAGCCTTAGAGAGATAATTATATCAGCCTGTCATAAATATAAAGGGAAGGGTAAACCCCTTTGAAATCCCTCCTGGCCAGGGGAAAGCTCCTCTCACCTGTAAAGGGTTAAGAAGCTAAAGGTAACCTCGCTGGCACCTGACCAAAATGACCAATGAGGAGACAAGATACTTTAAAAAGCTGGGAGGAGGGAGAGAAACAAAGGGTTTGTGTGTCTGTCTGTAGTCGTCTTGGCCGGGGACAGAACAGGAATGGAGTCTTAGAACTTTTAGTAAGTAATCTAGCTAGGTATGTGTTAGATTATGATTTCTTTAAATGGCTGAGAAAAGAATTGTGCTGAATAGAATAACTATTTCTGTCTGTGTATCTTTTTTGTAACTTAAGGTTTTGCCTAGAGGGGTTCTCTATGTTTTTGAATCTAATTACCCTGTAAGATATATATACCATCTTGATTTTACAGGGGGGATTTCTTTATTTCTATTTACTTCTATTTTTTATTAAAAGTCTTTGTAAAACACTGAATGCTTTTTCATTGTTCTCAGATCCAAGGGTTTGGGTCTGTGGTCACCTATGCAAATTGGTGAGGCTTTTTATCCAACATTTCCCAGGAAAGGGGGAGTGCAAGTGTTGGGAGGATTGTTCATTGTTCTTAAGATCCAAGGGTCTGGGTCTGTAGTCACCTAGGCAAATTGGTGAGGCTTTTTACCAAACCTTGTCCAGGAAGTGGGGTGCAAGGTTTTGGGAAGTATTTTGGGGGGAAGGACGCGTCCAAACAGCTCTTCCCCAGTAACCAGTATTAGTTTGGTGGTGGTAGCGGCCATTCCAAGGATAACGGGGGTAATATTTGTTACCTTGGGGAAGTTTTGACCTAAGCTGGTAAAGATAAGCTTAGGAGGTTTTTCATGCAGGTCCCCACATCTGTACCCTAGAGTTCAGAGTGGGGGAGGAACCTTGACATGGTGGCACAGTGGTGGGATTAACCTGAAATCATTTTGAGATCCAGTTGAGATTTTTTGAACTAGAAATACAGATTTTAAAAAGGAATTTTTAGGAAGTCCAGAAGGCAGCTTTGAAACTGAAAGCAGCTTGGTTTCTCTCTGCTTTGTGGCCAAGCAGAGACAAAAGGGGATTATCTTGTGAATTGCAGGTTTTCTTGCCTGGAGGCAGGGTACTTAACTCCTGCAGGGAAATTCACAGTCTTCCAACCCAGAGGTTTTTTTTTTTTTTCTTTTCTTCCTAAAAGTAAATAGGGGGTGTGTGCTCTACCCATTTGCCTGGAGACAAAAGTGGCAGGGTTTTTTTTTAGGATTTTGATTTTTTTTTTTTTGTTTTACAAGGAGCACAGGTTTGAAAAGAAATTTTTTTTTTTCTTTGGGCTGGGTAAGCAGTTTTCCAAGTAGTTGGAGGTTTTTTGCTTTAATTTGGGCCCAGAGCAGAGACAAGAGAATTGTCTTTTTCTGTAGGCTGACAATCACTATCAGAGAATAGGTACTCTATTCCAGCACAGCAAAAGTTTACAGCCAAGTTTTGTTTGTTTATTTCTAAACCTCGGGTGTAAAGTTAGTTAAAAACAGAGAGGTTAGAATGGCCAAATCCTCAGCTCGACTACAGCTGGAATTAGCCAAATTGCAGGCTGAGGAAAAACAAAGGGAACATGAAAGACAGATAGAACTCATGCGGCTGGAGAAGGAGGTACAGGAGGCTGCCCACAAGAGGGAAATGGAGGCAAGGAAGCATGTGGAGGAGATGGAGAGGATAAAGGCCCAGCAGAATATACCAACAAACCCTAGCAATCCTTCTCCAGGTACCACTTCCCATCCCAGAAAGTTCCCCACCTACAAGGCAGGTGATGATACTGAGGCCTTCTTAGAAAACTTCGAAAGGGCCTGCCTTGGGTACAACATCTCTACTGACCAATACATGGTAGAGCTGAGGCCGCAGCTCAGTGGACCCTTAGCTGAGGTGGCAGCTGAAATGCCTAAAGAACACATGAACAAGTATGAACTGTTTAAATCCAAGGCGAGAGTCAGAATGGGGATAACACCCGAGCAGTCTCGTCGGAGGTTCAGAGCCCTAAGGTGGAAACCAGACATGTCATTTACCCGACATGCCTACCACATTGTAAAACATTGGGATGCCTGGATATCAGGAGCAAGTGTTGAATCTCCAGTAAATTTGCCCTTCCTAATGCAAATGGAACAATTCTTAGAGGGTGTTCCTGAGGAAATAGAAAGATACATCCTAGATGGGAAACCCAAAACTGTAATTGAGGCAGGAGAGATTGGAGCCAGATGGGTGGAGGTGGCAGAGAAGAAGAAAACTGGTCGCAGTTGGAGCGGAGACCAGAAGGGACCACCCCAGACCACACCCTATTACCGGGGGCCGCCCAAAGCCCCACCTACCTCCCAAAGAACCCTCCAGACCCCTTATCGTCCCACCACCCCGTTCTCCAGCAACCCACCTCGCCCCGGTGACCCGTCAGCTGGACGATGTTTTAAATGTAACGAGCTGGGGCATGTAAAGGCCAACTGCCCCAAGAACCCCAACAGGTTACAGTTCATTGCACCGGAATCACACCAGAGGTCCACAGGCCCAGATACCTCCCAGATACCCTTGGAGCGGAGGGAAACTGTGAGGGTGGGTGGGAAGAAGGTCACCGCGTGGAGGGACACCGGAGCACAAGTGTCAGCTATCCATGCTTCCTTAGTGGACCCCAATTTAATCAACCCAGAGATCCAAGTGACGATTCAACCCTTCAAGTCCAACTCTTTCAATTTGCCTACAGCCAAGTTGCCTGTCCAGTACAAGGGCTGGTCAGGAATGTGGACTTTTGCAGTCTATGATGATTATCCCATCCCCATGCTGTTGGGGGAAGACTTGGCCAATCATGTGAAGCAGGCCAAGAGGGTGGGAATGGTCACCCGCAACCAGGCTAAACAAGCCGTGAGGCCTAGCTCTGTTCCGGAAACTTCTATCAGGACCCAGTCAGAGGTGATGGACCTGGACCCCAGGCCAATGTCTGCAACAGCAGTAGTGGATCCAGTCCCAGAGACCCAGACGGAACCAGTCCCAGAACCGGAACCAGCCAAACAACCAACACCAGACCCCGTGCCAGCACTGAATCCAGTACTTGCAACCTCAACACCAGAGGGCCCCACCGAACCTGAACTGGCAGCAGCCGATAACCCTACACAAGAGGCTCAGCCGGAGCCTGAATCCCAACATAGTGCACCAGCGGAGAGCGGTTCACAGTCAACAGAAACAGCTCCATCCCCTATATCGCTTCCAGAGGGACCAAGCCTATGTCCCCAATCCAATGAGGAACTGATGTCTCCAGCATCAAGGGAACAGTTCCAGACCGAACAGGAAGCAGATGAAAGCCTCCAGAGAGCTTGGACGGCGGCACGGAGCAACCCACCGCCTCTCAGCTCTTCTAATCGATCCAGGTTTGTTGTAGAAAGAGGACTTTTATACAAGGAAACTCTTTCTGGGGGACACCAGGAAGACTGGCATCCTCAGAGACAGTTGGTAGTTCCAACTAAATACCGGGCCAAGCTCTTGAGCTTAGCCCATGATCACCCTAGTGGCCATGCTGGGGTGAACAGGACCAAAGACCGTTTGGGGGGGTCATTCCACTGGGAGGGAATGGGCAAGGATGTTTCTACCTATGTCCAGTCTTGTGAGGTGTGCCAAAGAGTGGGAAAACCCCAAGACCAGGTCAAAGCTCCTCTCCAGCCACTCCCCATCATTGAAGTTCCATTTCAGCGAGTAGCTGTGGATATTCTGGGTCCTTTTCCGAAAAAGACACCCAGAGGAAAGCAGTACATACTGACTTTCATGGATTTTGCCACCCGATGGCCGGAAGCAGTAGCTCTAAGCAACACCAGGGCTAAAAGTGTGTGCCAGGCACTAGCAGACATTTTTGCCAGGGTAGGTTGGCCCTCCGACATCCTCACAGATGCAGGGACTAATTTCCTGGCAGGAACTATGAAAAACCTTTGGGAAGCTCATGGGGTAAATCACTTGGTTGCCACTCCTTACCATCATCAAACAAATGGCATGGTGGAGAAGTTTAATGGAACTTTGGGGGCCATGATACGTAAATTCGTAAATGAGCACTCCAATGATTGGGACCTAGTATTGCAGCAGTTGCTCTTTGCCTACAGAGCTGTACCACATCCCAGTTTAGGGTTTTCTCCATTTGAACTTGTATATGGCCGTGAGGTTAAGGGGCCATTGCAGTTGGTGAAGCAGCAATGGGAGGGATTTACACCTTCTCCAGGAACTAACATTCTGGACTTTGTAACCAACCTACAAAACACCCTCCGAACCTCTTTAGCCCTTGCTAGAGAAAACTTACAGGATGCTCAAAAAGAGCAAAAAGCCTGGTATGATAAACATGCCAGAGAGCGTTCCTTCAAAGTAGGAGACCAGGTCATGGTCTTAAAGGCGCTCCAGGCCCATAAAATGGAAGCATCGTGGGAAGGGCCATTCGTGGTCCAGGAGCGCCTGGGAGCTGTTAATTATCTCATAGCATTCCCCACCTCCAACCGAAAGCCTAAGGTGTATCATATTAATTCTCTAAAGCCCTTTTATTCCAGAGAATTAAAGGTTTGTCAGTTTACAGCCCAGGGAGGAGACGACGCTGAGTGGCCTGAAGGTGTCTACTACGAAGGGAAATGTGCTGGTGGTGTGGAAGAGGTGAACCTCTCCATGACCCTTGGGCGTATGCAGCGACAGCAGATCCAGGAGCTGTGCACTAGCTACGCGCCAACGTTCTCAGCCACCCCAGGACTGACTGAACGGGCATACCACTCCATTGACACAGGTAATGCTCACCCAATTAGGGTCCAACCTTACCGGGTGTCTCCTCAAGCTAAAACTGCTATAGAACGGGAGATCCAGGATATGTTACAGATGGGTGTAATCCGCCCCTCTGAAAGTGCATGGGCATCTCCAGTGGTTCTAGTTCCCAAACCAGATGGGGAAATACGTTTTTGCGTGGACTACCGTAAGCTAAATGCTGTAACTCGCCCAGACAATTATCCAATGCCACGCACTGATGAACTATTAGAGAAACTGGGACGGGCCCAGTTCATCTCTACCTTGGACTTAACCAAGGGGTACTGGCAGGTACCGCTAGATGAATCTGCCAAGGAAAGGTCAGCCTTCATCACACATCTCGGGCTGTATGAATTTAATGTACTCCCTTTCGGGCTGCGAAATGCACCCGCCACTTTCCAAAGACTTGTAGATGGTCTCCTAGCGGGATTAGGAGAATATGCAGTTGCCTACCTTGACGATGTGGCCATATTTTCGGATTCCTGGGCAGACCACCTGGAACATCTACAAAAAGTCCTTGAGCGCATAAGGGAGGCAGGACTAACTGTTAAGGCTAAGAAGTGTCAAATAGGCCTAAACAGAGTGACTTACCTTGGACACCAGGTGGGTCAAGGAACTATCAGCCCCCTACAGGCCAAAGTGGATGCTATCCAAAAGTGGCCTGTCCCAAGGTCAAAGAAACAGGTTCAATCCTTCTTAGGCTTGGCCGGTTATTACAGACGATTTGTACCGCACTACAGCCAAATTGCTGCCCCACTGACAGACCTAACCAAAAAGAAACAGCCAAATGCTGTTCAGTGGACCGGAAAGTGTCAGAAGGCCTTTAACAAGCTTAAAGCGACACTCATGTCTGACCCTATACTAAGGGCCCCAGACTTTGACAAACCGTTCCTAGTAACCACAGATGCATCCGAGCGTGGTGTGGGAGCAGTTTTAATGCAGAAAGGACCTGATCAAGAATTCCACCCTGTAGTGTTTCTCAGCAAAAAACTGTCTGAGAGGGAAAGCCACTGGTCAGTCACTGAAAAAGAATGTTATGCCATTGTCTACGCTCTGGAAAAGCTACGCCCATATGTTTGGGGACGGCGTTTCCACCTGCAAACCGACCATGCTGCACTAAAGTGGCTTCACACCGTCAAAGAAACTAACAGAAAACTTCTTCGGTGGAGTTTAGCTCTCCAAGATTTTGATTTCGACATCCAACACATCTCAGGAGCTTCTAACAAAGTGGCTGATGCACTCTCCCGTGAAAGTTTCCCAGAATCAACTGGTTAAAATCGTCCTTGAGATGTGGAAAATATTGTTAGTCTTTATGTACTTGGTAGTATATTTAGAGATGCATGTGTCTTATTAACTCTGTTTTCCTAGAGCTCCAGGAAGAAATCCCAGCCAGTGTTTCACCCTAGCTGAGATTTGGGGGGCGTGTCATAAATATAAAGGGAAGGGTAAACCCCTTTGAAATCCCTCCTGGCCAGGGGAAAGCTCCTCTCACCTGTAAAGGGTTAAGAAGCTAAAGGTAACCTCGCTGGCACCTGACCAAAATGACCAATGAGGAGACAAGATACTTTAAAAAGCTGGGAGGAGGGAGAGAAACAAAGGGTTTGTGTGTCTGTCTGTAGTCGTCTTGGCCGGGGACAGAACAGGAATGGAGTCTTAGAACTTTTAGTAAGTAATCTAGCTAGGTATGTGTTAGATTATGATTTCTTTAAATGGCTGAGAAAAGAATTGTGCTGAATAGAATAACTATTTCTGTCTGTGTATCTTTTTTGTAACTTAAGGTTTTGCCTAGAGGGGTTCTCTATGTTTTTGAATCTAATTACCCTGTAAGATATATATACCATCTTGATTTTACAGGGGGGATTTCTTTATTTCTATTTACTTCTATTTTTTATTAAAAGTCTTTGTAAAACACTGAATGCTTTTTCATTGTTCTCAGATCCAAGGGTTTGGGTCTGTGGTCACCTATGCAAATTGGTGAGGCTTTTTATCCAACATTTCCCAGGAAAGGGGGAGTGCAAGTGTTGGGAGGATTGTTCATTGTTCTTAAGATCCAAGGGTCTGGGTCTGTAGTCACCTAGGCAAATTGGTGAGGCTTTTTACCAAACCTTGTCCAGGAAGTGGGGTGCAAGGTTTTGGGAAGTATTTTGGGGGGAAGGACGCGTCCAAACAGCTCTTCCCCAGTAACCAGTATTAGTTTGGTGGTGGTAGCGGCCATTCCAAGGATAACGGGGGTAATATTTGTTACCTTGGGGAAGTTTTGACCTAAGCTGGTAAAGATAAGCTTAGGAGGTTTTTCATGCAGGTCCCCACATCTGTACCCTAGAGTTCAGAGTGGGGGAGGAACCTTGACACAGCCTATAGGAGATTATTTTCCACTCACTTCTAACTGGTTACATCTGCAGTTCAAATGAACTAGGGAGAATGTCAAAAGGGGGGGAATGGAATAGTCCTAATAGTTCCACTTGTTATGAATAGAACTACTTCTTCCTAAATTAAGTATGTAATTGCCAATCCTTATTTATACTTTCATATGGTTTAACCTTTATTGATCTAATTAGGATGAAATTTAAGCATTACTTCCGAGCCAAGTTGGTGGACCAGCTGTAATTCATTATTTTAACCACATTCTAAGAGGTAAGGGTACCATAGGTGACTGTGCTCTTAAGAGTGTATTGTCCAACCCACAGACTGGAAAATGGATATTGAAAACCATGATCAGTTGAATTGCCATGCTGCTACAATAAATGGTGTGGGGCAGATATTGAGCTGGCGTAAATTGTCACAGACATATTGAAGGCAAGGGAGCTATGACAATTTGTCCCAAGTGAAACTACATTTTATGGAAGGAAATTGAAAGAGGAGTTTAAGCAATGAATTTCAAAAAAATGATTTTTTAATGTACAAGTGGACGGATAGCTTTAAACAGCTAGGAAACAGAGTAGAAAGTGCTTACTGTTGTCATTCAATACAAAAAGAAAGGTGGTGCGGTATTTTAAGCTATATCTGTTCAGGATTTTAAAAGTTACTAATAAGGAATCTAATATGATGAGAATTGTACTACATTCAAAGCTTTCTTCAGCATCAATAACATTCTACATACCTTGATTTTCTTTTGGACAAGTTTGTTCAGACTAGAATGAATTCCCAATAAAGTAGCAATCTTTTAACATTTCACTGCAAATGTGTTAAGTAATTGGCAGGAAGTGAGCTCCTAAAAAGACATTACAACAATGTGCAAAGAGACAGTAGGTTCCCTTTGCCAAATAAAGCAGGGAACACCACCAATGTGTATGAGCATATTGACTCTGACATTAGGGTAGGCTTTTTGAACACAAACATCTGCATTTACTGATCAAACTTCATTAAGACAGCCTTGCTGGCTTATCCCTTAGTAACAATGAACATTCACAGACACTGAGTCAATATTTTGAGGCAAATCAAAAGATAAAGTTTTGACCTATAATCATAAGACGTTACTTGTCCTATTCAGCATCAATCAAAAGCTATTGGAATGTGGACAAAAATGGTAAGGACTGAGCTTTTATTCATTCTTTTTAAACTGATCTTTTCACTTTAAAGGAAGGAGGAGAAAAAAGAGCCTTAAAATGTTAATTTTTAAAAATAAATATATTTCAAGGCCTATATCCTACAAATTGTTCTATGTAGGCAGAGCCTAGTATTTGTGTGAAGCCCTATTGACATTAGTGGGGTGGCAGTGTGTATGACCTCCATGCCCGCCTACTCCTTCTGGCATGCTGACTCAACTTGGCTTATCCCCATTTAGATCCCACCCCATCAGGCACCCTCTGCACCATTTTAAAAGAAGGAAGGGCACTATTGCCATGGCAACTAAGCCCCTTCTGCAATGCAAACCAGGGGATTATAATATGATAGTAATGAAGAGAATATTATAGCACTGAAAATTCTCTACCTCTCTACATACTGCAGAGGTAAGCAAGTTAGTGTACATGGAAAATGTTTGTTTGTTTTTTTCAACTAAAATAACAGAAATAAACATTTTCAGGGTATGGTTTTCTGATTTCAGACAGGTGAAGATCATAGAATCTTGGAAAGCAAGTAAAGCCTGAAGAAAGGGTCTGTGCTTGTATGGAGCTGTGACCTATAGCAGTGGGATTGGCAGATGGAATCTGTGAGAATGTGCCATCCCCTAAACAATGACAAATGGAAAAAAAAAAAAAAGACTGTAAAGCACTTACCAGGTGGAAAGAAGAGAGCTGTGCTCAAAAGCCAGGAGTTGTAAAATGGCCACTTTGGGACAGCAGCTGCTTAGCTCTGATAAATTTAAAGGGCCTGCCCCCAGAAAGGCACGCTGGGCAAAAAGATCCTTTAAAAGCCAGCCCTGCAGTGGGGAAGTGTAATAAGATTTCTCTGTTCATTAGGCAATGGAGTTCATTGGTGTTGTGTCTATCATACTAGTCCATTCTTCAATATATTTGTGCCCTGTGTGTGTTTCCCATTGTTTTGCCCACCTGCATAGGAGAAACGCAGCACTTCTTCTGCTTTTAACCTTAATGTGCATTAATAGCACAGCTCTGGATTTGACCCAATGTATATATTATATTACATATAAAAAACAACAAAAAAAGCAAAACCCAACATTAAAAGAATAAAAGTCAAGCAATCAAAAGATAGGAAATGCCAGACTTAAGATTGCTTTTACCCACTTAATTCATGCCCCTTATTCATATGCATTATGGTATAATATTGAATTATACGTTCACCGACTGCTTTTTTCCCCACAGGACCCCTGCCTCACTTAGTGATTGAGTAGTTTTCAATATTTCTTTGTGTTCTTCATTTCATATGTGGCCCCAGGCCTTATTTAACACACAATATCCAAACTCTGCACTGAATACAAACTATTAGCTTCCTCGTGGGTATTTCTGTGGGTACTTCAACCACAGTAGACTAGTGCTTCCTAAATATTAATGAATTTATCTTCACAACACCCCTGTGGGACCTTTCACACTTACAGAGAGCAGGTGGTATTGTTCTTGGTATTTTACAGCTGGGGATCTGAGCCTGTATCTGTAAAATATCCCAGAGAGATAAAGGCCCAAATTGTCAAAAGTGTCCACTAATTTTTGATGCCCAATTTGTATAAGGATAAATTCACTCTGTGGATAAAGAGGAAATTATACTTTCTTTTGATATTTAATTAAGGTCTAGGGACCTAGGTCTCCACAGTGAAGGACTGTTGCTGTAACTACTTACCATGTTTGATTAACTTTATTAATATGCATCTATATTAACATAATTGTGCCATACTAGACTTTGAACCAGTATATAATATCTAGGAGAAGCCAAAATCAAACAATGAAGACTAATGATTTAACATTCAGATGTCCTGGGTTCAAGCCCTGCAGACAGCCCAGCCAAAGGCATTGTCACAATAGCAACCAAGACAGTTATGCAGGTTTCCCTCTGCTTATATTGCTTTCCTTAGAAAATTATTCACAGTCTAATAGATCTTATTTTGAGGAGTCTGAGTAGTTTATGTAATTTTATGTATTTTAATTATTATATTTATAATGCCTTGCAATAGAAAATAGTTTTGCAGAACGTATTCCTGCACCATTCCCTTCATCTCATTTCTCCAGAAACAAATATTTAGTATTTCCTGACTCAGATCTATAAGACAGGTTATCACTATTTCAATCTAAGATGCCTTTTCTGAAGATCAGTGCTATTCTTCAGAAAGGTCATTTGGTGCTGAAACATGGATAACCTTATGTAAGAAAATATTAAACATTATGTTTTTTTTCTTTTGAAAACTTGAGGCAAAGTGTATTTATTTCATGGAAATATGTGCATTCTTTGGACTACTGTGTTTTTGTTTTATTACAGACAAGCCACTTCATATTGAATAACATCCAGCATGCTCAGACTTTCTTTGAGGAAAAATTGAATCTGTTTTCAAAGCATGCTATTGCAAATGAAGTGTGCTGGATCTTTCTGCCCCTCTCCTGTAACATAATGTTATTTTATAGGTTAGAAAATGGATTAAATAAGTCCTATCAGGTTGAATAGTGCTTAATCAAATCAGCCGAAATGTTTAGTGTTTTTCTGAACTGCAATTAAACAACCCTTCTTGAAGAAGACTTTTACACTATTTGCAACTTAGGAGTGAATAAGAACTGTGCAACCTCATTACACTTGTCCTTATCTTTGTCACTCGTTATTGCAAGATGAATCTTGCCCATATGCTCAGGGTTTAGCTGATCGCCATATTTGGGGTCGGGAAGGAATTTTCCTCCAGGGCAGATTGGAAGGCCCTGGAGGTTTTTCGCCTTCCTCTGTAGCATGGGGCACGGGTCACTTGCTGGAGGATTCTCTGCTCCTTGAGGTCTTCAAACTACAATTTGAGGACTTCAATAGCACAGATATAGGTGTGAGGTCTTTTTTAGGAGTGGTGGGTGAAATTCTGTGGCCTGCATTGTGCAGGAGGTCAGACTAGATGATCATAATGGTCCCTTCTGACCTAAATATCTATGAATCTATGAAGATATAAGAAAATCTGAGACTATAACCATTAATGATTGATCTGGCATCTTAAAGAAGGAACCATTTTCTACAGGAACTCAAAGCGTAGACTGGTAGAGCGTCTTCAAAAAAGCTATGAGACAAGGAGTACATCTACACTGCTATGGAAAAGCCACAGCACTGAGTCTCAGAACCTGGGTCAATTGACTTGGGCTCGCAGGGCTCAGACTGCTGAGCTAAATATAGCAGTGTCGATATTCAAGGTTGGGCTGAGGCCCAGGCTCTGAGACCCAACCCATAGGTCTCAGAGCCCGGGCTCCAGCCTAAGCGTGCATGTCTACACTGCAGTTTTTAACCCTGCTGCTCAAGCCCCAAGATCCCAAATCAGTTGACCCAGGCCGTCCACGGCCATGCTGTGGGGCTTTTATTGCAGTGTACATTTACCATCTGACTGTTAATTGAACTGGCATCATAAAAAGGAATAATTTCCTACAGGAACTCAAAAGGGTAGACTGATTGTCTGCCCTGAAGTTAATGTGTTTGTATTTATTTATGTGTTTATATAATGCGTGGGAAGGAGAAACCTAGAAAACAGTATTGCTGAAACAAACCTTGTAGTGATAGTGGACAATACATTAGATATGTTGCAATGTAATATGGTAGAAGCACAGCATCCGATTGTGGTAACAACATAATCAGTTGTGATTAGGTGAGGGGCTGTGGCTAGGCTGAATGTCTGGCTGTAGGTGAATGGTTAGTGACAGTGATGGCCATGGGGATGGCTGCCTATGAGTGGCTGTAGATTGGTGACTGATTAGTTTGGATGAGTGAGTGAAGGGCAGAGTAATAGGTTAGTATATTTGGGGGTAAGACTATGGAAGGATTGAGATGTACCTTATAAAAGACAAATAGTGGAAGGAACAACAATTAAAGTGACTACAGAGAAATTTTGGAGTGGCAGAGGGGAAAGGAAGGACACATTTAGAAAATGAGAAGGAGAACAGACAAAGAAAAAACAAGAATGGGAAGGAGTAGGAAGTGGGAGGAAAGAGGGACATCACTAAAAATGAAACAGGAAAAGATACCAAAGAGACAGGAGACAAAAAAGTGGGATTAAGGAAGAAAACAAGTAAGACACAGAATAGGTTAACATTAAAAAATACTTAATACTTAATTGAAAATGAAATGTTATCATGTTACAATAAAATTAATGTAATGTTTGGTTATATAATACATAGAGACAAATATACTGGCATACATGGTACAGTTCAATAGATATTCTTAACTGTGCCATAAAAATAATAAAGTCCATGCAAAAAGAATTTATAATATAAAGGCAAAAGCAGGAACCAATATCATCTACCTATATTTGGCTAATCAATATTCAAATAAAAGAGGCAGAATCAGTGTTAGAGAGTTTCCTCCCTTTTGGCTCACTTTGTATCCTTGTCTGTGTGTTGCAGCATAGCGGTAGCCATGTTGGTCCCAGATATTTGTGAAACAAGGTAGGTGAAGTAATATATTTTATTGGACCAACTTCTGTTGGCAAGAGAGACAAGCTTTCAAGCCACACAGAGCTCTTCTTCGGGTCTGGGAAAGGTAAAGAGTGTCACAGCTAAATTCTAGGAGGAACAGATTGTTTAGCATAAAGGGACCATTCAAGGTAGAGTGGCCCTCTGCAGTCTTAGGACAAAACGGAGGAGTTAGTGGGTTACAGATTGTTGCAATAAGACATAAATCCAGGTTTCAGAAAGGTAGCCATGTTAGTCTGTATCAGCAAAAAAATGAGGAGTACTTATGGCACCTTAGAGACTAACAAATGTATTTGGGCATAAGCTTTCGTGGGCTAAAACCCACTTCATCGGATGCATGAAGTGGAAAATACAGTAGGAAGATATATATATATATACACACATAGAGAACATGAAAAAATGGGGGTTGCCATACCAACTGTAATGAGACTAATCAATTAAGTTGGGCTGTTATCAGCAGGAGAAAAAAAAACGTTTGTAATGATAATCAGGATGGCCCATTTCAAACAGTTGACAAGAAGGTGTGAGTAACAGTAGGGGGAAAATTAGCCCTGGGAAGTAGTTTTTACTCTGTATAATGACATATCCACTCCCAGTCTTGATTCAAGCCTAATTTAATGGTGTCAAGTTTGAAAATTAATTCCAAATCTGCAGTTTCTCATTGGAGTCTGTTTTTGAAGTTTTTTTCTTGGAGAACTGCGACTTCTAGGTCTGAAATTGAGTGACCAGAGAGGTTGAAGTGGTCTCCGACTGGTTTTTGAATGCTTTAATTCTTGACGTCTGATTTGTGTCCATTTATTCTTTTGTGTAGAGATTGTCTGGTTTGGCCAATGTACATGGCAGAGGGGCATTGTTGGCACATGATGGCATATATCACATTGGTAGATTTGCAGCTGAACGAGCCTCTTATGGTATGGCTGATGTGATTAGGTTCTATGATGGTGACCCCTGAATAGATATGTGGACAGAGTCGGCAATGGGCTTTGTTGCAAAGATAGGTTCCTGTGTCTCTGTTCAGTCCATGATTTTTAGAGTCCAGCACAGTTATGAATTTAAGCTCCCAGACTCATCTTTTGAAACTGTTGTGCTCACTTTCTTTGAGGATGAGGACTGATAGATCAGAAATAGAGTGATCGTTTTGTGAAAAGTGTTCACCCACAGGGGGGTTTTGTCTTATCTTTTTCCTGTGTGAGTCCGTTCAAGAGCATAGTGATTGTTTGGTTTCACCCCCATAGTTGTTATTGGGGCATTTAGTGCCCTGGATGCAGCATACTCCATGATGTGATAGGCATGTGCAGGATCAATGGATCTTAAAAGGTGTGTTGTGAAGGGTGTTGATCATTGTAGCAGACCAGGACATACCCACTCAAAACAGCACCAGACCCTGCCGGAACAACAGAGGCAAAACCTGCAGATGTATCTCCACTGTAACCCTTCACAATCTGCTTTGGACTTAACTATCTTGAGACATTTTGTATCATCTGTAAATTTTGCAACCTCACTTTTTACGCCCTTTCCAGATCATTTATGAATATGTTGAATAGCACAGCTCCCAGAACAGATCCTAGGGGGACCTTGCTTTTTACCTCCCTCTGCTCTACCCTTTGTTTACTATCTTTTAAGCAATTACTGATCCATGAGAGGACCTTCCTTCTCATCCCATGACTGCTTACTTTGTTTAAGTGCTTTGGTGCGGGACCTTGTCCCTCTGTCATCTAACAGTTCACATACCCAGTTATACGTTTACTCAAACTTACATAATGTATTTTTCATTCTATGTTGTTATAAATCATTAACATGACATCTACTATCCTTTTACCATTCAACATTCATTGTCATGAACTATTACCATTAAACAAAACAGAGCCTCTATTTTTTATAATTTAACAATATTCCATCTTTTAATAGCATAGTTCAATACACATGTATCATGCTAAATTATTCATAAATATAACCTTTCTTTTTCTTATATCAGATGGAAAGTTATGGGGAAAGTGCCCTATTGTCAGCATATTCTTATCTTTTCCAGACATGGGTTTTCAAGGGACTTTTGCTCAGAATTTGGCCTTTATGCTTGTAAATTGTTATAAATCCTTGTCAGCAATTTTGCATTTTGAGGTGCTTCAGTTTAGGGCCCAGGTTTTCGAGTGTTCCACAACAATCCAGAAAAATGTTTGAGTTCTGTTAGCCTGTGGAGTAGTATCCCAAGGGAAGTGGCTGGCACTGAAAACCACAAGGGACAGTCTTCAGTCAAAACAAGATTTTTTTTTTATTTTTATTTTTGATTTCACTACATTTATTTGTAAACCGATTTAGGCCTGTCTGTACAACAAAGTTAGGCTGATATAAACTGACTTGCGCTGACCTAATTGTGCAAATGAGTACACTCAAATTTGTCTCCCACCAATGCAAGTGCCCCATTATGGTTACTCAGTAACACCACCTGTCCAAATGGCACTGAGCCATGGTTGATACACTGATGTTGACACAATGTGAGTGTAGACACTAATCAACCCTAATAATTTTCTAGCAGCTGTCCTACAATGTCCAACACTGACCACTCTGTGTCAGTTTTGAACTTCACTGGCCAGGGCTCCCAGAGACCAGAAGCATCCCTCCCCTGCTCACTCCCCATCCCCCCATACATACTTTAAACCCCCACATATTTTTGACATTCCTTTTCTAGATTGCTCAGCTTGGTGAGCATACCTTGCAGGTCTCCCTTGTTCTGTGCAACTGCCCAGCTGACCTAGCTGGCTACAGGCTCCAGACACATTCTGGCCTGAAGTAGACCTGCTGATTTTACAGAGAGCTACATGCCATACTTGACAGAGACCCGACTACCATCCTGCAGACCATTGTGGATACCTCCAAGGAGCTCAAGATGGAGGCCCCTGCCATGAACAGTGAGGATGGCGAGGAGGAGGATGGGGGACATGTGCCTGGAGAGTCCAACTATGCTGTGCTCCAGGACCTGTTTGAGAGGCCACTGTAATCCAGTCAGTCCTGACAGTCAAGCACAGCCAAGCCTGATGCAGGGGAAGGAATCTCAGGTACATGTGTAAATGTATTTCGCATTACAGTGATGCGCACAGTTATCAACTTCTCACTAACAAGCAGTAGTGCCACAACAAAGAGAGGTGGAGTTGTTAATTGGTTTTCATTACCCTGCAGAGTTAGGCAGTGGGGCCATGCAGAGCAGTTTGTTCATGTACACAGGGATGTCCCTTGAATCCTCCTGAGAGATATCAGTGAAGTTTTCATGTACGTACTCTGCAGTCCTCTCCCAAAGTTTCTAGGGATGGCAGCCTTATTTCTTCCTCTATGGTAGGACACTTTCCCATACCAGACTGAGATAACTTCAGCAGGCAGTTAACAAGCTAGTGGCATATGGGCCCCGAAGCTTCAGGACTCTGCAGCAGCTGTGCTCTCTGTGCCTTTGTTACCCTCAGGAGTGAGATATCGGCTCACATCATCATTGCCTTTGGAAAACGGTGCCAGCATTCAGTGCCATTGCCCGATACTCTTCATTTCATGTGTCTGAGAATTCCCTCCTCATCTCCTTCGCCTGTGGTGGGCCACACTCACCATGGCTGGTGCTGTGAGCGGTGCCATGCAGAAGCACTCCAAAGCAGAAGTATCAATAAGCATGTCTTGTTTAAAACGTTAGGGTAGCAAGGGAAGTGAGTTCTGAATGTTCAGTTTCACTTTCCATTGTGATTATATTGACAATGGGACCTCTGTGTGTTATCTGTAGCTGCTGCTGTGGCGGCCTTGAGGTGTTCCCCCTCCACACCTGCAGCACCTGAGCCAAATAAGGAGGAGAAAGGTAGGACCTAGGGTGACATTCAGTGAGATCCTGCAACCCAGTGCTGCATTGGACTGAGAGAAGAGAGCCTGGAGGGTGACTATTGCAGATTTTATGGAGAGAGAAAGAGCAGACAGGAGAAAGGCCCAGGAGTCCCAGAAGGAGAGGGAGATGCACCAGGACATAATGGGGCTTCTCTGGCAGCAAACACAGATGCTTCAGGCTCTTGTGGACCTACTGGCTCAACATGGGCGTGTCTCCCTTTGCAGTCCATGGAGAACTCCATTACGCACCTCCGTATACCACTGCTCAACATTGCAAGTGACATCTGGGGCTGCATCCCTACCCCTACCACTCCACACAGGGGGATAGTAAGGACAACCACAGCTTCACATACACTGACCTATGAGAGCCACTGTTGGATGTGAATATTATTTCCCCTTATTACGTTTTGCTCAATTAATGTATTAAGTTTTTAATGTATTTACTTTTAAATTGCACAGCTTTTTTCTTTTTGCACTGTTTTTTTTATTCAATAAAATTCCATCCTTTCGAACATAATTCATCTTTATTAGTTCACAACATACCTTGCAGAATGCCTTATGGTACTGGAAGTACCCACTAACTTGCTATTTTACAGTGTGACAGAACTCACAGGACCAGTGACACAGTGTAATAATCATAAATGTACAGCAAGCACCCAAAATTAATAGGTGAATTCTGAGTGTTATACTCCTAGACATGCGCCAAGCACCACACAGGCCCCAAAACTGCAGGGCCATGTACAGCACAATCCGCCACTAAGCATGACTGTGGCTCACTGTTAAAGTGCTCTTTCAAGGCTTCACTCAGCTGCATAGCTCCACATTGTCTAATAGCCCTTGTGTCTGATTGTTCAGCCACTCTGTCTCCACCCCAGTGGCAACTTTTCCCCCTTTGCCTAACAGATATTATACAGGACACAGCAGGTAGCCATAACCATTGGGATGTTTTTTTTTCAGAGATCTAATCTTGTGAATAAACAATGCCAGCATCCCTTCAATCTACCAAAAGCACATTCAACTGTCATTGTGCACCTGCTGAGCCAGTAGTTAAATTTTCCTTGGTGCTAAGGAAGTGGCCAGTGTATGGCTTCATGATTCAGGAGAGCAAGGGATAGGCTGGATCCCCCAGGATCACTGCTGGTAATGCTCCAGTTGGGAAAAGAAGTCTGTGCTTTAAACAGCCCTGTGTTCTTAAAGATTTGAGCATCATGCACCTTTTCTGACCAGCCCACATTGACTCGGTGAAGCATCTCTGGTGATCCATCAATGCTTGCATCCCCATAGCAGAGCAGCTCTTTCTGTTGATATACTTTGGGGCAGGATGGGCTAGTGCCAAAATAGGGATGAGTGTGTGTGCCATCTATTACTCCACCACAGTTTGGGATCCTCATTGCTGCAAATACATCCACTACGTCCTGCACATTGCCGAGAGAGAGAGTCCCGCATGGCAAGAGATGATTAAAGGCCCTGCACACTTGCATGATGATGGATTTGCCGATTCCAAAATGATTTACCACTGACTGGTAGCAATCCAGCATTGCAAGTTTCCACAGTGTGATTGCCACTCACTTCTCCACAGTCGGTGCAGTTCTCATTCTGGTGTCCATGCAGTGGATTCCTGGGACAAGCTCAGCACA
This sequence comes from Lepidochelys olivacea, assembly GCF_965140295.1. Classification (NCBI taxonomy): domain Eukaryota; kingdom Metazoa; phylum Chordata; order Testudines; family Cheloniidae; genus Lepidochelys; species Lepidochelys olivacea. Next base: position 105,817,436 of record NC_140411.1, read on the forward strand.
TAGACCAGGCCTTTTGCATTCAAACCTATGTTTTGTATTCAAACCCCACAAGTCAGAGCTTGTTTCTCAGGCCCAGAAGCAGCACTACACCATCTGCAACTGCTCTATGAACACGAACAACAATAAGTTTGAAATGGCTTTTGATATATCCCACAGCAATCTGTGCTCCATGAAATCATCATGTTCCCTGCTGATACAGTTCTTTGTGCAGCTCTGCAAATACCAGAGGATCGTGTGTGCTGTGCTTGCAATGCACATGACAATAGTGCAGAGCTGTGCAAGTTCCAAGCTTCTGTCAGAGATGGTGGACAGCAAGGAAGGCTGCACGGGTTGGTGTTTGTTTTTTTTTAAAAGCATGACAGTAATGGGATATGGATAACAATATGGCATGGAGAAAGCTGCATACTGGGAACTTGACTCCTTGCTCCCAGGCACACTTGCACAACTTGTTTCTGCCCCACAGTATATTTCCAAAACTTTTGAAAACACACTGCACTGGACAGTGGCGAGTTGCACACTTGGATACATACACCTGGTACACCGCACTGTGCATTGATACAAGGACTGCTAGTGAGTAAGCTGACACAAGGAACCAATATGCATGTGCCCAAGGTGATATACTAACTTCTGCAGCTTTGTGCCAACATAGCTTCCATTGGCCAAAGTTTGTAGTGAAGATGTGCCCTTAATTAAATCAGGATAGTTTTCTTGTGTAGACAAAGCTATTGTCTCAATTTATCTTGCTGCACAGAAGGGGCTCTTCCAGTAGCTTAGGTACTGCTGATAATTCCCCATTAACTTTGAAGACATCCATTATTTTTCAAATTGTGACACCTCTTTTCAGACAACGAACATTAATTATCTTAATTGCTCATTAACTGAGTAATTTATGTTTCATTCAAAAGTTCCTGCAAAGGTTGTAATCTGGTCTGCATGACAAAATTAGGTTGGCTTAACTACATGGTTCAGTGCTATGAAAAATTTCACACCCTGTGTGATGTAGTAAAGCCAACCTATGCCCCAGGGTAGACACCGTTAGATCAATGGAAGAATTCTAATTACCACCTATTAAAGAGGTGGATTTACTACAGAGCTGGGAGAACCCCGTCTGTCACTGTAGTAAGTGTCTACACTACAATGGTGCCACTGCAGCTGGGCTGCTGTAGAATTTCTAGTGTAGACGTACCACATGACTGTTAGCTGAGAGATTCCTTTCCATCTTGTCTAGAACTTGCAAGAAGTCTTACTGACATATTGTTTAAAGAACGAGGAGTACTTGTGGCACCTTAGAGACTAACTAATGTATTTGGGCATACACTTTTGTGGGCTAAAACCCATTTATGTCCAAGTAAATTTGTTAGTCTCTAAGATTCCCCAAGTATTCCTTGTTCTTTTTGCTGATTGATACTTAGAGACTAACACAGCTACCACTCTGAAACCTGACATATTGTTGACATTCCCCTTCCTGGCTGTGAATATGCCAACTGAGGTCAGCATTTCCTGCTGAACTGTGCATCTAGCTCTGCATGTATGTTCCATGGGGAGGAAGAAAGGGTACAAGGAGTCTCTCTTCCTGCCTTCTGTGTCTATGTGCAGAGACCAGCCAATATGTTGGCACTTCCAGCCTGGCTATGCACTAGAAATTCTTTAGGAGGAGGTAAAGGGCAAAGGCCAGGCCATTAATCTTCTCTACTCTGCTCAGCCGAACAGGTTGGATGTAGTGTGACTGCACTCCCTTCCTTGTAAACAGATGGCAGGCAGTAGTTGATGCTGGGTATTCTCTCCAAATGCTCCCAGAGGCCTTGTGTCATGCCCGGGGTCTGACCTAGTGGTCAAAGTAGGAGTTGGGAGTCAGGCTGAGTCAAGTACCAAGAGGTCAGAGTCCAAGGCAGGCAAAACCAAGAGTCAGGAAGATGGCAGGGTCAGGTTACCAAAGATCAGAGTCTGAGACAGGCCAGAGGGCAAACCAGGAGTCAGATGGCAGGAGGCAGGCAGAATCAGGTTACTAAGAGATCAGGAACAGGTATTGCATGGGAAGCAGTTCTTTGCAGCGAGATCCCAGTTGCATGGATAACTTCCTGTTCTTGGGCTGGGTTTCTATAGAAGCTGTGAACCAGTCAGGACCCCCAGTGTTCTGCCAATCAGATTCCAGGACTGGAGTCCTTTGTCAGGGTTTAGTTTATTTTCTGGCAATTGTTAGCAGGTCACCGAGTGGCATGTTGAAACTTACTAGTTCCTTACTAGTTCCTGTGGACTGCCACACAAGACCTGCAGTCCCTAACACTTTGTTGTTCCTTCCTCAGGCACCATGCTTCCTGGAACAGCCTCACAACATACGCTTCTCCACATATGTGCTGTGAGATGCTACCTTGTATGGGTGGATTGTGGCTGACATTGAGACAAATAAAAAGCTACAGTCAAAGTTTGATTTAGGTTCCCTAAAATTGAGGTCCTAAATCCATACTTGTGTGTGTGTGACAGCAGTAGGAGCTGCTGGGTGCTCAGTACTTTTGAAAAGCAGGTCATTTATTTTTCATCTAAATATGAATTTAGAAGCCTAACTTTAATGATCTATTTTTAAAAATCTTGGCCTGATTTGAATCTTGGCTACTTGTTGGCCTTCGAGGCACACTACAAGGCCACTATATGCGCGGGGTACAATTTTCCAAAACACCTAAGTGACTGAGTGCCATTTTACATTAGGACTTAGGCTCCTAATGCACTTATATGCTGTTGAAAATGTTAACCACTGTCTTTCCTTCTGATGGGTTTTTAGGTGAGGCACATTCTCTGTTGGCACTGTGCCAAATTATAAATTGTTATTTAATGATTGCAGATGTTCTAAGAGATTGTCCTGTTCAGCACATTTGATCCATCAAAAGAATAAATATATTAGGGGCAGGGGTGAGTTAGGCTTCGTATGCTGTCTACCTCCTGATGCAGAGCTAGTTGCAATCTAGCTCTTAATGAGAGTTTAAAATCCTTCCAGAGTGCTGGATTTGGCCTCTTTTGGTTCATGATCAGAGGTCAAAACAGTGATATATGGCTACATGGAAGCTGTGGATTTATTTACAGTGTGTATGTAAAAAGGCAGGGGACTGGAATTAGAAATAAGGAAATAGTAAAACAAACAAACTATACCTGATATGCACAAATGACAATACACAATCAGAGTTTCCAACAGAGTTTAACAAGAAACAGCAGTGTTCAATGACTGGAGAAAGGTTATAATTCAAGCTTTTTTATTATTCTTTTGGCTCTGCCTCCTTCTAAGAACAGTTGGTCAGGATGTTACACAAAGATGGTATCCCTCTTTGCGATATTTTTGTCACCCTTTCTCACTCTAATCAACACTGCATTAAGATGAGATTTTCCAATGGTCAGAAATAACCCTCACAATTAGAGCAAACCCCTGTTGTCTCCAATGAAGATTCTAAAGAACTTACAATGGCAGTCAATTGGGGGTAAGTTTTAGTTTAAATACTAAACTCACAATCCTAATTTTTTAGGGAACCTGGGATATAGGCAGAGCTAACTGCAGCTTCACTTGGCAGCTTCTATTTCCAAGTAAACAGTAACATATTTTCTCCCCACCGGGAGAAGTGAACTATGGCCATGATATTATCATCCTTGAATTTTCCTCTAATCAACTAAAGAATGATTGAATGTGTTTGTTTAGTTAACATAGCAAAGAACAGGGTGGTCTTTGCCTGTACTTATGATCTTCCTTGGTCCTTTCAACCCAAAAAAGTAATTTGTTTGGTTGACCATTCTTGCTTCCTTCACATGTAGATGGTCCAACAATATTTAAAATGAGGTTGATTTTCCAATCCTTCAGAAGGTATTTGGAAGATCTTCAGAAATGCAAAGTAGTACAGAAAATCCAGCTTTTCAACGTACTGGATAAGTAATATTAAAATTATCGTAACAATTACTATCGTGAGAACCAGGTAATTATAGCATGATATAAAAATTACAAAATATAGAACAAAATATAAGCCTATTCTTATTACAACATGCCATGCTTTGGGGGCAATTGTCCCTAAATTTATGGGTATCTGGAAAAAAATGTAATCATTTGTTAATTAATAGAATGTCCTGAGAATAGGGAAAGCATTATTGGATGCATGATGTGAGCCATTACATACCTCAGCTGGCAGGTGCAAGAGATGGAGAACTGTATATATTTGGAGAGTTTAAGCCAAATCTCTTCAACCATTTTTAAACTGTGGGGACTGTTGAAATTAAAATGCAACTTTCTTGCTTAAATAAATAAAATCTGAACCCCACCCCCCCAATAGTTGTAGGTTAAATCATTCAAACCTGGCTGAATATCACAACTTTAAATGGGAAACTTGTATAATCCTCTCCGATAAATAAATTCTGGGGATTATATTTTACTATTTGCAAAGTGTTTTTAAAATGATGTAATGGCCAAATCCTACTGTCCACTCACCACCCTCCAGTGCCCAGCTATCACCCTGAAAACAAGAGGGTGTTCTTACATATACACTACACTGCCATTGAGATCTAAGCTAGTTCAAGTAACAAGAACAGCACCATGGTGGCTAGCCCACCCTGCCTGGGACTTTAGATACATACTCGAGCAGCTAGCTTGAGCCCCTGCCCCATGTGGCACATGCTGCAATCACACCTCCTGACTGCAATGCAGACATATCCTAAGGCCTGGTCTACACTAGAAAATTAGGTTGGTGTAACTACATTGGTCAGGGGTGTGAAAATCCACACCTCTAAACAGTGTGAAGCCAACCTAAGTCCCTGTGTAGGCAGCACTAGGTTGATGGAAGAATTCTTCTCATCGGTTTAGGTAGGGTCTACACTGAAGCGCTACAGAGATGCATCTGCAGTGGTGTAGCTGTGCTGCTGTAGTGTTTTAAATGTATACAAACTCTTAGACTACAGCCTCTTCTTACTCTATCTAGGGTGAAAGACCTTTATGAAGCGGGACTTGTTACATGGTCCTGTGATCCAATTAGAGGCACAACCAGTTTTTAAACACCTCTGTCCACTTCTGTCTTCACCTGACCTGGTGTAGGTTGTGTGTGTGTTTTTAACTAATCTGTGGCACTTTCCACATCTTCCTGCTTTGTCCTTTTCTATCTTCTCTCCGCAACTCAAATCTGACAAAGATGATTGCCATGCACCTGCTTGTAAACTTTTGATGTTCAGCATTGTTCTCTCCAACTTCTGACGTAGTAGCAGACTTTATAAGGGGAAATGAGTAAAAATGATTCACCCCTCAAAATTTCAATGAACTCCCTAGATCATTTCAACCATAGCTCTGTAGAACTTCCAAACTGATTCTAATATGTATAAAAGGTTCATATTTATTCAAAATTTTATTTAAAACCGTGGCTTAATTTTTTAGGGATTATTAACAAAGTGGAAGACACACTGCAGACAGCTATGTTATGGTGCTAGTAATGTAGTATACTTTTTCTTCCTAATCTAATAAATGGAGCTCATCTGAATTCTCACTGTGTTGTTACATGAGTAACTGAATCACCAATGTGTTCAATATAATAATATAGAAACAAACAAAATAAAATAAAAATGAAACAAAATTAACCAATACAATAGCTACAATAAAGAAAATCCATACTCTAGTCCCTAGGTGGAGAGCTGAAACAGGTTGTAGAAAGAAATATAGTTGAGATGAAAAGCATATTAGCATGGATAGAGCCATGAATGTCAATACAGTATATATTTGCCATTGAGCTCAGGCCAGTGGCCTGCTTATTAAAAAAAAGAAAGAAACGAAAATCATTCTGACACAAACCTCTTTCACACTTGTAGGGCTCTGAGCATGCATGAGTCCAGCAAAACACTATATACAGAAATATATAACTTCACAGAGCCACTGAACACAACAACAACAACAACAAAATCAAAATGATGAATCAACAGAGGAAAAGAAAAAAACAGAACAAAAGTGGACTGAAAACATGCCTTACCCAATGAAAAAACAAACATAAAATCATCTCTACATTGGAGGTATATCAGAATAGAGAATACCATAGGCACATGGATAAATACAATCAAGATAAAAGGTAATGGTCATAACTCTGGAAATGTGTTTTTTTTAATGAGGATAGAACTCATGACCAGTTTGAATCTGAGTATATGTTAGCAGCATTTTTTCCTAAAAAGGACTCAACAGTCAAGAATAATCATAGAATCATAGAATTGTGGGACTGGAAGGGACCTGAGGAGGTCTTCTAGTCCAGTCCCCTGCACTCAAGCCAAGACTAAGTATTCTAGACCATCCCTGACAGGATGTTTGTCTAACCTGCTCTTAAAAATCTCCAATGACTCCCCTAGTGCTTAACTACTCTGACAGGAAGTTTTTCCTAATATCCAACCTAAATCACCCTTGCTGCAATTTAAGCCCAATACTTCTTGTCCTATCCTCAGAGGTTAAAGAGAACAATTTTTCTCTCTCTCCCCCTTGTAACAACCTTTTGTGTATTTGAAAACTGTTAGACTCCCCTCATCTTCTCTTCTCCAGACTAAATGTAAGTGCCTTCTTCACTAAGAGTGAAATCCTGGCCCTACTGAAGTCAATGAAATTTTACTATTGACTTCACTGTGTTCAGGATTTCATCCTGAGAGTATAATCATATATTGTAGGTCACAATGTGGAAAGGTAGGAGACCAGTTTCTATGGGACTATTGCTCTTGTTCCTATGCTGGTGGATGGAGAGTGGGTAGAGCCTGAGTTTCATCTTTCAACATGCTGGGCAGCACAGCTGAATTTCTTCATGGAAAAAAGAGGAAGCAGGAACTGCAGGGGGATTCTGAGTTACAATTCAGTTCCTACTCTGCTTCTGGACTACTGCAACTAGGTACGGCCCCTTTACTAAGGCCAATTTGCAAGGTGTCAATCTAGCTTTGAATGAGAAAGAGGGTACACCATAAATGATATTGTGGCTGGGTGTACTCAGGATGGTCACAATCTTGTTAGGTTTCGGTTTAGATTACTGAATAATGAAACATCAGATAACTCAACTCAGTCGGTTTACTAACCATAGAAAAACCAGCTCAGAGATGTTCATACATTACCAGTCTTCAGGGAACAGTATCACAGCAAATACAGATCACATCATCTGTGTCTGTTTCAAAAACATGAGCTCACTTTAACCCATATTTATAGTGTACTTGTTTATGACTTGTTTATGGGATGTTAGATGCGGTGGGATCTGAATTATTACAGAGAATTCTTTCCTGGGTGGCTGGCTGGTGAGTCTTGCCCACATGCTCAGGGTTTAGCTGATCACCATATTTGGGGTTGGGAAGGAATTTCCTCCGGGGCAGATTAGCAGAGGCCCTGGGGTTTTTTTGCCTTCCTCTGCAGCATGGGACATGGGTCACTTGCTGGAGGATTCTCTGTACCTCGAAGTCTTTACCATGATTTGAGGACTTCAATAGCTCAGACATAGGGTAGAGGTTTGTTACAGGAGTGGGTGGGTGAGATTCTGTGGCCTGTGTTGTGCAAGAGGTCAGACTAGATGATCATAAAGGTCCCTTCTGACCTTAAAGTCTATGATTCTGTGATTCTATGACATGTAGAAAATTAATATACTTTACTCCCCTTTTCTTATCTAGTTTCATACCTATTTTTCAGGATACAAAGACATTTGTCCCAATCATACATAAAAACATTCCAAGTGTTAGTAGACCAAAGAGTACAAGTAGCACCAGACCATAGTAATAAACTGTTTTGTATTAACTCATAATTTATATATAATGTTCCTTAACAGAACAAATTTTGCCTATACAAATAACAAATGTTGGAACAATTGGTCTCCTGGTAATGTTCCACGATAACGCTTGATATGAGTGCAAGGCATACAACATTTTCCAAAATATATATGGCACTGGTTAACAATCAAAAGTCATATCTTGATTCAACAAAGCATTTAAACCCACCCACGCTTAAATCTATCCCTATTCTGCAAAGCATTTAAGCATGTGTTTAAATTCTCTTGAAATCAATGAGACTGCTCCCATGCTTAAAATTAAGCACATACTTATGTGCTTTGCTGAATAGGGACAGGATTAAGCATGTGACTAAAGCCAAGAATGCAATATTTTACTGAATCAAGACCTCAGAGAGTGAAAACAAAAATTCAGATGGGTAGTAAAAGTTCAGGAGGTTCCCTATGAGTCAACCTGTGGGATTTTGGGCTGCTCACTTTTGTCCTGGAGCTCCAGGATTTAGAGTACCATGTTCAAGGCTTAACTCTCTGATGGGGAGTTTTTGCATTCACTTTTCCAGTATGTAAATTTACTCTCCTTTCTTATTATAAATACTAAGCCTCAAGGAAAAGATGTTATGGAGAAAGTGAATAGAGAAGTATTATTTACCCTTTACCACAGTACAATAAAACAGAGGTCAACCTTGTCAAGGTTCCTCCCCCACTCTGAACTCTAGGGTACAGATGTGGAGACCTGCATGAAAAACCTCCTAAGCTTCTCTTTACCAGCTTAGGTCAAAACTTCCCCAAAGTACAAAATATTCCATCCTTTGTCCTTGGATTGGCCGCTACCACCACCAAACAAATACTGGTTACTGGGGAAGAGCTGTTTGGACATGTCTTTCCCCCCAAAATACTTCCCAAAACCTTGCACCCCACTTTCTGGACAAGGTTTGGTAAAAAGCCTCACCAATTTGCCTAGGTGACTACAGACCCAGACCCTTGGATCTTAAGAACAATGAACAATCCTCCCAACACTTGCACCCCCCCCTTTCCTGAGAAATGTTGGATAAAAAGCCTCACCAATTTGCATAGGTGACCACAGACCCAAACCCTTGGATCTGAGAACAATGAAAAAGCATTCAGTTTTCTTACAAGAAGACTTTTAATAAAAATAGAAGTAAATAGAAATAAAGAAATCCCCCCTGTAAAATCAGGATGGTAGATACCTTACAGGGTAATTAGATTCAAAACATAGAGAACCCCTCTAGGCAAAACCTTAAGTTACAAAAAAGATACACAGACAGAAATAGTTATTCTATTCAGCACAATTCTTTTCTCAGCCATTTAAGGAAATCATAATCTAACACGTACCTAGCTAGATTACTTACTAAAAGTTCTAAGACTCCATTCCTGGTCTATCCCCGGCAGAAACCAGAATATAGACAGACACACAGACCCTTTGTTTCTCTCCCTCCTCCCAGCTTTTGAAAGTATCTTGTCTCCTCATTGGTCATTTTGGTCAGGTGCCAGCGAGGTTACCTTTAGCTTCTTAACCCTTTACAGGTGAGAGGAGCTTTCCCCTGGCCAGGAGGGATTTCAAAGGGGTTTACCCTTCCCTTTATATTTATGACAAACCTATTATATTAATAGGCAGCAGGTTTAATACAAACAAGAGGAGGAACTTTTTCACACAACACATAATTAACTTGTGGAACTCAGTGGCATGGGATGCTGTGATGGCCAAAAGCATGACTAGGATGAGAAAAGATTAGCCAAAATGGTCAGTGATGTAACCCCATTATGGGCAACCCTAAACTTCTGATTGGCAGGAAGGAGAAGCTGGAAGGGAAGACAGCAGTGGATAATTTCCCTGTTCTGTACACTCCCCCAAAGTTCTGGTACTGGTCACTGTTGGAGACAGTACATTGGGCTAGATGGACCATTCGTCTGACCCAGTATGCCAGTATTTGTTCTTAGATTTGCTGACTACAACTTTTTTTTCTGCTAAGTCATGCTGCCAACTTATATTTAAAACCCCCCAAAAAAGATATCTTGCAAGATGGCCAATAGACACTTCTGGCACAAATATTTGAATGAATGCACAATTCAGCAACATTCGAACAAGGAAAACTTGCTCAAATGAATATTCTGGAAAAGCAAATACAAAAGGAATGTGAACACAGTCAAGGCAAATTCAGTGTATTATTTGCACAAATATCCATGGAAATTGTTTCTGATAGATTTCCAGTTGTAATTTTCGCATAATGCCTGGGCATCTACATCTCTATAAAACTGCAGTTCACTAAGGCTCTGAACCAAAGCCCACTGAAGTCAATTATCTTCTTTTCTTTGATTTCAAAGGGCTTTGTATGTGAAGTTATTAAGTTTACGGATCCCAAAGGAAGGTCTTAAAAGAAATACATAAGGGCATCTTTACTTCCTAATTGCTAGGATAATGTTATTATGAGATGCTAAAACCTTTATATTGAATTCTACATTTGCATGGCTAGAGTTTCTAAATAGCTAATGTATAATTCAAGCAGATCAGAGCATAATCCATATTCTTTACATTTCAGTTTAATACGAGAAATTCAAAAGAGAAAAGTATAATCCTTTATAAAGCATTACAATAACTGCTTATTCATACATTTCGGAAGGTATCTAATAATATACTCCCAACACTGTTTATGCAAATTGGGCTTTTATATATAAAACAGATTTACATCTTCGTGCCTTTGGTACAATTCTGCATGAATAAACCCCTATTTTGTGCAAGGTCTTCATAACTGTAACCAAATGATTAGTAGAGTGGCAGGATGAGTGTACACTGCTGTTCTCATGGACACTTATTTATGTTTTATTGTTTTAATTATAAGAAATAATCATCATACTGGCTGTGATACAATATTAGTATGTAGGACAGAGCTAAACAAATTAATGTACTTTTAAATTAGACTATAAATTAAAATATATTTATCTGGCATTAATTTTAGGTATCACTTAGTGGAGCAGCGATGTATTTTTATTACACTGTACGACAGAAAGTATAAGTTACCTGTTAACTGACTGTTACATAACAAGTAAACAAGTTTAATCGTGTTATTCACCTCATTGACTTTAATGATTCAATAACAGATGTAATAGGCACCTCAGGACCAGATGGCATAAGGAAAAAAGTCCCCATGAAGTACTACTTTTTCATCTCAAGTATCTGATAAATATGTTAACATTCTACATTATGATGATAGTTGGAATTTCTCAACAGCTGGCCAGTTACCTGGCACAGTGGGTACTATCATACACAGCCTGAAGTTTCAATTCTCAGTGCTTGGGTAAGGTGAAGCCATTTTGTTGTTGTTTTTAAACATTTTTATTGTTTTCAAATGTGCCTTATAACAATGGAGAAAAGAATAAAAAGATTCAGATTAAAAGCTAGATCATGACTTGTGACTCCCTGCACCACCAGCTCCCTATGTCACTCATGCAGGTGCTCCCATCCATACAACGCATCAGCAGAGTATGCCACATGTGAGAAAGAGAAAATAGGGCTTTCCTAACTCACCAGAGGAAATAACACAGTCGTTTTTCTGTCAAACCATACTCTTCCCCATGCCATTGCTCACTACAGCACCTACTGTATGAGCACTGTGGCAAACAACTCAGCCGTAGGAGCATTGCTTATTTATGGCTCTCACCTTTGGTGTCAGCAAAAAGGACCTCTGAGGGCACCTGGATGAAACATCCATTCTAAACCCTGCATTCCAGTCAGAATGCACCGTGTCTGGTCACTTGTTTGAGCTTCAGCCAGCACAGTTTACATCTGAGGCAGCGTATGACCTATTGCCTGCAGGTATTGCATGCTCTATACAGACGGGGTATTTTCACAGCCTTTGGCACACATCTCCATCTCCATTTATATGTTGCTTCTGACTCGATCACTGGACTGGTGCACACCCTCTGCGGTACTGGCTTTGCAGCTGAACAATTCCTTTGTGCATGCTAGCATCCATGCTACCAGGTGCACAGATCACTGCCCTACCTGTGCTAATGTGCTCATATAAGCAAGATTATCACAATTTTTCCTTCAGTGAAAAAGGAAAACAAATGTTTCCAGAGGTGCAAAGGGAAGGATGGGGATCAGTGTTGAAGGGTGGTAAAGAGGCATCTCTGAAAACAAGCAGTCATGAAACTGGCTTCTAACTCATACTGAAAAACAGTAAACTGAATTTTTGCTCCTTGGCAACTTACACTAAAAATGTGCATTCAAATTATACTACATTTTTAGAAACTACCAAGAAGGCATAGCATACCATGTCCTAATAATACTTTGCATTTTTTTAGTATACCCCTGGGAGAGAGAATAATCAAACAACATGTGTTAGATGCTAGTTACATCACTTAATGCAGTACTGGAGGGTATTCAGTTACGACAGTGATGAGGGCGGTAGAAGAACCTTTATAAAACAGAATAAAACAGAATCTTCCATCAGAGTGTCCTAAAGTGATTTACACAAATTAATGAATGTATCCATGCAATAGCACTTTATGATAGTTATTATTATAATCCCTAATTGACAAAGAAGGAAACACATGAGGTACAAAGTGGTTCATGCTAGTGAGAGGTGCATGGCTTATACTCCTCTTAAGCCACATGTTAAGGGCTAAAGTCAATATTTCTTGTTTTTTGGAAGTGAAGCCTGACCATTGTCGTGGATGCACTCCTGCTCCCACACTCTTCCATATCACCAGTACACCACAATTGAATCATAAAATGGATGTAGTTTCCCTGAACAAAAAAAGAAAAACAACCCATTGTGCTCCACTACACACCAGTGGAAGGAACATAAACTATAGTAGGTAAAATGTAAAAAGGGAAACACAAAACAGGAGGGTGAAAAGGGTATTGGAAGAGCAATAAGCCAAAAACTTCAACACAAACAACAAAAAATTCTCTAAGCAAGCAAAAGCAGAAATTCTGAGAGAGAACTGGTGGGTCCATTGGATTAGCAGAGAATAAAGGGAGAGAATAAAGGGAGCTGTTAAGGAAAATAAAGACATTGCAGAGAAGCTTTCTGTGCATCGGCCTTCACCACAGATGAAGCTGGGGAGAAAACTACCTCTTTAGAGTAAATAAAATGAGACAGAGATTGAGAGATTGAAGTGAAACATCTTGATATATTAAATACAAACAAGTCCTCATGAAGGCCAGATTCTGAAGGCAAGGCAATTAAGAATGAAATGGCTGAGTTACTACCAAAACTGTGAAATCTCTCATTAAAAATGCATTGAATACTGGAGGTCTGGAAAGCAAAGACTGGGACTTGCTCAAGGAGTTAACCACTGCTGAATGTGAGTAAGGGTGGCCAACTGTGGATTTAAATGAGTTAGAATTAAAGCAAACTGGATGAAAGAAAATAAAAATATTTTCTCAGCTTCTTAGTTTGTATGTTAAACTTTTATTTGCAAGGATATAAACTTGCTCCCGTCAAACACACACACACAGGATGGCCAAGAAGACAAATTGTTAAACCAAAGAGAGAGGTGGTAGGCAATACTTCCATACAGTTAACGGTTAGAGATTTCCATTGTCTGTCAAAACTATACGGCCAAAGAGTGGGACCAAATCACAAACTTTTGATCCACACGTGGTTGTGATTGTTCCTCAAACTGAGAATCTGGGGATTTAATTTATGTCCAGCTCTATTTCTAATCTATTATTAACTGTACTAAGAATATGTCTGGCCAGAAATTGTGTCAAATTTTCTATAACTAATGTATACAAAGTTAACTAAACTACCTGAAAGTTTCCAACATAATTATCTTTAATATCCATGATAATTTTGCCATTTCTGGCACAGCCCATATTTTCCCTAACCAATTTTTCATACTCAGGGCCTTTTTTGCTTCTGTCTTGCTGTGATTTCACAGCAAGCTGCTAATTAATAAGAGATAAATTTTGAATTTGTTCATTCATACCACATTTTATGCTAACTGAAACACCTAATAATATTACTAGCAAATCATAAGAGAGTTTTGTTTAGTGATTATATTTAACAATGTGATCACATTTTCCCAAACCTTTTAATTTTGTGCACGTCCACAACATATGAAAGAAAGAACTCAACACAGAAGATCCAGCATAATACAAGTTTTATTATCCTGTATCCCAGAGAAAAATAGCACAGTGCTTCAGAGATGTTCTTCATGTTATTATGGGGAAAAAAATTAGAATAGATGTATTCTTTGAGTGAAATCCTGGCCCCACTGAAATCAATAGGAGTTAAAACCTTGATTTCTGCCGGTCTAGGATTTCACCCTCTGTACTTATCCCTTATTCTACTTTCCAAAGCTGTGTCTTGAGGAGGTTATTCCATTTGCTGTGCAGGATGCTCAGAGAATCTTCATCAGTCTCAAATTAATGGTTTACGCCGTACTGCCAATCTAGCTGTCTTTTAGCATCATTATCAATGTTTAATCCCTTAATTTAGCTTGATGTAAAGGCAATAATTGCCTTTTTTTTGTAAATTCATTTCTTAACTATATGAATCTATGTCACCTCAACTGAGAAAATTTCACCAGCTGAGGAAAAAGTGAATTTTTTGTCCTGGGCGGGGCAAGCAGGGCAGCCACCCAGGACACAAAGCCACAGGAGTGGAACAATGGGGTAGCATGGGGGTAGGGCACATCAGGTCACATGCCATCCCAGATTTCTGCCTTCCATTTAGCACAGAGGCTTACAAACTATAAGCCCACCTTTGGGGGCCTATAAAAATTACTTTAAATACCTACAAGCCTAAATAGGGAACAATATTATTTCTACAGGGTTTTTTTCAAAATTCATATATAATTTTATGAGCGAGATAATTCTTTGTTACATTCTCTAGGAGGGTTCAAAAACCTATACAAATGTTATAACTTAGTGTCCATAAAGTTCTGTAGGACTATTTTTTAACTGTCTTGAGTAAAACATTAGTCCATTTTATTCCAGCCTCTCCCCACCCCTGGAGGACAGCTCTTATTGGTGAAATATATATGGTCTGGATGACCTCACCCTCCCATGATAAAACACCCCATGGAAGGGGCTTCTAGGGAGATAAACGCTGTGAGGTTCCCCTCACAAGGATTCCCTCACATTGTTCTGGCAGGGATAAATAAGGGGTAGGCCCTTCCTTCCACACAACAGGCCCTGGGTCTGCTCCCAGGCCTTGTAAATGCCTAGGATCTATGTAAAAAAAAACGGAGTACTTGTGGCACCTTAGAGACTAACCAATTTATTTGAGCATAAGCTTTCGTGAGCTACAGCTCACTTCATCGGATGCATACTGTGGAAACTGCAGAAGACATTATATACACAGAGACCATGAAACAATACCTCCTCCCACCCCACTCTCCTGCTGGTAATAGCTTATCTAAAGTGATCACTCTTCTTACAATGTGTATGATAATCAAGTTGGGCCATTTCCAGCATAAATCCAGGTTTTCTCACCCTCCGCCCCACCCCCACACACAAACTCACTCTCCATTCTGGTAATAGCCCATCCAAAGTGACCACTCTCTTTACAATGTGTATGATAATCAAGGTGGGCCATTTCCAGCACAAATCCAGGTTTTCTCACCCCCACATTTTTTTTTTTCCAAAAACCACACACACAAACTCACTCTCCTGCTGGTAATAGCTTTATCCATAAGCTATTACCAGCAGGAGAGTGAGTCTGTGTGTGTGGTTTTTTGAAAAAAAAAAAAAAAAGCGGGGGTGAGAAAACCTGGATTTGTGCTGGAAATGGCCCAACTTGATTATCATACACATTGTAAGGAGAGTGATCACTTTAGATAAGCTATTACCAGCAGGAGAGTGGGGTGGGAGGAGGTATTGTTTCATGGTCTCTGTGTATATAATGTCTTCTGCAGTTTCCACAGTATGCATCCGATGAAGTGAGCTGTAGCTTATGCTCAAATAAATTGGTTAGTCTCTAAAGTGCCACAAGTCCTCTTTTTCTTTTTGCGAATACAGACTAACACGGCTGTTACTCTGAAACCTGTCATTATGCTAGGATCTATGTGGATCTGTGGAGACAGGAAGGAGGCTATGTCCATCCTCATGGGGCCCTGTGCCTCCACAGTTCCATATCCTCAGCAGCTCTGACCTTAGGCTTATAATACATTTCCTAGGGGATATTTGCCTCATGCAGGGTGAAATGATGCACGACTCTCGCCTTGGCCCTCCCAGTGTTTGCCACCCCTTCCCTCCATTCAGAGTCCCAAACCATGGGAGAGATCTCTTTAGGGGCCTGGGAAGGGCAATATTTCCCTGGGTGTAGCTAACAGCACCTTCCATTGGAAAGGGGAAAATCTGTTCAGAAGGATTCCCCTTGTGTGTCCGGGGGTCACAGTGACTCATTCCACCCACTTCCTATGCTCCCTTTGTTGTGAATATCCATTAACATTTTGTTCTAAGTGTATGGACACAACTGTAGCATTCTAGAGATCCTGCCCCAATGTCTGATAACTCTTGGTAAATGTCAGCTATTGAAATGGAAACCACTATGTTTAGATGTCAAAGAGTTCTCTTTTAGGAGTTGCTACTGAGGTCAGTTCCTTATGGCTAAAACAGGAGCATTATTTCTATCCAGCTATCTATCTTCTATAGAGGTCTATAAAATCATGACTGGTGTGTAGAAAGTAAATAAGGAAGTGTTATTTACTCCTTCTCATAACACACGAACTAGGGATCACCAAATGAAATTAATAGGCAGCAGGTTTTAAAGAAAAGGAAGTATTTTTTCATACAACACACAGTCAAGCTGTGGAACTCCTTGCCAGAGGATATTGTGGAGGCCAAGACTACAACAGCACTCAAAAAAAGAACTAGATAAGTTCATGGAGGATAGGTCCATCAATGGCTATTAGCCAGGATGGAAAGGGATGGTGTCCCTAGCATCTGTGTGCCAGAAGCTGGAATGGGCACCAGGGGATGGATCATCTAATAATTATCTGTTATTTTCACTTCCTCTGGACCACTTGGCATTGGCCACTGTCAGAAAACAGGATACTGGGCTAGATGGACTTTAGGTCTGACCCAGTATTGCAATTCTTATGTTCTTATGAACTAATGTGGTAACATCTCCCGTTCTCTCTTTGTCCTTCGGTACTATTTGACCTGAGAGTGCCAAAAAATGACAGACTGCAGGACTGCTGTGCCAATATGTCTAGAAGTTCCAAATTGTTGTACCTCCTCTCCACAGTAAGTACCTGAAGAATTTTTTTCTTGGCCCCAGATCTTATATCTTTAGGTTTCTGAAAATAACATCATTAATTGCCCTTTAAAATGGTCACTGTGAAAGTTATTAATAAACTCTGTGCCACACAGGGGTTCTCTACTTCAAAAAAGGATTTGGTAAAAAAAATAGGGAAACCTTCCAAATATTCACAATATTTATTCCATTTTCAAACCAACCTTAACAATCATGTCACCCAGAGTCTAGCTCCTTCAGTACTATATTTCCACATCATCTTTACACCTCCTCTGCACAGATGGAGAAAATCCCAATGTTTATCCATGATCTCTGGAAGTTTGGATATTTTTAAAAGCAAGCGACTGCCTAGGAGTGAGGAAGAATTTTCATCAAACAGTCACAGAGATCTTTCCTAGAGCAGATGGCAAAAACATTCTTAGTACTATGCATTCTGAACAACACACAAGCATCTATTAAAATCTATACAGTGCATTAAAAAGCAAAATTTTTTAACCTCTGAAAGAAAAACTGCAAGGAACAACAAACATCTAATTACCCTTAATTCTTCTATATAAGAAGCTATACAACTAACAGGTGTTCAAGACCACAGTTTTGAGAGATCCCAAAAGTATACAGTAATATTTGCAGTTACCAGACAGAAAAGTATCAAAAACAATAAATACCTGCCAGAAAACAAATGTATAAAGTGAGAAGAGATCTTAAGAGCAGAATTGTAGTGGTGTACCAGTGCCACTATAATTACAGTAGCATCTCAACTTCTGTTTAAAAGTCGAGCTTTCAAAATCCTTTAAAATCGACATGCTTAGGTTCCGTTACAATTTGGTATGCTTCAGAGGGTGCAGGGTAGGGTGAGTGATCCAAATTTGGAGTCATTTGAGCTATGGGTTGTGGTGAAACAAGTCTTGAAAAAATAGCCATTTTCCAAAATGTTTCTAGGTGTTTTTGTTTGGTTGGTTGGTTGTTTTTTTGTTTTTTGTTTTTTTTGTGCAGAGCTAGAGATCTAAGATTTAAGATAATGTGCATTGTTTACAGTGGGAATATGCAAATGCAGAAAAACAGCAAGATGGTTTTAATTCTTGCCATTTTATATGCTTTCATGTTCTACTCCTGTAAATGCTCTAAAATCCGAATGGTTACTCAGATAGCTTTGTACTTTCGTGTCCTTAATGGAAGTGTGGGGTAGCATTAGTGATCCAAATTTGGGGGTCATTGAACCAAAAGGTTCTTGAGTTACAAAAGGTTCTAGTTTCAGAGTATGCATCCGATGAAGTGTGCTGTAGCTCATGAAAGCTTATGCTCAAATACATTGGTTAGTCTCTAAGGTGCCACAAGTACTCCTTTTCTTTTTTGAAAAGCTTCTAGTGTTTTTGTTTTTTGTTGATTTTTTGTTTGTTTTTGCACAGAAATAGATATAAAACTATTGCCATGATGCTCGTCCAAATGGTCTTAGCTGGACAATTTTTACCTAAGTTAGTACATGGCAGCTTCTAGGTTTTTAGGGGACCCAAGTTGTGAATGGTATTTAAGAATATGATCACTTCCTCACTCACATAGATGTGCAGTCTGAAAGGATTACAATGTGCATGCACCCATAAAGAAAAATAATGATATGGTTTCTATGCAACCACTTTATGCTTTCCTGGGTAGTTCAAGTGACTGTGCCCATGCCATTACCTCTAGTGACACCATCATTGTTTCTAGTCCGAACCTTCGTATATCTGTGCAATGAAGATTTAATAATGTATGTTGCTTGTAATGTCATCTCTTAAAATATTACGTGGTTTTATTTTATGGGGAAGTTTATGATGAACACAGCAGAATAGTCAGCAGTTGGTCTAGACAAAATTTTTGTTATATTGGGTGGGAAGGACCTGGATACAGGTCACTTTGTGTAAATTGGGGGAGTGGGGATGGTGAGACAGGTAGAGGAAGTGTGGTTGCAACTGTGAAGGGGGCAGGTTATGAAGATAGGTGGCAGGCAAGTCTTGGATTGGTTGTTTGAGAAAAATCAGTATTTTACTAACTCCTGGGGAATTGGTTGTGTGGCAACTGCTACTTACTGATCTCAGGAATAGATAGATTAACGTGGAGTTCCAAAGCTACAGAGCACAAAGGTTTGGAACTGATAGTACCTTGACCTCTGAAGAAAAAGAAATATGTCCACTGCCAGGGTTGGCTAATATGGATTCTGGGCAATTCCTGGATCATGAGGTTGCAGAAGTCTGCAGAAGAGCAAGGAGTACACCATGACATGGGGTTGATGACTATAGGCTGATTTGGATGGAGAGAAGTAGCCAGCATTGGCATCATGTTTTGCTCATTCTCCAGCATCTAACCAGTAACTTAAGAGGTTGTGATCTGACAGACACAGTGATGATTCATGAGGGTGGAAATGACCTGGGCCATATTCCTGATGTACATCTCATACAATGTATGAGAGAACAGAGTTGGACCACATCAGCAATTTGTTTCCAGGAGCAGTGAGTTTTTTCTGATTTGCCGAGTATCTGAATAATTGCTGAAGCAACAATATGAAAGCCATTAATAAGCATCGGAAGGCCATTAATCTGGAGACTGGAGAGTTCCTGAGTGACCAGAAAATGTACACTGTAAGGCACAAAAACATGATAAACTGTCATGCCTCGCTGTTCCTCAGAGACTGGGGGAGATCTATTGTACAGGTGTCAGAGGATCTTTCTGTCAAACATAAAACTGTGAGTATTTTGGAACAGAAACCGAGTGTGTGATTTCTTTCACTGAATCTGCCACAAACTCCACATCTCCAGTCATTGTGAAGTAACCAGGAACACCATCCACTGTAAAAGAGTCACCCTTCATGCCAGACACTGCATGTGAGTTGGGTTATAGGAGAGGGGAAGTAACAGCATTAGAAATCTGGTATACCTGGGAGTGAGGACTTCAGGGAAATGCAGTCCCTGCTTGCAGTGGGGAAGACATTGGTACAGGAGTGAGGAGGGAGTTGGGTTGGAGGGGGAATGAAGTGAATGGGCTGGCTGGCTCAATATGCAAATTAAGAGACGTAATATGTACATCTCCCTAAATGACTACTCCTACCAACAACATGCCATTTCATGTTTCAAAACCTAGGAAATTAAATGAAAAAAAAAAAAAACCCTTAGATTTAAGGTTTCTGGTGGTGTCTTCCTCTTGCAGAACATTGAGTTGAGTGAAACTCAAGCTTCTTAAAGAAACAGGAAATACACAGTAAAGGTTGCCCATTCACCCTTAACTCTACCATCTTTCAGAAATATCCAATACGCCCCATTAACACACATACATATAGGTGCTGAAATGTACAAGATCTTCAAATCTTTTTACAACCCATTCACTCCCACACACAGGATTCCATCTAACCCTACTGAAGAACAAAAAGGGAGGGGGTGAGAAAGCGGAGCGGGCAGTGGCCAATGGGAATTATTTGCATACACTCCAAATAATTGTGTATTAAATGGTGGAGACAGCTTGGTAAAGGTGTGTTTGTGACATGAGGACATGGCAATTGCCAGAGTTGTGATTATGGTGTGAGGAGATCTATGTTTTGCATCCTCCAATGAGTGTGAGCTAAGGTAACAGCTGTATGTGTAATCAGGATCCAGTATGTATCATTTCAATGCAGAATGGTGTATGCTATATAATTAGCCATGCCCAGGGGTTTTATTATAAAGGGTATTGTCAGTAGTGAGCTGGGATACAAGAGCAGTCTAAGCATTTACTATCTGCATGCTCTCCAGGTAGAGTAAGTGTGGTCAGTATCAGTCAAAACTGTACTGAGTGGTGGAGGCAGTAGTTAGTGCTGCTTGGCAGCCATATTGTTTGTGAGATCTGTGGATTACGCAAGTTGTGTGACAGAGCTGTGATTGTGATATGAGGCAATCTATGTTTTCCACCTCTTCTGTGTGAGGAAAGAGAAGAGGTGAATGTGTACCTTCAGAATGCAGTGCACATCATTCCTGTGCAGAATTGTGTAGGCTATGTCAGTAACAAGGCATAGGACTTTTCTTACAAAGGATATTATCAGGAGTGAGGTGGAATATGAGAGAATTCTAATGCTTTAATGAAAGTGAAACTGTACGTCGAGCTGGTATCCTGTGAGTAAATGTAAAGGAGTTGTAAAATGCTGTGACATGGTTCTTAAATTGTACATATGTGATACTCTTTCTGGGGAGATGGCGAAGTGTGTGAGTGTATGCCAGGACCTGGAACCTCCTCTTTTAGTGCCAAGGACCACTGTATGTGTTTACTGAGGCACTGCTCTGAGAGGTTAGATGGAATGTGGTGTGAGCAAGCTTTCTTTCTTGCTTGCTTGCTTTCTTTTTTGCTTTCTTTCTTAGTGTTTGATGGAATATTGAGATTGCGAGTGAGTGGGCTGCAAAAGGGGGCGAAAAACTTGTACATTTCAGCAACTGTGGGGTTGGTAAGGTAAAGGTATGTGTGTTAACAGGGCATATTGGGACACTTCTGGGAGAGGGCAGAGTTAAGGCTGCATGGGCAACCATAACTGTGCATGTTCTGATTTACAGAAGTTTGAATTTTGCTCAACTGAGTGTTCTGCAAAGTGATGACATACCATCAAGCCAACTTAACTCTGAGTTAATATAGTTTTTTGCTATTGAATATAGGTAGAGGATTGGAAAAAAGATTAGAAGCAGTCCTGATGTACATCATTTTGAATATGTAAGGTGTTGTGTAAGTAAGTGCTACAATAAATATTATTTTAATTTTGGGGAGGGTCAGATTATGATGGCTGTACCTTGAGTAGTGCCTAGCTCTACAAATACTCCTGTTGACTTGAGTTGTGTAATATAATATTGATTGTGAGTGAGGATATTAAAATCTGGCTTTTTGCTAGGGCCTGATTCTGCCACCCTACCTCACATTAAGTAGTACATTACTCCACAAAGTAGTATGATACCGCTTATAGAGAATAAGGATAGCATAATCTAGGCTTGAATTATTATTATTTTTGAATTAATTATTATTAATTATTATTATTATGTTTATTATATAATTATATATTATATTATTCATGATTATTATTATGATTTATTATTATTATTATTTATGTATGTTTCAGATGTAACATGGAATATACCTTATGAATAGTATTTGGGGGATACCTTATAAATGTTATTTGGTATGCACTGACTAGAGTATAATTAAATAAACATTGAGAAGAAAAGACTGTTAACAGAGCTGTAGGAGCAAACATATTCTGTAGTATAGCTTAATAATTAAGTTCTTTTGGAACAAGATTCCAGTGACATTGAAAATGATATTGTTTGACTCGATGTCACTTTTCAGTTGCAAGTTGTACATGATGACCGCTCTCTAGGGGATAGAAATGAGAGACAACTACTACACACACCCTCCTTGACAGGGAAATACTCACTTATGAGGGTCTCCAGCAAATTGCCAATTCATCCATTTGTTACTGAACAGCTAAAATATTTCTGCTTTGTAGAGGGTATGGTGAGCTCTCCAGAATAAACTTGAAAACTCCTATCCAGGTTGCCACATTTCCTCTCATGTGCTTCTGAAAAGCCAAATAAATGAAGAATAATAAAAAGGTTTAATCTCTTTGGGACATTATAAAAATAAATGGTTGTTGAAATATGTGGACTGGTTTTGTTATATTTTATGAAGTTTTGTGTTTAATGTATGTACCTCATGGAGTGTGTTGGGGATATAAAAGAAAACAGTATGCTTGATAGCAGGAGTCTTGCAGCGCAATCTTACTGTAAGCTGCTGATGTTTTGTGTGGTTACAGAACTAGTTCCTCCAAACCCAGGAAACTGTTTTGGTACAGTCAGTCTATCTCTCACTCCTCCAGGAATCTCTGAATCCAAGCTTTCATATAGGAAACCATACATTTATTTTCTGCATTTTTATGCCTTTTATTGCATTTTATGCTGAATTACATCACTTTAAGACAATTTATGTAGAACATTAAATGCTGTCACTTACTGTAAAATGAAGCAACTCGTCACAGAGTGATGTCAGAACTGTAAATCATTGATATTTCCTGATTTCCAAACAGATATTTTTTTCTTCAACACATGATGTCAGGATTCGTTTTTGTTTTTTTTTTTGGTTGGTGCACCTGGTTTTAAATTATCCTGTTATCGGGAAGCAATAATGTATGCATCCATATCTGATAACAGGATAATTTAAAACCAGGTGCACCAATATATATATAAGCTATCACTTATGAGTTGAATGAAAAGGGTTTTTGAACCTGTAGAGGTAAATCAAATAGCACACATCATACTTTATTAAAATTGGTTTACAAATGCAGGCCAGGACTTAAACTAATGAAGAAGAACCTATGAGTAGGTTTGATAGGCTTTGAATTATGATCTTATACTACATCGTTAAGCAGAGCTGATGCTATAACTTCTGTGTTATAGCATCATTATATATGATTTAAGCATTTTTTCATTACTGCCAGAATTGTCAAACCTTTTCTAAGTTTTTCCTTTTCTGTGCCACTAGAATTAGACTAAATTTTGAATGGATTTTTTTTTCAGTTTATCATGGAAAAGAAACAGTCTTACATTAGAAAGCTTTTTTTTTTTTATTGGCTTCCAGGTTAAATTGGTCTTGGCCTGTTTCCCTACCATCAGCATGGCAATGCTGCTGACTTTAACTTCATTTTTGTGATACACTAGAGTGGGCTGAAGCCGACAGCTCTGCAAACAGGCAGAGGCTTCATGCAGAGCTGCTAATCAACTCAGTTCAATGACTGATATTAGTTAGGGAACTAGTGGATTAGAACAATGTATGTGCAAAATGTCAGATCGGTTTGTTTTGAGATGGCAAGACCTACATTCGAGGGAGTTTAAAGATCAACTGAGATCCTGTGGGGAAAAAGAAACAGATAATTCAGTCAAGGCTTGCATTAGGAACATTTGGTATAATATAATAAAACCCACATACTGTGGAAGAATTTCAGTTCACAGGGCCAAAATCTTTGCTGGTGTAACACTACTGAGACAAGAGTGTTATGCCAGCAAGTACTCAGGCTCCCAAACTCTGCATGATTATGTACAAAAGAACATGGATTTAATCTACTTTAGTCAACATAGATTGCAGTTCATTATTCTCCTAAAGGGAAAGAGGGCATGTGCACTTCTTTTAGGACGATGTTAGGATGGAATATATTTTAGGAATGAAAAAAAAATGTTCTCAGATATGTAATTCAGATTAACTAATCTTTAAAACAAGGCAGGAAGACCACAGACTAACTCTTCACACCAATCATACATGTTTGACATTCCCTGTGATATGTATATTTAAAGAGAATGAGAGAGATGAGATAAGACTCCAGTGGGAATTTAATGGTCAGAATCAAGCCCTTAAACTGATCCGAGTTTTTCTTTATGTTTGAATGGGATCTAGCATCCACCTCCCACCCACTTCCATTAGAGTTGGGCAACTAACTGCTCTTTGTGTCTTGGAAAATACATATTTTTCAAAAAGGAATATTTTAAAACATATACAAAAAGCTGCATAGCTCTGCCCTTTGTTCACCAATTCTGTTCTCTTTTTAGAGGATTTTCCCCACTGTATATTTTATAGCCAATATCATTTACCTCACACAAACTAAATAGTTCCACATTGGAACATTGTATGGCTCTGAGGAGGAACTTTAGGATTTGTTGTGTTGCTGCTCTGATGACCGGGAGATTGCTGAGTGATGTTCGGTCGTCAAGTTGATGGCATTCGTTGTGAATTCTCACTTACCAGAGTGGGCTGCCATCATCCACTCCAGTTCTATTGACTTCAGTAGAACTATATGTAACAATAAGATGAATAGAACTAGACTCTTAATACTATATATGAACAATAATACTTTTTGTTGAATTATACAATTGTTTGCTAGTCTCCTGGAACATGTTGGCAAGGGGAAAAGGATGACACTTAATACATAAAATGAGTATTAAACTTGTAAATAGAACAGCTGAAAGTAAACCATATGGATGGATTTGAGAATAAGTAAAATATCTGTAATTCTGATAGTTTTAATGTCAAGTTTTTCATACATCTACAGCACTCGCTCGGAATAAATATATTGTAAACATATTGCAGTTAATCTATAGTCTGCCTAAATGCATGACTATTTTATAAGGTTGGATAAAAAAGCCATACTTTTCTTTTATGATTAATATTAACACAGAACACATACAAAGCCATTTATCAGTGGACATACTTTGACACTGGAGAAAGCCTGCTCATCTAATTCTTTTCTAAAATATACTGGTATAATCATTCTTTAAAATGTAAAATATGATAGTTCTGCATTGTCTTGAAAGTAAAATGTTTGTTTTATTCATCAGAGGAGAAATGCTGTATTTTCCTCAAGAAAGCATGACTGTATAATTTATTTTGTTTATATGGGGTTGATTCTAAAGCTCCATACTTCAACATTCAATAGAAAGAGAAAAAAATTAAAAGCCATGTGGTGTGTATAGCTTTTATGCTAAATTAATTAAAAAATATTTAAACACAATTTTGTCCACAACTTGTTCCTGTAAAAATACTCTACGCAAAAAGGGATCATCACCAAAGAAAGGTAAAAGATTCATTTATCCCTCATAGAAAAGCGTATCAGCTTTGGGGTTCTCTTTACAGTAAATGTTCCACCCATAAAAATCCATGGAAATTATATCCGTACAGTGCTGTTCTGTTCATATACAATAAAACTGATCACTAGTAGTCAAAAGTGTGTTGAGGTCTCACATTGGTGAGAAGGAATGGAGGCTTAATTTAAAGTGATTCCCTTTACCATCTCTCCTAGCACTTGTCCCATTCACACATCCAAAAGCTTGTTGTATGCAGGTGTAGAATACTTGCTTTAATGGAAGTAAATTCAGCTCAGAACTTTGTCCTAGAGGCTAAAAAACACTTTTTGTTGAAAGAGAAATCTTGCATGCTGTGCCATTTAAAACCTGGAGTGAAGGGAAATTTGCTATGATATATCAAGGACCAACAGACCCTCTAACAGAGGGGTCAGGATTGGATAAGGGACTTATCAGAACTTGAATAAAAGTTCAGGTTTGTCTGATTTAAGCTGTGCAAGGGGAAATGCATGGCAGAGGTCTCGTGCTACCAGTAGTAAAGATTCCTTGGAGTTTCTACAAGTTGTAGATGACATTTTTCTAAGCTGAAGTATTCCCAACCCTAGGGTAATTATTAGACCTCCCTCTGACAGATAAGGAGGAATTTATCACTGCACTAAACATCAGTTCTTACCCCGGTACAGGTGATCAATGCCTGGCTAGGTTTACTCTGTGGATTCACTCAAAGGGGAATCTGAAGCCCACCCTCACCAGTAGGTTACACAGACCTGACATAGTCCAGACCAGCAAAATGGTGATGCTTTCAAAGGGGCCATTTTCCCAAAGATAAAAATAAAATTATGAACACAGTTGGTTCAGAGGAAGATTTAAAACAGAGACATGAGAATGAACATTTGGCATTGATCACACACACATGTGATTGCCTGTTTGACATTCTGGCTCACTGGCAGAGCTGTGAAGGTGCTAGAAAATTGTGACAATGAATTTAATCGGTGCACCTGGCACAGAGTTACCTGAAACAGAGTTGTACAAGAGATGGAGAATACACAATAGTTTCCCTCTACAAAAATAACCTGTCCAGAGCCCAGAAAATAAGGCAAATAAACAAGTGAGCTAAAAAAGATGAGTGTACCCTATGGAAAAAAAGACTGAACTTTCACCAATATCCAAACAAATGCAATTACTCTGTTTGACTGTGATAAGAAAAAATTAAATGTAAATCCTGGTAAATGGACAATAATAAAATTGACATTTCTCTCTTTCATTTTTCCTCACCATCCAGTTGTGCAGCCAACCATTATTCATATTGGTGAGTGCTGATACAAGTAATCCCAGTGACTTCTGAGGGACTGCCACAGCATAAGCAAATGTTGCCCAAATCTTCGGTCAGGAAGGAACCCAGGTATTTTTTAATTCTAGACTCTCTCAAGTGAAAAAGAGGAAAGGAAACACAAAGTTTAAGTTGCTCTTATATTCTTTCTGCTATGTCTTCTCCCTATGCTCTTCCTGAGAGAATCAAATCCCATTCCTGTAGAATTTAATAGTGATAGAGTCAGCAGGGTTTTATAAAAATATTCTAAAAATATATTACATTTGGCTATGTTTTTGAGCCATCCTATTAGAATTTAACAGAA
This sequence comes from Lepidochelys olivacea, assembly GCF_965140295.1. Taxonomy (NCBI): domain Eukaryota; kingdom Metazoa; phylum Chordata; order Testudines; family Cheloniidae; genus Lepidochelys; species Lepidochelys olivacea. The sequence goes on from NC_140411.1 coordinate 105,844,645, forward strand.
GAAATAAAGTTTTCATCACATTTTATAGACTTTTCCTCAAAAATATTAAATATTTTGATTTAATTAATAAATTCTACAGGACAATCCATAAAGGCAATGATTTTTTTAAGCATTGTGACTGTTGATTAAACTTAGGTCATCCAGTCAGGACCGTGCCATGTATCTTAGATGATCAGTCATAATACCTAAATGAATAGCTGTAGTCTCTGCATAAAAATTTAACTTTATCAAAAAATTTAAAGTTGTACATTTTTTTGTTAACGAACAGTCAAAATTTCCTGTAAAAAATGCTTTGACGTCTATTCACATGCATATGCTTATTTTAATTCCAATAATTATTAGTAGTTTAATATTTATGTCTAAAAATGTATACTTAACATTTTGAACAATGTAAATCTGGTGCATTCTGAAATAGATTATTTTATCTACTGTAATTTATTAGGAATAGGTCTTTCTAATCATAGTTATTATTTTAGTACTTGAACCACATACTTGTCCTAATTTGATATAAAATGTTGATATAACCATATGAAGGTATTCTAAACTGGTTAGACTAAAGGTATTCTGTGCATATAAGACACGTGAATTTCTGTGCTCTAACCTTATGAACACTTGCACATGTTCAGGAAAGCCAACTGGATAAAATTTATGTATTGCTAATGATTTTTATTGGCCCCATGGCCCAAAGTTGTGGCAAACTGCCCAGGAATCTGAAAGAATCCTGTTTTTACTTAGTAGTCAGAACGAAGGAGTCGTAAAAATCAGAAAAAAGCTTGGTGAAAGTCCAAATACATTCTAACCAGGTAGAACTGGGGTTGGCTGTGGTATGTGGACTTTTGCCTCCAGACTTTTAAGGCATTTTATTTCAGCAGGATATTTTTGTTTAATATATTTAACAGCGATCTAAAGACAAAACTGCATCCCTGGGCCAGATTCTCCCCTCTACTTTTCCAAGCCAAGGAGGGCCTACACAGACAGAATTAAATCAATGTGGGTGGAAGGGAAATGTGGGGGAGGGACACTGGCGCCACAGCATGTCTCTCCACAGCATCTGTAGGACCACATGGAAGCCCCTCAACTGGAGCACCACAGAATTAGGTCTCGGCTAAAATTTGTGGGGGCAGAAGCAAGGTCTCTGAAGCTGAGGAGCACCCACTTTCCAAGGCATGCTCCCCTACTGCTGACCTTGACCATACCAAAGCAGATGTGTGCTCTGACATTAGTATTGCTTCAAAAAGCATTAAAATTTGCAGACTCCTTTCTGCAGCTGCATCTGTGCAGTGTAGGGAAGAAGCCAGCTAATGGTAGCCCAGCTCCTGTGCAGACCGTGCTGACAGGGGGTTTGAACCAACAGACATGCAGAGACACTTGGGGCTTTCCCAAATGTCCCAGTGCCTGTGCAGACCTTTTGATTTGGGGGCCTATTTTGCAGGTTTAATGAAAACTCTCTTTCTTCTAATGGAATGGTTAGGAGACGTGGAGGAGAGTTTCCTATGTTTGCAGTAAGTACTTAATACAAAAGGTCATAGTGGCCGTCATCTCATACAAATTTTAGCAGTTGAACTGAATTTTATAACACTCAGTGCAATTTAATATGGAAAAATGAAATAGGCAAGCACCAAGGAGAGATAAATTATTTAAGGGTTGCAGGGAGATAGAAGTAATGGGATGAATTTAGGGAACTTTAGACTCAATAAGAATGGATATTTTCTGGCAGTGTGATCTATAATATTATTGAATAGTCTCCCAAGGTGAAGCCCATTTAAACATTTAAAACAGGATAGGACAAAGAACTAGGAAATACACTGTAGAGAACAATTCTATATTAGTTTTAGGGGACTGACTGGATGACCTGTCATCCCTATTGACAACAGAAGCCAAAAAGTCAAGGATGGAAATGCCCTGGAGACTGAATTGCTTTCAAACAGACTTAGAGGTGGTCCTTCCAGAAAAGAATCAAGGCACCAAGAGCCAAACACTGTGCAACGCCGTTGAGTTTGATGAGGTTCTGTGGGTTGTACAGTAGATCAAGCATAATTTGGTTCATCTGTTAAGTGGCAATGGGAAGCTTTCCTTATTTTGCTCCAAAGCATGTCCACCTACCTCATAGATCAAAGGACTTCTATAATAAACACTGAATCTGCCCTATACAAAAAATACAATTACTACATTACTATTTGTTTTTTCTGTTGATTATTAACAATCTGTTATTTACAGTTATTAATAATCTCTTATTTATACTTTTACATATCTTGCCTCTATCTTGTCAAGTATAATAAACTGTATGGTGAGATCTGGTGTAAATCGTCAAACCTCAATGGAGCTGTGCCAGTTTACTTCAGCTCAGGATTTGGCCCTTCATATTTAATTTAATAGTCTCTACCTTTAAACAACGCCCTGAAAAGTTTGCTGCCATGACCTGGAAGATTAGCAGCTATTAATTATTTAGAGTAAGATACAATATCCCACACAGTGCCTTTTAATGCTATAATAAAAACCAGGAAAGTCTTTGGAGCCTTTGAAATATTTTTGGCTGGTTCTTCTGGAGTTTGCTCCACTCACTGTCGAGCCAAGTACTAAGACTGGTGAAGTGTGGATAGCAGGATGTAAGGGGACAATTATTTGCTAGCAGCATCAGTGTGATTAATATAATTTAAAATTATTATTTTAAATAGAAGATAATTACAATCAAAGATCTAGCACAGCTTTTATTTTGATTACTTTATGGGGACTGCAAAATCAGGGTCACAAATCTGCCTACCTGAATCGTGGAAAGAGATGAAAAATTGGGAATTTATGTAGGTTTATAAAATTATGTTGTTGGAGGGAGGGAGGAAGGGATAAAGAGTCTGATTCTGATCTTACTCTGGTTTTCCGTTGCTTTAGCTCCACTGACTTCAGTGATGTTCTTCCTATTTTATGCCACTGTGATCTAAGAATCTGATCCAAATTTTTGTTTTTCTAGTCCTTGTTTAGACAGAAAATAGTTATGGACCTTATTTCTGCAGTGCAATCTGTTAGCACAGACTGCTGCACCCTTTCAAAAACTCATTGGGAGAAATCCAGGTCCTATTTAATGTAATGGTAAAATGCCCATTGACTTCAGTGGGATCAGGATTTCTCCCACTGACATCAGTTAAACTCCTGAGCGGAACAGGGGGTTCAGTCTGTCAGATTGTATTGGAGGTTTGGGAGAGTACCCTTTATAATGCATTCACAAATATTTTCAGAGCTGGATCCTGCATGTTGAACAAAATCAAAATGGTTAACTGAGTTGTGTTCATCCACTTAAATATATCAAGAAATAAATAAAATTTAAAAGTCAGTTTGTGTGATACAGTTATTGGAGTCATTTGGAAAACTAATTCATCACCTCTTGGACAAAAAGATGTGGTAGGGAACCTGCCTGTAAGTAATTAGTTGCTTATGTCAGTTCAATACCATTTGATCAACAACTTGTCTGTTTACGAGACCTGCAGGTTCTCCCAACTTCTAATGTTTTAATCAGACACTAACTTACTCTATAAACTTTTTGCACATTGAAATCCACAACATTGTACAAAATCCCAAAGCTTCACATTCCAGAAAAAAATGAAGCTTGAACTGTTTTTTTTTTTTTTTTTAAATTGCAAGGTGGTAAATTGGCAGTAATTGCATTTGTTGTTAGTGGTGTTGTTCAGGACATACCTGGTGCCATCCAACAAAGGTCTGCTTTCATGAGATTCTTTTGAATACCTAACAATATTGTACCATTATGATTCATCAGTTTAGGTATTAACACTGTGATGGGTCCCCCCAGGATCTCACCTGGAACTGGGGTACCACTGAGACCCCCCTGCTCCACCAGCCTGGGCTCCCATTTACACTGTACTGCTGTGACAAACTGACAAACCCTCCAGGCTTCAGCCTGCATTTTCACCAGCATGAATACAGGTAGGGGTGGGGACACATCCAGCTGCAGTTACGTGCAGGCAGACTCTCTGACCAGCCCCTGCATAGGAAGGCGTCAGCTAGGGTAACAACCAGCTTCTCAGGAACGCATGCCCTCTGTAGTATAATCCAAAATTATACCATCTTGCACTGCACAGGGAACAGTACAGCATAAACTCATATAATTAGCTCCCTCCCTCAATGTGGAGAGGAATATGTAACAGCCTTCGGCCACTAAATTAGAATTCCCACACACTGGTTTAGATAATGCAAAAACAAAAACAAAAGATAGATTTAAAGTGATTATAAGTGATAGCAAACAGATCAAAGCAGATTACCTAGCAAATAAACAAAAATGCAATCTAAGCTTAATATATTAAATAGATTGGATATGAATAGCAGATCCTCACCTTAAGTGATACAAGCAGGCTAAAGATTCTTCAGGTGCAAGCTGCACTTGCTTACAGCTTGGAATCCCCAGCTATTCCATTCATGGGCTAAAAATCCCTTTAGCCTGGGTCCAGCACTTCCCCCATTTCAGTCTTTCTTCCTCAGGTGTTTCCAGGAGTCTTTTTGTATGGGGAGTGCAGAACCACAGACAAAGTCACTCTCTGCCTTATATAGCTTTTGTATATAGCAGGAAAACTTTGTTTCAAAGCTTGGTTCCAGGACCGATCTGTGGAAAAACACTGACATCCCAAGATGGAGTCTGGAGACATGTGGTGTCATCATATATTGTTGTAGAGTCATAGCAGCCATCACTCACAGGCTGTCTGTGGCATCCTCACAAAGGGTCCCCAGGTGGGAGATAAGCTTCTTCTGAGGCCTATTGTTTTCCTAATGACCCATTCCCCACCCACTGTCTACATGTGAAATACAGATACATAGTTGATATTCATAACTTCAGATATCAAAATGATACATGCATACAAATACTATAATCATATTCAGCAAATCATGACCTTTCCAATGACATCTCACTTGACTTATCTTGCATTAAATACATCATAACTACGTCAGAATAATATCATTATGAAGAATATGAAGTGCAGTGTCACAATGGTGATCAGGACATATCTTATGCCTTCTACCAAAGATCTGCTTTAATGAGATTCTTTTGAATACCTAACAATATTATACCATTATGATTCCATTAGTTTAGGTATTAATAGTTTCATAAATTTGATGGTGTCTTTGCTTTCTTGGCTTGCTGTTGAACCCAGAATTCTGAGGCTGTTCAAAGTTATACTAGAAGCTTTGATACTAGTGGCTTTGATCTTTAATTTATATTTTATGTGACTGTGGCTTTCTAGTGAACCTTTCTGACTCCTCATCAGGGACGAAAGTTCACTGACTGCTGAGGGGAAGCACCAAGCCTATTTATGCAGTGTTGCAGAGGCCTTGGGATGGCCCTCTGCACAGTGAATAAGATAGTACCCTTTAGATGATGATACTAAAACCTTTCTCCCTTACCCCTCCTCATCCCCACTAGTTTTAATATATGGCATGCACCCATGGATATATGGAATGCAAAGCAATCATGCCTCACGCCATACACATTTACATATACTGGAATAGAATGAGACAGAGCTCTATGAGCAACATACCCATACTCACAAAGTCTACTCCACACACACCTGTTCATTACATCAGAAATTCCACTCAATGTTCTCACACACAGACAGGGCCAACGGAATACTGAGAGATCACAGATTGAATGGGAAATTCCTTTGCAGAGCACATACAGAGAAACGCATGTGCTTCAGTAATAGAATGTTGGGAGATCATTAGTTAAAAAAATAGTAACCATTATCGTGTGGTAAAAATGAATGCATGTGCACAACATCTGATCTTTAAACGCTTGCAATTTTGCTAAACCTAAAATAGATTTTAGCCAAACCATATAGGCACATCTCTGACTTAGGTCAGAGATGGTTTCCATCTCAGTGCCAAAATTCAGATGTCTACCCCAAGCTGCTGAGACAATAGAACTGGTAAATAAAGGTCATAACAATGTTTCTAATTTAATGAAAAAATAAATTTTAATTCTCTTCATACAATAATTGATAACATTTAAAATGTGTTGCTCAAAACTTTAAAGAAAAAATATCTCCCAGATGTGGCCAAACTTTAGCCCCAAAAGTATAAGTCTGAGAAGGTTATAAGCAACTGAAAAAGATCCTTTAGAATGGAAACACATAAGTAATATAGATTAGCTACAGGTGTTTGTCATGTGATCCACCTACAATAAAAATTAGCCAGGTCCTCCAAGGAATTCAAGATTCCATTGTGAATGGGTATTAAAGAGATACATTGCTTCTCTAGCTCACATTAAAATGGTCTCTCTGCCAAACCCCAAAGATCATTTCTAATGAAAAAGCTAGGGCTACTTTTGGGTCTTGAAGTGTATGAGGGGAGTTTTCAAGGCTCTCTGTGGATTTGTGACTTGATTTTCTTTTTTCTTCTGATGTTCTTTCCCAACCTTGCTACCAGCTTATAATTGCTCATTCCTCACTATTATGTCTCCCAATTGCATTTATTTTAGAAATGCTGAAATATTTTCTTTCTTATAAGCATTTATGTATTTGTTCCCCAAAAATACCTACTCCTTTTCTCTGATGTGTTCAACATGTGAAAATATTTGGCTTTCTGCCACCTGTGGCTTTCTATCCAAGGGTCTTGTGTAATTGTGATTTGACTATGAGGGATGTAGCAGCAAGACACTCCCTGCACATTTATTCAAGGCACACATGGTCATGGATAGGTACCATCAGTGAAATAGACATATTGCTCATTACTGTACCACTAATAGCTGAAAATGATCATTCCTCTTTACCTGCTGTAATGAGAAATGCAAATTAGCACAGCACAGCTTTAGATTAGGCATATTTTTCAGCGCAACAGTTGTTGCCTTGTTGGGGCAAATCAAGGACTATTCAAGAAGTTACACAATTAATAAGCCAGCTTCCTACTAGAATAGCACATGAATGCTGTGTATTTTAAAGGCAACATTCTTATTATCAGTTGATTTTTTTCCAAAATAACATCTCTTCCCACCCACCAAAAAACCAGACCCCACCACCAACAAAAAGTACACCCCCAAAAATAGAAGCTATGTTTTAAAAAGTTTCAAAAAGTCAAAAGTTTTCAACAACTGAAAAAAAATCAAATGTATACATTTTTTTAAGTTTAAAAAGGTAAGGATATTTTAAAAAAAGACCACTTCTAATTATCATTCTGTGGATAGTTGCCTGATACCAAATTATAATAGCATATTTTCTATAGTTCAAAATAACACTCTGGTTTTGATAGCTTAGCATTTTAGTTGGTTTGTTAAATACTTTGCATAATGAGGATTTATTCTGATTTTATTTTGATGTCCTTTCTGTCCCAGATGGAAGTCTGAGCCTGTAAATCATGACGAGGACATTCTGTGCCATTGAACTTGGTAGGGTTCCTTTTATATTAAGCAGTTGTCTGTGGGAAACTACTCATAGACCTATAGACTTTAAGGTGAGTCGGGACCATTATGATCGTATAGTCTGATCTCCCGCACAACACAGGCTATAGAATCTCACCCACCTATTCCTGTAACAACCCCTGACCTATCGCTGAGCTACTGAAGTCCTCAACTCGTGGTTTAAAGACTTCCAGGTGCAGAGAATCCTCCAGCAAGTGACCCGTGCCCCACGCTGCAGAAGAAGGCAAACCACTGCCCTCCCATCCCCCGCTCCCAGGCCTCTGCCAAGCTGCCCTGGAGGAAAATTCTTTCTCGACCACAAATATGGCAATCAGCTAAACCCTGAGCATGTGGGCAAAACTCACCAGCCAGACACCCAGGAAAGTAACTCAGATCCCACCCTATCTAGTGTCCCACCACAGGTCACTGGGTATATTTACCACTAATAGTCAAAGACCAATTAATCTTGATTAATTGCCAAAATTAGGCTATCCCATCATATTGTCCCCTCCATAAACTTATCAAGCTTAGTCTTGAAGCCAGATATGTCTTTTGCCTCCACTGCTCCCCTTGGAAGGCTATTCCAGAGCTTCACTCCTCTGATGGTAAGAAACCTTCATCTAATTTCAAGTCTAAACTTCCTAATGACCAGTTTATATTGATTTGTTCTTGTGTCCACATTGGTACAGAGCTTAAATAATTCCTCTCCCTCCCTGGGAGTAAAAATAATCTTTGCTCAGTCAGCATCTGAATACACAAATGAAATGTGTTGTCTTCAGCCATAGACCCATTAGGAGCAAGATGGAAAACTTGACTTTCCCCTAAGACACCTGCTCTAGCAGTTGTACACTCACTCTCTTTCTCTCTGGATATTTAATGGCAATTATACCATTAATGAAGAAGGGAGTCATTTGCTTTGCTTCCTGGAAATGACGATGATGATCCACATCAATAAACTGCAAGTAGCCAGGTGGCTCCATTCCACTGCAATTCTGGCACCTTTAACAGGAGCTTCTGGTTGTTCAGAAAGGGAGAGGAACAGAGTTTAATGTCATCAGTGCCAGATCTTGTAAAGGGGTCTGTTCACACCACTGTCACTCTGGTGCCCTATCAGAAAGATGGATTTGTTGCTCTTTGCAAGACTGACATCAGTGGAAATGTTCAAAAATGTCCCATAGGTGATCCTCAAACTGCAGTGCATATCACACACACTCTGCATATAGGATGACATTGTAATGTCTCCAGAATCCATTGTGAGCAAGAAGTTGGAGAAGTTAGGTCTAACTCTGCTATATGTAAATATGATGAAGAGACTTGACCCTGTATGGTGATATATGATTTAGAATGTGTTCAGGTGAATGCACTGTCATTGTCCTCTGGAGAAAGTGGGTGGAGGTGGCCCTCCTTTCAGGGGGAGGTGAAGTGACAGTGAGAAGAGGGGGACAGAGGAGGAGGGACAGAGGCAAGTAGGGGGAGATTGAGAGCAACTGAGAATCGGGAATAACTGGAGAGAAAAAGGGTGACAGGACAAAAGACAACCAGAGGGACAGGGAGAAACCAGGACTGAAAGAAACCAAGAGTGAGTGAAGAGGCTGAGATTGGGCAGCACAGACAGATGTTCAGGATAGGGTCCTGTCGGTTTCAAGCTGGTTGGTCAGGTCAGTCCATGGCATGTTCCTGAGTATCAGATCTGATCATCCTTCAGATCCAGTGGGTCTGGTCTAACGTGCACCCTCACAGGAGGGCACCAGTGCAGTTAAATTCATCTCTTCAGAAAGTCACGAGAAATGCTTGCAGCTGAAAGACTGACTTGGGCATTAGACAACACCCAGTAAGATATCTGGGGAAAGGGGAACTATGAACTAGTAAATTATAAATAAAATAATTATAATACTATAATAACCTATAAAATAATAGCCTTTGCATACAGAACTAGACAGATTATTTTTTATTTAGAGCATTATATTTAGTTAAGCACACTTAGTAGTAAATTATAGTGTGTGTTTGTGTGTGTGTGTCCAAATTGCTATTTTTATAACATATATTCTTCATCTATTTAATGTTATTATAAATAGGTGGAATCCAGTTCCATTTCTTCTGGTTTAAATAAAATCCGTGATTTTTTTTTTCCACAACCAGTTGTAGTATCTTGTCTACCATGAAATAACCTTCTATTGCCATGTAATACTGCCCCCAGCTCTCACCTGCCATGTAAATTATACCACCATGTGATGGATCATTACTACATCTTGGTCACTGGCTTTTAGATAGGGTGACCTCAGATGTATTTCAAATTGTAACACAATAACCCTACTCTTATAGGTCAGTTTACATATAAGGAATCAGGTTGCCAACAGGTTATTAAGTCTCTTTTCCATTTATTTGTAAATACTCCGTAACTTTCTTGTCACATTTGAAGCTAATGTTGACTAGTGTATCACACCCGAAAAACTTTATAATAAAATTCAGGGTAATGAGCACTATCACAAGGCCTAATAAATAAGTCAATTTGCCCATTGGAAACAATTAATTTTCCAAATGGCATTCACAAAAAAGTAAGTGTCAGGTTTCAAACTATTTGGCAGTTTTACAGTAATTGATAATCCTTGTGGTTTTGTAAACTTTTCAAATGTGCTGAGTTACTTGACAAAAACCAATACACACGAACTTCCTGCTAATTGGCTTCATTATACCAAATGGCTGTTCCAAACTATGGGATAACTGACAAAAACAGTTTTTGGAACTGGTTTCAGAGGGGTAGCCATGTTAGTCTGTATCTGCAAAAACAACGAGGAGTCCTTGTGGCACCTTAGAGACTAACGGACTCCTCGTTGTTTTTGGAACTGCTGGCTCAGCAGCTCTGGAATTTGTATGTCAGCTGCCACTAACTGAAATTTCCTCCTGCATGACAGAAGCAGATGGCAACTTTCTTGTTTTGAAATAAGATAGCAACAGAAATTCCTTACACGCCTGCTAAGGCTTTGAAAATTCATGAATAGATGCTAATTGGCCAATGTTAAGAATTTCATGTTAGATTGACAGCCTGGAATGATTGGAGATGCAGGAAACTGCCTTGTTTAAAAGAAGCACTTAATACTTAAGGGTAGTTATGTAATGGTGGTGACACACATTCATGGAAGCATTATTAGCTGATAGTTTACCAACCATATGGGGTATCACTGAAAGTTAAGTTTGGCCTGCCAGCATTGTTTCCATTTAGTGGCAACAGGATCTGAAGTAAATCACATGAAATAAATTCAGTTAATGCAGATCTCTTACTATGGTGTGATAGTGAAACCTCGTTGAAATTGGACATGAACAAATCCTTCACTTCAGATTCTTGTCAGAAACACGTAAGAAGCCACACCTAAAACAAGGCCTAGTAGGTATGTCTACACTTCAATAAGAAAAAAAAAAAGAAACAGAGGCACTGATTCTCAGACCCCAGGTCAATTGACTTGGGTTGACTGGTCTTGGATTCTGGGGCTAAAAGTCACTCTAGGTAGACATTTGGGCTTGGGCTGGTGCCCAGGCATATGAAACCCACCCCCCTTGTGGGGATTCAGAGCCTGGTCTCCAGTACACTGCAGTTTTTAGCCATGTAGTCTGAGCTCCTTGAGCCCGAGTCAGCTGACCCATGACAGCCATGGCCATGCCGCAGATCTTTTGTTGTAGTGTAGATGTAGCTATAGAGTTTGCTCAGAAACTAGCACCCTGCAGGTAGGGGGTTCCATTGGCTATTGTGACATAATATGAATGTGTGTGAGTGAGAAAGAATGTGACATGAGAGAAAGAGCGAGATTGTGACGTCTGTGTGTGTGTGAAAGAGAGCAGCACCCTCACACACAGAAACAGGGAAGACACAGAAACGGAGGAAGACTCAAAGGGGGCAAAAAAGCCCATCAGCAGCCTATAAGAATAATGGGACCCTAAAGGAAGGTTCTGGGTTTGGTGTTGACTAAAGAAGTTTGGGGCTATAAGAAAAGAAGCTGGTTACAGCTATTTAATTCCTTCTGTGTCCAGAGACACAGAACTTCGTACATTCTTTGTAAATAAACAAATCTACACCAAAGAAGTATCTAACTGTCACCACTTTCTCCTCCCAACTGTCACCTTCCCAAGGCCCTGAACTTTGACTCACTGCTCGGCTTATAGAGGGACAACAATATATATTTATGTATAGCCTACTGCTTCACCCCAATATAGTGTTCTTAGACCCCTCACAAAAGCATATTTTAAAAACTGCAGTAAATGTCACCAAATTGACATCAAACATCAAAGTCAAGATCAGACCTGGAACAACTCATTCAACGGTGCCTGTTAGCATCACTGGACTTGGGACACAGAGTAAAAAATTGGGCTTTTATTTAAAGGATCATCAAAGACAACATGATGAGGAAAAAGAAAATGTCTGGACTGTACCACCCAATACTAATTTTAATTTCACTTCTTGAGCCTGAGGAAAACAGAGAGACTCCTGTGACTTTAATTAAGGTACAATCAGCAAATTGACAAGCTTTTCTTTAAAATGTAACCTTTCTTGTCATGCAGCTTTTCACAGACCCTAATAGCTCTAGTTTTGATGCAACTGAAGCTGGCAGTTGACTAGTTATGGGGACATAAGAAGAAGCCCTGCTAAAAACACACAAAAATAACACATTGAGGTAATATAGCCTCAAAAGAAAGGTGGTTTTAATAAGAATTTTTTTTTATACTAGAGGCATTTGTTTAGATTTATATCCTGTAGACTCTGATGACAACTCAGTAATGATTGCTCCAGACCTCTATATTATTAAGATTTAATAGAGCAAAGTTTCCAGAAATGTGTTTTTTGAAATATTATGGGTCAGAAAACATTCCTCTGAAGCTGAATCTCATCAACAGTTTTTATGAGTTTGAATTCCAAGAATTATATGTAGTATTTAAAAGAACCCAAAAAAACCCCAACAAAAAACAAACCCAAAACCCCAAGCAAGCAAATTAGTTAACTAGTCCTTATATATGGCAGATATGTACGTTCGTACGTTATACATTTTTTCTACGTCTTTTGAAGTTCCCATATTTGGAGTTAGGAGTAGAACAAAATCCATTCTGTTTGCAGATGTATTGCATTGTAACTGCCAAACGTTTTCCATTGAAGTACCAGTTATGTTAAAAAGCACTACAGACCTAGAAAGCTCTAAATACTCCACTCCAAAGAGGTGAAAGGATATGGATTCCCAATATAAATAATTTAGCAATTCATCAATAATATAATACATGTAACTTGTATATATTCCAGCATCAATAAATTAACTGTATGGTATTAGGATAGTTTCTTAAATACACGTTAATGTTAATTTGAGAGTATTACTCTAAGAAAGAACATCCACCATACAATTTTATTAAACAGATATATTAACTGCATCCTTCATATAGATAATCTCATTGGAGGGAGAACTGTGGAGTCAGTTATTTTTATTTCTTCAATATTGTTTTAATACTAGATGTATGCTTTTGACTGGTCTCTTAAAATTGATTTCCAACCCCCATTTTTCTCATAATAGTACATTCATTAGGCTCAATTCCAACCTTAGAATCAACTAGCGTTGCAAGTGGGTATACAACCTGCACGTTCAGATGAGGGCACAATCTGGACCTTAGAGTTTATTGTAAATTCCATGCATTTACTTATGTAAGGCCAAATGCTAGACTCCAGTTCAGCAAATATTCTACTGTTTTGCCTGAGTGGGCTGGGCCTTTAAATCTGGAAAGCACCCACATGCACGTGCACACACACACACATACACACTATTCTAGTCTTCTTACTTTGCAGCATGTGTGTGTTCTATAGCCTTGTTTTGGAACTTTCATGTATATCTTGTATAGATTATTTAGAATGTTTTAGAGACAGTCCACTATGTCAGTGTGAGCAGCCACAAACCGTGACACACATTGTTGAGGGCTGCAAAATGTTGAGGACTGTCTTCATGCCTTGAGCATTGTTGATAAGAACGCTGTGGTTTGGCTTGATCGGATTGCATACACCAAATAAATAAATTTACCTTTTAGAAACAAAAAAACTAAGAAAAAAAAAAGGTTGGTCACAAAAAGGGTATACTGAAGAATGATTTTTTGGTACTTTATTTGGCAAATAATTAATTACAATGGATTAAAAAAGATATAAAGGAACCAATAATGTGCAAGGCAAAATAACATAGTAACAAGTGTATATCTCAATCTCCGAGTAGAAACACATTTCATTTGGGAGCTAGTTTCTCAAATACAATGATATTTACTTAAGGTTAGCAGATTGCTGAGGCCTATCCGGGCAGCCACATGAAGAAATATGAGGGCCTAAAACTCCTCCTGCCTCCAGGGCCAGATTGATCCATAGGGTAATAAGGCTGTAGCCGTAGGCCCTCCTATTTTTAGGCCCTACTGTAGGCCGTCTATTCCATATTGAAGTATGATGAGTGATGGTAGCGGGGTCATCGGAAATTTTTTGTCTCATTAGTTATTGCTTTGTACAAATGAATCCGTCAAGATTGTGAATTCAATTTATGGCTGTTGTGATTTTGTCTTTGTGGGCTAAGTGTTTGTGGGCCCAAGCAATATTGAACTTTGTACCCATTGGCCTACACTGGACAATAGAAACCATGTTGAAGAAAGGAGGATGGAAGAAATTGAAGGAGGCCAAAGAAAGATGGCAAAGACAAGATGTAGTGCTGAAAGGTATTCCTTCTCTCCTAACATGTTTTCCTCCTACTAAGTCTGGTGATTAGGAAGTCCAGGCAAATACCAGCCCAAGTTTACCTGCTGCACCTGCGCCTGATGAAAAGGAGCAGCCTCCTGTGACTTCTGTAGCTGCAATCTCACCCCACTCCTCTGAAGACTTTCCCAGTGATAGTAATACAAAAATATCCTTCTCCAATGATCAAGGCAAGTGGGACATAACTTCTCAAGATCTCATTGCATATTGGACTGAGAAGGGCCCAAAGAAGTGCCAGAATCTAGATGCTGACTTTTCATTGACAAAGCGAGAGTACACCTATCAGAATCGTTATCTGACCAAATCAATGTTTGAATATGTGCAGCCTAACAAACAGACTGGCAAGCTAGAATGGCTCATCTATTCGCCTTCTAAGAAGAAAGTGTACTATTTTTATTGCAGCTTGTTTTCTGATACGAAAAAATGGAGAATATTCTGCGAAGACTTCAGTGATTGGAAGAATACTGCATACATTACCAGTCATGCAATGAGTGAGCAACATACGTTGTCAGTTAGCAGCTACCATTCCCAAAAGAAAATTAGTGGCAGAATTGATACCCAAATGGAAAACCAGTTTTTGGATTGAAACACAATGGCAATTACCTTGCCGTTCTAGAGCTAATCACTAAGTTCGACCCTTTCTTAGCTCAGCACATCAATGAACACACAAATCATGGAAAAGGCCATACATCATATCTATCAAAGACTATTTGTGATGAATTCATTGCACTGCTGGCAAAGAAGACGCTATCAGCCATTGTACAGAAGATCAAAAATGTGGGATATTTTTCAGTGTCTGTCGACTAAACATTGGATGTGTCACATGTAAGATTATCATCTTGCGTTATGTGCTACCCAGAGGCCAAGCTGAGCATTTCATGACCTTCCTAAACATCACCAGCCACAGGGGAGAAACTTGCCTCATACCTACTTGATTTCCTCACTGAAAATGGGATTGACATCAGCCTTTGTCAC
Source organism: Lepidochelys olivacea (assembly GCF_965140295.1). Lineage (NCBI taxonomy): Eukaryota > Metazoa > Chordata > Testudines > Cheloniidae > Lepidochelys > Lepidochelys olivacea. The sequence continues at coordinate 105,859,761 of NC_140411.1, forward strand.
AGCCAAAGCTATGACAATGCAAGTAATATGAGTGGTAAATATTCAGGGATGCAGGCAAAGATAAAAGAACGCAATGCTTTGGATGATTACATATCATGTGCTGCACACTCACTCAACCTTGTTGGCCATTCTGCTTTGGATTGTTGTGTTGAAGCAGTTTCTTTGTTTGGATTTGTCCAAGAATTGTAGTTTTTTCTCTGCATCAACAGTGGTTGGATGATTCTTAGAGATTCACTACCAAAGGGATGCCGAGTGCCCAAATCACTCTCAGGGACACGGTGGAGTGCCAATGTGAAGCTGTGAATACAGTTGTTCTGGGATACCCCCAACATCCTTGAAGCACTAGAGAGCATCAAGAGTAATGAATCTCAAAAATCAGCAGCAGGAAAAGCTGTGAAGATCCTGAGTGATGCAATGCACACTTTGGAAACTGGTATTTTATGTGAGGTTTGGAATGATACACTTCAGCCACTCATCAGGTGCAGTCTGAGCTTGCAAAGTGCTAGATTGACCTTTCTACTGCTGTTAACCTGATGAGGAGTCTTGGAACTGTTCTCAAACAAATGCAGGATAGTTTTGATGAGTATGAAATTCAGGGGGCTGCAAGGACGGCTAACCATGAGTATAAGTCAGCCAAAAGCCACAAAAGACAGAAGACATGCGACAATGTAACTGCCTGCTCGTTCAGTGACAACGATTCCTTCAGAGGTAATACCTTCATCACAATCATCAACAAACTGAAGAGTTCGTTAGAACATCAGGTCAAGGCTTACAAAAATATTGACAAAACATTTAGTGTACTGACAATTTTTTTCCCCTAACATTTCAAGTTCTGAAGTCAGTGAAGGTATCAAACATCTGTGTCAGAAATAGCCAAACGATCTCCCAGTAGATTTTACTTAAGAATGTTGTCAATTTGTTGAATTCACATCACTCTCAGATATAGAGAGAAAAGATGAAGAAACAAATCTATTCTATTCGGATGTATCGAGTTATCACTGAATCCAATGTGATAGAATGTTTCCCAAATGTTGACACTGCATTACGGCTGCATTTGTCACTAATGATCACTAACTGTAGTGGAGAATATTCCTTGTCTCTTCTGACCAGGGTCAAAAATGTCCTCCGATCCACTATGACTCAAGAGCATCTCAGTGCTTTGTCCCTCTTGTGCATTGAGAATGAAATCGTCAGGTCTTTGAATTACGATGACATCATTCATGACTTTGCCACAGCTAAAGCTAGGGGGGAAAATTGTTTGTTTGAAGAATTGAGAGTAGTGAGAGTAGAATAAATGTGTTAATTTTACATAAATAATATGTAAATATGTATATAGATAAAAGTTTGACTTCATAATTTTTTTTGCAATATGTAATTCATACTTAAGCCCTCCCATTAGCCTTAGGCCCCTCATAACCTTAATCCAGTCCTGCCTGCCTCCTTCCACCATTTTGTGTCAAATGTGGGCTCAAGTGTGAGCATCCAGGTATGACAGGGGACTAAGGGTGGGGTAGGGGAGGACAGAGGTGAGGAAGCTCCATGCAACTGGTATTTCAATGGGAATTAGAAAGTAAGTAGAGTCATTGTTCTACCCCTTGCCTTCCCCCCACCCCCATGTATCACTGCATGAGGACAAGGGGAGGTCATATGCTTTACTTGGTAATGGGCTGTGGCAGCATCCTCCCCAACCCTGCACAAAACAGAAACCCAAAGCAACTGAGCCTCAGAAAGGTGACTCTGAGTCATAGCTCTTTTCTAGAGATCCTCCTCAGATAGCATAGCTATGTGTTGGCCCTTAAAAGGGGCAGAAAGTAAATGTTCACCCCAGCCTTTATTGTTATTTAAACATTAATGTATTGTAATCAGAAACATTCACACACAATGGCTATCAGTAATACCTTCATGCTTGATGCACCCAAAGTTTTTTTCTGAGCCCATGTTACTACACAAAAAGTGTATGAAATGAATGTAGCCTCCTCACAAGGCACTTCTCCCCGTCCCCTTGTGTTGTGTGGTTGCTGGTGAGTATTTGCTTCAGGTTGGGGGGGCTGTCTGTAAGCAAGGACTGACCTGTCTCCCAAGATCTGTGAGAATGATGGGTTGTCCTTCAGGATAGGTTGTAGATCCTTGATGATGCGTTGGAGAGGTTTTAGTTGGGGGCTGAAGGTGATGGCTAGTGGCGTTCTGTTATTTTCTTTGTTGGGCCTGTCCTGTAGTAGGTGACTTCTGGGTACTCTTCTAGCTCTGTCAATCTGTTTCTTCACTTCAGCAGGTGGGTATTGTAGTTGTAAGAATGCTTGATAGAGATCTTGTAGGTGTTGTCACTGTCTGAGGGGATAGTAGCAAATGTGGTTGTATCATAGAGCTTGGCTGTAGACAATGGATGGTGTGGTGTGTTTGCCTGGGACTGACATTATTGTTTAATTAGGTGACTGAAAACTTGCTTCCCACTTTGCTGGGTAACAGTATTTGGGGGAAAAAAAATGTCTCACCAGCAAGCTGAGACTCTATGTTTCTAGGAAAAGCCCCTATAGTAGGGCTGGTCCAAAACCCCAAAATTGATTATTTCAATCAATAATTTAGAAAGATTTTTTTTTGTTTCATTTAAATTTGTGTGAGGGAGAGAGGGGATTTTTAAAATTTTGCTACATAAAAATTCTAAGCAAAATGAAAATTTTATATTTAAAACATCAGATTTTATTCCAGTTTTCAAAAAACTGAAAAAAAGTTTTGCTTTTTGAGGGGTTTCCTCTCATTTTCCCCTTTCTCTCAGGAGAAAAAAGTGAGGGAATGAGAAAAACAAAACAAAAAAGAGAGAGAGAAAAATGCAGAAATCTGAAAACTGATATTTTTGAAATCTGAAAAGAAAATGTTTAATTCAAAATGAAAACTTCATTTCAAATATTTTCATTGAACCACTTCAACAAAATTGAACATTTTTGCTTAGGTCAAGTGCCATTTTTCATTATAAAATATACAAAATATATCTAATATACAAAAACTTTTCAGCCAGCTCTTCCCTATGGTCTATTCCTAAAATATGACTCTAGGGAACTATAAGGATAGCGTTTCCCCAGCCCCTGTGAGTATGACTATGGTCTAAGAACTTGTCTACACTAACACTTTCTTCGGTATAATTTATATTGATCAGGGGTTTGAATAATCCACACCTCAAAGTGACATGTTACATTAACCTAAGCACCGGTTTTCACAGCGCTGTCAGTGGGAGAGCTTCTCCCGCCGGCAAATCTAGCGCCTCTCATGGAGGTGGAGTTATTAGGCCGACGAGAGAACTCTCTCCCATCATCTTAGAGCAGTGTTTTTCAAACCATGGGTTGCAACCCTGTACTGGGTTGTGGCATGTAAGGCACTGGGTCGCCTTGCTTTGGTCAGCTCTGCTGACCAGGACATTAAAACTCCCATCAATAGAGCTGCCCAGCTAAGGCAGGTTAGTGCTTATCTTTTCCGACACCGTGCTGCACCCTGGAAGCAGCCACTTGCGCAGGGGGGTTCCAGCGACTGGCAACAGCCTCTTGCGGAGGGCAGGTAGCGTTGTAGCGACTCCAGCCTTGCGGAGGGTAGGGGCTCAGGTGAGCAGCTCAGGCCATCCCCATGGTGGGGGGAGGGGAGGGCTCAGGCGTGCCCTGCACAGTGTCCTGCTTTCCCTTTAGGAAGTGTGGTCACCCTAATCTTCACCAGACACATGACAACAGTACAGCTGCGCTGCTGTAGCACTTCTAGTGTAGGTTAGCCTGAGACTGATGGGTTTGAGGTGTTTCCTCCTAATTTATTCAGGAAGCATCTTGGTCTGTTTATTTGTGGGTATGACAGTGTTAGTACCTCTGATGCCCACTTTAGGAAAGAGACTAAAGCAAAGTTAAATATTTCTTAGATTCTAAAACAATATGCGTCTGCTCACTTTTGCCAGGGATGGATGTGGGAGAGGCAGAGTGAGTCCCTATCAGTGCCTTAAAATGACTGACAGGTATGTCTACATTGCAGAGAAACACCTGCAGCAGTGAGTCTCAGAGCCCAGGTTTACTGACTCAGGTTCGTGCTACAGCACTAAAAAGTAAGGGTAAGGGGACGGGGGGAAGGCAGGAGGACCCGGGGGGCAGTCAAGGGACAGAGGGCAGTTGGATCGGGCGGAAGTTCAGGGGAGAGGGAGGGACGGTCAGGAGACAGGTAGCAGGGCGGGATGGATAGGGGGTGGGGTCCTGGGTGGGAAGTTAGGGACGGGGTCCTGGAAGGGGCCGGTCAGGGGACAAGGAGTGGGGGAGGGATGGATGGGTGGAGGTCCCAGAGGGCCTGTCAGGGGGCAGGGGTGTGGATAGGGGTCTGGGCAGTCACAGGACAGGGAGAAGGGGGGGTTGGATAGGGGGTGGGATCCTGGGGGGGTTGTTAGGGGTGGGGAGTCCTGGGAGGAGGCAGTCGGGAACAAGGAGCAGAGGGGTTTGGTTTGATTGGTCGGGCGTTCTGAGGGTGGCAGTCAGGGGGCAGTTAGGGGTGGGGGCCAGGCAATAGGAGTTTAGCAGCAAGGAAGGCAGCTCCAGGCCTTCTGGAACATTTTTTGCTTGTCTTGGGGATGGGGGCATAGAGTGGAATCACACTCCTGCTTTTTCAAAAATCGTTGGTCCTCTCACTCTCTCCTGCCTCCCTTATAACACATGCCAGCGTAAGCTAGGAGAGTTCTTCCCGCTTACACTCATTCACAAATAAATAAGTTTCTTCAAGCATACATATCTGTATTGACATGAATAAAATATCCTTCCTTAGGCATTCAGGGAGATAACAATAAACAACAGCTGTACAAACTTTTGTGGAAAAGCTAACCAAAAAGGTTGCATTGCATTGCAATTCAAAATTCTAAAACACATTCACGAATAGTTGTTTCCACAAATTTCCCAGCTCTAATACTTACCCCAAAGAAGTGGCAATTCCTCTTGAATATCAGTGGCAATAGCTGGACTATAATGTGTGCTAGCATTTCTCAGCATATTTGACATATTTCTTACAGAAAATAAACTATCCGTGGTCATTAGTGTTCGCCACTCTTTAAAAATAAATGTCATTAAGATCACGTTTAAAACTGTTCATATTTACCTATGCTGCTTCCATTGTTTTACTTTTATTTGGTCTTTATTTTTTAAACACATTGATCATTAACATGAAGCATATTTCTTCTGTGTGCCTTCTGCTCCTTATTTGCTTCCCCTCACTCACCCCATGATTTCACACAAATGAAGTAGCTCAAACATCAGTTTGCCTTGGACAAAATTGCCACATGATAAATAAAAGCTTGTACACTCACAAATTGTGTCAAAGTTTCCAAAGCAAGTGAAAACAAACTTTGTTTCCAAGCTCAAGAAACTTAATTTAGTTCTCAGAAGCGCTTGGGCTACTTTATAGAACTGAGAGAGCTGTTAGGGCTGGAATAAAACCTTGCCTGGTGAGAAGATAACTTAAAAAAAAAATTAGCTCTCTTGTGAGTGCAAGGAGGGTTTTATTAAAAGAGTTGGTTGTTAATAATTTAAAGTGTGCTACTAGCAATGTTGGGTATATAAAAGCATTCTCCATCTCTCTTCTTCTCAAGCTTAAAATCCTGCTATTATCCCTGATCTACATACTGGTATTGATTTATTCAAGCTAAATATAGTGATTTTCCTTTGTCTTTGCTTTCCCTAATGCAGCTCATCACCCTGATTCCCATTATTTTCTACAGCACATATTTGAAAAGCCTGCAAACTGCCACTTCTATGCATAAGTATCAGCTGCCTTCAGTGCTGAATCAGACCAGGGAATTTGAGAGGACTTGAGTGCTTGAGTGGTGTAACTTTATTGGTCTTCCAGGTGAAATTGGAAAATAGTATGGAGTTTGCAAGTTAAGGCGGGGGGGGGGGCGAGATGAGACAACCTTTTTGCCATAATTCAGATATCTGGTAAACAACTCTTCTGAACCTTCAGCATTCTACTGAATGCTTTGTCATTTCATACTAAGAATACATTTGGTGTCACTTTCAAATGCAGTTTTTCAAAAGCCCTTAAGAATTCTGCTCTGTGGATGCTTGTGATAGTATATCTGGAATCACTGGCAGAGGGGACAGGAGAAAGAGAAGGCCAAAGCCAAGCCCTCCTCTCCTCATTAGCCAATACAGCTGGATGAGCACAGATGGAAGCACAGATTGCACCTGTTGCAAGTTTGGTGGAGCTATTTCTGTAGCACAGCCTGCTAGAAGCCTCTCTCTAGGAAGAATTCCAGCCAAATCAGTCAGAATTCTCTGAGGGAGCTCAGGCTGTAATATAGCTTCTCTCCTCACATACCAGAGAGCACTGCAATTTAGACACGTTCTGACATTACACGTGATTAATTACTTAATTAATGTTTGTAAAATGCATTGAAGATGTCATGCATTATATAATGCTAAGCACAATTTTTTATAGTTGATGCTAAAGCCAGTATTCCATTATGAAACAGATCTTGACCGCTGCTGCTAAACTTCATCAAAATTATAGCAGTCTACCTTGAACTTCACATACTTTTGATCTTATGCAGAGGCACCTTTTCTTTCTAGAAATTCGGATGCAAATTGATCATTCTATTTGGGGATAAATGCAGTTTATGCAAAATGTGTGATTATTTTAAAAAATTACTCTTTTAAAATTTATCATTCCTAAATGACTTGATCTAGAAACTTCAGATTTATATTAATTTATTATTCTCAGTGAGGATTATTCCATTTGACACTCTTTTTCCATTTAAAGGGCTGGATCAGAAATAGATAGTTTATATGCTGGTAGGGTAGGTTGGTGGGAAAATCACACTTGTGCATCATAGACAAATATTTACAAAACCAAAATAATTTACTCTAGAGCTCTCAATCCCACTGACAAACTAAGTAAATGAAGTGGATTTAATGGATTTCAGATATCCATAGTCACAGATTGAAGACTCCCAAAGTTTAGTTCAAATCTCTTTAACAAAATGTCTTATATGTGACAAAGTGAATGATTGATGGGGCAAAGTTAAGGTTATTAAGGTGACCTTAGTGGTGCATTCTGATATTTTCCAATATTTGGCTTTGTTTTTTAATGTAAGCATAATTTTAATTATGTTTAGCTAGGCTTTCTAACACAGATATTCTCCAGTAAATTACAAAATTATCTTATGATTTTTTAATGCTTAATAAATAAATATGTACAGCTTTAGCAGCTCAAAGTATTTTTAACTAGGAAATGTTAAATAAGAACAAGAAATATATACTGACAGCAAATCTATCAATGCTGAGTTCTGCATCATATTGTCTTTTTTTTTTCCCTTATGAGACAATGCTTCACAGCAAAGTTCACATAGTGGGGTTACACTTACAAATATTAACTTGCATACACTGTTTTGAAAGCTGATTCCGTATCTTACAAAATCTGAATGGTGAATGTTCACCATTTTCTGATGTCCATATACTTTCATTAAGTCATTTACACAACAGTATGGAATAATTGTTTCTTTTCATAGCAGACTTTGTTGCTGAGATCATTGATGTGACCATGTCCTTGTATGTCCTTTCCCATGGATGGGAACTTGCTGTAGTGCCTCAGAATTAGAGAACCCCTTTTCCTGTAGTTCACTAAATGTTCCTTCCTCCTACAAAAAAATTAGCCTGTAAAAGACTCCATTTCTGCATCACCATCCTGCATTGCTTTTGGTTTGTTTAATACATTAAGAGATCAATTTGCAATCTATTTAAATCTGTCCTTCTGCACACAGCTGTGCATCATCACACCTAATCTTGTTTATATTACCTCTGTCAACACTGCAGCTCTTATAAAGTTTAAATCCTTTTGATGCTTTTGTGCTCCCTACACTGTGCAATTACTTATACAACCTCAGCAATATTAGATTATAAATGTGTGCAATTCAGATGAGCAAAAATGGTATTATTTTTCCCTGCTCCACAGATGTGATCTTAATACAACAATTTACAAATGTTTATTTGTTCTTGGCTATAGAAAAAAAAATAACTCAAACAAGTTGCCCAGTTAATAAAATCATCAGAATAAACACAACACAATCATGTTCCTAAAGTATTAAAATAATAGACCAGCAAATGACCGTTTTTCCTCTGCTTTTCAATTTCCTACACTAATTTTACAGCATTTGATGATAATACTATTAGAAAAGTCCATTTCAGACTGATTGTTTCCATAGAAGCCCTACTGTGTGATGAGGAATTATATTTTTCTCTGAGATACAGACCAGACTTTAGAAGAGAGTGCCATAATTAGTAGCCTAATAAAGGGAGCTGCACATGGGCTCTTTTTCTTTTACTGGGATTCAGTTACAGTTTAGACCCAAGGTGACAAATCCTCAGGATTAGTCATGAATGAGAATTTCTTGCACTGAAACTATTCAGTAAACAAGATCATCTGTAACAAGATGATCCTGTGATGAGATAAACCACTGAGGAATTCAAGTTTTGACAACATGGCCCAGCAGAGCTAGTTGTAACAGTATTACATTGTCTATTTGGGCATGTATATTGCAACGTGCATGCGTACAGGTGGTGCAAATATTGGATTAGGTCCCCTGAAGAACAGAGGTACTGTGAGGTTTACATTATTTATAGGTGCAAAGCACTTTGAGGTGCACAGACGGAAGGTGCTTCAGATGCGCAAAGTATTATCGTTATTTCATATGCAGAAGACTATTACTCAGTCTGACTGCATACATATTGGATCAGTCTAGCGATTTGGTAATCAAACTGTTTTTGAACTGGAAAGACTTGCAATGCATTTGTTAACATAATACAACCTCCTGAGCTTGTTAGTTGTACACAAACATGAATTATTCAGAGCTCTTTAATAAAATTGCTAGGCAACTCAAGTGTTTATGTCAAGTGTAAACTTTATAAAATATGGATAACAAGGTAGGGACAAGTACTGCTCTCTTTACTTACCTCTCAGTCGGAATAATACTTTGCATTTTGATTTCATTAGGGTTACTTGTATGCAGAAGGTGAACAGGATTTGGCCTGTACTGATAGGTAAATGGAGTTAGGGTTAAAACTAGATTGGGGCCCTTGAGACAATAGCTGATTGAGTGTTATTTCCTTGGTAACTCTAGTCTACATACCACCCTCCCCCGCCCCACAAAAAAAAAAATCATCCCAAAAAACTCTACGCATTTTGACAATGTTGGCGGTTAATATCCAGGATAGGGATGGGGTCAAAATAGTCTGGGTGTTGTAGGACATAAAGGTTGACTGGCATATCTACCATGTATTAGTATAGTATTAATGGAGGCTGGCATGGTGGTATTATTCCACTTCACCCTACTAACTAGTGCTTTAAATATTTTTAACAATTATTTAAAAAATACAGATTAAGCAAAAAATACAGCATCAAGAAATGGAAAATGAATATGCAATCCATGCAAATGAAGTACGCCAGATTTTGAATTTTCTGTTTGCATTTCTATAAAATTGTATTCAATTAAATTATGGTGTTTGAGGTATGTGAAGGTATGTGGGCTGTTTCTCTAACCCTGTGGCAGGAAGGTGGTTGGGAAAAGGTCTAAGAGAAGCTGTGAAATGAAGTACATATAGAGACACACAGAGATTAGCTTTAAGTGTAGCACCATTTTTCTTATTTAAATCAAGTTCCATGTTCAATCTTAGAAGAAAGTGACTCTGAAATTCTTTGCCACTGTCACATGACAATGTGTCTTGAATGGCCTCATTCCTGAGCAAGCATAAATAAGTGGTCAGAAAAAAATAGTCAAACTTCAGCTCTTTATCAGACTTTCAATTTAAGGCGTCCATTAAGTAGACTGACCAGAAGGAATGTTTTACGAGATTCCAAACCTCAGATGAAGCTTAATGCAAAGAGGAGCCAACTATAAATCAGATTATTAATGTATGCAGTAGGGAGTAAAGCTGAAATAGTACTTATAAATGAGGAAGGCAATAAAAGTAACTATAACATTTGATCTTAAAAATATTGATGAGTATTAAAATTTTAAAAAAGTAACACACAAATATGCATGCTTTTGTCACAAGCAGAGGCTCAGAGAAAGCATGGAAGCTTTTATCAGACCATTATATGAAAAAGCAGAGCATTATAACCTTTGTATCAGTAAAGAACACCACATGAGAGGTCGTTCAGTAGTTAGGATTTTAAACAAGGCCCTCCATTACAATAAGGAAACCAAAATGCCAAAAGCTGTCCTGTCTGCTTTACTATAGAGCTTCCAACAGAATCTTCCTTGGCCCTCCTCTCCCATTTGGCTTGTCTTCTTGCACATTTCTCCTTTTTAAAGGAACAGTACACAGCCTCACATCTTCCCCTACATCCTTTACAACCGGATTACAACACCAGGCAGCATAGTATGGGGAGGAGGTGACCAGCCCTCTGTGGAGAAAGAAGTGCTTCAGGACTATTTAGAAAAGCTGGACAAGCACAGGTCCATGAGGCCAGATGCACTGCATCTGAGGGTGCTAAAGGAGTTGGCAGATGTGGTTGCAGAGCCATTGGCCATTATCTTTGAAAACTCATGGCAATCGTGGGAAGTCCCGGACAACTGGAAAAAGGCTACTGTAGTGCCCATCTTTAAAAAAGGGAAGAAGGAGGATCCCGGGAAGTACAAGCCAGTCAGCCTCACCTCAGTCCCTGGAAAAATCATGGAAGCACTTAGAGGAGAGGAAAGTGATCGGGAACAGTCAGCATGGATTCACTAAGGGCAAGTCATGCCTGACTAACCTAATTGTCTTCTATGACAAGATAACTGGCTCTATGGATGAGGGGAAAGCAGTGGACTTGTTATTCCTTGACTTTAGCAAAGCTTTTGTCACAGTCTTCCACAGTATTCTTGCCAGCAAGTTAAAGAAGTATGGGCTGGATGAATGGACTATATGGTGGATAGAAAGCTGGCTAAATTATCAGGATCAATGGGTAGTGATCAATGACTCCATGTCTAGTTGGCAGCTGATATCAAGCGGAGTGGCCCAAGGGTCCTGGGGCCAGTTTTGTTCAATATCTTAATTAAACTGGGAGGAGTGATAAATATGCTGGAGGGTAGGGATAGGATACAGAGGGACCTAGACAAATTAGAGGATTGGGCCAAAAGAAATCTGATGAGGTTCAACAAGGACAAGTTCAGAGTCTTGCACTTAGGGTGGAAGAATCCAATGCACTGCTACAGACTAGTGACCGAGTGGCTAGGCAGCAGTTCTGCAGATCAGGACCTAGGGATTACAGTGGAGAAGCTGGATATGAGTGAACAGTGTGCCCTTGTTGCCAAGAAGGCTAATGGCATTTTGGGCTATATAAGTAGGAGGATTGCCAGCAGATTGAGGGACGTGATCATTCTCATCTATTAGGTATTGGTGAGGCTTCATCTGGAGTACTGTGTCCAGTTTTGGGCCCCACATGACAAGAAGGATGTGGAAAAATTGGAAAGACTTCACTGGAGGGCAACAAAAATGATTAAGGGGCTGGAGCACGTGATTTACGAGGAGAGGCTGAGGGGACTGTAATTATTTAGTCTGCAGAAGAGAAGAATGAGAGGGGATTTGATAGCTGCTTTCAACTACGTGAAAGGGGGTTCCAAAGACAGGGCTGGCCTTACCATGAGGTGAACTGAGGCGGCCGCCTCAGGTGCCAGACTGTGGGGGGGCACCACTAGGACCCAGAGTGTAGAAAATTGTGTCTGCTGTTGGTTCATATGTATTCTCTCTGCTCTAGATGCACAGAGATGGTGGACTGCTGTGCTGGACGAAGAAGGGCACAAGAGACATAACAGGAATGCAGGAGAAAAGGTGAGAAAGCAGCAGGAGCTGCAGGGAGAGAGAAGAGGAGGAGCCTCTTATGTACCTCTCTAGCACCCCCAGGAGTCTGGACTGATTAACACCAGCTTCTCAGGGAGCTTCCTGTTTCCTGTGAAATGCTGGAAGCGGCACAGGCCGAGGGACGTACTGGCCGCCACTTCCAGCAGCTCGCACTGGCCTGGAGTAGTGAGCTGCGGCCAGTGGGAGCCGCGATTGGCCAAACCTGCATACGCAGCAGGTAAACAAACTGGCCCGGCCCACCAGGGGCTTTCCCTGCACAAGTGGCGGAACAAGTTAGGGAACCACTGCTTTAACCAGGTGCTAGATTATGCGATACAGTCAGTTGATGAATGTTTCATGCAGCTCAAGGAACACAGCAGTATATTTAGGATGTTGTATGATATTCCAAAACTCCTCATTATATCTGAAGAAGACCTACACCTGCAATACAGGGCACTAGAGACAGTGTTGACACATGATGACATGTGCGATATTGATGCGAGTGATTTAGGTGATGAAACGAAAGCCCTTTCAAGATACATTTCAGCAGGATGAACTCCAAAGGCTGTTCTGGAATATATGTGCACAAATAAGATGACCACCCTCTTTCCAAATGCTTTTGTTGATCTGCGCATACTTCTAACACTTCCTGTAACAGTTGCCAGTGGAGAACGCAGCTTCTCCAAGCTGAAGTTAATAAAAACACATCTACACTCCACAATGACACAGGAGAGGCTGGTTGGCCTTGCAACCATCTCAATAGAGCATGAGCTAGCCCAGACTGTGGACCTTCAGCTGGAAGCAATTCAAATCTTTGCAACCAAGAAGGCACGGAAAGCACCACTTTGATTATTCAAACAGATAAAAATGCCAGTGTTTACTATGCAGACAAGAAAAGTTATATTTGCTCTTCAGGCATTTGAAAGTTAAGAGTTACTTAAATTTTTTGAACAAGGCATTTTAAGTTGTTAGTTCTCCTTTATTGGGGTAGGTAACAGAGCAGTACCATGAGAGGAGTAGAACATCCAGAAGGCAGAATTGAGACCTTTCAAAGTCTGGCCCAAGCAAGGGGACATGGGAGCGTCATTTGAGCTCCCTGCCTCAGGTGCCAAAATGTTGTGGGCCAGCCCTGTCCAAAGAGGATGGGTCTAGACTGTTCTCAGTGGTACCAGATGACAGAAGAAGGAATACTGGTCTCAAGTTGCAGTGGGGGAGGTTTAGGTTGGATATGAGGAAAAACTTTTTCACTAGGAGGGTGGTGAAGCATTGGAATGGGTTACTTAGGGAGGTGGTGGAGTCTCCTTCCTTAGAGGTTTTTAAGATCAGGCTTGACAAAGCCCTTTCTGGGATGTTTTAGTTGGGGATTGGTCCTGCTTTGAGCAGGGGGTTGGACTAGATGACCTCCTGCGGTCCCTTCCAACCCTGATATTCTGTGATTCCTTAAGAGATGGATCTCCACAGGCTTCTCTCCTGAACATCTAATACCTACAGTTTATGATAAGAAGACAGATTTTGAATACTAATAGAAAGCAGAGATGCAAACCCCTAGAAAATCTGAAGAAACTTGGTTGTGAGTTAGGAAGCATAAACAGCTTGAGTTTTGAGTGTTTGTTATTTCATTTTTCTTTTGTCTATTTTGTTTGCTTGACAAAATACATGAAATTCATCATGAAAGTTTAAGAAAATGTAAGCTACTACCACCTTCTCCTCACACACATGCAGCCACACTCTCTGTTAAGGGACTTCAGCTTTGAATAGATAAGTTATGGCTCTTACATTCCCCTCCCAATGAACACAACCCCCTCAAAAACACAGGTGATAGGAAAAATTGGAAAAACGAAACAAAACAACAGCTACTTGAAATTGTTTTGCAAGTTTCACTTCAGACTTTTACATGTTCTTCCCTTCCAGGGGAGGGTTTATACCCTCACAGGTTGGGCATGGCCAGCAAAACCGCCAATCAACAGGATCCCCAAAGAAAAGGAAAGGAAAGCATTACAGTTCCTGGGCCATATCTGCTCTCTGCACACTCTACCATGTCAACAAGAGTCTCTTAGGAGCTTTTCTGCCAATAGCAAAACCTACACACACACCACCCTTGTCTCTAGAGAGGTCATGAACTATGATGAGAATGTAATGCTGATTCTCTGGTTGTCACATGAATTCCTGAGGAAAATACTGACTCCCCTTAGGGAAGCATGCTGTAAAGAATAGCTGGTTCCATCCTTAATCTCAACCATCCTCCCTAGCTGCAGGCTACCAACCTTGTGGTATGTCTGTTGATGGGCTCCAGAGCCTTATGAGAGTGAGGGAACTTACTAAGAGTCATTATTTTTCCTTCTTTCTTCTGCATTCCCTACCTCTGTTCTATTCACATTTGCTTCTCTCAAAGTCATCACAGATTGAAGATTTCTTCATAACAAAGGAAAGAAGCTTCAGAACTTGTTTCAGGTACAATCTGTAGGTTTGGCTCATGATTAAATGACAGGATTGGGATGCTATTTTGGTTAGGGATGCCATTAAGGGGAGAAGTATTTCTAGGCTGTGACCAGTGTCTGTAAAGTACTTCACAATGATACAATGTTGTCTTCTTCTTCACTGAAACCAAAACCATTTGATAGCAAAAATGCAGGAGGCATGGGTTCAGGAACAAGTCCAGGATCTTTGCACTTTCATGCAAAGGAAGGAGGTGTGAAGGGGAAGGAGTGCATAATCACAGACTCAGTGGGCAGGTAGAGAATTGCATTGCTCTTGAGAACTACCTGTAGTGTGGCCGTTAAATTGGACCTATGGGAGTGACTGTTTTCCCTTTCACCCAGAAGCTACATCCGGCACAACACTGGCATGGGTAGGCAGTATATGCTTCTGTTGTCAGGGTGGGCCAATGGAAGAAGAAAAAATAACAGTTTAGAATGAAAGCATAAATTTAAATCCCATTGGGACAGACCTATCACACACAATGACTCACTGACTTAGGTGAAAGTTTCTGATATTTAAAGTGGAATATAAAAAAAACCCAAACATTGCAGGCTTAAATATGTTTTTTGGTAGCACTGTTTTGAATATTTTCTGATTCCTACTATCTACCAGGCTAGCTTTTATGGCTTGGCATTTCAGCAGTTTCACCACCGGCAGTATACCTTAGGTTAAGGAAACTACTATAGAAGTACCTGAAGAAAAAACAATCTTTGCCACTGCAAGATCAATTTTACATATTTTGGACTTGATGCTCTTCTTATTTACACTAGTGTAAAATCAGGAGTAACCCCACTGAACTCAAAGGAGTTACACTAGTGTAAATGAAAGCGAGTCCTGTAAAGTCACTTATTTGCAAGAACAATACAGCTGATGCTTGTATAAGGATCTTTTTAACTGTGCTGAATGGGACAGTGTTATTAAGGCTGATTAAAGCTTCAAGCTATTGTGAAAGTGGACTACTACCCAATGATGAGTTAGAAGGCTCAAGAAAGCACTGAGTTACTAAGAAACAAGATAGCATCTAGAAGCCAACTTTAAGTAAAACTTGCTGTTCTAAGCCTGAGCCACCTGCTATAAACTCTTTATTCAGAGCACATTTAAAATTTAATCTGGGAGGCATTGTTAGTAACACCAGCTCTTCTGTACCTGGTTTTGAGTGCCCTATTTTTCTACAGTGAATTTTAAAATCTCCCTTGATGTTCATTGTTTTAACATTCCATTTAGGAGATGAGATGAAAGTAGGCAGCAGTGACAAAGATTTAAAGGATTTAAAATGTAGTTTGTGAATTCCACTGGGGATCCCAAATCTCTGTGTATGTAAACAATAAAATTCATCATCTAATCCCCTTCACGGTGTGGGTTGGTGAACTCACTTGTCTGTATGACAGCTATTTAACATGGGGTGGAGATTTGGCATTCTATTATCATGGCATTTGTAAGTACCCATTTTTATTTGTGTTGGCCTTCTAATTTATTCATTCCAGCCTATAAAGCAAAAAACAAAGTTTAAAAGAAACAGGCATTTATCTCTTTAGAAAAAAATTATATGAGTGTTTAGGTTTGCTAAAAAATAGCTCGGACAATAGTCTGACTAACACCTGGGTGTGCTATGATTTTGGGTGCATGCACAGTGTGGAGCCTTTTTATGTCTGAATAGCTGCATCTCAGAGTAGCACTTCATCATCTTTTTCGCAACTGTTAATATTATTAATATTGATGCAAGGAACTTTATAAAATATAAAGAAATCTTGGCCACAGCTTGATTATTTTTACAATCTACATTGTTTTTACTTTTACAATTCTACAAATCCTGGAAGCACTTACTCATATAACTTTACACAGGTAGGTGCGCCCATTGAACTCCCTGGCTCCTACTTGGAAGAACAGGACTAAGATTAGACAAAATGGAACAAGGAAGACAATAAGATAATAGGTGACTGTGGGGATACTAAAAGGAAGGTTGAGATTCAAACAAAAAGGGCATGTAGTTATTTGGTTTAACCCTGCAGGTTTCTTAAAGATTCTATTTCCTCAACAACAAAAATCCCTCAGACATTAAGAAGTATTACCTAGTGATTTCAGAGTGTTTGGAGACAGCAGGCTAGAGATAGTGGAAGAAAAACTGGGAAAGTGAGAAAGAATCAGTGTTCATGGGAGAAAAGCTGTGAAGGGTGAGGAAAGAAGGTGAGATGGAGACAAAGTGAAGGGGAAGGAGGGAAGAGAGAGAGTGATGAGATGGAGGTAGGAAGAGGAATGAGACCCATGAGATGAAGGGTGGGTGGGTGAGTGTGACTGAGGATGAGCAGTGAAGAGGCAGGCAAGCCAGGCAGTAGCAGGATGTCAGGAACAAAAAGTGAAGCTATCCAGGGTGAAAAGAAGTCAGTGACTGTTGTCTGGGTGTGTTCGCAATATGATTGGGAATCTAGGTATTGTCCTAGGTTTCAGTTTGTCACTGCTCCTGCTGATGATTCTAGATGTTTATTTCCTTTTATGTGTTATTTAATTTGCATCTCATCTCAGATATTTTCCTCAAAGGATCAGAGCCCTTGGCATCAGTGCATTCAGGACTCCTGCACAACTCTTCTTCTTACTTCTTGGTTTTATCCGAGTTGCACCTAGCAAAGTCACTCTCATCAGTCAAGGGTGTCTCTCCGTGCCCCCACATTCATGGCAATGTTGTAAAGTGCTGAATATTCCAGGAATATCATATATTGGCCCTCTCAGGCCTATATAAGGGTCTCTCATCTGATCAGTCAAGACATCTGAACAGAATCTTGAAGACACCACACACTAACTAGCTCTCTCTCTCTTTCTTTCCCCCTTCCCCTCCCCTGCCCCCTCAGATCTGGTGGTCCTTAAAAGCTGAGATGAATTTCTCTTCTGCAAGAGTATGGGGTTAGAGTACTGACAGCGTGAACCAGAATGAAGAGGGAAGCATCTGTCCCCTGTAAAGGAAGGTTTGACCTAATAAGCCATTAGAAAACTGTATAAATGAGTGAGTACAATGTTGTATCAGTACTTACCTACAGGGCCGGCTCCAGACACCAGCTTTCCAAGCAGGTGCTAGGGGCGGCATTCCAAATGGAGCGGCAGTCCGTGTCCCGCGGCAGCAATTCGGCAGCAGCCCAGCCGCTCTTCCTGCCGTGGCAGCAATTCAGCGGCAATTCAGCAGCAATTCGGCGGCGACTGCTTGGGGTGGCAAAATAGGTAGAGCCGCCCCTGCTTACCTAGTAACTGTCTTCGCTGGATCATGATGCCCTTATCACACTGTCTGGAGTGGCTCATGACCATAAGTACCTACCTTATGGCAGACACCCCAAATTGTTAGGATGTTCTATAATTAGATTTCACCATCTAACTAGCAAATGTGAACTCCTGGATCAATATATCAGCCTTACTTTGGATTTACAGACAGTCTCTTTAGGTTTTCCAGTCTATCTTGCCATTGAGGCAAGTTGTACTTAGTGATAAATGGTAACTGACTCTAAAAATCACATAACTGTGCCACTACGCCAACTTAATAGCCGCATCTCCCTGAGAGGCGTACAGCCACTGTCGATGTAGTCAGGTCGACCATGGTGTCAGTGTAGACACTGTGCTGCTTCTATTGACTGCTACTGCCTTCAGAAGCCATTCCACAATCCCCCACACGGACAGTACAGTCAGTACAAGCACTTCTAGAGAGGATGCACACCGCTGACACAAGGAGTATAGTGTGGACACGCAAGAAGCAGTTTAAATACTGTGATGGCTATATGCTGATGTAACTTAGGTCAATATAATTCTGGACTGTAACCATGACCTTAGACTTCCAGTCTATGAAGTGACCTCTCTTTTACATAACATTTCCAAGGTGTAATAGGGCCATTCGCCAATATTTTATGTCCCAATGTTTCTTAATGGCCTCTTTAATCTTGACAGGCTTCCTGAATGGGCGGAGGGGGAATGATTCCCATGCCTGGGTTCACAAGTTCAGAGGAAACATTTTCAAAGGTATAAAGCAAAACTTTAGATATTTTCTTATATTTTCTGGAGCACAGACATGGCAAGTGAGATTAATGCATGCAGAAACTTACAAGCATTTCATAGTATCTAAACACTTGATGCATTCTTATAAGACTAGTACCTATTTTGAATAGAACTAACATATAGGTGAGCTGGTTTGGTTTCCAGCTATGAGTTTGTCAGTTCTTCGCTGACACGTATGGCCTTGGCCAGAACTGGCACTTGGTTTACCAGCATCACAGCTCTCAGAAAGGCTTGGTGAGCTGCAGTTCCTTATAAGGAAGGAATCCTGACAAGATCGCAGACTAGTGCCACTACCATAGAAAAGTTCTTCTTGGAGTTGCAAACGGCCAGCCTGTTTAGGCATCACATAGATTGTGTTTGTTTGTATGTAACATGTCTGCTATGTATGTAATTAGGCTTCAGGAAGTGTGGGGTTCAGTCCACTAAAACAGTCCATGTGCACCTTCTTATCTTTGGTCATGCATATGCTGTGCAAGCATGCAGCCAACCCCTCTGAAAATCATTTACACTTCTGTCTCCCATTTGCACCACATCAAGGGATGTGTGCCTACACAAGTTTTTGAAAATTCATACATAAACGCTTTTGTACACAGGTGATGTTTGCCAGTGACAAGCTCCTGCCAAATAAAATTTTCTGACCTGTGAAGTAATGTGGGTTTGCAGAACTGACTCCTGGTTTGATTATTTCCAAGTCCTCAGATGTATAGGATTGACCTACCTTAAAGAAGCGGAAAGTTTGTTAGCAGTCGCCGATAATGAACATGTCAATATGACAACGCAATATGCATTTCTACTGGCCAGCCCTGCTGTCTAAGTATAATCAGGCTAAACTCTACTATGATTCTGGTATTCCCTGTGCTCTGATGAAATGAAAAGTTGCTAACAGATATGTGTGAGCAGGTTTAGTAGAAAAGAAAGTCTGTAAGCCAGCTGGCCCAATTTTGTGCACTGTAAAAGGGTCAAAGGCCTTGTATGGTCTTAATAAATGGAATCAACTGACTTCATATGTATTTTGGCACTAATATGTGCCCTATGACATCATTTCCTGAGGTTTAGTACAATATTAATAAAAAAGGCTATTCCAGATTAGGTCCAAATCAATGGTATAGTGGAGAACAGTTTTTTTCTCTTTTCTCAGACAGAAAAATATGAAACGACATAGAAAAAGGTACAGCTGTTTATGGCATGACTTTGAAATACCCATACAAATACAGTACCTCAATTTAAGCTGAGACTTGCTTCATTTTTATTTATTCTCATTAGCTTACTTTAAAGCAGGGAATTTTCTGGGCAGGAAGAGAAAAAAAAAAAAGCCCCACACAGGCTAGAAAGCTAAATAAAGCGCATGCCAATGATAAATCCAGGTTTAGCCTTTGGCTTTGAAACACCCTGAATGCATTACAATTGTTTGTGCAGCCATTCTTAATCCCATGTGACAACAAATTAGACTCTGATTTAAATTAAAGCAAATCACAAAATAATTAGAAGTTTCTTTTCTCCCCCACCTCCCGCCATCCCTTCTCCCACAGTTACTGGCCCAGGTTATGGACTCACCACTTGCCAATCTGAGGCTTCAGATTTCCTGGATAGGTTCTCCCTTCATATTCACTGCAGGCTCCATTTTCAGTGTAGCATGCATATTAACCACTTCCTGTACTTCTTTGCATCAAAGGCTCTTGCTGCAAATCTCAGCTCAAAACACGTCTCCTCACCCACATGCCTCTTCACCCTTTGCTTAGCACTGCTAAACTCTCTCTCTTTCCCCCCTGCTCTAGTTCACTATCTGACTTGGTAAATAATTCTTTACTATAGGTTTTATGAAAGATGTTCTACAAAATAACGTTGTTTTGCATTGTGATTAGAACTGTCAAGCGATTAAAAAAATTAATTGTGATTAATCATGCGATTAATCGCACTGTTAAACAATAATAGAATACCATTTCTTTAAATGTTTTTGGACGTTTTCTACATTTTCAAATATATTGATTTCAATTAAAAAATAGGATTCAAAGGGTAGAGTGCTCACTTGATATTTATTTCTGATTACAAGTATTTTCACTCTACAAAATAAAAGAAATAGTATTTTTCAATTTACCTAATACAAGGACTGTAATGCAATCTCTTTATCATGAAAGTTGAATGTACAAATGTAGAATAATGTACAAAAAAACCTGCATTCAAAAATAAAACTGTAAAATTCTAGAGTTTGCAAGTGCGCTCAGTCCTACTGCTTGTTCAACCAATCAATCAGGTTTTGTCTACACTGCAACCTTGTTGACAAAACTTTTGTCTTTCATGGGTACTTAATAAAGCTGCCCCGCAAAAGACAAAAGTTTTGCTGACACAAGTGACAGTGTGAACACATGGCTTTGTCGGCTGGAGCGCTCCCCTGCTGACAAAGCTAACACTGCTTGCGGGGCTGGAAGTATTTTCTCGTCAAAAGTGCCAACAAAATACCAATAGAGAGCATTTGCAGGTGCTGACTTTTAACAACAAGGCTGTGTCGACAAGCCCTCAGACAAACAAGTTTATTTACTGTTACCTAGCAGCTCTGTGTTCTTGGGGAACCAAGGCGCAGTACCCAGCCTGTCTGACTCACAAAAGACCTTTCTGCCCCACCCAGCCCCTGCTTGAAGCAAAACCAATCAGAAGAAAGACTTACAAAAAGTAATGAAAAGGCAGTGGGAGACACACCTAACCCCCTGGGACAAGGGTGACAGGATTAACAAAACTCCCCTAGCCTCATTTGCATTGAAGTTGGGAGAGAGGCGTCCATTAGCATACAGAATGGAGAACAGAGATTCCAAGGCAAGAAACACAGTGAACTCTGGGACCAGAAAAGCAGGGAAGCACTGCATGATGGGGGATCTCTGCTCCAGATGTTAATTAACCCACACCTGCACACATCCAGCTCAGTCGTTATCAGACCAATTCTAGTTATTGGTATCCAAAATAGTGAAGCTCGCTAATTGCATTGTGAGCTCCCTCCAAGGAACACCACGCATAGCCAGGAATGATCAGTTCCTATTGTCTAGACTGAACAAAACAACTTTGGTATATCCCTTGAGCCATCAGTTTACCCATAAACAAGTCGAGTGTTCTCCCTTGAACCATTATTGTTTCCCTACAAAACCCCATACCCATTCTCAAGTAAGTGTTCTGATGTCTGGATCCAAAATCTGAATCTGTTCTTTTGGGACTTCATCTTCTCCTGACTGATCATGCTGGGGGCTCTGCCTATCTCCAGCACTCCAGACCCTCAGCTACCACCACTACCTAGTACTCTTGATCGATTCAAGCTTCACGGAGTGGTGAGAACCCATCTCTCTCTCTCTCTCGACCCTAACTTGTGTGGTCAGCTATAGTATTCTAAACCTGTAAATCTGACTTTTATAATCAAATTTAAGTTAGATTTAATATTATAACTCTTTTGTTTGTTTGGCTCCCCAGTGGTTATTTCCTGGCAATAAATAACTTTCATGGTTAAGCTGGTTGCTTCTCTCTCTCTCTTTCTCTCTCCCCCTCCCCCTCGCAGGTGTTTTTTCGGCTTCCTCATTCACTCTACAGCAACGTTCCTCATACGTAAGCTAAAGATCCCTGCAGCACCCAAAAATCCTGTGGGGTTTGCTCATCAAGTGGGTTACTACCAAAACAAGTGTAATGTGAAAGTGGGGATAGGGATGTGCTGAACCTGGGACATATGAAGGTGACAGCTTGGAAATGCTGCTCGACCCCGCCTACTGAGTCCAGGGACATATAAGGGATCAGCTTGGAGTGCTGTCCTCTCCGACATGCTCTGTTAATGTGTGTGTGTGTGTGTGTGTGTGTGTCCATCTGGAGGAACCCAGCCCTGGGGAGCCTAGGTCCTGCATGATAGCTCCCTTGGGAGGGAACCTGCAGCAGGGAGAAGTAGTGCTCCATGTGAGAACACAAGTAACACAAGCAGTACATTGATAGAATTACAGAACACCCCCACCCCCGAAGAGTAACCCTAAGAAATGAGTATACCCCAAAATAATGAGCAAATCTGCTAACATTACATTTGCTGCCCACTTCTTGTTTACAATGTCACCTGAAAGTGAGGACAGGCATTTGCATGGCACGGTTAGAGCCAGCGTTGCAAGATATTTATGTGCCAGATGAGCTAAAGATTCATATGTCCTTTCATACTTCAGCTACCATTCCAGGAGACATGCGTCTATGCTGATGACAGGCTCTGCTCAATAACAATCCAAAGCAGAGCGGCCCAACACATGTACATTTTCATGAGCCGAGTCAGATGCCACCAGCAGAAGGTTGATTTTCTTTTTTGGTGGTTCGGGTTCTGTAGTTTCGGCATCTGAGTGTTGCTCTTTTAAGACTTCTGAAAGCATGCCCCACACCTCGTCCCTCTCAGATTTTGGAGGGCACTTCAGCTTCTTAAACCTTGGGTGGAGTGCTGCAGTTATCTTTAGAAATCTCTCATTGGTACTTTTTTTGCGTTTTGTCAAATCTGCTGTGAAAGTGTTCTTAAAATGAACAACATGTGCTGGATCATCATCCGAGACTGCTATAACATGAAATATATGACAGAATGCGCGTAAAACAGAGCAGGGGCCATACAATTCTCTCCCAAGGAGTTCAGTCACAAATTATTTTTTTAACAAGTGTCATCAACATGGAAGCATGTCCTCGGGAAAGGTGGCTGAATCATGAAGAGGCATAAGAATGTTTAGCATATCTGGCACATAAATACCTTGCAATGCCGGCCACAAAAGTGCCATGCAAATGCCTATTCTCACTTTCTGGTGACATTGTAAAGAAGAAGAGGGCAGCATTATCTCCTGTAAATGTAAACAAATGTGTTTGTCTTAGCGATTGGCTGACCAAGAATTAGGACTGAGTGGACTTGTAGGCTCTGAAGTTTTACATAACTGCACTCAAAAACAAAACAAAAAAAATCTACATTTGTAAGTTACACTTTCATGACAAAGAGATTGCACTACAGTATTTGTATCAGGTGAATTGAAAAATACTATTTCTTTTGTTTATCATTTTTACAGTGAAAATATTTGAAATAAAAATAATATATACTTTGATTTCAATTACAATGCAGAATACAATATATATGAAAATATAGAGAAGCATCCAAAATATTTAATAAATTTAATTTGGTATTCAGTTGTTTAACAGTGTGATTAAACTGCAATTAATTGCGATTTTTTTTAGTTAATTGCGTGAGTTGATTGTGATTGACAGCCCTAATTGTGACGCATTAAGCTTCAGTAATAATCTGTGTTCATGACTCACTGTGCAGCGTGCACACACACACACATAATCACACCTCAGTTGAGTGTGTGATCACATCTACCTGGACAGTAAAAGCCATTTTGTTTCTTTGTTCCCAGTAACTGTCAGGCTAACTCTCTCCCCAACCATGCAGTGATCTGCCTAGTCTGACATCCGAGAAGTCCATATGTAATATAAATTCTTGGAAAAAGTCAGGATTACAAAGGATGGGCAATTTGGGCACCTGACAAAGGTGTGTGTTCAAGGTGTTAAAAGCCTTCTTGGAATTTTTATCCCGTTAGGTCTTCTTGGGGTTACTGCCTTTTGTAAGGTCCATTATGGGAGCTGCAATCAAAGCAAAGATAGGGATAAATCTTTAATAATAAGCAGCAAGTCCCAAGAAGCATCTCTTGCATTTTCTTCTGGGGGACTGGACATATGGGTAAAGCCTGCACTTCATCAGTGACTGGTGTCAAGAGTCCACCTTGTTAGGCAAGTCACTTCTGTGGTTCCTAAATTACATTCAGTCAGGTTAGCTATGAGACTGGGTTCTTAGAGTTATCCTAATACTGCCCTCATCTGTTATAGGTGAGCCTCCCACATGGGGCTATAGATAATACAGGTAGGCAGCGGGGAATTGATGGGAGTCTGAGTATCACAGAATCATAGAATATCAGGGTTGGAAGGGACCTCAGGAGGTCATCTAGTCCAACCCCCTGCTCAAAGCAGGACCAATCCCCAGCTAAATCATCCCAGCCAGGGTTTTGTCAAGCCTGACCTTAAAAACATCTAAGGAAGGAGATTCCACCACCTCCCCAGGTAAAGCATTCCAGTGTTTCACCACCCTCCTAGCAAAAAAGTTTTTCCTAATATCCAACCTAAACCTTCCCCACTGCAACTTGAGACCATTACTCCTCGTTCTGTCATCAGCTACCACTGAGAACATAGAATCATAGAATCAGGGTTGAATATCATATCATAGAATAGTCTAGAACCATCCTCTCTGGAACAATTCATGGAGTACTTTATTCATGAGGAGTTGAAAGGTTGCCATACCATCATGCAGTCCAAATGGCATGGTTTAGAAAGAAAAGGGCCCAAAGGAGGTTGATAAGGTGGTCTTTTCATGAGGAGGGAGATAAGGGGATTTGCCAATATCACTTTGTGTGATCAATGGTACTAATGTATCTTACTGGTCCTAGCTACTCCAGTAGCTTGTCTATCCACAGCATCCAATAAGCATCAAATTTGAAGTAGAATTAACTTTGGAGAAGTCGATGCAAAAAATGCATCAAATGGTCAGGCTTTCCATTCTTAACATTCCTCATACTTCTTCCTGGATGGTGGCCCACATTTTCCATGGAGGTGGGTGTTCTCCTAAACTTGTTCTCCAGGTGTCATTTCCAGGTAGTGGGTCATTAAGTGTTGTACTAATTGTTCTTTTTCCAGCTGTTGAGAACACGTAGGTGAAGTTCTCAATCACTTGGAAGAGCTGTGCTCTACTGCCACAAGTATCAGCTCCTGAGTGACATGAACTTGTCTTAATTTGGGTCTTGTGGGCATGGGCAGTTGGTGAAGCTTCCACTTAGGGAGGCAATAGCTCCCAGTCCATCTCTTCTGCCTCTGGCCCCGCCCATACTCCACCCCTGCTCCACCCAGGCCCCGCTCTATCGCCACTGTCTCCCTCCTCTCTTCCCTCCCCCTCCCCGGTCATCACGTGTGCATCCCCTTCCAGTCAAATCCCTAAATCCAAGCAAATGATATTTGAAAAAAAAATCTCCACTTTTCTTTCTAAAGAAAATGGAGCATGTTTTCCACTGTGAGCAGACTGTGTTTGTGAAGGCAAGTATTATTATTATCCCTGTTTTTTGGATGGAGAAACTGAGGCACAGGCTAATTAAGTCTGCTATCTTTCCCCACCACTTCTACATGCTTTGAACTACGTCTGTCTTGCTCATGCTAAAACAAGTCATCCCTAAGCAAAATAAAACTAAAGACAATAATTTCTGGAAGGCAGTATGGCCCAAAACAGATCCTAGAATTGGTGTATGTAATGATAATACATAAATAGATAAATCCCACCAGGCAGAAATGTGCAATTAAAAAACAACAACAACAACAAAGCCTTACCACTAACCAGATATACCCTTCCTCCCTAAATAAATAAAGCACATTTCATCTGATATTCTTTCTTCTCTGACAGTGACATTGATTATGAAATCAATCAAATAGGATATCACCTTAGCATTGGCTTCCATGAGTGAAGATGGTCAAGGATGCTATTAACTGGTTTGTCACTAGGGGTCCAGAGAGTTGGGAGCTTCAGGCATTGAACACCTCTGAAGGATCAGTCCATATACTTCAGATGTGGTCTGCCTAGTACTTTGCAAGTTGCCTAGCACAGTGGAACGCTGATCCATTCGGGCCATAAGTGCTACTGCAATACAAATAACATACTTTTGCTCATGCAGAGATACGGGCCTCTTCAGATGCTGCCTGAAGACTGTGCACACTGGTTGTAGTCACCTAACACTACCCTCCCACAAAGTGAAATTCACCCCTGTGCAATGGTGTTGCGCAAGACTTAAGATCCACTTACATCCTGAAAACAGAGCTTAAGTGGTGCATAATCAGTGAATAGGTTTTTTGCACAGGGGTGAATTTGTACTGCTTTGGCCCATACGACAAAACAATATATTTTAAAAAGGTTCTCCAGCGAAAGTGGCAGATAACTGTGTTGCATGCAACACAGAGACGGTTTTGTTTTCTCGCTTTTTTTTTAATTAAAAAAGAAATCATAAACCAGGAAAGGGCTAATTGGATTCAACCTGTCAATATATAGCTATAAACTAAATAACCAAAATGTTTATAAAGTTTCAACTTTGTATGTGCTAAGGTGACAATGCCTACATGAAAAATAGTTTATGAAATATGAAAAGTTAAATAAAAGTGAAATATTTCACTGAGTTGAACAACTACCTCCTGAAATTAATAAAAACATGCCTGGGGAACTTTTTTTAAAACTACCATATATTTTATTATCTATTTGTGACAAAACAATCTTTCAGCATTAGCTTTCTTCCTCACTTGCCTCTTTGATTACCTCACCTCTAAGGCAGAGTTTGGAAATTTTTGTTTTTCTTTAAGGAATGCCAAATATACCATATTTGTGGTACTATAGATAAGCAAGTTCTTCCATCAGTGGCAATGCCTCTAGCAATATTAAACACAGTCTCATAATATACAATGAAGGACAGCTGAGATAATTGTACACTTCTATAATGCCTTCTCCTGAAGGATCCCAGAACATTTTACAAACTGGAATAGAACGTTCACTTCACCTATTCCTAAAATGCACCCACAGCTGAGGGGGAATGTGCCTTCTCTTTAATGGGACAGATAAACAGAACTTCTGTAGTTGTGAAAAAGAAGCCTGAAAGAATGCTTAGAATGAGAAGTAAAGAAGAATACCATATCCGAGAGAAACTGCAGGGAGGTCTGGGGCAACATATTTTCCCCCAAATGGAATTCATCAAGGATTTTGGTGATAATTCTCCATCTCTGGCAGAAAGTATCATGTTTTTTTTAAGAACCACAAGCAATCAAGATTTGAACTTATGTTTGTTCTCATCCAAAAGATGGCACTTAAAGTGCTCTCTAATGCTGGAGAAGGAGTAAAAAAAAAAGTGCTACATACTATGACAGCAAGACAGTGATTAACAGAAGAAAACTAATTGAAAACATTTGCCAAATACCATTCAAACATCTACGGCGCTAGTTGAATAGGAAACTATGTTCCACAAATAATTAATTTAAAGAAAAATGCTTAATTCACCAAATAGAGCCCTGGCAACAAATAATTAGGGTAGCTGTAACAGTACACCTGCTTTTGTTGTTCTTTCTTTTTCTGAGAGGATAGAAAAGGGGTGGTTGAGTCAAATCCCACATACCCATGTGTGAGGTGATAAGATTTCAGTGGTAGGCTGTATTAAGTGCAAGTGACCTAAGAATGCTTAATACATGGTCAGAATTACTTTTATGAAAAATGGGGTCATTAAAGTGGCCCATTTAATCCATATTTTAGCATCTAATTAAATGGATCCATTTTTGAAAATGTTGAAATCCTTCTGAAGTAAATGGGAGCTTCTGGGTGCTCCACAAAAATCAGTCCATTTAATTAGGTGACTATACCCAGAATCAAAATTTCATGTCCCCATTTTTAAAAATTTTGTCTTTGGGGCCTATTAACCTTCTAAAAGATGGTTTCCATCAGAGGTTCAAGGACAGTTAGTCAGATAATGGCAGTCACCTTTATCCAGCCCACAGTGAATCCCACAGTTGTGCAAGAAGTTCTCCCAATCCAAAGCTTATTTCACTGCTTGATTGGACTTGCTGCCTAAGTTTCACATTTCCTTTTTGAGATGCAGTTGGCATGGTAGTATGGAACTTGGATGTAAGAGAGTAACAAGGATTAGTGCTCTCCTTTGATCCTCTGAGTTATTGAGGGAAGTGTGCTTTTAAAATCCAATTCTTTGCAGCAGCCTCAATCAGTCACTTTCAAGTGTTCTTGTTTAAAAGCCACATTTTATTTTCCTCCTGTAAGTAAATGAAAGAAAATATGGCTGAGACTAAGGAGGTTTATGAACCTGAACCTTGTATAGTGCTATTAAGAACCCTGTTCTAAAGTTAATTATGTTGTCCCTTCTTCTCTCTCCAACATTAAGGGTCTCTGCTGTCAACTGTTTCCTTTCCTTTCCTTTCTCTCCAGGCACCTTCTCCGCTTTTCCTCATTAAGGAGGCCATAAACGGTCCAGTAGGACAGTTTCTTTCTGACAGTCATTACTAATTTATGCATTCAATTCAGTTGTATTGCTGAGGCTTCTATCATCTGTTGTGCTCCATGTTGCACTGGGTTCCTGATAATAGCACCCGTGACAAAGTTCCTCCTCTATCTTGGTGGGTCTTGCACTTACTGGCGGATTTGCTCACCTTGGAACTTCACGGCAGCCCTCAGTTTGGCCATTTTCATGAGCCCACAGTCCAGGTCAACTCCTCCTGTGTCTGACCAGGAGTTGGGAGGTTTGGGGGGAACCTCAGCCTGCCAGCTACTCCAGGTTCCAGCCCATGGCATCCCCCTGGCCTCCTCCCAACCCTTTCTTTATTCTCACCATAGGACCTTCCTCCTGGTGTCTGATAATGCTTGTACTCCTCAGTCCTCCAACAGTCTGCGTTCTCACTCTCAGCTCCTAGTACCTCTTGCTCCCAGCTCCTCACACGCACACCACAAACTGAGGTGAGCTCCTTTTTAAACCCAGGTGCCCTGATTATCCTGTCTTAATTGATTCTAGCAACTTCTTGATTGGCTGCAGGTGTTCTAATCAGCCTGACTGTCTTAATTGTCTCCAGAAGGTTCCTGATTGTTCTGGAACCTTCCCTGTTACCTTACCCAGGGGAAAGGGACCTGCTTAACCAGGGGCTAATATATCTGCCTTCTATTACTCTCCTGTAGCCATCTGGCCCGACCATGTCCCACACCTCAGAAGCTCACAAGATTAAGACAGTTTAGTTTCTCATTCTGTTGGATCCCCTCACACTTTGTATTCTAAAAATAACTAAATAATTAAAATTATTAGTTGAATTATACTGGTCACAGAGGAGCTTACATTTCACATCACTGTAATCCATTTGTGGCTTTATGGTCTTAAAGTTCTTTAGCGAGTTTCAATTATCTAAACAATGCCCCCGAGCAATATATTTTGCATTTCCAGTTCTGACTTAGCTCGGAAATATGTTAGAACTCATGTGGCCAGATGATACTGTTTCCCTTCCTTGTTAAATATTGAAACACCATTTGTCCTAAACTGAATGTCTGAGTCTTTCAGGCTCACGTAGAGTTTGAGCAACTTCTTCTATTCAGAAGCAGAACTCTGCTGTCTTGACAATGTCACTTTCTACCGGGGGTGGGGGGATGGTTACTAGTTGTAGGAAGCTGACTCATGCCTGAGACTGATCATTCAAAATACCCAAATAAATAATACTTTGCTTTAAGAAGGCTGTCCGGTCATTGAGTACTACTGTCACAGCTCCTGGAGAGACAAGAAGTGAAGGTACTGAACCTAGGTCAGACTTGCTGAGGTAATCATGGTTAGTACCTGGGGACTGCAGCCCAGGACCTGGTATGAGAGCGGGATAATCACATGACTCCACCCCAAGGAAAGTAACAGCTTAAGGCCTAAGACCAGAGACGGGGGAGGAGGGGCGGCTGCATTCAAAGAGACCAGGAGGTGCAATTAGCAGCTCACTTTGATAGTCAAGTGACCCCTTTGTGACTACAGATGGCATCAGTCCCTACTAGGGAAATACATTTCAACTACATTTCCCAGAATTCTCTTTTCTTATAAGCCAAGTGGGTTGAGGCATACACAGAAGCTCCAAAGAACAGCATGCTGTTAGAGTGCCCCAAACTAGTGTGCATGTAGGGTGACCAGATGTCCCGATTTTATAGGGACAGCCCCTATTTTGGGGTCTTTTTCTTGTATAGGCTCCTATTACCCCCCACCCCCGTCCCGATTTTTCACACTTGCTGTCTGGTCACCCTATGTGCATGTATGGTATGTAATACAGCTTTGAAAGGCCAGGATTTTTTCCCTTCTGCACTTCTCTGTCTCTTTCTTTAATCAAGTGTGTTGATTCTGATTTCATCCTACTGCAAGGAGTCTGAATTTCAGCTGGCTAATTTTGTAAGAAATTCATATATGTAAGCTATGGAAAGCTGTACATTTGTTGATAATTCATTTACAGAACATAGCAGAGGTCAATTAATTGATATATGGTGAAATGAGATGCACAGAAAAAAGCTCAGCAAATCAGACTCATCTATCTTTGTCTCACTATTCTCCTTCCATTTCATATGTCCATGTTTGTATGCCCTGTTGTGTCAGTGATCCTGAATGTTAACAGATGATATTTGGCCCAGCACCACTGACAGTTGTATTAGGATGATCACGTGGGGCTAGTTTCACAAAGGGACATAGGCAGTGTGATGCTGAGCAACACAATGCCTAACTTTTAGGTAAAACATCACAGGAATGACATTGTGATTCACAAAGCCTGAGTTAGGACTCTAGGCTCCCTATACAATGAATAGGGAGAGATAGGCCTTTAGAGAATTATACCTGCATTCAAATCCAGCAGTCCCATTCAGGACATATAAAATGACCATGTTTTATCCCATATCTGCTAAAAATATTGGGCTGTATTCTCTTCTCAGTTACAGCAGTTTAAATGAGAAGCAATTCCATTGAGATTACTCTGTTATAAAACCAATGAGAAAAGAACCGGGCCCTTTTCCTATTCCTTGAAAATATTCATCCATTACGGTGTGAAAAATCTGAGTCTACCTAGAACTTGCTAACCCAGTAACTTTATAAATATATGCCAAACATCCAAGGTAGAATGAAAAATACATGCTTTCTTGCTTGCTTTTTTTTTTTTTTTTTGCATACTAAACACTCTCAATTTTCTTGTCAAGAATGAACAAACCAGGAGATTGCTTAGAACAGTGAAATAATAATCAATAGAATAATTCTTAAGGTAGAATGGCATCCTGACTACAGAAGATGAAATTAAATGAGATCAGAGAGTATAACGTTCTCTTATTTGGTAGCTGCAGCAGTTTAACTTTCTTATATGTTATATAATGGTTAAGTAAGCTAAGACTGGCATAAACTGGTATGGCAAACTTTGGAGCAGGGATTGTTGATTTTCTTTCATAGGTTGGACTGAAAAGATCACAGCTGGCCACTTCCCCACCCATTCATGTTTGAATAATAACAGTTCTGTTCCATTCTCCTGCCCACCTCCTTCTCCAAATTCCCAAGAGAAAATATGGGTCTTTATCCTCTACTCTGGCAGAGCAAATTTTAATTTTTCTCCGTGTTATTATCTTTAATAAAATGTGCATACATGTGGAGAGAAAGGAAGAGTATTCTTTTATTATAAAAGACTTTCTTGAACTCTGTCTAGCATATGCACAGTAGTACACAAAATATTACGTACATGCATCTAAACTGATTTTTTCGGTTCAGTGGACAAACAGAAAAATTGAAGGACAAATAAAGTTTTTAGTAGCACAAAACATTTTGTTTGATCCAAAACAAAATGTTTTGTCTTGTTCTTAAGATTTTCTTTTTTAATAAAGTGAAAGTAAAATAAAAAAACCCGTGATTTTGAATTGAAAAATTAAAATGTTTAGATGTTTTCTATTTTTTTAAATAATTCAGCAAATTAGACACAAATATACAAAATATTTCAGTTGACCCAAATATGCATTTTTGAGCACCAAAAGATTTAGGTAGAAAAATTTCTTTCATCTCTAATGATATTTTATTGTGTTACTTGAAAAATAGTATGTGAGCATATAATTAAAGACTTGTGGGGCCAATTCCTGACTATGCAATGGTCCCAAGTGGCAAAGGATTTTCCATGAATAGGGAAATCCTCAGTGGTATCAAGTCAGAATAGATGGCTGTTTGCCACCCTTTTTTCAGCCTCCTCAGTTTTTGAGTATCCTGGGGGTGCAAAGACGTGTGGCCACAGTGTGCTGTATTCTGAGAATTACCAGGTGGCGGAATGGTCCCCTACTACTTAGGTCAGCCTGGAGCCTGTTTTAAATTATGCTGTGGGCCAAACTGGCCTCAGGAGTCTTAGAAATCAGGGGAGCACAAATGTTTAGGGACAAACCAGCACTGCTTCAGATAGAGCCAGCTGGAGGACAACAATTCTGTTTTCACAACGCTGTTCAAGGTTTCAAAATGTGTCTGTTTTCAAAATGGAAAGGGCAGGTTTTTGATTCGGGTTGCTCTCTAACTCTGTCATCAGAAGTGACCAGAGAGCCCTGGAACTCAGGGCAGATCTACACTTAAATAGCTGCACCCGTGCCACTGCGCTTTAGTGAACATGCTACTATGCTGCCAGGTCAGCTCCCCTCAGTGTAGTGAAGCTACCTCCATGAGAGATGGTAGCTATGTCAACGGGAGAAGCTCTACCATTGACATAGCACTTTCTACACTGGGGGTTAAGTCAGTGTAACTACGTCGCTCAGAGGTGTGGATTTTTCACACTCCCTGAGTGACCTAGTTATACCAATAAAAGGAGGACTTGTGGTACCTTCTAACAAATTTATTTGAGCATAAGCATAAGCTACAGCTCACTTCATCGGATGCATTCAGTGGAAATTCATGCATCCGATGAAGTGAGCTGTAGCTCACGAAAGCTTATGCTCAGATAAATTTGTTACTCTCTAAGGTGCCACAAGTCCTCCTTTTCTTTTTACAGATACAGACTAACACGGCTGCTACTCTGAAACCTATCGTTATACCAATGTAAATT
Organism: Lepidochelys olivacea; assembly: GCF_965140295.1. Taxonomy (NCBI): domain Eukaryota; kingdom Metazoa; phylum Chordata; order Testudines; family Cheloniidae; genus Lepidochelys; species Lepidochelys olivacea. The sequence goes on from NC_140411.1 coordinate 105,892,745, forward strand.
TGTAGTGTAGACCTGGCCTCAGAAACCTTCCCATTCAAAATGCTGAAACCAATATGTCTGCATGAAATGTTTCATTTTCAACGAAACACCGTATTTCACCAAAAATGTTCCAACCAGCTACACTACTACTGTGAATCTCCTCTCTGTGTGTCAGCAAAATAGTGGATAAAGGAGAATAGGTTGGTATAATTTCTTTAGATTTTCATCTTCCACAAGCCCCATCCCAAGAGTCTGTTAAGAAAACTTTGCCCCCCATATTGCAGTCAGATCCCTTCAGCTCATGTGGAGCCCCAGTGAAGTCAGGGCACAAAGTCAGGGAGATGCAGAGATCAGCTTGCCTGGATCTGACTGGAAGACTGGGGTCTTGGTATCCAGGCAATGCAATTTCTGTTTGTGGCTGAATTGCAGAGCTACATTTGTAGTAAAAGGAATGTGTCATGTAAGGAAGTCACATGATATCTGAGGTTTCTGCCTGGAGACTGCTGATGGGGTTTAGGGTTTACATCCTTCTTTTATAATGTTCTTATTGGTGGGGTTAGGGGACCTCACTATCTTATAATGTAATGTTCTGAATGAGTATTAATGATTTGGAAAATGAAATGAGCACTAAGATGGCAACATTTGCAAATGACACAAAATTAATTTAGGTTACTTAGGATTAGAGAAGACTGGGAGGAATCTTGGAAGGACTTAACTAAATTATGTGATTGAACAGCACCATACAGGTGAAGTTTGATGCTGACAGTGTGAACTATTCATGCACATTGCTAGGTTTTAAATTAACTATGACCAGCCAGAAAAAGACCCAAGCATCATTGTGACTAACTGTCAGGGGAAAAACAAAACAAAAAACCCGCACAATCAAACAAAATTAGGATGCATAAAGAATGGAACAGAACAGAATAATGAAAAGATTATAATGCCATTGTATAAATCAATAATATGCCCTTAATTTGAATAGTGAGTTCAGTTCTGATTGCCCTATTTCAAAACAGATCTTACAAAATTAGGAGTTCAGAGAGAGAAGACAAAAAAGATAGAGGCAAAGGAAAACTTCAGTACGAGGAGAGACTGAAAACACTCTTATTACTTTGGAGAGGAGAATCCATCATGACCCTATGTAAATTGTTCCAGTGGTTATTCCCACTGTTAAAAAAATCATGCTTTATTTCCAGTCTGAATTTATCTAGCTTCAGCTTCTAGCCATTGGCTTGTGTTATATCTTCCTCTGGTAGATGGATGAGCCCATTATTAAATATTTGTTCCCCATGTGGGTCCTTATAGACTACAATTAAGTTAACTCTTAACCTTCTCTTTGTTGAGTGTAATAGCTCGTGCTCCTTTAGTCTATCACTGTAAGGCATGTGTTCTAATCCTTTAATCATTCTTGTGGCTCTTCTCTGAACTCTCTCCAATTTATCAACATTTTTCGTGAATTGTGAATATCAGAACGGGACGCAATATTTCAGCAGCAGTCACTACAGTGCCAAATACAGAGGTAAAATAACCACTCTACTCCTGCTCAACATTCCCCTGTTTATGCATCCAAGGATCACATTAGTCCCTTTGGGCACAGCATCACACTGGGAGCTCATGTTCAGCTGATTATCCATCCCCTGCAAATATTTTTAAGTCTCTGCTTTCCAGGATAGAGTCTCTTATGCTGTAAGTATGGCCTACAATACATTCTTTGTTCCTAGACGTGTACATTTAAATTTAGCCATATTAAAACACATATTGTTTGCTTGTTCCCAGCTTACCAAGTGATCCAGATCACTCTGTATCAGTGTCCTGTCCTCTTCATTATCTACCCCCATTTTAGTGTCATCTATAACCTTTGTAACTGATGATTTTATGTTTTCTTCTTAGTAATTAATAAAAATGTTAAAAAGTATGGGGCCAAGAACGGACATGTGGTACCCCACTAAAAACACATTCACTCAATACTGATTCCCCATTTACAATTACATTTTCAGACCTATCAGTTAGCCAGATTTTAATAGCCGGGTTAATTTTATTTCTTTCTAGTACAAAGTCAAATGCTTTATAGAAGTCTAAGTATATTACATCAACACTATTACCTTTATCAACCAAACTTGTAATCGTATAAAAAATCAAGTTAATTCGATAGGATCTTTTTCTATAAACCTCTGTTGTTTGATATTAATTATATTATTCTCCTTTAATTCTTTATTGAGTCCCGTATCTGCCATTCCATTATCTAGCACAGGACCGATGTCATACTGACAGGCCTATAATTAGCAGAGTCATTCCATCTACTGTTTTTACATATTAACACAACATTAGTTTTCTTTCAGTCTTCTGGAACTTCCTCTATGAAAATCAACATTAACCGTCCAAATAGTTCCTTAGCCAGCTCTTTAAAAACTCTTGGGAGCAAGTTATCTGGATTCAACACAGTAAATGGTAAATGGTGAGCAAGATCAAGAGATGGCTTCTTGAGCTGGGGACTAACAACTGCTCTTTCAAGAGCCAGTGACTTCCTGCCTTCTCAAAGACAGACACTGAAAATCTCTACCAAGATGTACCCAATAATTGAGACACTCACTTTGGTGTTTTGAATGTATTGAAATTGTAAACTGTGAATTTAAATATCCAGGAGGGGTTTTTGGTCCTGTTTGCAGGCTAGGCGGCTCTGTAGGGAAGCATGCGATCTGGGCCTACCAGCAATCAGTTCAGCCAGCTTAGAGTAAAGTGGGGTGAGTTGTATCTCTCCGTTTTAGGAAGCACACAGCTCTGTCTCTCTGTGTTATGGGGTTCTTATTGTGTTATTATTCTGAATTATAAGAAATACAGTGGTGTTACGCTGCAACCTTCCTGCAAGAGTATATATGTTTTTATCCTAACTCCTTTGTTTGCATGCTGTGAAACGTAGCACTCATCCCCCACTCCTGTCCCTTTACATTAGGCAGAAGGGCCAGAGTGGTGTAAAGGGGTCTTACAAGCAGAATGATTCCCCAGGAACGGTATCTGAGGAAGACAATTGTTAGGGGGGCATGCTGGGGGGCTGGAGGGGAGTGTCTGAGATGGGGCAACGTCAGATCTGTAGTTATTTCGGCAGGACTGTGACCTACAGGTCAACACTAGGAGTTAATATTTAGACAGGAACCCAGTGCTAAGTTAGGCCAGCCCCAGGAGTAGCCCAAGATCTAGAGTATGCAAAAGTATCTTAAAGCCACCTTAGCCCTTCTCCCGTAGGCTTTTAGAAGCATGCACATAATCTCACCTGGTGTGTCTCTGAAAGATTTCACTAGGCGTGGAGGATATGGTTCCAGTTCTCAGTTCCCTCAACACAAAACCTCTTTAGTATTTGCATAATCAGAGGTTGTTTTCAGAGGAAATGATTGTGATGTTACAAATCCAGCATTTTGATTTTACTGCATGATCAAGGAGGAGGAACAGTTGGGTTGAGAGAGAAATTTTTATTTAAACAACAGTCTTCGATAATTAGCAAAAAATGGCAAGGGAAATCATCATCTTAAACTTGATATATTTGAGCGTACTCCTCAGTGTGAAAGCCTCTTTTTAATGTGGCACTGTTGATCTCACTTGCTCTTTGCATTCTTTTCCCATGCATTTCTTGAACAGCAGTTATTATAGAAGGACAAGACGTGTATCTTTACCTAGGGACTCATATCTTCAGCGGCATGGAGAAACAGGTGCTTTCCTCTTGCTTATTGCCATTTGGAAGGCTTTCAATTAATAAAGCCTTTTTAAAAAAATATGTTGAGACTGCTTGCCAGTGTCATATCAAAACTGGTATAGTTAGTCATATTTTTATTGCCAAGAATATTTAGTTTTTTGAAAGCATTTGTTGGACCATCCTATCACTGCTGCCAGTCTGGCTTTTTCCAGCTGTACAATCGACACCTCTTGCCAATCACTGTGGAAAGTGAACTGGTGTTATTTAGTTTCTTTCCTTGGAAAAATTTCTGACTGTGTATGCTTTTTGTCTGAAAGACATAAGCTATAATTTATGAAGGAATCCATCTTACTTTTCCCACAAGGCCAACATTCCTCTTTCATTTAACTAGAGCGTTTTGCCAGCTGATCCACCTTTACTTGCTGCTTACCTTCAATACCTGAGACTGTTCTTTCAGAAAGGAAAAATGGCCTTGTGTTCAGATGCTGGACTAGCATTCAGGCACTCTAGGTTCAGTTCCCACTTCCACAGACTTGGTGAGTGTCTTAACCTCAACTGTAAAATGAGGATATAACAATTACTTGGTCTAACTTGTGTTATTTATCCTTCAGGGAATGAACAGTTTCTAGTTATGGGCATGTAGTACAATGAGGCTTCCAAGTGTTACTATAATATAAAATAGTAATAATATCCCCCATAGCTAAGAACATTTCAGGCAACAATTGTCTATCAGGTACAAATGGTTAAGGAAATAAATAGAATTGCACCTTCGGTAAAGAAGGATCAGGAAAAAAGGAGTACATTGGTGTCAGAGCTAAAGTAGTGTAGCTCACATTGATTTGGCATTTAATGTATGCAAACAATTGTAACTTACAAGAGAAGATGAGTTATAACCGAAAAAGCAGTGAGGCGTGAAAACACATAGGGGAATCTACTTTACCCTATACCTCCTTTTGGCTGCTTTTTCCAATACAGAAGCAGCATGTAAATTACATTCCTGCTATATATCTACAGAATGCCAAATTGATGCAAGTTGAACCTTGCACCTATTTTCTAACTCCTTTCCATCCAAGGTGGAATGTACCCCATCAGTGATATGTCTGTTGAATTTGTCTTTTTAGTGTGTCTTTGAAGGAAAATATCACATATAATCTGTGCTATATGAAGTATATGAAAATATATAATGAAGACCCACAGTAATTAAGCTCAAAGCAGTTTAATTGAATTATATTGACATTATAATGTTCATATTCTAATGAAGTAATTAGTAGCAGCTATTATAAGTTTAATTAGACAAATATAGATGTCTTATATGTAAAGGTTTCTTTAAAATACTTCAAAAGTGTTATTCAGGAATATTTTGATATTTTAGGACCCACAGAATTGTTTAATTGTGGGGATTTTTTTTTCATGTGAAGCTCTACTTGTAAGTACAAGTCCTAGCATTGATCAAAAAAGCTATGGGATAGGTCCATCATAATGGTGGATAGGTCCCTTAATGGCTAGTAGCCAAGCTGGTTAGGGATACAACTATATTTTCTGTGTGTCTCTAAACCTCTGTCTGCCAGAAGCTGGGACTGGACAACAGAGGATGGATCACTCAATACTTGCCTAGTTCTGTTCATTCCTTTTGAAGTATCTGGTTCTGGCCACTGTCAGAAGACAGGATACTGGGCTAGATGGACTGTTGGTCTGACCTAGTATGGTCTTTCTTATGAGAATCATCTGGTCTTCTTTGACTTTTGATTTGCCTGGAAATTAGAATGTAATTGCATATTAACTAATTTAAAATTAATCTACATATTATGAAGGGAGTTATATCCCAAATGAAACCAAACTTGGCACAATTTACTATGCATCTTTTCTATCTACCTTACTGTATAGTCACTCAATATTTCCTCATGTAAATTACAATATAGACTTATTTAGGTATTTTAATAAGGTTCTCCTTCAGACTTCTCACTCATGGAAGATATTGCACTCATTAGTGACTTGTGAGGCACCAGGATTGGGTTTCCTTTTCTTGTCATCATAAAATCCATCCCTCTATCAAGGAGAAATAGGCAAAAGCAGGAGTGTTTTTTCTGTCTCTGTTTTCCAGTGATAGCCAAATCAAAATGAAAGCCAGTGATGCAGATCTGCACCCCATTATGTGAACTCCCAAAGTGTGAGGAGGGTTGGATAAATGGGTCCAGTTTTGGCCAATATATAGTATTGCTCCCTCAATCTGCATACTCAACACCCATTGACATCAATAGATATTGCACATGCAGACTGACAGCATGTCATGATATCCACTGTGTATCTTGTCAGTGGACCTCTGCAAAATATTTGTGATGAACCCTTCAAAATAACATAAAGTTGCCTAGTTGCAGATCCACCAATGAAAGTGACTAAATGTTTTCATCATATTTGCTGTTACTGTTTTCCAGCCATAGTAAAAAGACAGTCTTTGCTGAAAGATTCGCTCCAAACCCATGAATTTCAGTCAAAGGGTTTTAATATAAAACTAATGAAATTCACCGATTTTTATGACAAAAATTGGTGATTTTGACTTAGTTTTCCATAAATCCATAAAAGGAAATGCAGTACTATGCAAACTGAATCTGTTGGAAAGGTTTGACAAAACACATGCACACTGAAACTGGTGGGTGATTATGGTTAATGGTGCTTAGATCCATCAAAATGTCAGACTGTGCCAAAACCATTTCCCCCCGACAGAATCTGACCACATCACCTCCCCTACAATAGACTCCTTCCCATAACCCCCAGGAAGACTCTTGTCTGCCTTATGCTCTTGAGTTCTTGATTTTTCTTCCAGGTTAGACAGCTTGGCTCACCCAAGCAGGCAGCTGGCCAACATCAATCAGCTGTACCTCACGCAACCACCTGCTACTCTACCACAGACTCATAGCTCCATCTGGGCCCCCTGTGACCATGTGGCACAAAGCCCAAGAATCTTGATTTGATCTACCCCAGAAGCGTCTGCTTGTCACCCAAGAGTATACAGAAGAAGCAGCAGGAGAGGATGAGGATATAGAAGAACTTCAGGAATCAGAAATGCTTTAATACTTACTTGCCAAAACATCAGTACATAGAATATAAAACAAAATGTGCTGTTAGGATTTGCATAGTTACATGAGATGATCAATAAAGGAGATTTTTTGTTACTAATAAGAATTTTCACTCAGACACGACCCAAAGATGTTCTTTATGTTGATCATCCGAGAGCCCGCAATCATCATACTGCACAGAAAATCAATTAAAATAGAAAGCAAAAATGAATCAGAAATTGAATTAGCACAGCTATATTTCCATACCTCATTGTATTTTTAAGTTAATATTTTGATCAACTTTGATACAAGCAATCTTGATACTGTGAGTTCACAAACAAAATTTTAGATAAGGCTCCATTTTCAGGTTAACTGGGGATTTGAAATAATGGCACTGCACTTTTAGCTGAAAATACACCCATTAACACATATTAGCGCTCTTTACAAGGATTATGCAGTGTGACAAAGTTCCTCCTCTACCTTGGTGGGTCTTGCGCTTATTGGCAGATTTGCTCAACTTGGAGCTTCACAGCAGCCCTCAGTTTGGCCGTTTTCGTGAACCCACAGTCCAGGTCAACTCCTCCTGTGTCTGACGAGGAGTTGGGAGGTTTGGGGGAAAACTGGGCCCGCCCTCTACTCCGGGTTTCAACCCAGGGCCCTGTGGAATGCACGTGTCTAGAGTGCCTCCTGGAACAGCTGTGCGACAGCTACAACTCCCTGGGCTACTTCCCTATGGCCTCCTCCCAACACCTTCTTCATCCTCATAGGAGCTTCCTCCTGGTGTCTGATAATGCTTGTACTCCTCAGTCCTCCAACAGTCTGCGTTCTCACTCTCAGCTCCTAGTACCTCTTGCTCCCAGGTCCTTACATGCACACCACAAACTGAAGTGAGCTCCTTTTTAAAACCCAGGTGCCCTGATTAGCCTGCCTTAATTGATTCTAGAAGCTTCTTGATTGGCTGCAGGTGTTCTAATCAGCCTCTCTGTCTTAATTGTCTCCAGAAGGTTCCTGATTGTTCTGGAACCTCTCCTGTTGGGAAACGGAACGTCTTTTGCTTGCTCCTCAGCTATCTGCTTTCTATTCTTTCCTAAAGCCCCCTGGCCCGGATTTTTCTTACTTTTTGCACCTGCCTTAGTCCCCCCCCGACCGGGCCAGACGCTTTTTTTGTTTTCTTTTAATCTTTTGTGGTTTTTTTCCCGTTTACGTGCTTCGGCCCTTGTTTTGCCCGCACCCGCCCCCCCAACGCCTGCTTTCGGGCGCAGCTATTTGCCTCAGCTGAGCCCCCGGAGGAGGGGGGGGAAGATTGTCGATTTTGCTGTCCGGGGCGGGGGGAGTGGAAACCCCCAGACCCAGCCGTTTTGCCAGCAGCTCAGACTTTACAACATTCTTAACATGCCGGAAGCCTTGGAACACAGCCAACACAGCCGGAGAAGAAGATTTCAGCAGACAGAAGAAATAATTCAGGAGAGCTATAAATCATCGTGAAGGGGGCCATAAGACTGAGTAATTTTCTGAATTATACTCTCGTGGGGGGGAGTTTGACTGTGATTACTTGCATTCGTGGCGGCACAGAGGGTGTGGCGTGGAGACCCCCACCCCCGATCCATCGGTGCCCCTACCCCCCCATCGTTATTACAACTGTCACGGCCCCCCCGCCGTCTGTCCCTGCTGGCAACCTGCCATCTCCCTTCGGATCCAGCTGTTCGCTTTGAACTTTGCCTTCCGGACCGGACATAACAGCCAACCAACCGAGACTCTTTGGACAAACGTGTGTGGGTCTGCACCCCCCCCCAGATTGCTTATCCCACAGCTTGCCCCTATTACCGGACCCCGATTTTGTTTCTTCCCCCCCTCCCAGTCCAACCCCCTCGGCATTCCCCTCCCTCCCCACCTGCAGCCTAGCGGGGAGGAGTGTTTTTTTTCCTGTCCCCCTCCCCCCTTCTCCTTCCGGTGTCTCCCTGTCTCTCCCTGCTCACAATGGCAGGGAATGAGAGGGGTGAGGCCGCTTCAACAAAACTAGTTGTCCCTCCCCCACCACCACCCCTGCCCGACCCCCAAGGTCCCCCCACCACCACTATTGTCAAGATACTTGCCACCCCCCCCGCAGCAGGAGGCAGCGGGGCGATCGCTGCTGCTGCTGCACCCACCGCCCCCCCAGATTCTAGGAACCCCCCCCCCCCGGGTTGGCCAGAAGGGCCAGGGCGGGAGGAAAGGAAAGGGCCCCGCTAAAACCACTGAGTCCTCCATGGCAGAGGCTGCCCCCACCGCTGTGGCCTCGTCATCAACCGTGGCGCCCTTCCCTGCATTTCCCTCCACCAGCTCTGCGATTGTCCCTCCCCCGGCCCCCAGGACGTATGCCTGGGCGGCAACGGGCTCCTCCCTGCCTGCCGCCTCATCATCTCGCCCCCCCCCCGCCTCTGCCACCATCACCAGCAGCCGGGGCCCTTTCCCCGCCTTGACCAGGAGGCACGGCGTCCGTTGCCTCCTGGTGCCCGCCTCGCCCCATGTGGAGACGTACGTGCAGGCATTGGCGAAGGTGGTAGGACCCACTGCTATTGTGGCGGCCTCCAAGATGTATGGGAAGGTCGTTTTTTTCTTAGCCTCGGAGGCTGCCGCCCAGGAGGCAGTGGAGAGGGGCCTGACGGTGGGGGGGGGGTGTTTGTCCCCCTAGAACCATTAGAAGACCTGGGCGTTCGCCTCGTCCTTACCTCTGTTCCTCCCTTCTTACCCAATGCTGCCCTGTTACCCGCTCTCTCCACTCTGGGGAAACTTGTCTCTGTCATCACCCCTCTCCCGTTGGGCTGCAAGGACCCCACCCTCCGTCACATCCTTTCGTTCCGCTGGCAAGTGCAGCTTCTACCGCCGGCAGGGGCGCGTGACGAAGAGGCCCTCGAGGGGTCTTTTCTAGTCCCCTACCAGGGAGCCCGCTGTCGGGTCTTTTACTCTACCGGAGAGGCCCGGTGCTACCTCTGCCGCTCAGCGGGGCATGTCCTCAGAGACTGCCCTTTGGCCCAGGGGGGAGGGGCACCCGAGACCCCCGAGATCCGGCAGGACATCGGCCCCGTCGCTGCCGATGCCCCTGGCTGCCCGGCACCTGAAACCAACCCTCCTCCTACTCAACCCATCACTGCTCCCGTCCGGGCCCAAGAAATACCTTCCCTACAACGCCCGGGCGAGCAAGGGAGTTCCATCCTTGCTAGTACCACTCCAGCAGAGCCCATGGAGGAGGGTGTGGCAAGGATATTACCGGGTATAGGAAAGGGCCCTCCCCAAGGAGAAACCCCCGCCCCTCATGTTGCCTCACCGCTACCTCCCCGAACGCCTAAACCATCGCCTCTGCCCCCCGACACAACCCCTGCTAACCAGCCCCCAGATGACGCTATGGAGGGCTGGACCCTAGTCCAGGGGAAGTGAGGCAAGCGGAAGGCTCGAGCTCTGCTGCATCCATCCGACACGGAAGCCCCCTGGAAGACCAGGAAAGGAAGCACTGCTATAGAGCCTCCCACCACGGCCATGAGCGAGATCCATCCGCTGGTGTCAGGAGGGGAAGACGGACTGGCATTGGAGGGCAGAATCCCCCCTCCATGGGAGACCCTCCCCTCCGAGACTTCTGAGGACGCCCCTTCTGCCTGTACACTACCCGAACCCCCCGCGGACCCCGAGGCGACCGTTGAGGCGGGCCCTAGAGGAGAGGCCCCCAGGGTGGCAGGAGTTGGCCTCTCCCCCGTGTACGCGGAGATTGAGGCCCTAGATTTGACCCCAGTCACCCAGGGAGGGGATGATCTGCTGCCGGCTGGCCTCGAGCTGGGCAGCCTTACCCCAGCCTCCCTTTCCCCATGCTCCCTCCCCCTAATTGCCTTCCCGGGTGAGCACCCTGCAGAAGGTGGTCCACCACCTGATGCCATGGCCGCAAAGACCACCATGGAGCCAGCACCTAGCATTATTGGGAGCCCCCTCCCTTACCCCTTAACCCTTGACTCTGCTCAGGAGGCACTTTCCTTTAGCTGCTTGCCTCCTGCACCCCAGAGCCTTACCCCTGCCCCCACCCCTGCCCCTGCCCAAGTCCCCTCCTCCTGCAATGTTAATGCCACCCCTGGGGTTATTTCCTTTCCGCCTTTCGCAGATTCCCCCCAGGGAGCAGTCTTTGCACTTTCTAGCCGCGACCCATTAGGAGTGGCAATTTTTCCCCTGCCATCCCCCTCCACCCCAAGGCGTGAAATGAATTTAATAACCCCAGCCTGTCAGATGCCCCGTCGGTGGTCCGCACCCTGTCTACCCACCTTAGCGGACCACGAGGCTGTATTAAGAGGCCCATCAGGGAACACCTCGGGAATTGTAACCCCACCCTCCCATGATCTGCGGCATGCGCTACGGAAGTTCATAGAGCACACCCTAGCGCCCGCGATAGGGCACAGCTGGCTCTTCAGCTATGGGGGAACTTTGATCAAATCCTCCAGGCCACAAGGGCCCTTATAAAGGAGGGCAGGGGGCAAGGAAGGTGGGGTGCTGCAGCCTACGAGCGAGCCCGCAGCTTCCAACGTGATCTACTCACCCACGGGATGGGTCACGGGTTGCTGAGCAACCCGCCGGGGGCCCTGAACACCCCCGCCAACACGAGGCCCCCACCCCCCCAGCTCTCCGCATGATGCCTCTTATTATTGCGACCCTGAATACCAGGGGCTGTAGGATGGCTCTCCGCAGGTCCCAGGTGCTCTCTTACCTTCGGGAAGGGAGGTACTCTGTAGTTTTCCTGCAGGAGACCCCTACGGACCCGGCCGCCGAGGACAGGTGGCGGCTGGAGTGGGGGGACGGGGTATACTTTAGCCACTTCACGACCTGGCAAGCTGGAGTGGTGACCATGTTCTCCCCCAACCTACAGACAGAGGTGCTAGGGGTCAATGAGGCCGTGCCGGGCCTCCTGCTGCACCTTCGAGTCCGTATGGAGGGGCTCGTGGTTAATTTTGTTAACATCTATGCCCCGCAAATGAGCTCCAGGTGGCCACAATTTTATCAGCGGGTGTCCGACTTTCTCAGCACCCTGGATTCGCACGAGTGCCTGGTCCTGGGAGGGGACTTTAACACCACCCTCGAGGAACGGGACCGCTCAGGGGCCGAACCGAGTCCGGCCGCTGCGAATTTTCTCCAAGGGATAGTTGACCATCACTCCCTAGTGGACGTCTGGCGTGACCATCACCCACATGACACCTCCACGTTCACCTTTGTCCGGGTGGAGGCCCATCGGTCACACCACTCTCAGTTGGACCTTATTTACTTATCCCGTTTCCATCTTTCACAAGCCCACTCCTCCGCCATTCGGCCGGCCCCATTCTCCGATCATCATTTAGTCACTGTAACGGTCTCCCTCCGTGCAGAGAGACCGGGGCCGGCCTATTGGCACTTTAATAACAGCCTGCTGGAGGACGAGAGCTTTGTGATGTCCTTCCGGGAGTTTTGGCTGGCCTGGCGAGAGCAGTGGCGTGCCTTTCCCTCGGTGCGGCGATGGTGGGATCTCGGGAAGGTGCGCGCCAAGCTCTTCTGCCGTGACTACACTCGGGGCACCAGCCGACGGCGAAATGCGGCGATAGAGCAGTTGGAAGGGAGGTCTTAGAGATGGAGAGGTGCCTGGCCACCAACCCCGAGGACCCGTCTCTCTGCGGAGCGTGCCGGGAGAAGCGGGAGGAGCTCCGGGCCCTCGAGGACCACTGGGCCCGAGGTGCCTTCGTTTGGTCCCGCATCCGCCTCCTTCGGGAGATGGACCGCGGCTCCTGCTTCTTCTATGCCCTGGAGAAAATGAGGGGGGGCAAGAAACACGTCACCTGCCTTCTTGCGGAAGACGGCACCCCCCTCACGGATCTGGAGGGGATGTGTGGGAGGGCCCGTGACTTCTACACAAGCCTTTTCTCCCCAGATCTGACCGATCCTGGCGCTTGCAGGGTGCTCTGGGAGGAACTCCCCACGGTCAGCGTGGGCGACCGAGACCGACTAGAGCTGCCTCTCACCCTGGCCGAGTTCTCAGAAGCCCTCCGTCTCATGCCCACCAATAAATCTCTGAGCATGGAAGGGCTGACCGTGGAGTTTTACCACGCGTTCTGGGACATTCTCGGTCCAGACCTAGTCACCGTCTGGGCTGAGTCCTTGCAGAACGGGGTCCTCCCTCTGTCGTGCAGGCGAGCGGTGCTCGCTTTGCTGCCGAAGAAGGGGGACCTCCACGATGTACGAAACTGGGCGTCCCGTCTCACTCCTTAGCACGGATTACAAAATCGTAGCGAAAGCAATCTCGCTGCAGCTAGGGTCTGTGATGGCGGACGTGATCCAACCAGACCAGACCTATACTGTCCCGGGTCACAGCATTTTTGACAACCTCTTTCTAGTCCGAGACCTTTTGGAACTCGAGCGGAGAGATGGTCTGTCGTTCTCCCTCCTGTCTCTTGATCAGGAGAAGGCGTTCGATAGAGTAGACCATGGGTACTTCCTGAGCACTCTGCAGGCGTTTGGATTCTGACCTCAGCGGAGTGTTTGGTTAGGCTCAACTGGACCCTGACTGAACCGGTCAGCTTCGGGCGAGGAGTGCGGCAGGGGTGCCCCCTCTCGGGCCAGTTGTACGCTCTGGTGATCGAACCTTTCCTGTGTCTCCTCCGCAGGAGGATGACAGGGTTGGTGCTGCGGGAGCCGGAGCTGCGGCTGGTCCTGTCGGCGTACGCTGATGACGTACTCCTCGTGGTCCAGGACCCGGGCGACTTGGCACGAGTGGAGGCATGCCAGGCCATCTATTCGGCAGCCTCCTCTGCCCGAGTCAACTGGGTCAAGAGCTCTGGCTTGGCGGTGGGGGACTGGCGGCAGGTAAGCTCCCTCCCACCCGCGCTTGAGACCATCTGGGTGGAGCGCTGGTGCTCTGCTCTACCTCGGTGTTTACCTTTCTGCCACGCATCCCTCTCCACCGGAAAACTGGGAAAATTTAGAGGGCGGGGTGATAGAGCGGCTCCGGAAATGGATGGGACTACTCCGATGTCTCTCCCTCCAAGTGAGAGTGCTGGTGCTTAATCAACTAGTCCTGTCCATGCTCTGGTACTGGCTCAACACCCTGGTCCCGGCCCCGGGTTTCCTGACTAACCTCCGGACATTGATTCTGGGGTTCTTTTGGTCAGGAACACACTGGGCCCCTGTAGGGGTTGTTCATCTACCCCTGAAGGAAGGAGGACAGGGCTTGAAGTGTCTACACACTCAGGTCTGTGTCTTCCGCCTCCAGGCCCTACAGAGGCTCCTCTATGCTGCAGGCATTTCAGCCTGGAGCACACTGGCACATGCCATCCTGCGCCGCATCCGAGGGCTCCGATATGACTGTCAGTTCTTTTATCTCCATCCGGGAGGTCTTCCACGAGACCTCTCGGGGCTGCCGTTCTTCTACCAGGACCTCCTCTGGACTTGGAAACTGTTTTTAACGACCAGGTCCGTGGCAGCCACCGTGGGGGTAGATCTCCTCGCGGAGCCCCTGCTACACAACCTCCAGCTCCATGTGCAGGTGGTGGAGTCCCGCTCAGTGCGCCAGAGCTTGATCCTGGAAGAAGTCACAAAAGTTGGAGACCTCCTGGACTATGATCGGGGAGACTGGCTGGATCCCCTGATGCTCGCCCGACGCATGGGGCTCTCCAGACCTCTCACCCCCCAGCACGTACTTCAGGAGGCGAAGGCCGCTTTGCCGCCCGCTGCTCGAGCTTACCTCGACCAGGTCCTGCTCGAGGGCATGCCCCACCCACCCTCTATCCCAGGTCCGCCTGACCTTTTAATTGGACCCCTGCCCCACAGACCCAATCGACCCCCTCACCCCTTCACTGCGAGCCGGCTGCATAAACTGCAGCCGGTACGCTTCCAAACCATACCAAGGAAACATCTGTACACGCTCGTGCTCCACACCCTTCATGCCCTCACCCTAGTGTCCCACCCCGACACAAAGTGGCAAGACCTTCTGCCACCTTTGGAGGGTGAGCAGCCCCGGTGGGCCAGCCTTTATTCCACCTTGGTTCTGAGGCCCATTGGGGACATCAGTTGGCAGCTCCTTCATGGAGCTGTGAGCATGGGCACGTACTTGGCACGGTTCACCCCCGTCCCAGATACTTGTCCTTTTTTGTGGTGTGAGGGAAACCCTGGTGCACGTATATTTGGAGTGCGCCAGGCTGCAGCCCCTGTTCCAGCTCCTCACAAATCTCCTATTACATTTTTGGTTGCATTTTTCCCCTCACCTTTTTATTTATGCACTCCCCATCCGTGGCCTCACAAAGTTGCGGGATCTCCTAGTTAACCCTCTCCTGGCACTGGCTAAAACGGCCATCTATAAAACCAGAGAGAGGAGGTTGGCTGATGGAGTTTCCTGTGACTATGGGGCCGTTTTCCAATCCTCGGTCCGTTCACGTATCCGGGCGGAGTTCCTCTGGGCGGCGTCCACCGACTCCCTTGATGCTTTTGAGGAGTGGTGGGCACTGTCCGAGGTTTCTCTGCTCGGTGTCCCTGTCCGGGTCCCTTTGACTGACCCTTTGATTGGGGGAGAGAATAAGGGACCCCAACTCCAGCCATTGCTGCTGCAGACACCACCACCTTAGAAGGATCCTTTCGCACGTGGATGCATGTGCCCCCACCCCTGGATTCTCAACCACACAGCCTGCCCCTCTTGTTGGGTGCTTTCAGAGGAGGGAATTGTTGGTGACACTTGGGCATGGCGCCAGGTAACTCGAAGGGGTGGAAGACCACAAGAGTCAATGAAGTCCCCTCGCTGTGAGCCACCAGGTAATTCGGAAGGGTGGAATACCACGAGAGTCAAGGAAGCCCCCTGCTCTGGGCCCAGGCAAGCTTGAACACTTCCCTCCCCTGAAGCTAATGAGAAAACAATTGTGATTGGTTGCTGTGTTACACATTGCATATGCCGCTGTTTTTACTTTGTAAGTGTGTTATGCAAATAAAAAACATCTTTTGCTTCAAAATACTCTCCTGTAGCCATCTGGCCCCATCCTGTCACAGCAGCCAGTGCCTCTTGAATAAATACTGTGTGGCTGGCTCAGGTTAATACTTGAAAAGTCTTTGAGTCTTGCTCACAAAAAGAGAATCCTATTGTAAGCTGCACATATGAATCATGTTGGTGGGGTTCAATAGCTGTGTGCAAATTATTATCTAGCACTAGCCACAGGGAAACATTGTCAACATCTGGAGTTTTTATTAAACAAATACCAACAGCTACCGTTCGAATGCTTTCCCAAAGCAAAGATTAAAAAATAGTCCGTCAGACACCTGCTGCATGGGATACCTACATGAGAGCTGTCCCCTCCACACCACAGGCACAGTAGTACTTTTTACTTTTTCTTTTTAAAAAGTGTTTTGAATCATATTTTAAAATGCTAAAAACTTATTAGAACTGCACAAATTCCTTTGTGATTAAACTTTAGAAAGCCGTGATTTGTTACATCACCAAACTTTTCTCTTCAAGTAGCACAAAAACCCTGATGCTAAAATCAAAATCCTATCTATGTCTTCTCAGTGTTTTCATACATAGCATAAGTAACATGATGTGACAGTTGCTAAATTTTTGTGTTTGTTTTTTCATGAACAGTAAATTAAATGAATGGAGATGTAAAATTCCAGATAAAATGAGCAGCACATACATTATTACTGGTCCAGGATTGTGTGTTTGTGCGTATGTCAGGAACTGGCTCAATCCTTTCCTAAAGTCTGTACAATTTAGGAAACTTTTACAGCACTATGTATTTTATTTGGTGCTCCTCCTTAATGATTTAAGTTGGGAACAGAAGGGGAAATGCAGCAAGAGGAGCTATTCTGGTGACACTTCAGACCGCACCAAAATCAGGAAGTAATAAACAATATTTTATGAGAGTCTGTTTTTATATTAAATAGCAAGTCTATTCCATTACATGCTGTAAACTGAAGGTATCTGTTTCTTTAAATGTTATTTCCTTTGTTTATAGTTTAGACCTTGACAACAGTATTTTATCTGAGATCACATAATTCTTAAAATAAAACCAACAAAGAATAGCTACTTCTGATCAAAATACTGTTAACTTCCTCCCAATTCTGTGATTATGTACTCAGAATTTCTGGATGGGCCCTAATTGAAAAAGAACTCTTTAGTATATGGACCAGAAGGATCCTCATTTTAATCTTGATTTTGGTGGCATGCCATAATCATACTTAGAACAGCTTTCCCCTCCTCACTCCCCTGCACTGACTGAATTCCCACAGAAGTAATTTAGAGTTCATCTGAGGGAGTTTCAGGGTTGGGTTGTCATGCATGATACAACACCCACTGAAATCAATGGCAAGTTTTCCTTTAACTTTAATGGGGATTGGATTGGATCCTTAGTGAGTCCAGGCACCTGGTAGAGGATTCTACGAGTCTGTTCCCTTGTCTGGCCACAAGTTGGTACAAGAGGGCATCAGATTCAAGACCAAACTCATCTAAACCTTACTGCTTCTCTTTCTGAATGATTTGCCAGCAATTTTGATCAACTTAATTTAGCATTTATTTTTTCAGTTAACTAGTAAATTTGGAAATTAAAGATGATACCAATTTACAGGGTGCATTTCTGAGACTATTTGGCCAAATTCTGATCTTGCCTATATCGATGTTAACACAGAGTTGCTCCTCTGAAGTCAATGGAATTACTATAGCTTTATATCAACATATCTAAGGGCAGAATTTTGTCCATTGGTGTAAATCAAATCAGGAATAATTCCATTGAAGTCAATAGAGTTTGGTGCAGAATCAGTGTAAAAGAAGAATGTTTATCTAATATTATTGGTACCTAACGTAAAATTGTTTACAGAATCTGAGCTAGATTTTAGCCCACACTCTAGCAATGACACAACACCCCAGCAATGTGTGGGATAAATAGAGGCCAGAGTTGTCCAGGGGAGAATTCTCTTGACAAAGAAGTTGTATGTGGCTGATATAAGGGGCTTTACGCTGCCCTGCAGTCCAGGCCACAACCTGAGCAGGAGAATCAGGGTAGGAAATGGGTGTGTTCATAGTATTCAGCTTTTCAGGGACTCTTGGCTTGCAGAGCAGTCCATAGGCAGCTGGAGACTGCTCAAGGTTGCATCAGGAGCCATTACACTGATCACCCATACGCAGGAGGTGCAGAATAGAAACTAGCCATCTACATTTTGAATAATGTTCTATTCTGGAACTAGAAACAACAGAGCTGCAGCTATAACAAATAACTTCTAAAATAATGCACGACACGTAAAACATTAAAATGAGTGAGCTTGGGTTCAAATTCTACATATTGTAACAAGAAACGTATTGTTGTAGACACCACATAACTGCATTATTTAAAACAGATAATCACAGTTAAAATTTTCTGATGAGGAGATTCCCAGGGCTTGACCATCCACGGCTTTGCAAGTGACCGGTGCTTTGGCATGTGACAGAAGCTTGAATAGTGCCTCAGAAACTGATAGCATGGAATAGCTCAATTAGACATGTATTCGTTGAGAAGTTCACTAAGAGAATGAAAAGCAAATTAAAAACATGTCACGCTAAATGCAAATGTGATGTCCTATGTGTAGTTTGATAAGAATGCAGAAATCATGGCTTTGCACCAGAAAACAACAAAGCATGGTATGCTAATGTGAAAACTATTTTCAGCTGTAGCAACTCACTTGGGCAAAATCTACCATGCTTTAGAATTTGTTGAGGATGAGCAATTCCATGCACCTGGGGACCACACTACCAAGGATTAGAATAATTAAACAGGTAGGTTCCTGGGGTGGTAAGCTACCATCATAGGGTGCACAAGACCCACTTTTCATTTTATGTCAATAAGTTAGGCCTACGAGCCTTTTATGATCTCAGCTTCTGTTAGTTTTATATAGAGGTGATGGTGGGAGCTATGCTTTGACACGTTTACTTACATTTCACTTCGCATAACATTAGTTTTATGGGTTTATTTTAATGCTCGACATCTGCATTATTTACCTGATATGGAACAAAAATGATCAGTATTGCCAGATTTTGTCATGAATCTTATGATATTTCATGTTCTTCTTAAAGCTCCAACTCCTGGAGTTATATAATTATGTGAGAATCTCAGCTTTTATTTAAAAAAAACAACAACAACAAAAGTTTCTAACCCTTATGGCTGTGGAGAAAATCCATAAAGGCACCCATGCCAGAAGGCAAATAAAAAGAACACAAACTTTATTGCTTTTTTGTATTTATGATTTTTAAGCCCATCTCATGATATTTGGAGGGCAGGACTCATGATATCCGAACACTTGGGACTGTCAATATTGAATTATTATATTGTAATGGCTTGCTTTCTCAGATACCTTGCTGCCATTGTGCACTTGTACCCATAGGCCTATGACCTACCTTTACAGATGCTTAATATATCTCAGATTTTCACATGATTTGACTGAGGAAAATTGGGTTACTATTCTAAGGCTGCCTCCAGGCATTTTGATGCCATGAGTGGCATTACTCAGTTACAGCTGTCATAGTAATATTTCTAGGGTCCTGATTTCCCAGGGATAAATTGTTCATGAACATTCTTTTTGTCATATTGTAGTGCCATGAAGCCTTGTATCTTTGTAGATGGGTAATTCCGCTAGAGATCACATTTAGTGTGATGTGGCACAAGCTCTAGAAATGGGGTGTGATAGTCCTTGGCCTACAGTGGGCCTGCTAATGCACCTGGGTTCTAATGTTCTCAGAGCTGAATTTCTCCTTCAACAACTGTATCCTTCCCTTCATGCAAATAATGACTCCTGAAAGCTCTTTTTTATCAGGGAAGTGTTGACATGTTGTTTTTTTTTTAAGACTTTGTTGTGCTCTGGAGAAGTCTCTAAATATGAAGAAAATCTAATTTATATTTAGCTCCCTTCAATAATTAGAATTTCAGTATTTCCATCTGAGTTTGTAAAACACATAACATTCTATAAATATTAACAACTAATACTTATTTAAAGTGTGTGTGTGCATAGGAGGAGGGCATTCTTAATTCCAATACTGATAACCTGCCCTCCATATTTAACAGATATGCTCACTCTCTCTAGGTGAGAAAGTTCTACAGTAGAGACAGTTTAAGCATGTGAAGAAGACCTTAGGATTACTACAAGAACAGAAGCCTTTCTATCCATTTCTCTCTCTCCCGCATGCTTCCTCTTTTGAAATAACCTTCTGTTCTCTGTATGTTAACGCCAGTTTTAGGGTCCATTAACTAAGGCTCAGTGGTCTGTTCTTTATGTATTTCTTTCAGGACTCTTTGTTCTGATACTGTTTATGATCTGGAACAGATCCTCTGCTCATGTATAGTGGTAGAGATACATTGTCATCAGTGAAACTACACCAGTTTATACAAACTGAAGGTTTGTACATGGTTATGCTCTTGTGTGAGCTGTCTCCCTAAACAAAGGGTGAGCAAACTACGGCCCAGGGACCGCATCCGGCCCTTCAGATGTTTTAATCTGTCCCTCGAGCTCCCGCTGGGGAGCAGGGTCAGGGGTTGGCCCCGCTCCATGCGTGCTGTGGCCCCCACAGCTCCCATTGGCCAGGAACCACGGCCAATGGGATCTGCACAGGTAGCGCCTGTGGATGGGGCAACACGCAGAGCTGCCTGGCTATGCCTCTGCATAGGAGCTGGGGGGACATGCCACTGCTTCCGGGAGCTGCTTGAGGTAAGTGCTGCCTGGAGCCTGCGCCCCTCCTTTGCCCCAACCCCCCGCCCCAGCCCTGATCCCTCTCCTGCCCTCCAAACCCCTCAGTCCCAGCCTGGAGCACCCTCCTGCACCCCAAACCCCTCATCCCCAGCCCAACCCCAGAGCCTGCACTCCCAGTCGGAGCCCTCACCCCCATACCCCAACACCAAATGTCATGATCATTCATGGCCCGCCATACAATTTCCATACCCAATGTGGTCCTCAGGCCAAAAAGTTTGCCCACCCCTGCCCTAAAGTATTGGACTAAACAAAAGAAGACATTTTTTGAATTCAGAAACATTCTAGGAAAATTAGGGTGGCTGATGTGTCTACTCATAACACTTAGCTAGTACAGTGCAGCTACAAAAAAATCCACATTGCTTAATCAGCCCCACACCCAGCTACAGACAAGAAGCTACAATTCAAATGTCCCCATGCTTTACCACAAATCAGTTAGCTATATTTGGAACTCCTATTAAATTTTGTATTACAAGTTATATTGGAAACGGCCGCAATATCAGCACTAGTAGTGTTAAGTAATTCAGTCTCCATGGCAGCTTATTCCAGTGTTGAGGCTTCCATTTCTAAAGGACTTTGCTGAATTATAATGCAATGCTGTTTTAACATCAACTGTTGTCCACTCAAGAGTAAGCTCAGGCCACCAAACTCATTTCAGAAAATTGGAGATTGAACTAAAACCACATTTCCTTGAAATTGAATGGTTTGGATGCCAAACCAGTAATGGAAAATTAAGTTAGAAGTTAATTTCAAGATGATAAAAAAGCTGCTGTGAACATAGAATGAAAAAAATTAATATCGCTGTTTAGTTTTCATGCCAAGTGGATCTAAAGAAACAGCCAGAAAACTGTCTTTAGGGAAAGGAATTGCATTACTTAATTCTCCAGTTTGAGGCCTCAGTTACAGTAGTTCCCATTAGCCATATTTCTTTCTTAAGCAAGCTTGATTCATTGACAAAAAATAGGCCTTTTTTCTTTCCAAGAAACGTAATAAAAGTTTTATATCAGAAGCATATATAGAAAGATGTGACAAGAATCTTTGCAGAAACAGTTTAGTATGCTAGTGTGCATAGACAATATGTAATCTATCTAAATCTCTGTGTATATTATTACATTAAATAAAACTATGTTGAAAGAACATTAATATTCCAAAGTTAAGAACAAATACTCAAAAGTTAAGAAATGCCGGAAAGGTTGTCCATGTAATCTTAATTTGCCCCCCTTGTGTATATGCATTACGATACAGTCTTTAATTACAGGATCACACGCTTTTTTTTTTTTTACAGGGCCATTGTCTTATTCAGTGCACAGGACAGTACTCACTGAATGGGTGAATAGATATTCCTTTTATCTGTTTTTATTCTCATCTTTCAGTATGTGGCCCCATGAATTATTTAATTATATATAATTATATAACCCTTTACTGAGTATGGAATTATTAATGTCCTTCTGGGTTTTTCTGTGAGGCTCACATCATAATATCTTAGTTCTGTAAAAACATTAATGAGTTTATCTTCACAACACCCATGTTTTATTCATGGGGGAATGAGATAACAAATTAAAGGCAAAAGTGTCCTTTAATTTTGCATGCCCAAATTGAGAATCATAAAATCAGATTTTTCAGAGTATTTACTAATGTATCATATTTTATTTTTGAGCACAGCTCTCATTGATCTCAGTTGCAGCTTAGTCCTCAGCACTTCCGCAAATTAGATCCTAGATGTCTCAAGTTGGGGTACTTGGAAAATGAAGAGCACACAATTAGTGACCACCTGTGAAAAGTTTGATTCATACAACTTGCCTGTCATCACACAGAAACTTTCAGACAGAGGCAGAGATAGAATCCAATACTCAGGTGGCATTCAACTGCCTTAACTCTGAGATTAATCTTCCCCTTCCTACAGTTCCCTGACTTGTTCATTGCATGCCTTCCTGTGTCTGTAGTAAATGAAGCAGGAATCATATAGATCACAGCCTCATTCACTACACAGCCCTAATTCAACTCCAGAGCAAGTCTGTTCTGTGCACAGAATGAGGCAGCAGTCTATGGAAAAATAGCATATAACCATGAAGTTAAAACTATATCATAATGTACATGCTCAAGGTGGGAAAATTGAGGTTGCATGGATAATTTTAATTTTGGAATTTCTACCTTCTGAGTGCTTGATTTTGCAACCATAACATTCTTTTAATGTATTCTTTTGTATGCCTTTTGAGGTGTATAAATGCAAACATGCACATTTCACACACATATATAATCTTTCTCTGTGTACATACAGTTTACCTACCACTGCTTCCATCAAAATCAATGAAGCTACATGAAGTACATGATGATGTGGTATAAAGTTTTTACTGACCCTCTTTTGAAATGATATGCAGAACTCATTAATAGCTTTGCCACAGGCGAGTAAGGAAGACATCCCATATTCATACAAATAAATCCTTTATATGTTACCTGTACAACTATGATCTTTTTTGTTTGGTGGCAAATCTGAAAGGAGGAAGAGGGTTGAATGAACAGCACTGATTGTCTGATCTTTCCAGACCTGGGGCCTGTGTGGGGTTTATTAGAGTCCATCAGGGAAGTCTGGGTGATGAAAGAGTCTGGAAGGAAGCCTTGAGGCAGGATATATATATAAAAACAAGTGAAGGAAAAGCAGTACAACCTAGTAGGGGTGTGGGCTTTGGACCTACTGTTTAAACCTATCCTTCATTTCAGAGTTTCCATAGAGGATGGCAGGAAGCCCCCTTTAGTCCTCGGCAACATGGAAGAAGATGAGGGTGAATTTTAGAGACAAGACTATTGAATTGTTTAGCCTGTGGAGTACAGAGGATTGTTTGGCTTAAAGGGCCTGGTGCCTTGGACTTTTTTGTTCACTGGTCTTCTGTTTACCCTGTGAAAGGAGGAGTTTTGATTTGGTAATAGGACCCTATTGCCTAAACCTGAATAGTTTACTGATCAACTGAAGGATACTGACACACTGAAGAAGGGAAACTGAGGCACAGCTCCATCTAGATGCCTCGGTGAGGTAAGACCTGCTATCATACCTTTGCGTATTTTTAAGATGCTCAGTCCAAACATTTATTGACTATATTGTATTCTGGTTAAAATAAGTGGCTAGTTACCATAAGCATGCTACTCCACCAGACATTCTCTCTGGTGCTTGTATGAAAATTGACTTTTGTGGCAATTTTAGCTTTGATTTAAATAATCTTACTGTCATAAATATAAAGGGAAGGGAAAACACCTTTAAATCCCTCCTGGCCAGAGGAAAAACCCTTTCACCTGTAAAGGGTTAAGAAGCTAAGATAACCTCACTGGCACCTGACCAAAATGACCAATGAGGAGACAAGATACTTTCAAAGCTGGGAGGGGGAGAAACAAAGGTTCTCTCTGTCTGTGTGATGCTTTTGCCGGGACCAGAGCAGGAATGCAGGTCAGAACTCTTGTAAAAAGTCAGTAAGCAATCAGAACTCCTGTAAAAAGTCACATCTAATATGCGTTAGATTCTGTTTTGTTTAAATGGCTGATAACATAAGTTGTGCTGAATGGAATGTATATTCCTGTTTTTTGTCTTTTTGTAACTTAAGGTTTTGCCTAGAGGGATTCTCTATGATTTGAATCTGATTACCCTGTAAGGTATTTACCATCCTGATTTTACAGAGGTGATTCTTTTACTTTTTCTTCAATTAAAATAGTTCTTTTAAGAACCTGATTACTTTTTCATTGTTCTTCAGATCCAAGGGTTTGGGTCTGTGTTCACCTATGCAAATTGGTGAGGATTTTTATCAAGCCTTCTCCAGGAAAGGGGGTGTAGGACTTGGGGGGATATTTGGGGGAGAGATGTTTCCAAGTGAGCACTTCCCCTGTTCTTTGTGTAACACTTAGGTGGTGGCAGCTTTTAACCTAAGCTGGTAAGAATAAGCTTAGGGGGTCTTTCATGCAGGTCCCCACATCTGTACCCTAGAGTTCAGAGTGGGGAAGGAAACCTGACACTTACCAATTTTGCTTTTGTCATTAAATGACTTTGCAACCTAGAATGTTGTTGCAGAGCAAGATCCTAGGATGATTTTTGTTACAGAATTGAGGCCCCAGTCCTGCCAGCATTTAGGCATATGCTTAACATCATGAAGTCAACAAGACTACTCCTGTGCATGAAGTTAGGCATTTGGGCAATTGTATACAGGATTCAGACCCTCGTCTCTTTTTTCTTGTAACATTGTGAAGGTATATTTCTACTTGAAATATTGAGGCATAATATGTTCTATGCTGATGTATTTTTACTGAGCAATTTTTAAAAAGAAAATTGGTATGTCTGTGAGCAGAACAGCAGAATTGTGTCATGAAATAGAGGAGTATGGCCCAGATATGCATTCCTTAACCTCCTGAATAATCCTATGAGTCAATGGAATGACATGTGAGTAAATGATCATGATCATTACCAATTAATGATTATAAATGCATATCTGTGAGGCATGTAGCTTGAGATTTACTGTACCTTTAATGCAACCAGTCTGCAGAGTCGTTCTCCTTGCTGCTGCAGCCTGTTACAGAGAAGAAACATAAACACTGTTTATTTTTGTTTTCCTTCTTTTGAAATCAATGTTATTATAGACAGGTATAAGAGTATAAAATATCCTGGGTTATGACCAAGGGTTTCCTATATTTGTTTTATACATAATTAAAATTAGAATCCACACCTTATGTTTGATAGGTATGTATTTAGCATAACACTACCCTCGGATAGCACTGATATTAAGGACCACGCAGGGAAACAAAGAATTTCTAGGTAAAGGCAAGCATACAACCTTCACCTGAACCCAGCTATTAGGAGCATAGGAGTACATATGGTTCTCTTTCAGAGCGTATCACAACATAAGATGATACTACAAATCCTGAGGGATCATTTGCAAGTATGTTGTAATGCTATAGTGCAAAAATGCACATATTTATTATGTTTAAGTCCATACTAGAGAAATAATTTTCCCAGGGTATATTCGTAACTAATAGCTAGAGTTGGACAAACGTGAAAAGGAGGTCAGACTAGATGATCATAGTGGTCCCTTCTGGCCTTATAATCTATATGTGCTCCAATCTCTAGGTGCAAAGAACAGGGCAAAATTTGATATGATCTCCTGCTTCCAATACCTTTTGTATTTGGGAGACCAGTTTTAGCCTAATGTCTTCACTCCCATATAGAAAAATAAGGAAATCCCCTATCGGAGCACTGGAACAAAAATAATAAACAAAATGAAGGTTTGTACATAAAACATTTTATTATATAGTTTAAAAAGGAAAGAAAGGTTTAAAACAGTTAAATTATTATTCTTGTTACCGTGAATTTAAACAAGCCATGTGGGCCAAGTCCGGGCACTCAGATTCAACACCTTTCATTGTTTTTTTATTTAGAAAGTGATAGATTGGTATTGTTAAATTATGTTAATAGTTTAATGTTATGCCGTGTTATGTATAATTTATAACTCTAGTGCCAAAATTCATTAATGCAGGACTCTTGATTAGATATTTTAAGAGCTAAGGAATCTGAAAACTCTGTTGTTGGCATTATTTTATTTAGCTAATATAATGTTGTTTTAGCATGTTAACGTCGGGTACTTCTAGAAGACCATTGGAGGCATCAGTAAGTTTATCATAAGAAGTGTACCTAGATAATCCAGGACAGCACTGATTACTCTCATGTATCATGTTAACAAAAAATTGAAACAGGCTACTATACCTGATTAAAACAATTCACGCTTCCTTTCTTAAAGTGTGTGAATTTCTCTCTGTCACTTTTCTACATGTTTAAGGATAACAGTGTAATTTTGTAATAATTAGAATTAACAGACTGAAGTCTGATGTGCCTCTGGCTTTTTAAATTTAAATTGTGAAACAAGTTGAATGTAGTATAGCACTTCATGAGCATCCTCAAACACTGGAAGTATTCAGGGAATCTGAATAGAACATGATGGTAAAATAACCCGATTTTCCCTTGTGATACTGCAATAGCATTTGTTGTATTTGGCCAAAAAGACAGGCAGCTGCAAATTTAGGGTCACATTGCCCTTAATCCACACATATGAAATCCCCATTGATGTTAATACAGAGTCTACCATAGGCTGAAGGTAAAATGTGGTAGATGTTTTTCTTGGTTCCAATGACAAAGGGATAGATTTTCCTTCCAATTACACTGTTATGAAGGATTAACTCTGATGAAGTCAGTGTAGAGACACTCATTAAAACCAGGGTAACTGAGCTCAGAATCAGGCCTCTTATATTTGGTGTTATAGTTAAAAACAGACTTTTAAGTTATACATTCTCTTTTGAGTTTTGGAGAAGACCTGCACTAAAACAAAAGGACCTCATCTACCCCTAAATAAATGTGTCCAAATCCTGAATTCCTTTCTTAATTTTAATTCAATTTTATTCAGTGGGAGTTAGTCTAAGTAAGGACTGAATAAGCATTTTATCCATGTGCTTCAAGTTAATTAAAGAGAGCGAGTCACTTAAATCCTATCTTGCTTGCTCCTTTATAACTCTTCCATATTTCCTTGCTTTTACATTTGTCCTTTCATATTTTTGTAAGAAAATAATTCATTCTGTCAACAGTCTGGTTTGTCTTCTAATAAGAAGTTATTAGCTAGGGCTTTAAACCTGCAATCTGTTCTGCATGGATGCAGGGGTCTACCACATGTAAATAGCTTGAAGGATTGGGGATTGAAATACCACTTTACTGAATTCGTACACTGGATTTAGATATACTGTATGTGAGGACTTTTTCCTGACCAGTGAAAAGGGGTGGGGACTTGAAGAGGAAAACAGATGGAGATGTAGGATTTAGTGTGAGTGCAGTGGTGGGAAACTGAATTCTGGAACCACCGGATTTCCAGAGTGAATCTAGATTTTACTTATAGAAACAAAATGTGATAGGAAACGTAAGGACATCATTACCATTATCTCAAACACACTAGGAATGTTTTCCATGCAGATCCCTGACTTTAACAAAGATGAGAATTTGGCATCCTGCCTAGAATTTATTGTTTCTGTGATGGCTCAGATCTCCAAATTAGATTCACTCTTTTATGAGAGCTCAGTCTTCCAATAGCTGGCCCTTTAGGTGTAAAGGATCAACCGCTGTAGCCATTTTGTGTCTGTCTACTGTAGACGGCATCTTCTTCCTTTCCAGCAGGTAAGTATTTTTAGGTTTTACACTAGTTTGACTTCTAACTTATGCCCCTATCATGCAAACACATGTGAGCAATCCCTGTGAGCTAAATATGATGATATGGTTAAGTACATTATAAACATATAAATAAATAGGTAGGGAATGCTTTCACCCTGTCTGGGGTGGGCCAGGGAATGGCTCACATCTCTGTGTCCCAGCACCCCTTTTCTTTGCGGGTGAGTACTCTCTGTAGCTTGATCATATAGGATCATAAATTCCTGTATTCTCCATGATATGAGAGATTTTTGAGCTGCTCTACTCTGTATTGTAAGAACAGTGCCCTGCCACCATTAGCTGAAGCAAGGAAAATATAAAAATAACATTAATTAAATTGGTAATAAATAGAGTGACGTAAGTCATAACATTAAGATGCATCAGTTATATATTAAGGAAATAAGATAATTGTTTATAGTCATACGGATTTAATAACATATAAAGGCAGTTTCAAGCCGTTAAAGCTAGGAATAAAGTAAAATGGCGGTCTTGGTTGATCACAGCCAGGAACACTAAGATTGCGGTCTTGGCGTAATTCAGCCTATGGCTAGCCAGCAGACTGAGGTTAGACAGAGGTCACTAACCCTGAAGGGAGGGGTCAGTCAGGCATAGCGCAGATTTTCAACTAGGTCTGGCTTTGACTGACAGACAGATCTAATGGCTGTGATTGCTTTATAAAAGCAGACCAATCAGAAAGGGCTTAAAAATGATTGGAGGATAAGTATGCTAATGTTAAGGACTGAAGGAATAACCCATCAAAATAGGCCAAAAACTGTATATAAGGCAGACAGCTGGCAGGCTTGAGTCAGTAAAAGCAAGAAATCAGGAATAGAAGGAGAAGCAGGAGAAGAAGAAGGAAGAGCCAAATCACTGATAAGGGAAGAAGAGGGTTAGGTTGTTGCAATGGCCCAAGAAACCACCACAAGCTGCAACAGCAGTGACAGAGAAGCAGCAGCAGCTGAGAAGCATCCCTGCTGCTGAAATAGAAGAGAAGAACCCCTTCTGACAGATCAGAAGGAAAAGATGCCTGTGCAAAGTAAGTATAACAACTATACTATAAAATAGAAAATGGAAATAAGATTCAGGGTTGTGTATGCTTGGGATAATAAAGTTGGATGTCTGCATATGTGTATTTGTTACTATGTATAAAGTTTAGTGTTCAATTAAAATTGCTGTCGGTGTCCTACATGTGATTGATCACCACATGTAGAACATAATCACTTAAGCCACCTCCAACTGTATGACACTACAATATTGGGTACTTTAATATGTATGCTTGTGCTAATAGGATTTGTGTTTCTGTTTCTTAATGTATACTTTTAACATCTATTGTATTAAGGAACATTGGTATGTTCGATAAAGAACATTTAGTTTTCGAAGATTACTGCCTGAATCAGTCCTTCGAGCAGAAGGTTATATCCATGTCCTCCCAAGGGTAAACATGGTTATTCTGTTCTGGGGAGTTTCCTGAAGGGAATAGCGGACCCCCTGGTATAATCCTGGCAATTCTTCTAGGGCAGGCCATCTCCTTTCACCTACCAAAACAGACAAGTAAGTTACTAGACTAGGCAAACCACTCTGGGGGGATCTCTCAAAGGAGTAACATTCAGTGCAACCTGGAATATGCTGACTCCAGATATGTTCAAAGGACTAGAACAGCACATGGCCCAGGAAGGAAATTTCTGGGACCCATAACTCTAGAATGGAGGAGCACATGGACAATTTAGTAGCAAAGGAGACTTAGTGGAAATCAGGACCACTAACCACTCCCTGAAAATAATGAAGGGGGAATTGGGGATCTCAGACACCACCCTTAAAATGTAGAGAGGTGGGGTATCCTGCTAACTACACCTTTAGTCATTCAGGAGGGGCAGTGACAAACTATTTTCCCTTCCCGCTGGCACTGGGGCAAAGACTGAAGACCAAGCTTCCCTCCCATTTGAGCCATGAGACATGAAGTGAGGAATCTTTCCTCAGCTTCCCCTTCCACCGGAAATCTCCTCTCCTGGCTCTAAAAGGGAAGTGAAGGACTCCATCCCCTTCTTGATGTTCCTCTCACTGCAGTCCCCAAGGAAAAAGAATGAAAAGCTGCCATCCCCTATCCTTCTGAATTTCTTGGCCTCAGAGAAAAGAGTAAGTGATTCCTTTAGCTCCCCTTCAGATGACCTCAGGGTGTGGAAGGATAACTCCAAGCAGTTAAGAATTTTCCTCTATCAGTCACCTGGCCCACTGAGGACTGTGTCGTTAAGAGGTGAACTTCCCAGACAGTGAATCTGGGTGAGGTGGAATCAAGGATCCTTGACTGGATGTTGGATCAATGGTCTCCTCCTTTTGATCTTCAAGGGAGAGTTGAATGAAGAGCCACAATTCAACAAGCTGCTTCCTTTTTCCCCTTGTCAGAGGACGTACAATTAAGATCTTGGCAAATGCTCTACCTCACTAGCCTTAAGGAGTGGAGCAAGATCCCTTCCCCCAGCCTTCAGGAAGGTGAAATGGAGTGAAGAACCCTCACACCCAGTTCTCTTCTCCTTCCTGGCTGCACAACCCCTGTCTTTTTTGGCTGCAGTGGGAAGAATGCTGAGTAGCTTACACACTTGAATTGGAAATAAATACAATTCCTATGGGTCTGATTAGAATTTGCAGCCCTTATTTCACAAACTTTGAGGCATTCTGAGCACTAAAAAAATAAATAAGAAAAAATACTTTTATGGTATTCTACTTTGTTTCTGGTCACCTCTGAGCATGATGCATAAACTCCCCTTCATCTACCTTGAATTCTATTTTATTTTAATACCAAGCATGAGGCAGATAAATCAAAGGTGATTTCATTCTAATATTTTCTCTCTTAATGTATTCAACACAAAATATTGTGAAAAAGCATAAGCATAGCATGCTTGTACTGGCAGTTCCATCTACCAAGACATCAGTGTCTATTATGCTCACTTCTAACAGAAAAGGACTATGTGAAGTAGATAAAATAAGAGCAGTGAGCTTAAATAAAAGCTCTTTATTTTATAAGAAATAAAACTACTAAGCCAAGATCTGCAGCCAGTTCAGTAATAGATTCTGCATGGAGGATGCATCCTTCTTCAGTACTTGCACAGATCCCATAGAATCTATGACCCATTTCCCCATCAAAAATAAATAACCACACTATTAAATGTTTCCTACAATAGGGGATACCCTTAACATATTAATCAATAAAAGAAATAGAACATTTTTAAAGAAGACTGAACAAATATGAATGCATTTGGGACCAGATTGTACAGCCCTTGCTGACACTGGTCAGAATTTACTAATATAAGTATTCCCATTGATTTTGGTGGGACTACTTGTATGAGTAAGCATTGCAAAAATAGGTCCTATAGCTCTTTTAGTTAAATCCTTATAAGAGCCAGAGCTTAGAAAACAGTGTTTTTTTAGAAATAGTAGCAGCAGCAGCTCTTAGGTGCATTGATGACAAACTCTTTTACTGAACCATTTGCCTCTGTATTTACTACTTTGTGCATATGAATGTGCAAAATAGGCTGTGCTATGTTCCCAGTGTTCCAGCTATGTCTGAAGCCTCACTGCAAGAGGGCTAGCCGAGAAGGAATAATACTGTGGCTTGATAAATTAAGACATATAATGGTGTAAATCTCATTAGAAATAATGCATCCATTAAAGAGATAATCCTAATCTTTCCCATTCTGTTACTGTCTCTGATTAATTAAAGTCATTTTGGAATCTATCTTTTTTCTAAAGAAAAGTAATGCTTGCCCAGTATTAAAGGATTCAGATTTTCAAGCATATCTAAAGTTGTTACCCTAAAGTTTGCATAAATATATTATTCTTCTGCACCAGAAATAGTGCTAACCCAATTATTTAGGGCTCTATTCATTAATATTTTACTATTTAGATATTTTATTATGCCTATTTTCATATTTATGTAACTTTTCTGTGTGGGTAGATGAAAAAAATTCTTCTGTGCGCTCATGCTGAGAATGAAGGGAATACACATAAAATGTACTAGCGTTTGGGAAAGACTGTCTCAAGCAGTATTTAAGCATGCAGCTGCAGAATGAGTGTAGGAGCACTATGTCAGTTATGTCCTCCAATGATCCCTTTATTAGAGAAGGGCCAAAAATAATATATCTTGCATGCCTGTCTCCAACCCGAAGGGATCAGCCACAGGAAGTACAAGGAAAAGCATGTATTCAGCTTTACAGCAAAAACTGAATGTTAAGTATATGGTGCTTGAATATATTACCTACTACAAGGACAAATGTGCAGTCTTTATTTGACCCTTGTAGAGACCATGGGCTAGATTCACAAAGATACTTAGGTGCCTAATCCCCCTTCACTTGAGAGGGAGAAAAGATTTGAACAGGAGTCTCCCATCTTTAAGGAGACTGCTCCAACCACTGAACTATGGGATATTCTCCTGTGGTTGTCCCCCATTTATCCTGTTGAAGCTGTTACACTTTGGATAAATAAAGAGTCATTGGGGCAGAGAGAGAGACAACTAGTATGAAACTGTTTCTATAGCCTAGTGACACTCACCCAGGATATGGGAGATAAAGAGTCATTGGGGCAGAGGGACTGTATCTCCCATATCCTGGGTGAGTGTCACTAGGCTATAGAAACAGTTTCATACTAGTTGTCTCTCTCTCTGCCCCAAATGACTCCCACATCCCAGGTGAGTACCCTAACCGCTGGGCTAAAAGTTATGGAGCAGTTCTTCCTGTTCCTGGCTTATTGCTAAAAAGAGGGTTCTTGGTTGTGAATCACAAGCAGAGAGAGATGCCTACACGTGTGAGAGGGGAAAGGTTTGGGACATATCCCTCTCATCAGATCTCCCAAGGGCTAGCTTAGGTGGCCCCCTGCCTACTGTGCTGGCTTTTGTGAATCAGTCTAAGAGGCTCTTGTTAGGGAATGGAACAGTGAGGATCTTTTTGTCAGAATCATTCAGGAATGGGAGCAATAAAAGGAGCTGCTGATTAAAAAACTGAAATGGAGATGATAACTTGGTAAATCAGAAATTAATACCAAATATAAAATAATGGCACTGTAGTGGGGAGGGATTTTTAACAAAAATGTGAGGAAATGTATTCTTTTAAAATGCGGAGACTTTCACTTAGCTATAGTGAACTTGGTATTGTAAAC
This sequence comes from Lepidochelys olivacea, assembly GCF_965140295.1. Taxonomy (NCBI): domain Eukaryota; kingdom Metazoa; phylum Chordata; order Testudines; family Cheloniidae; genus Lepidochelys; species Lepidochelys olivacea. The sequence goes on from NC_140411.1 coordinate 105,925,542, forward strand.
CACATTAGTTCCCCATTTCTGGAGAAAGCAGTCAGTATGTACTGAATTCACTCAGCCTTTTGGGCCCCCTGGCCAGCCATCTACTTTTCAGTCTATGCTGGCTTCCTGTAGCCCTCTACTGCAGCAAAAGTTGTGTGATTACTTTGAACTGTCACACCACCTTCACCTCTCAGGTGGACTTCCTGCTTTTGGGCTCTCTGTGACATGGGTGTAGGGTGACAATAACCTTTTTAGCTACACTGGTGTAAATCCCTTGTGTAAACGTGATTTACCTCAGTGCAGCACAATTTACATCTGTGCCACTTTGAATCTGGGCTAAGCTGCACTGGTAGAAATCATGTGGCATCCTTGTAAATTGCATGAACAGTAACGGGTTTGCACTGGAGTCAAAAAACCAATGTATCCAAGGACTTATTCTAGCTTTTCAGAAGCTAGAATAATACCAGCCCTTAATACTAAATAAATAAATGTAAGTGTTTAACAATCAGTGCAGACATTACTAGAGTGTAAGGAGCCTTTGATTGTCACTGCTGAGAAGAAAAATGTATACATTATCTCTCAGTTCATCACGGCAAGGGATTGTTTAGCAAATCTACAGAAATGGGTTGATGAACTCATTAAAGTGAATGCCTATGAGAGGTTAGTTCATTACAGATGCCAGGGTTTTGACTTAGAATGTAGAGCACAGTGTAGAACCAGTTATGCAGTTACAAGATAAGTGTGTAAGAGATACTGCACAAGACAAACATATAAATGTAAAGAGCAGTGAGTAGAAAACAGCAGCTATGGGAGGAAATGTAGTAAAAGGATGAAGTAAGCACTGAAGTTAGACAGGATGCGTTTCTGTCTCCTTGGTTAGTCTGGCTGCCTGAACCACTTCCTCTTCTGACTCAGGATATCTGAAACCCATTCATGAGCATTCACAAGGTTTGGACAAATCCAAACTGGTGGGTTCTGTTTGCTGAGGTTTGCATCCCTTGGGGTTCAAGGTTCTCATTAATCAAAAAACTCCAAGTAAACTTGGAGCAAACCCTGCTAAACTGGCTGGTCTTGTGACAAAACGTATCAAGTTTTACCTCTGCTCTACCAGACGAGCTCCCTCTCTCCAGCTGGCTTCTGGACTCTCACTTCCTCCTACCATTCTTCTCTGCAATAGACATTACTTACCTTCAAGTTGCCTTTTTGAGAGCAACTCTGCTCACCTTGTGTGTATGTTTTATGGGCAGTCATCTAGTATCATTTCCTCCCTCAATCTAGAGTTTTAAATGGACTAGCTGGTAAGTCTAATGTTCTTAATTCACTGACAACATTTTCAGAGTAGTAGGCTGCCTTTTGCCACCTCCCATTTGTCATCAGCAGTAAATTAAAGCCAAGTTTGAATGTTTTTGTTTGTTTAAATATAATTTAATTTTCATTGTTTTCTTATATAATTGAATACTAAACTGAAGGACCATCCTAACAGGAAAATCAGCCAATACTTCTTACAACTGCAGCAGGGCTGGAAAGGTACATTGTATCAGAACAGATCCAGAATGCTCCCCCTACCCAGCTACAGACCACCACCACATCATTCAGGAATGAATCCTACTTTTTTTTTTCTAATATTTTATTGGATGAGTAAATTTCAGGGTTTTTTTAAAAATGCCCTGCAATTGTGGGTTATCCCAATCACTCATTGCAGACATAACATGAAGACTGCTTAATCAGGACCAGTTTTGCCACTGTTTCTCAGAGATCTCACATGTGACTCCATCTAAGGTGTCTATTTTTTGTGAAAAAGAATGCTTACTGTATTTTTTGTCAGAGAGATGCTAAAGGCCTTCGTATTTCAAGGAAAAGTGACAACAAATGGAAGCTGCTATAAGGCTCTAGGGAGTCAAGGATTGAGACATCCAGAATCTAATTTTCCACTAAACCACTAGAAACAACTTTAATTTTGTTCCTAAAGCTCAAAAGAAATGAAGCCCAATCTACAGCACAGAATAAATACTTTTAAATATGATAAAATAATAAAATTGCCATACATCACTAAACCTGACACTGACAATAAAGTTTATGGGTTTCCCATCCCCCTATTGTTGATATAAAATTCATGTGGTTTAATTACCTCAGATAGTGGAATTAAAATAATTCTGAATAAAAACTAGCAGTTGACTGGTATTCTTACACCTTCTCCAATTACAAGTCTAATTCTCAAAGAAGAGAACTAGGAAACCAAAATATCAACTTTCTAAAAAAGGTCACAAAAATAGCTACCAATTATATACTAGTTAGTTCAATATCAGTTGGAGAAGGGGAAGAAAAAAACATTAGAAAGAGTTCTTGGAGATTTTAAGAAGTTATTGAAATAACAGCGTGAACAAACATAATTTGATTAGAGAGAGTCAACACGGGTTTAAGAGAGGAAACTTGTTTTCAAGCAAATTAAAACACTCTTCAAAGATATGTTTGTCATGGAGTTCTGAATAGCTCAGGCATTGGTAATGTGATATAGATTGTTTCACCTCTGGGTCACCATTTCAAATTTGGCCTGGTCAGCAGTAACCAAAAGTTATTACTATTTTATGGCTGTTTAGTGACCTATGTGAAATAGGTTGGACGTCTCTTTCCAGTGCTAGTGGACGGTGCACACATCACAAAAGACATTATCACAATTGACACTGTTGTTGTCAGTCTAAACAGAGATCATGGATTGAATGGGCATGGAGATTGAACTACTCTCTGGCCTGTAGAGATGATCTTTCCAGATCAAGACTGAAGTACATTGTCAGGGCAAAGTGGGGAAACTTGTACAGCTTGTGAGTTTTACCCTTGTACCCTTGTGAGTTCAATAACTTTTCTCAAGTACTAAACACAATTATTTAATTATTTTAAGAATAAAACAATCTCAGAGAAGACTATGACAAAGTTATTCTATGTGTATAGATTAAAAAGGGACCTGATAGAGGTTCACAGTGAAGATTCACAGACTAAAGCTATAATAATTTAGAGTATAAAATGGATTTAAAACAAGAAATGAGTGCTCACCATGGTAGCTTCTCTAGCCATGGAAATGTTATCAGTGCAGTATGCAAGGGATCAGACTGGAGGCCTCCTCATTCTGAATATATGTAAGAATTTGAATTAGAACATCATACAATATGGGTGGATATTCAGGTATAGGATATATCTCAAGTATATTGTTAAGTTTACAGGTAACTAGTAATTAGCCTAGACTGTCTATTTAAATTAAAATCATGCATGTATACTGATCAGAGATACTGAGTGGAGATCTAAGAGATTTAACAGTTTTATAGTGCAAACAAGTATTGAAAATGTCTGCCTAATATATGGTTTGAATGAATAAAGCAAACAACATAGTGGAAAAGGAATAAACTGAGGAGTCTAATGTGTTTTGACTGGGGAAATCCTGCAGTCGTTACTCATGCAAAACTCCTATTGAAATCAACAAGAGTTTAGCCTAGGATTTGGTTTATTAGTGTAGGCAGAGCTAGTCACACTCCCTATTATTAAGATTGCCTGACACTTACTATTAAAAGGACCTGGGTTTTCAGTTGCTTAACTTCCCAAATATAACTGTTCAGAGGCAGATGCCCAGCAGAAAAAATTCAGCCTAAACAATTATATATTAATTGCAGCCAATATATACTAATTTCAGCCAAAATGGATTAGCCATATCTGAAAAAAAAGACTAGGGAAAAATACATTGCTTGGCCCATGTTAGAAAATGTTGGTGATCTTTTCTTTGAAAAATTATATTACACCTACGCTTTGTAACAGGGACTTGAAATTTGGCAGGGGCATGGCCTTTGTGTCAAGATGTGTCTTTTCCCATTGTTGTGGCTAAATTATAAATCTTCTGAAAAATCACTGTTTGCACATGCTCAGGAGAGGCTTCTTAGAATTTAGCAAGTAAAATCTTTGAAAGTTCAGTACTCACTGAGCATGCTCCAGCCTCTCACAGCCCCTCGTGATGACAACACTGATTGTGCTCCAGCCCAGAGTTACAAGGACGAAAACACACTTCTGCTCCTGGCTACTCCAGGCAAAGGGTGGGGTGAGGCACTGGACTTGACAGCAGGAAGTCTGTCTCTCCTGTGCTCCCAATGACCCCCAGCTGGTGCCTGTAAGTCCTCGACGAAATGTAGAGATGCCACCCTTCCTGTATATTCTTCATTAAGTCATTGGTTTCCAGTCTACATGGTACCAGACAGTGCAGTGAAGAAGATGTGACAGATGTGAGACCTGGGAATCTTAAAGTATTTGAAAGACTATTATATTGAAGTGTGCCAGAAGGCATGGACTTTTGGGACAATAAGCGTCAAATGTGTTTTCAGTCTGAGTTGCTTTCCTGAGGGGGGTGGTTACAGTGAATTCTCCAACACTAGTTATGCAAAACACACAGCATTTGAACCACTGACTCCTTAGGTGGGGCGGGGGGGGGGTCAGTGACTAGTGATTACCTGTTACAGGAAGCCAGAGATCAAAGTTTAAAAAGAGACAGCTGAAGTATCCAAAGGGGGTTCTAGTTCTTGATCTGAAATTTGACATAAATTTGTAACCAAAATAACAAACCCAATTGAGACAGGTCTGAAAGACACCTCCAAGAGTCCTATGCTGAAGTTAGGCTGACCTCTGGTAAGCTTGTAGTATGCTGTTTATTGTTTTATATGCTTTTCTGTGATAATTTTTGCCCTAAGAATAAATGTACTTTGTTTTGTGAAGGCTGGTGTACACTGCTGTAAACCCTAGAGAAAGAGTGAAGCACGGTTACTGGACCTTGGTCACACCTGCTGGGGAAATTACAGTGAGGTACAGATGAGCTGTGTGATGTTGCACTTCATATGATTTTATGAAAATATGTTAATGAGTGTGAATATAATGTAACTGGAGTATGCTTCATGTAAAAGGTCTCTTGTAAGGTTTCATTACAAAGCTTATAATCTACTGAGTGTGTTCATCCTATCGGTATGTATCATTCTTGTATCTGAAACTAGGAATATAAAATATAAGTCTGAGGTCCTACTGTAGTTATGCAAAGTGTGGGGCATTATGGTGGTTTAGAATCTTGATGGTTCCCATTAACTAGGACAATTGACTGTAGATGGCTCTGTTTACTTGCAAGCCTTCCTGTGAGTCAGGCTGGGAAGAATGAAGGCTTGGGGTCTTACAGGACATGTGACCATGTCACCTGGTACTAGTACATCTTAAACCTGGTGCTTTTCCATTTAGAAGGAAGGGTGGGGACCCAGAGAGTCAAAAAATTCCCGCCTTGTGCCAAAGCTATAAAAAGGGGTGGAACAGAACAAAGGAGGTTCCAGTCATGTGAAATCCCTTGCTTTTCACCTAAGATGCCTGCTGGAACTAACAAGATCTGTATCAGGGAAAAGGATTGGGCCCAGACTACGAAGGAGTCTAGTCTGTGAAAGAAGCTTATTGGAACATCTCTGAGGGTAAGATTTCATCTGTAATCAGTTTCTTACATGTATTAGGCTTAGACTTGTGTCTTTTGCTTTATTTTACTTGGTGACTTACTTTGTTCTGCCTGTTATTACTTGGAATCACTTAAATCCTACTTTTTATACTTAATAAATTATTTAACCCAGATTAAGTAATTAATACTTGGGGGAGCAAACCGCTGTGCATAGCTCTCTCTCAGTGTTATAGATGGAGGACAATTTATGAATTTACCCTGTGTAAGCTTTATACAGAGTAAAACAGATTTATTTGGGGTTTGGATCCCATTGCACTGGGTGTCTGGGTGCTAGAGACAGGAGCACTTCTTAAGCTGTTTTCAGTTAAGTCTGCAACTTTGGGCACTGTGTTGGAGCAGACTGGCATGTCTGGCTCAACAAGGCAGGGATCTGGAGGCCCAAACTGGCAGAGAAAATAGGCTCAGAGGTAGTCTCAGCACATCAGGTGACAGTCCCAAGGGGGTTTCTGTGACCCAACCTGTCACAGGCTTCCATGCTAAATTCCCTGTCTGGAAGGAGAGAGACATGGATCTCTCTGCCCAAGAGAGGTAACAGCTAGGGAACCTGAAACTTTAAGTGAATACCTTCAAATAGGTCATGTAGGTGAGTCAAAGGTACAGTTAACCATGTCACTGTGACAGAAGCCACCAGACTCAAATGCAGAAGGGACAAGAGCTAGACCAGGAGAGAAGGAAAGGAATAGATTGGTGATAAGGGGACTGGAGAAGGCAGGGAGATAACTGGAAGTTTGAGGGGGAGACTGGGACTGAAAGCCAGTGAGGGAAATGGGGGGCAGGGGAGACTGAGAACCAGCTGTCTGGGGGAAGCACTGAGATTGGATAAGGAGCTGTCCGGAAGGAGGACACTGGGACTAGGTGGATTAGGATTTGGGGTAGGGGATGGGATGAAGGAAGGGGAGGCAGATCTGAAAAGGAGATTACAGGAAGAGTAACTACAGTCTCATGGTTACCTCACTTGAAAATACTTTATAAGATTATAAATTAAATACTGCTGGTAGTATAATTATTGTGATGGGAGACAGCCATTATGCACTCAATAGTAATCTATAGACAGGCTTGGAGGACAAAATTTACTGAACAAAGCCAAAATGTGGGTGTTATTTTTCCATTCTGAAAAGTGGCATGGGTTTGTTAACTTATACTTGTGCACACTGCTTTGATGAGGAAACGGAACCTTGTTTAAATTAGAACTGGTAGAAATACAGACATATTTGTTGCATGGTTTTTCACATTTCAAAATTTTCAAATGATTCTACTGTACTTGATAACCAGGGTGGGAGAGGACAGGCAGAGAGGGGGATCATGGATTTGTAAAATTTTCTCTTCTTCAACTTTAAAAATGTCATTGAAATGTGAACAGTTTTGACTAACTTAAATGTCTCTGTGATAGGGTGTCTGGCCCCTTTAAGAAGGAATGGGGTCCAGTGACTGATTACTTGATTCCCAACTGGGTTTAAGAGAAGCCATCTGGGCCTTATGAAGGGGGGCCCTGACAGGAAACACAAAGAAGAAAAGGAAGAGAGTGAGCCTGGTAAGAGTCACCAGGAGTCCTGGGCTAGAAGAAGTTTATTATCTCCAGGGAGAGAGCCCAGAGAAGGCACCATTTGGGGAAAGATGGCAGAATACATCATATACTTAGAGAAGAAGTTTATCTTTAGAAAGAGAGCCTGGAGAGATTCCCCCCTGCCAAGAGGCCTGTGGGATGTCTAAGCATTGAGAACTGTGGTTTAAGAGGGTTTCAAGAAAGAGGATGCCAGAAATGGGTGAACTGGAAGAATTGTAAGGAGAAGGAAAGATTGATATTGTTACTGGACTTTGGGATTTAGAGCAAGGTGAATTCCTATTTGGGGGCATGATAAGATGACATTGTACCAATAAAGAAGTCTAGCTGGGCATCAACACAGATAATCTTGGTGTATTTCTGATATGGAAGCTCTAAATTGTGGGGAAAATGAGGCAACAAGGCCACTGCAGAGGCATGCCTGGCCAGAAGAGGGAGCTACAGAGCAGGTGTTCTTTTACAGTCTTGTAAAAAAGATTACAACTTGAATAATGTAGCATCCTGTGAGAAGTGTGCTTTACCTTTCCGTAAAGGTACAGTTCCAATGTTGGATTTGAGCTCCAGCATCTAATTGAGAAGTAACAGTACTTTCAAATGCAGAATCAAAAGAAATAACAGTTAATTATTTTTAGGCACTGGTATATCTAATCTAAAATACTGAGTTTTGGCTAGAGCTGGGTGAAATTTTTCAATCAAAACATTTTTGGGCAATATATGCAGTTTTGGTCCTATCCAAATATTTCACAAATTTGTTTCTGTTTGACCAAACTATTTGTGTTTTTTTAAAAAAATCTGAAAAAGTTGAAAGTTTTTTTTCAACATTTTCAAAAACAAATGTTTATTGTTTTTAATTCAAAGCTTTTTGTTTAGAAATTTCATGCAGTTTTATTTTAAAAAAAACTCTCTCACAATCAAAATGAAAAATTATGTTTTGGGTGGAAAGAAACATTCAATCTGAAACATTTTTTTTTTACTTTTCAGATTTGCCATCTAACCAAAATAAATCATTTATTCTCACAGCTCTAGTTTTGGCCTCTTTTCATGTGAAGACTGTGGTGTTTTGATGACCCTGATTGTTACACAGTCTAGTCTTGTTTTTAAGGGCTTGATCAGGAAAACATTTATTTCAATGGGACTACTTGCATTCTATGAAGGTACAAGGGATAGCATTTATCTGGGATCAGAGGCCAGCACCTAGCTGGCTCACTGATTAGCTCTACCTGCTGCCCTTGGGGAAAAACTTGCAGCTTAAGGCTGAATCTTATAAAAAGAGAAGCAGGAAATGGGGAGAGAGAGAGAGAAAGAGAGAGAGAGAGAGGGGGCTGCAATACCTGCCAAAGGCTGGAACTACTGCTGGGAGGAACTGCATCCAGAAACAAAATGGACAGAATGGAGACTGTGGGAAGTCTTATTATCACAAAGGCTCTGAGCTAAGAGCCAGGAACATTTGGGTTGAGGAATTTTATGGGGGTGAGGGACGGACTTGGGGAAGTTTTGATCTTGTTTTGATGAAGAGACTTGAATTAAAAGAAAAAGAAACCACAACTGACCCTTCTGGAAACTACCTTCCCTGGACTCTGTGAGAAGGTTCCAAGCAGAATTTCCCCAAGAAGGGCACTTGTTCAGCAAGAGCAATATGCATCCATCAGGAAAAGGAAGCTATAAAACAGGCACTAATCCTTTACTCATGTAATAAGAGATCACAAGATTGGACCCAACGACAACTAAAGAATTCTGCATTCAAATGTCAAGAGTTTGTGTTATGAGAAGTCATCTCAATGGAGAAGAGAAAGACTCTGAAGGAATGTGAGGGAAGTATTCAGTCTGATAAAGGGGTTATAAAGTGCAGCTTGATAAAATGCTCATACCAGTTAGGGATTAAACATCCAGAGGACACAGTCTAAACAGGAAACTAAAAGTAAACAAAGGCCTGAACCAGAAATATTTCACTTAAATAGCAATAAACTCATGGAATAATTTGCCACAAAGGTCAAAAAGGCAAATCCTATCAGCAAGATAAGAGAACTAGCATTTGTTGGAGTGAAAGAGAGATGAAGGCAGAACACCTTTTGAACCCAGATTTTCCAGTTTAAGAATTTTTTTATCTTCTCTATCTACTCTATGGATCAATGTTCATAATGATTTAGTTTGTAAAGCATTGAGAAAATATGTCAAGCACTATATGAGAAATGACAATTATTATCATTGTTATTAAGTGTAGAATCTCTTTTATGTAGGGTGACATTACGATCTACCCCTTCTGAATAGAATATGATTACTCTTCCCCTGGAGCAGACAGAGGGTGATTGTGACTTTAGGAGTCACAATCTCCTTCATTGTTTCACCACTATATAATAGAGAATGCATGACCTAATATGAGATCAGATTTACACCTGTGCAGTTTATGCTCCCCAATCCATTGGGGTAGCTACATGCTCCAAGACTCCACCCACTCACCTCCCCTTTTTTCTCTGCTGCACAAGGGGAGAGGTGTAAGGCCTCTGCAGAGCCCACTGTCCGACATACATGGGCATGGCTACATAGCACTACACAATAGGAAAGATCATATGTCAAGGTTCTTTCCCCACTCTGAACTCTAGGGTACAGATGTGGGGACCTGCATATAAACCTCCTAAACTTATTTCTAGCAGCTTAGGCTAAAACTTCCCCAAGGTACAAACTATTTTGTCATCTCAATGGAGAAGAGAAAGACTTTGAAGGAATGTGAGGGAAGTATTCAGTCTGATAAAGGGGTTATAAAGTGCAGCTTGATAGTTATGGGTTAAGTTTTCATTTCCCAGGCCTTTATTTACTGTATTGTGTGTGTTTTCATGTGAAAAATGAAACAAATGAAATAGTCAATAGGTAGCTGTGGTTATTGGTTGGCTAAGTAACCAGCATTCAAAAAAGAAAGAACAGAACACCTGCCATGCTGCAAATATAAACAGTCTGCCACATATAATCACATTTTATTCCAATGTTCATACTTCAAACAGTAATTTATAATACTTGGTGTTCTACTGTTCTGCTGTGCCATAAATGACTTTTTAGACAGTTTCCTACATCATAATCATTGTAATACTTCATTTTTTGACATTTCATTCTCTTTTATCTTACCCCTAAATCTTATTTGCTTATGTGTGTTGTACATGTGCACCTACAAGTGAGCAAAGATAAAATAGGAAAGCCTAAAAATATAATAATTGCTATGTTTTGAAATGTTACAGCAGCTTTGAATAAGTTGGTGATTAATTGGATGCTGATATCACATGAAGGTAAATGTTAAATATCCCTCTGTCTTTAAAACTGACATGGTGGCAAATGGAAGAATTTACAATTTGTTTATTTATATCTGGCTACATGTTTAATGGAATGTCCGCTTAAAAACAAAGGAACCTTCACTTGTGCTTACTTTTTTCCATTTATCTCAAATACCATCAACAAGAACCAGCTTTCTCCCCTGCAGAAACCTAGCTGCTTATCACCCAGATGATATGTGAGTAAAGCTCCATATTTGTGGGCAAACTCTTATCTATGGAACGCAGAAGCACATAGAAAATCAAAATAGAAAAGCATCAACATTAATGTCAATGAAGAGAAGTGAAGCAGGACCTGCCACTTTGATTAAGAGATCACATGACAGAACCCCTTCCTTTGTGCAGAAAGCTCATTTGTAGCTTTGGCAACCTGGCTGGGTTGCTGTTTTCTCAAGTCACAGTTATTAATTGCTTTATAATCTTTGCTTCATCTCACCACAGTTACAGTGTTGCACACATAACCAAATGGCCAAACTTCTTGTTTATTTTTACTATTGATATAAAGCCGTCCTCCCTGTCAAGTAATTAAAAAGACTTAACATTGAGACCTGCTTTATCTGAAATGTGCTCTCCAGGAAGCGATGAAAAGAAAATTGTGGACTATATATTTTTGTTCTAAGGCCACTCCAATAGGTTGCTCCAGCAAGGGAGCTTTCATTCAACACCCAACAGGCACTGCAGAGTTGATGGCAGATTAATGAGTGACTTATCAGTGTTGAATTCCATACCAGCCATGAGCATTTTACCATCATTGCATTATATGGTCCCACCAACACCAAGGCCAACAGTGTGGCTGAAGATATTTTTTACTCCAACTTCAGTGTTTAATAAAACTTTGAGAAGAGATATCATCATGATCCTGGGTGACTTTAATGCACAGATAGGAAAGGACAATGACAACTGGGCAAGTACACTCAGGAAATTTTGTATCAGACAGAAGAAAAGGAATGGAAAGCAAATGCTGGAAAGGTGGAGCATGGTGATCACTGCCTCACTCTTCCATCAGCCAGAGATTCACAAACCAATCTGGTTCAAACCAGATGGTTTCACCAGGATTGCTATTGATCATGTACTCATTAACAATCCTTGGTGTCCAACAGTCATAGAATCATAGAATATCAGGGTTGGAAGGGACCTCAGGAGGTCATCTAGTCCAACCCTCTGCTCAAAGCAGGACCAATCCCCAACTAAATCATCCCAGACAGGGCTTTGTCAAGCCTGACCTTAAAAATATCTAAGGAAGGAGATTCCACCACCTCCCTAGGTAACGTATTCCAGTGTTTCACCACCCTCCTAGTGAAAATTTTTCCCTAATATCGAATATTGAGGTTTCCCTAAAACCTCCCCCACTGCAACATGAGACCATTACTCCTTGTTCTGTCATCAGCTACCACTGAGAACAGTCTAGATCCATCCTCTTTGGAACCTCCTTTCGGGTAGTTGAAAGCAGCTATCAAATCCCCCCTCATTCTTTTCTTCTGCAGACTAAACAATCCCAGTTCCCTCAGCCTCTCCTCATAAGTCATGTGTTTCAGTCCCCTAATCATTTGTGTTGCCCTCCACTGGATGTTTTCCAATTTTTTCCATATCCTTCTTGTTGTGTGGGGCCCAAAACTGAACACAGTTCTCCAGATGAGGCCTCACCAATGTTGAATAGAGGGGAATGATCACGTCCCTCGATCTGCTGGCAATGCCCCTACATATATATCCCAAAATGCCATTGGCCTTCTTGGCAACAAGGACACACTGTTGACTCATATTCAGCTTCTCGTCCACTGTAACCCCTAGGTCCTTTTCTGCAGAACTGCTGCTGAGCCATTCGCTCCCTAGTCTGTAGCGGTGCATGGGATTCCTCTGTCCTAAGTGCAGGACTCTGCATGTGTCCTTGTTGAACCTCATCAGATTTCTTTTGGCCCAATCCTCTAATTTGTCTAGGTCCCTCTGTATCCTATCCCTACCCTCCAGCGTATCTACCTCTCCTCCCAGTTTAGTTCATGAATGTATGAATTTGCATAGGTACTGAAGTTGACACTGACCATTGGCTTATGTAGATAAAAGGGCACCTTTGTCTTCAAAGATAGCCACTTCATTGGCCAAAATTAGTCCGATTCAGCCAAAAGCTCTTATTACAGCCAAGTTATCAGATGGCTTTCTTTATGGATTGCATAGGGCCATTGAAGGATTAGGGACTGAAGTCTCACTCTGTCATCTGATGAGGAATGGTGTCATTTCATGTTATCAGTGCTGGCCACAGCCAGTTGAATGCTGGGGCCTCAGCCCTTCAAACGTCATGCTCGGATCAATGAGGAAATGCTCATGGCAATTGGAGCTAAGAAAAAATAGAGGGTTACAATTTGAGTCTTCCAAGACACATTTGTCAAGAGCAAAAATAAAAGTAAATTAGTTTGACTTTGAAATGTTATCAAGTCATTGTGGATATGGAATCCTGATGGTTGATCCAGGCAGGCTGCTGCCTTGTACAATCTCCACACCATCTCCTAAATTTTGTGGTCTTTGCAGGGGGAGGCAGTACCAGCTTGTCCAGTAAAGGGTTGGGATACCATCATCAGCCAATACCTGCAGGATCCGTTGCATCAATGGGAAAATTATTTCAAGATGCTTCTCAATTGTTCATCATTTGCTGTTCTTATTCCACTTGAAAAGGGACAGGATATTCTGATAGAGCCAGCGTTCTTCAATCAAGAAGAGATCAGGATTGAAGTTCATAAGCTGAAGTCTGGGAAGGCACCAGGGGTTTGTAACATTACTTGTGATCTGCTGAAGACATGTGACAGTATTCTTGGATGGTGGCTGCATAGGTTCTCCCAGATCATCTGACTTACTAGTATCATCCCTGATGACTGGAAGAAGGAGGTTATTCTGCCTCTTTTCCAAAAGGGTGGTAAGGCTGAATGTAGCAACGATAGAGGTATTATGCTATTGGTCCCAGGGAAAGTCTTTGCTTCTGGGTTAAAGTTTCTAATCAACAACTCACTTCATGGAAAAGGTGGGAATCTAAGTGCAGTTTTAGACCTGGTTATTCCACTGTCAACCAGATCTTTATCTTGGACAGCTTTTTGAGAAGATGTCTGAATGTAATAAGAAACATGCAGCACTTTTTATAAACTTTCATCAGGCCTTTGATTCAGTGCATCAATCAAGTTTGTGGGATCTTATGAGGCATCCAGGCATCCCTGGGAAGATAGCACTTTTGATAGAGTTCTATACTAGAACTGAAAGCTGCATTTGCATCAATGACAGATACATAGTATCGTTTCCCATCTCCAGGGGGGTTTGGAAAGCCCATGTGCTGTCTCCATTGTTGGTCAATATTGAACATTGATGGATGGATAATCTTGATGAGGCAGCTGTCAGTGACACTGAACAGAACACCATTATGTTTTGAGATGTTGAGTACATGACATTGCCTTGTTGACCCAGTTTGGTGAGCTGCTGCAGCAGATGGACAATCTGGTTGGGCAAGAAACAGAATATATTGCTCTGGTGGATAAAACTAAGTCCTGTCCATTACTACTGAATAGCCTCCAGCTCCAAATTACAACCAGCTCAGTAGTAATCTGTCCAGATGGGACATTGAGCAGGTTGCAGCTGTTGAATATTTGGGTCGTGTTACAGACAGTGCTGGAGGATGCTCAAAATATGTTGATGTTCAAATAATAACAGATACTGCCATGTTTTGGGACCTTCGGCTGCCTCTGTGGGGACGTTGTGACATCAAGCTTGCTCTGAAGCTGCAGATTTATAGAACCGCAGTTATACCAACTCTTTTGCATGGAAGTGATATGAGGGCTCTGAAGAAGGCAGAAGAGTACCAAATTAATGTTTTCAATTCTTATTTTCTTTGTCATCTGCTCCATATCAGGTGTCAGAGCAAGATCAGAAACAAGAATATTGGAAGCTGAACCCAGCAACCACCTCCAGCAGAAGTGGCTTGATTTCAGCAGCTTTCTTGATCTGAACATATGATAAGAATGGAAGATCAATAAATTCCAAAACATGTACAAAGAAATGCCATTACAAGACTGGAGATCACCGGGGCACCAAAAGCTTTGGTGGCATGACCAGATTGCCAGTAGTGGACATAAACTGAATATAAAACCAGACCACATTAAGCACCTTGCCAGAGACTAACTTGGGTGATGCTCAGTTTGGAAGGAGGCCATATCCTTTTGGGGATTTTCCATAATAATGATAGATATGGTACTGCTGTTCTCTCTTAGACTGGAAAGTAAATTTCTTCTGGAGTGTTTGGATATAGTGGGTGCTACAATAAATAGATAAACAAATCTATTAATGACAGTTGTTAGAAGATAATAGACATTTTCATAAGGAGTATCAAGATCATCTTAGGTCTCTTTCTTCTTGCTTTATAAAAGTTTTGTGAAGTTTCCCTGTATGTTTGGATGTCAGATCTCTCCCACCCTACTTAAAGCAAGCCTGGGATATTACATGTACTTAAAACATTTAAGCTGGTTTGAATGGAGGGGTGGTGTAATGGGGCCTTCTTTCAGTTCTGTATATTTAATGTCCACCATTTTTCCTCCTTTTACTAAAGCTTCACTCTGGACACAGCTGCAGTGGGTAAGATTCCTCCAGACAGTCATTAATGGGTAAGTGTTAGTGGTAAGGCACATTGAAGCACTCACAGCCCAGCACAGTATAATAGGAGCTTGTGTATAAGAACCAAGGTTCATTTTTAATCTCAGTATCTGACAAGGTAATATGCTGCACAATCCATCAAACCATTAGGTCTGCTCAAGATAATCTTAGTTCTTAGTGCACAAATGTGTATGTTTAGTTAAAACATACTGAATACGTTATTTTGGTCTTGTTGCACTGTAAATATCTCTTCCCGAGACTCTTTTCAAGAACACAAATGTAGAACATATGGAAAAGGATAAAAATGCCTATTAGAATATACTCTTATAGGGCTGGACCAATAACTAATGGCAGCTGAGGGGTCCCAATGTGGGTCTAAGATTGGTTCCTCACCTCCAGTGCTGGTGTTTTTCAGAGGTAAGGTGCTCTGTTGCTGGTTAGGAATTGAGGATATCACACTTGAGTAACCCCCCTGCTAAAGTCAAACCCAGTCCTTGCCTCGATGGACTGGCTGCCCTGACATGCAGCCTTTTGGATTGGGAAAATATGGGGATGCCCAAAGAACCCTTCTCAGATAAAAATGTAACCATATCAGGACTGAATCCACAAAGTGAGGAGTCCCTCATGATGAGTATCCTCAAATCCCACTAATGGTAAATAAAAGTTGGTGCTGCTCTATACATATTGAGATATGTGATCAGGCCCCTAATGAAATCTCTTCAAGAACATATGGCCATCTCTCACAAGCATGACGAAAAGGGTTGTACTGCAGTTACTGGAAGGATCTGTCTAATCTATTGTTGAAACTGGGCCCTACTGAATTTCTTTTTGTGTGTATAATATCACAGAATGCCATGATTCTATCTTATTTTCTTTTCCTGTCCCCTGTGATATTTCTTCCTCCCCTCCCCATGCTTTCTTAATTATTTTCAGTAGTATATAATGATGTGGGGGAAATGCACGTTGCTTTTCACGTCTTTTTGAGCTATAAAACATAAGTAACCTTGCATTCAAACTTGGTTCATTAAATATGCATGCCTTTTGATAATCTGATCCCTAATATTACAAATATTGTGCACTAACAGCAATTATATTCTCTCTAATGGGTTTTGTAATTGCAATACCATCATGGAGAAGCATATGAAGAAGCCGGAAATGCTAAAAATATCAACATACCAGATTTTGCGAAGTGATAGATCAATGGGGAACATGTGGGAAAGGTAAGAGTCTGGAAAATGATACTAGATTATGCAAGGAAGTGAAATACTGAAATTCAGCTTTATTTTGACCTGAGAAAGAGCAGAGGAAAAGCCGCATCACAAATGCTGCAAAATATCAGGTCACTGCAATGTCAGTGTTTAGTGCAGATGGTCCTGGTGCCCTAAATCTAGCCTTCAAACTCATTGAAGCATTTTTTTTCTCCCCGTACAAGCATTCCTTTGTTAGAATTGGATAACCAAGTACTGGAAGAATTCATTTAGTGGAGATCTCAAATTTAGATGCTTTTCTTTCTGCAAATAAACAGCACTATGAATATTTGCCAAAAAGCATCTGAATAGGAGAAAAAAGGACTATCTCAATTGTATTGAATCTATTTGTTTTATGTGTGATGAGTGTGTAATAATGGTAATACTGTGTTGCATGTTGTTGCTAAGACAAAAATGTGTGGGTAAGAATAACTACAAAACCCTTTTTTGTATTTTTATGCCTGGTACTTGAACCTTAAACTTTCATAGAATATCATGAGCTGTCAGTGGATGCCTGACACACATCCGAATTAATTTAGACAATGAGTCCAAATCATGACCGGCAATAGTGGAGGTGGGGCTTAAGTGCATAATGAAGCTGGTCATAGATTGACTGTATTCTAATTGTGCTGCACATGTAATAATAAAGGGGGCTGAATTCTTCTCTCACTTCCAAAGGTTACACCAAAGTTACTCCTGATTTACAGCAGTATCAGTGAAAGGAGAATTAACGCCAGGCTATTTGGCTAATACAGGGCAAATTCTGTTCATAGTTGCACAATGCAAGTCTTGAGTGACTCCACTGAAGTCACTATGTGACCTATGTTGTTCTAAGTAATCACTTTCCCCTGGAGAGGTTTATAGTGTATGTAAAGCAGTTGCACTTGTCAGCTTTCAGACGATAGTCTGAAGCTCCTGTTACAACACTTTGTCCTGAAATCAATTAATTTAACCAGTTGTGAATCCTAGTAAATATATTTTAAACTATTTTGATTTTTTCCATTAGTCATTTAACTCATTATGAAATGTTCAATTCACTATCTTTCCCAAACTTGACAACATATTTATGGCATACCTCAAGTCATAGAAATGGACACTTTTTTTTTCAGCTTCACATCAATTCACAGTTCATAGAATGTTATGTCAAAACTCTATTATTCAACTCTTTCTGAATTATCAAGAACTTATCGGAATTTGGATCTAACATTCTGCTTCTTCCTCCTCAATTCAAGATTGAAATTCAAGTCCCTAATAAGGAACAAACAGGCAAATTACTTCAAAATTTGAAAGTACCCTGTGATGGTAGTTTAAAATCAATTACATGTAGAGCTGTTTCTTATTTGACTAGTTGGCTTTTCAAAGATTCTCTCATTCTTTTCTCCCAGGCTTTCAAGTGCTGTTCCAATTTTATTTTCATTATTATTAAATACTTCAATTATGCTACCACTTAGAGGCTTCAACCTTCAGTTGGTTAGATGCTGTACAAACAAAAAGGAATATATGATCCCTGATTTAAACAGTTTACAACCTACGGCCTCAATCCGGTGGTTTAAAAAATGACGATGGACTTCTGCACCCACAGGGAGTTCCTCTGAAGTCAATGGAACTCCAAGCAGGCATAACAGTTCACCCACACATTGAAAATTGCAGGTTCAGGGCCTGAGACTGTCTAAAGTTGAAGACAGCAAGAAAGAAGAAGAAAATAAAACGAAATCGCAATAAGAAGTGCCATAGTAACAGCTATAACCAACTCTACAATAGCAGCATGAATAAATTATCAGAATAGGAAATGCTGTCAAGAGCCACAGCCTGAAAGTGAAATATTAAAGGCATTTTAGGCATTTACTAGGAAATAGCCAAGTACAGTTGATAATTTTTCTATTTTAGGAACTTTTATAATGCCTATTAGTAGAACCTTCTGGTTGTCTCACTTCCCTATTTAAAAGGGAAGTCTGCTCTGTTTTGGTTTTAGGTATAAATGGAGTGCAAGAATAGTACTTTAATGTCTACAACACTTTAAAGCACTTTTGTATTACTACAGGTAATATTGTAGAACACATTCCCTATAGTAAAATAAAGAATTTCTATTAAACATACAATTGTAAAGATTTCTGACTTGTAAATCTTACCAATTCCTTGTGTCCAACCATGTCTTTTGATTCTATCAACAGTGTAATATTTCCATATATCCCTGGCAGACAACCATGACGAGAGATGGGTTTCCAACAGCACTACTAGTCAGCATCAAGGATATTAAGCACGGGTGAAGATAATAACTTTTATTCCATAGTTTATCCATTGCCAGTCCTATTCTGGAACATATTGCCTTCCTGGGTTGGTATGGATAGTATAAATGGAACTGCATGAAATGCTAAGCTGTTAGCAGTGTGGGTCTTATGGCACTCAGTTGAGCTGTTCTCAATCTACCTAGATACAGGACAATAGTAAATATACCCAATGGCCACTATCATCACAAAAGTAAAGTTAGTAGGAGAAATTGTAGTACTATATTTCCACTGACCAATATATTGAATCTGAGGAGCATCTGCATGTTAACCATTCTTCTAGCTAGTTCTTATCTGAAGCAATTTCACACCTGTTCTACAGCCAATAAGATGATTTATCAGTTGTCACTTACATTCCTAAAACCTTACAAAGCAATGTCATATATTATCAGATTATTATTTTACTGCCCCCTCCCTGGTAATCTGCGTTGTAGGGTGATTTCTCCTTTGAATCTGTACGGGCAGTCAGAGAATTGCTTACAATTGATGCAGTCTGAAGAAAGAGTAAGAACTGAGACTGAGGACAGTATATCATCATCAGAAATATTTTACAACTAATCACTGACATTATCACCCTCAATCACAAACTGGAAGAAAGTGTTTTCTTCTCAAATTCTTCCATCTAATTAATGTTTCTTTCATGGCTTCCATTCATTATAAAGATAGATAGAGTTTTAGAACACTAACAGTGAAGAAAAGTTAGGAAGAGTTTATATCAAACTAGCAGTGATAGTGGCATCTAATACCTACAAGTCTTAAAGATATATTGTGGAAAACTTTAGAAAGTATTTTATTGGAGAAAAAATTCTGATTGCATAGACGGCATCTCTTTTCCCCTTCTTTAGTATAGAAGTCGCCAGTAAGGAGAAAAGATTGTGGGCTTCATTTTCAGAACAGGAATCCACTTGCAATAGTGTGTCTCTAATGAATGGCAAATATTACCATACAGATTTTTAAGGCAACATTTTCAGAAGTGTTTTTCTAATTTTGGATGCCTTTATTTTGGGGTGTCCAACTTTTAGCCAGCCACAGCCAGTTGTACAAGGATGCTGAGTGCTTCTATTTTCCATTGACTTCACATGGAGTTCAGAGTGCTCAGAAATTCTGGAATTATGACTTTAGATGTCTTAAATTGGGCACCTCAAAAATCAAAGCACCCAAAACTTCATAGACACTTAATAAAATTGGTCATCAACTACCTAATTTGCAGGCAGAATCTAAACAAAACATCTCAATGATGGCGTCCATGGGGCTCCATGCGGGGTCATTGGCTCTGAGTCAGTCTCAGAAAATGGATGGCCACTTTGAAAAATCAAAACAAATATGTCTGTTACATCTGTGATTCCATGATTGCTGCAAAGTCATTCTGAATGTGCTTATTTCTATGCAAATGTAGTATGAATATCTGTTGATATGCAAATAAACTAGATTATAAAATAGGAGGCATTTTTAAGATTTACTTTTTAAATGTGTAAGCATTAAAATACACTGTATTAGTCTTTCAGAGTAGCAGCTGTGTTAGTCTGTATTCGCAAAAAGAAAAGGAGGACTTGTGGCACCTTAGAGATTAACACATTTATTTGAGCATAAGCTTTCGTGAGCTACAGCTCACTTATGCATCAGATGCAGTGAGCTGTATCTCACAAAAGCTTATGCTCAAATAAATGTGTTAGTCTCTAAGGTGCCACAAGTCCTCCTTTTCTTTTTGTATTAGTCTTTGTTCTTCTGATGTAACCACTCTATTTTTATATTAACATTTCCATTCATCTTCCGTTTTGGTGCAGGATATATCCCAGATGACAAATTCTATAAAGGTGAATTTAAGGTTGGCAGTACATATAAGTAGCTTGAGGGTAAAATTTCTTACAAGAACACTGTAGTTGGGCGGAAGCCAGGAAGCACTGTGTTAAAGGTTAAACTTACAAGAAACCTAAACATTTCAAAATATGAAAACTCACAGTTAAAATTCCCAAACTATCTTAACTCTGCCTCCTTAGAGATCCCAGCTTCCCATATTCCTTCCTTTGCTACTTTTTTTTTGCTCCTCTGTAGGATTCTAGAACTTTAAGAAGTGTGCAGCTTATGTCTTGAACAGCAACTGTGCTTATATAGCTTTCTAGTGAAACATCAAAAATGTGCACCACAGAGCTTAGGTTTATACTGGGTTTCATGTCTCCACTGTAGACATGCTAGCTGTGAGTCAAACAGGGAGCTGTGCAAATACCTGATTTTTTAATTATTATTATTGTTATTATTGTTATTATTATTGGTTCAGTGGCTGAACTGAAAAAAAAAATAAATAAATTGTTTTGGTTCAACCCCAAACAATTTGTTGTTGTTGAAATGAAAAGGTTAAAAAATGTTTCTGGGCAAAATAAATATTTTATCTGACCAAAAATGAAACATTTCATTGCATTTGAGGGATCCTATTTTGAAAAGTAAAGCTGAACAAAATTCTCAGTGAAAAGCCATTTCAAATTAAAAAAAAGAATCAATGTTTTGCTGTGAAAATGTCAAAACAAAACATTTCAATTTTGTTGGTATTGCTTTTCCTGACTTAACAGTTTGGTGAATTCAACATAAATTCATGACATGTTTTGGTCAACCCGAATCTCCATTTTTTTCAGTTAAAAAAATTGTCAAAAAATGTTGCCCAGACCTAGTCAAATGACAACTGGGCTATTGTTTTGCATACATAATCATAGAGTGTATCTTGAGAGGTCCTAAACATCCCCAGGACTTCTCATGATTTGAAATTTATGCCCTGAGTCAATAAAGCATTTAAGCACATCCTTGAACTATATTTACTTAAATGGAAAGCATGTGCTCAAAGTTAGGCACATGCTAAAGTATTTTCGCTGAATCAGAGACTTGGAACTTAATTCAAAACCCACCAAAGTCAGTAGTCTTTCTACAGTTTTAAGTGGGCTTTGGACCTGGCCTTTAATGAGGGAATCATGGTCTTTTAAGGAACAAACACAATGATATGTCAGAACAAATCAGAGGTTCATCTGGTTCAGTAACCTGCCTTATCCCATAATGGAGTCTGAAGTAACCCTCCCCTTTCTCCAGACAAGTGTTCAAAGCTTACAAGGGATGGGGACTGGGGAAGACAGAACAGTGATGAAATAGATACCATATATAGCACATTCAAATGTGACAGATTAAAAGTATTTTAAATATTCTTCCTGGAACCCCAACCCACAAACTCAAAAACGGTTTAAAAATTCAGATTTTGTATTTCAGACTCAAATTTCATGCCATTTTTGCCACAAATCTTTAGAGTGATCTTGGGTCCAGTTTCATGAGACCCTCAGCTGATTTATGGATTACGTTAGCAATATTTCAAACTAGTGAGCTCCGATGTTTTAGATGTGAAACCAGGATGTGTAAAGCAATGCAAATAGAGGTACTGCCTTGAGATTTTGTTTTTGTTTAAGCTTGAAATTTAAACTTGAGTTTAACACAGCTTTTCTTTAAGCAGTAAATCATTTATAAAACATATCATACTTAGTCCTATCATGTGTACAGGGGACTGGACTAGATGATCTCTCGAGGTCCCTTCCAGTCCTATGATTCTATGATTTTAACCCTTCTGTCGCTTTAGGTCACGTGTATTTCCAAAGAGATGTGCATTGTGAGTCTTCCAGTAAAGGGCTCCTGTAATACTTAAATCACAATTCAGTTGTGATAACTAACCCACAAATGCACAGACAAAGTGTCATTGTAGAAGAAATAAGAAACACAGTTATTCTACAGTATATATTATGCTGGAAAGCATCAGTAATGTGAGAATTCCAAATAAGAGTGAGAATCAAAGTGTGGGGTTCATACCAAAAAAGTGAGTGTAAGTATCAATCAATAAGTAATAACAATAAATAAATTCAATAAATAAACTGTTTATTTTAAATACTTCTCTTATTACCGTAACATAGCTTGAGGCACACTGAAATAGCCTCTCTCCTCCAACATTCAGTTTACCTGAATGCATTGTCTCAGTACCTCACTGATATAAACATCTTTGAAATGGTGTCTTTAATCTACATTTTTGATCTGCTTAAATAGCTGCTGGCTTCAGCAGAACATTAATGCAAATCTAATGTACCTGCTGGTATGATTAGCTGAATCAAATGATGGCATTTAAGTAACACCTAAATAATCTTAATTAGGATCTTCAGCTCATCTTAGCACTTGGAACTATACAGATGGATGGTCTTAATTATCAGCCTTTTGATTAGGATAACAGCTCTAATCAAGATGATGTAGGCCTGATAGACAGCATATCAGTAAATTAATGACTGTTGTTAAGGGAAACATAAGTGAAAAACAAGAGCTGTCTGCTATTTGAAACATGGTGAAAGAATAAAGTCTACTGTATGTGAAGAAATTAATATTTTGTGGGAAAAATATAGGTATGCACATTTGGTATGTATGGAATGGAGCCAATAATAACGCCTACTTCCAGTTTTTCCCATTCTACTACCCGACCACTAAATATGGCTATATTAGTTCTTTCTCACACAGTCATAAATCATGTGTAATGCAAATTAGTTTATAAACATTCCTGTTTGACACGTTGTGATTTTATGAAAGTTCAATAGACACAGTGAATTTAAACCAATGCCAGTGAAATTATTCCACCATATATAGGTAAAAGTAACAAATGGCTTATCAGTGTGGGCTTTTCATTTGAAATGAAGGCAATAAATTCAAATGTATTGCTATATCACAAAAGTACACACAACACTATATATGACCATGCCACACTTGAAGCCAGTTAAATGGTGTAACTAAAGCTTTTCAGATGTTTCATTATTCATTTTTTGGAAAATGAATGTAAATATTGGACTAATTAGGATACTGTAATAGAATATGGCAATGTTGTCTATCCAATATCCAGATATTGACATTATGCATTATATTTTTCCAAAGAGTATCTAATTAATCCTAATGAGGGCAACCATGTATTTTTTTTACATATCAGTTATTTTACATTAGGAATTGCAGGGAATTCAAATGTTGACTTGTTCCTGCCTATTGCAGCTCCCTTTACTGAAAGGTTTTTCACTTCCAGCAGAGGGTGACTTGGGTATATTAGAATATGGCTGTGAACCCTGATTGCTCTGATTGGGTAGTTGGGTTTTTCAGGATGATGAACCTAGTCCCAGCACTGAACAAATGAGACCTCAGCATTGAAACACACACACCAAATCCCAATGTGTATTATATTAATCATGTGAGGAAACCAAGTAAATGAGGGGAGACAGGAACAAAGTGGATTAAGGGTAGCCTGTGGAGGTAAACATTGATGAGAAGCAAGGTTTTTTGGGGAGGGAGAAGAGCAGAATCTGAAAAAGAAAAGTGACTGCTCCCCTGTCCCCCACAAGTGCCAAGGGTAGAAAGTGTGACAGAGGGCTTGAGGACTGTTTCTGTTTCATGATGAGAGAAAACTGATGCATCTATATTATCTGTGTAACCACTAAAATAGAAACTGAATATATCCAGTGTGGGGGCATGATCTAAGTCCTATAATTAAGAGTATGCACATTCATATCAGAAGTCAATCTCCTGGACTGGAGAGGAGCATCTAGGGAAGTGGAGATCAAATGGCCTGTTAAATGCTGGACTTGGAGACAAGAAAGTGAGTGAATCTCCCAGGGGTAAGTGGGAGCCATTAATCCTTGTCTGGAGGACAAAGATAATGGCATTTACTCCAGATGGTGCTGATAAAACAATACATAGTGGAAATGTTGATGGAAGCTTACTCTAATATGAAAATGAACTCTAATAAAACAGATTTCATAAGGAGGCTGGGTCAGGGAAGGAAAGTGGAAGAGAACTGTCAGATTGACCAGGGAATGACCAGAAAGGGACTTGATTTCTAGAGATATGAGATTTTTCTTTTCTCTGAAACTAAGGGAAGCCTACTTCACTCATCTTTACAAAGTACGCAGAAGGGGTATGTTATGCAAACAATTCATTTTATTTTACTAGTTTTCTCTTTATTTTTAAGAAATCTTGTTTTTAAGAAATCTATTCTTGTGTTGGGTAATTTCACACAGACTGCCTCAAAAGAGACGAAAATCCTTCAGGAAAAGAGCTAACAAGTAAGGAGTTCCTGAGCCAAGTCCCTCAGTTATGGTCTGAGTCAGAGAGGGAATGTACAGAGATATATCTCCCATTAATGTGTATCACAGAGGGCTGTAGCAGACAAACATAGGAGAGAATCCAAAAGACCAAAGGGGAGATGTGAGTTGGCAGAAGAACAAGATTGTGAGGCCTTAAACCCCACAGTATATAAAAGGGACACCAATAGACTAATAAACACCCTTTTGTGACTTATTGGTATAATGGCAGAGGTTGTCATAGGGATGAATTGGATTCTGCTGTTTTACCTGGCTTCTAATTTGATGTTATTTAGCTAGCTATATAGTTTCTGATCCACCAATCCTTGTGTCCTTACTATAAAAGTTAAGAGGCTTAATGAATGAAGAATTTGGCATAAAAAAGTTGCCAGGGGATAAATGTAGCTATACTCAATGGTCAAGTTATACCAAGCTGAAGTTGTATAAGCTATTTCCTTCCATTCTTAAGTCATTCTTTTGTTAAATTATGCCCACCTGTTCTATATTATTGTTTGTTTTGTTATAATAAATGTTAACAAACAGTTTGAACATAATGAATACATCCTGAGAAAGGAAAATTGGCAATTAAATAAAAAGTACCAGTATTCTAGATTTATGAAGATTTTCATTGCTGTGTAAAATGCATTTAGTTGGTCCCAAAAGTAAGTCAAGATAAATACAACACATAGGTCAAATGAGGCATTCTTTGCATTACCCAAGCCCCCCATGTTTTGTTTTGTTGCAGCAATACAGGATCAGACCCATTCTCTATTATCATATAACAGGTAACAATTAAACTTCTAGCTAATACGACCTTTATTTTGAAAAGTAACATGTTGGTAATAAAGTACTCGTGCATATAGAGTTTACGAAATCGGCCATTACATTTCATCTAAAATGCACTTATTCATTTTACACACCATACAATTTTTGTATTTTTAATTAATAGGTATTTAATAAACACTTGCATACTGCTTGATTAAATGTCAGTGAAATGCCTATTTGTGAGTCATTAACCGTCACCAATTTACATCTATAAGCTAGAACCCCAATCGCCCCACTGGATCCATAGGAGTGGATCCCAGAAACCCCACAGAGCCCAGTGGAGACCTGCATGGGCAGGAGGGTGCTTACACAAGGAGCTGATTGCACAACAAAAAGTACAGCAGGATATGGCTAATTAGAATGCAGTTGCACAACAGGCCAGTTCCATGGTTCGGGGTCAAATCACTGATTCTTCATTGAAGTCAATACACCTAATGTAATGTATACTAGCTGAAGATTTGTCCCCAAATGGCAATCTTCTAGTTTTCAGTAGGTGTTATGAGAAGGGTAATGTTGCCCTAGCACTTTTTTATTTTGTTATATTCACAAACTTCCATGCAAACTTGTGATTGTGATGTCACAATTGTGTATTGAGTCCTGCCTCATGTTGATATTAATAGTCCCTTCACTTACCTTAATATGAATAACCAGAATTTTAACCTATTTTTAATGATATACAAGTCTTTAAAATAATGCTATTTTTATAGCATTAAAAGACATAAAAAATGGACAGGGACATAATGAGACTCTGAATGGCATTTGATTTTGAAATTGCTCATCATTTGCCATGGTTCTAATTGGTCTCTAGCTAAGACTTTCCCATTAAAAATTATATGCTTCTCTGCAGTAGGTTATAGCTATCAATTAGCCATGACAATGACATTTCCAAAGGAGAAATGCATCAGTCCCAGTGTTCGCTGAAGTCATAAACCCCTAAAGGAAACCTGGCATTCTTCTGAGGGTCCCTAGATACAGTCCTTTATCAGATTTCCTTTGTTTAGTTAGTTTAAGGCTCACAAAAGCTACAGCTACTGACAAAGATTTCCCAATTCAGGATTCTTGTGATTTATGGCTACCTTGGAAAGTTATAGAGCTGCGGTGTCAAAAAGGGGCCATATACTATTTTTAATCGAAGTCCAGGAATTGGGGTATATATTCAGAATTACATACTCCCCTCAGTCCATGGTTGAACTCCTGATGATGCCAATGCAGAAATATCGACGTGGAATATGATCCTCATATAGTAAATAAACTTTAGTTATTTATTATATGTTATTGCTGCATTCAGCATCACTCAATGGAAAGTATGTTTCTGATTAAGACCATCACTACTTCTGTTCATTCCCTCTTGCCCATCCTCCTTTCTATTTCTCCCCTCCACCCCCCACTCCTTTCTTTATTTCTGTCTTCCTTTTTTCGCTCTTCATTTTCATCTCTGAAGCAGCTCCATTTTTCCACCTTCAGGGGCTTGATTCTCTATTCCCTCTTATATTCCACCAGCTTAATCAACCAGCAATTAAATAGTTAATACAAACATTTAAAGTTTTTTTATCATTAATTTGTAAAGTCAATGCCCCAGTGAGACTAATAGGGATATGGGAGTTAACACTTTCCTGAAACATTGTTTCAGGCTGGCTGTAGACTCAGGAAAAAAACACACAGCTTTGGGTTTATAGTTAGTTCATGTTTTCCAGGTTATCTTCACAACTTTTTTTTACATGGAAGTTTAGAATCTCCAGAATCTGAATGTGATACGCAGATCATAAAAACACATTAAACAAACTCTCTCTGGCCCATAGCAAAAAGGTGCTTAACTCCTCCAGTGGTTAGAGCAAGGCCTTTTCCATTGTCATTTTGTATTGATGTCATTGTATTTCTATATTTTAACTAAATCTCTAAGAGGGATCATTTTGATACAATCAGATGTCAGATACTAGCCATTAAATCTATCCTATCATGTCTCAACAAGATTAATGTAATGCTTTTCTTATTCACTTTTTAGAGTCCACAGGCCAGTGCCATTTTATAATTAATGTAATTGCTTCTCCCTATATAGAAAGTCACTATGTTGTAAGGACGTGATCACTCTACAGGCTTTGCTTTGTAGATGGCTGCCCAGTAGTTGCTGCCAAAGACTTGCAAAAATTGATGAATTTATTATTTCTTTGAATGTCTTCTCAGTGCTGATCACAAGTCTCTAAGACTATATTCAAAATCTCAAGACATTAAAGAAAAATAGAGTGGCCAAATGCCAGCAAAAACTTTCTAGCTATCTGTTCAATACCTGTCTGACTCCTCTTAGTAAGTTCCCTCCTTCACCTCAGGGAAAGCCTGGGAGAAAAAAGAAGAGCTTTGCAGTGTGCCAATATAAACTATATCCTTGGGTTCAATCACAAGATGGTCATGCTTTAGCAGCTCTAGTTGTGGGTGGGAGATCACCTTCCTTTAGGGACAAATATAAATATCACAGA
The DNA here is from genome assembly GCF_965140295.1 of Lepidochelys olivacea. NCBI lineage: Eukaryota > Metazoa > Chordata > Testudines > Cheloniidae > Lepidochelys > Lepidochelys olivacea. Next base: position 105,953,487 of record NC_140411.1, read on the forward strand.
AATGTCACCTGCCTAAACCCTCCCTTGGTTGATGCTGACCAATTACAAGCTGTAGTTAGTTGACCCCAAACTGGACCCACTGCACCATCCAATCTGGTTTCTGTTATACAGGTGAGGTCATGTTCCTCTTCTTTAATCAACTCATAACATTAGCATCTGGCCTTGATTTCCACAAGATGAATTAAAGAGCTCATCATCACTGTTGACAAATCCCAGCATTCATGAAAGAAAACATCACCAATAGGACCAGTATAAAATGTCACAGTCCTGGTTGGCGAAAAGCCTAATAGTCTATTTTTGCCTACTCCTTTCCTGCCTCTCAAGACAGGGAAATGAAAGACTCAAGCTCCTACAACCATTCCCCCAGGAAACTGCCATATCCCAATTCACATCAACATTGCCCAAGTGCCTTGGTCAAACAGAGGCAACCACCAAAGTAGAACAGCCTCTGCTGGATTCCCAAATAGATCATCAAGGCAGTCTTAAAGTGCCATCTGCCAGAGGATTGCCCCCACCTCTCCTGTCCCACAAAACCCACCCTCAACTCTCAGACCAGAAAAAGAGCTTTACAACCCATTCCACCCAATTCAATCACCTACAATCTCTCTTGCATGGGACTGCCTGAGGGCAGAATTTGGCTTTATATCAGAATTTGGCTTTGGATTGCACTCAGATATGAGCAATCATTCAGTGTAAATGTGTTTGAGCTGTAACAACTGATACAACCTGTAGTGATCACACTATTACAATCTTTATGAAGTGAGAGCATCCATAATGGTACCCAGTAATGGACTTCTACTTGCAACAAACGCTTATTATAAAATCAGCCTTTTTGATGTAGGTAGGATAATGAGGGATGAATATTGTTGCTATTGGCTTCCATCAAATGGTTCCCATTGTGAGTGACTGACAATATCCTAATCCCCAGAATTCTACCCCTACAAATCAACACAGGTCTTTGTAAAACTCTTAAGAAACCTCTTTAATCTCCAAGTAAAACTGCTATACTTTTAAAAATATATTTAAATTTATTTTAAATTAATATTTATAATAGCAAAAGTGATATTATTACTGTTTTTATTTTATTATTTATTTGAAGATCAATTATTTTTAAGCTCTCTCAGCTTTGCCTTAAACCTTAAACGACTTTTATCTGATTTTTAGCTGATAGAAATAAATTAACCAGTGATTCCTGCTTACTTAAATAAAACAAAAGGACAATTATAGAGTAAAAGCAGTATTTATTTGCCAGAAGCCTTGAGATGCAAAGCCTCAAGCTTATAGTTTTAGCAGCCAAAGTGTACCCCATGAGAACTGCTTTCAGAAGAAGGGAGGATGAACTCCAGGTGTTTGGATAAATGAACCTTGGGCAAACTAGCGTTGACACTAATTGGTTACAATGCCTATGATAACAAACATTTAACAGGCTGGGCTTCCAATGTCTGACATCAACCAGTTGCTTGCCTCAACAACTAAATGCCTCTTTAGGGAAGCTGTACATGGTAATCTGATAAGGATTATGAGAATACAGCTTTTTGAGCATATAGCTGGAAAGATATCCCTGATATAATAAGGTCTAATTCATCATTTTAGTGATGCTTCAATCCAGAGAATTTAACTCCATCAGCATTTGGAATACTGAAGGTACCCTAATATTATAGTGGGTGCCTCAGAGCATTCCTAGTTGTATCTGTAAACAGTATACTTGGTTTGATGACACTGGATTCTAAGACACTGAAGAAAGAACAGGACTATTTTTGACTCATGCTTCATGTTCATCAATCTGCTATACAATGGCATGAGAATCTTCATAAAATACTAGTACAGAGAAAGAGATGAAATTATCTTTTTCGTTCCACCCTCTTCAACATATTTCCATGGGACTCACTGACCATCTCGCTCACACTGTAAATAAACAATGAAATTTGAAAGAATGGTGGAGGGGGAGGGAAGAAACTGAGAAAGAAATCTTGTTGTTTTATTTAAAAAAACATTGAGGAAACAAAAAGAAAAGGAGGACTTGTGGCACCTTAGAGACTAACAAATTTATTTGAGCATTTCGTGAGCTACAGCTCACTTATGCATCTGATGAAGTGAGCTGTAGCTCACGAAAGCTTATGCTAAAATAAATTTGTTAGTCTCTAAGGTGCCACAAGAACTCCTTTTCTTTTTGCGGATATAGACTAACAGGGCTGCTACTCTGAAACCCGAGGAAACAAAGTTCACAGAAAACACAAGGGAAACAATTTATTCAGCTGAATGCACCCTCAGTCATGGCAGAGCTGATACGTAGTTTATTATATTTTGGAAGGGGAGCCATAGTGTTCAGAAAATTCATAACTTCAGTAAAATGCTCTCCTCTGGTGCAGAATTCCCAAACTGTTAAAAGTGGACAGCTCAGTTGCATTTGGCCTCTCCTCACATTTTAGCAATGCATATGTTCCTGCATAGACAAAATGTTTGGCTCCCCAGTCGTGGCCCTAAGAGATGCACCAAGACGGTTTCCTGTATATGGCTATCTCTCTGCTAAAAACACAGTCCTCCATTTCTAGCTTCCCGAGATCCTTCTGCCATGTTGGGGAGGAGGCATTCCACAGGAAAAGGAGGATAAATCCCAGCCCCTGATGAATAATTTGGGGGAAGTCCACAAGGGAAACCTCAAGGATTTCCTCTCCCCTCTCCAATAATCACTCCTCCTTGTGGGTTTTTCTGTCGGGGGAGTGATCTGGCACTCTGCTTTGAGGGGGTGACTTTCTGAAAGCCTGCTATGAGGTTAAACAGTGGCTTCAAATCACAGTCCTCCCTGCAGGACCTACCAAAGGCAGTATGTCTGAGACAGCGTGTGGCTGGGAGTGTGGTCCTGCAAGGCAGTGGAGGGTAAGAGAGAAGGGCTTAATTTGGGCCATAGATTTTCAGGGCCAAATAATTAATTTACATCTTGTGGAAACAGCCATAGAATAATAGAATATCAGGGTTGGAAGGGACCCCTGAAGGTCATCTAGTCCAACCCTCTGCTCGAAGCAGGACCAATTCCCAGTTAAATCATCCCAGCCAGGGCTTTGTCAAGCCTGACCTTAAAAACCTCTAAGGAAGGAGATTCTACCACCTCCCTAGGTAACGCATTCCAGTGTTTCACCACCCTCTTAGTGAAAAAGTTTTTCCTAATATCCAATCTAAACCTCCCCCACTGCAACTTGAGACCATTACTCCTTGTTCTGTCATCTGCTACCATTGAGAACAGTCTAGAGCCATCCTCTTTGGAACCCCCTTTCAGGTAGTTGAAAGCAGCTATCAAATCCCCCCTCATTCTTCTCTTCTGCAGGCTAAACAATCCCAGCTCCCTCAGCCTCTCCTCATAAGTCATGTGTTCCAGACCCCTAATCATTTTTGTTGCCCTTCGCTGGACTCTCTCCAATTTATCCACATCCTTCTTGTAGTGTGGGGCCCAAAACTGGACACAGTACTCCAGATGAGGCCTCACCAATGTCGAATAGAGGGGAACGATCACGTCCCTCGATCTGCTCGCTATGCCCCTACTTATACATCCCAAAATGCCATTGGCCTTCTTGGCAACAAAGGCACACTGCTGACTCATATCCAGCTTCTCGTCCACTGTCACCCCTAGGCCCTTTTCCGCAGAACTGCTGCCTAGCCATTCGGTCCCTAGTCTGTAGCTGTGCATTGGGTTCTTCCGTCCTAAGTGCAGGACCCTGCACTTATCCTTATTGAACCTCATCAGATTTCTTTTGGCTCAATCCTCCAATTTGGCCATACAGTCTGTGACACTCTGTACCTCAAAGTAGTTCCCTGGGACCCCCATATTCACCACAGTGACGGTGGTGATGATATGTTTTGTACATAGTTTGCCATGTGAGGTATCATTTAAAAAGTGCTGATGTGCTGAATATTAGTATCCTGTTGCATTGTATGTGCAATCATTGTATGTGAAGTTATGAAGTATTACGATATGTGTTACTGAAATATGTTGTGAGCTTAGGAGATGCCCACCGTCAATCTTTCAGTTGCAACGAAGGACCAGCCAGACGTGTGCTGATGGCTCATTGAAGAGAATCCACTCTCCCAATGGCCATCCCAGAGACGTCTCAGAGAAAGCATATATGCAATGGAGACTGCTTGACCAATGGGGACTCCCTGATTCCCACCTCACAGCAAAGATCTTTCCAGCAAGCTGGAAGAAAATATAAAAGAGGGGAAATGACATCACCATTTGGCCTGTCCCCCACCCGCAACTCAGCACCTGGAAGAATGTCTGGAGGACAAAGACTTTGAACTGGGGAAGTGTGGTCCCAGGCTGGAAAGCAGTCCCAGCCTGTGTGTTGAGGAACTGTAACCTGCTTGTACCATCTGTCAGGGTGAGAAAAGCTGCATAATTCAACTCCTGCTTAGACTAAAATTTGGGATTTAGAAAGTGTGTTTACTTTTCATTTCCTTAAGGTAACTATCACTGACCTTTATGCCTACCACTTATAATCACTTACAAGCTATCTTTCTTTAGTTAATAAATCTGTTTTATATTTTACCTAAAACTGTGTGTTTTAGTTGAAGTGCTTGAGAAATCTCAGCTCAGTTTACAAAGGCTAGTGTATGTCCGCTCCACACTGAGGGGGTGGAAAACTATTTAATGAACTTGCACTGTCCAAAGGAGCCTTGAGCACAGTAAGAAGCTACAGTCCTAGGATATGAGACTGGGAAGCTGGGGGCAATTGGCTGGAGCTTCTCTATTGTGGGTTCATGAGTGGCTGGAAGGTCATTCATGTCACTCAGTTGGGTGTATCCCTGCCTGTGGATATCTGTGTAACTGCAGTACCTGTCAGAGGTTTGTAGAACCATCAGTATCACAGTGTGAGGAGCAACCCAGATTGGTGGGACAGAGGGCTTAGTGTTCCCATAATCCAAGTTGCACCCCAGGGACCCTGTCACACAGTCCCATTAATCCTAATGAATTACACACTGATTACTCTCCATATCATTTGGCCCTTTGCTTTCATCATATTGAGGTATTTTATGCTTTCAATTACATCTGGGAAACCCCAGTGAAGTAAATGTAATTGCATAGTAACTGAATGGGATTTGAAATGCTATATACAAATACCTCAGAGAGGCCATGTGGGCTAAAATATGTTCCAATTCACCCAAATGCTAATCCCAATTATGCCAATGAATAGCGATGCCAGCTACATCACTTGGCAAATCACTTCCTCTCTATTCCTCAGTTAATCATCTATACAATGGGGACAATAATATTTACATACATAACATAGGGACATTACGAGTATGAGTTAATATTTATAGCACTTAAAAATGTTCAGTGCGGAATATTATTAAACCCTAAGGCAAAATAAATCTTACTAGGGACTTACCAGATTTAACTTTCCTACATTATTTTTAATTTTTTCTTGTTAGTGAATTAAGTACTCATGAAGTTGAGGTAATAAAGGTATGCTCCAAAGCTGAAGTTAATGGGAGTCTTTGAGTAAGACTCTAATAGTGCTAGTTGGAGTGATAATAATTATGTAAGGTGAGTAAGTGATGTACAGTACAAGCTTCCTCATACAGCTCTGCCAATGCACTTTAATGTTGATTTGCGTCACTAATCATGGCCTCAACTGAGAAGCTTGCATCAAATAATGTAGTGCTTGATCCAAAGTCCATGGAAGTATGGGAAAGTCACCCATTGACTTCAGTGAGCTTTGGATCATGACCATAATGATTTTGCAACATGAATTAGAAGAAAACCACAAAATACTTTTCATTTGAAGTGAAAGTTGGTGAACTAAACCACTTACTTTCCAGTACATTTATTTTAAAACACATTTTACACGATAAATCTCTTATTTCAAAGTATCCTGACACACAGAGATGCCCACTCAGCAAAGAGTCCTGTGGCACCTTATAGACAAAGGGACGTATTGGAGCATAAGTTTTCTTGGGTGAATACCCACTTCGTCGGATGCATGTAGTGGAAATATTTCTACTAAATGCATCCGACGCAGTGGGTATTCAACCACGAAAGCTCATGTTCCAATACATCTGTTAGTCTATAAAGTGCCACAGGACTCTTTGCTGCTTTTACAGATCCCGACTGCCCCTCTGATACTTGAGAGATGCCCATATTTCTGGGCTGGTCATGGCACCTTACAATGCACGGATTCTGCACAATACCTCTCATTCTACACCATATTGTGACATATGATTTATAGTACAGAAAAAATGATATTTTTAAACAAGATGCTGATAACAAGAGATGAATATATAGGGGGAAAGAATCAAATTATGAAGCAACCTTGAGACAAATCATTTTGATGAATCACCACTGCAGAAAGATGAAAAAGATCTACAATTTAAAAAGGCAAGCTAATCATAAAATCATAGAATATCAGGGTTGGAAGGGACGTCAGAAGGTCATCTAGTCCAACCCCCTGCTCAAAGGAGGACCAATCCCCAACTAAATCATCCCAGACAGGGCTTTGTCAAGCCTGACCTTAAAAATATCTAAGGAAGGAGATTCCACCACCTCCCTAGGTAACGTATTCCAGTGTTTCACCACCCTCCAAGTGAAAAAGTTTTTCCTAATATCCAACCTAAATCTACCCCACTGCAACTTGAGACCATTACTCCTTGTTCTGTCATCTGCTATCACTGAGAACAGTCTAGATCCATCCTCTTTGGAACCCCCTTTCAGGTAGTTGAAAGCACCTATGAAATCCCCCCTCATTCTTCTCCTCTGCAGACTAAACAATCCCAGTTACCTCAGCCTCTCCTCATAATTCAAGTGTTCCAGTCCCCTAAACATTTTTGTTGCCCTCCGCTGGATGCTTTCCAATTTTTCCACATCCTTCTTGTTGTGTGGGGCCCAAAACTGGACACAGTACTCCATATGAGGCCTCACCAATGTCGAATAGAAAGGAACAATCACATCCCTCGATCTGCTGGCAATGCCCCTACTTATATAGCCCAAAATGCCGTTAAACTTCTTGGCAACAAGAGCACACTGTTGACTTATATCCAGCTTCTTGTCCACTGTAACCCCTAGGTCCTTTTCTGCAGAACTGCTGCCTAGCCATTCGGTCCCTAGTCTGCAGCAGTGCATGGGATTCTTCCGTCCTAAGTGCAAGACTCCGCACTTGTCCTTGTTGAACCTCATCAGATTTCTTTTGGACCAATCCTTTAATTTGTCTAGGGCTTTCTGTATCCTATCCCTACCCTCCAGCATATCTACCACTCCTCCCAATTTAGTGTCATCTGCAAACACACCATCCTCCAGATCATTAATGAAGATATTGAACAAAACCGGCCCCAGGACCAACCCTTGGGGCACTCTGCTTGATACCAGCTGCCAACTAGACATAGAGCCATTGATCACTACCCACTGAGCCCGACGAGCTAGCCAGCTTTCTATCCACCTTCCAGTCCATTCATCCAGCCCATACTTCTTTAACTTGCTGGCAAGAATACTGTGGGAGACCATATCAAAAGCTTTGCTAGAGTCAAGGAATAACACGTCCATTGCTTTCCCCCCATCCACAGAGCTGGTTATGTCGTCACAGAAGCAATTAGATTAGTCACGCATGACTTGGCCTTGGTGAATCCATGCTGACTGTTCCTCATCACTTTCCTCTCCTCTAAGTGCTTCAGAATTGATTCCTTGAGGACCTGCTCCATGATTTTTCCAGGGACTGAGGTGAGGCTGACTGGCCTGTAGTTCCCAGGATCCTCCTTCTTCCCTTTTTTAAAGACAGGCACTACCTTAGCCTTTTTCCAGTCATCCGGGACCTTCCCTGATAGCCATGCGTTTTCAAAGATAGTGGCCAATGGCTCTGCAATCACATCCGCCAACTCCCTTAGCACTCTCGGATGCAGCACAACCAGCCCCATGAACTTGTGCTCATCCAGCTTTTCTAAATAATCCCAAACCACTTCTTTCTCCACAGAAGGCTGGTCATCTCCTCCCCATGCTGTGCTGCCCAGTGTAGTAGTCTGGGAGCTGACCTTGTTCTTGAAGACAGAGGCAAAAAAAAAGCATTGAGTACATTCGCTTTTTCCACATCCTCTGTCACTAGGTTGCCTCCCTCATTCAGTAAGGGGCCCACACTTTCCTTGACTTTCTTCTTGTTGCTAACATACCTGAAGAAACCCTTATTGTTACTCTTAACATCTCTTGCTAGCTGCAACGCCAAGTGTGATTTGGCCTTCCTGATTTCACTCCTGCATGCCCGAGCAATATCTTTATACTCCTCCCTGGTCATTTATCCAGTCTTCCACTTCTTGTAAGCTTCTTTTTTATGTTTAAGATCAGCAAGGATTTCACTGTTAAGCCAAGCTGGTTGCCTGCCATATTTACTATTATTTCTACACATTGGGATGGTTTGTTCCTGTAACCTCAAAAAGGATTCTTTACAATACAGACAGCTCTCCTGGACTCCTTTCCCCCTCATGTTATTCTCTAAGGGGATCCTGCCCATCAGTTCCCCGAGGGAGTCAAAGTCTGCTTTTCTGAATTCCAGGGTCCATATTCTGCTGCTCTTCTTTCTTCCTTGTGTCAGGATCCTGAACTCGACCATCTCATGGTCACTGCCTCTCAGGTTCCCATCCAATTTTGCTTTCCCTACTAATTCTTCCCTGTTTGTGAGCAGCAGATCAAGAAGAGCTCTGCCCCAGTTGATTCCTCCAGCACTTGCACCAGAAAGTTGTCCCCTACACTTTCCAAAAACTTCTTGGATTGTCTGTGCACTGCTGTATTGTTCTTCCAGCAATCAGGGTGATTGAAGTTTCCCAGAAGAAAGTCTTGACCACCTCATTCCTCTGGTCTGGGAGTCTACCCCAGACTCCTACCATGATATCACCCTTGTTGCTCACACTTCTAAACTTAATCCAGAGACTCTCACATTTTTCTGCAGTTTCTTACTGGAGCGCTGAGCAATCATACTGCTCTCTCACATACAACTCAACTCCCCCACCTTTTCTGCCCTGCCTGTCCTTTCTGAACAGTTTATATCCATCCTTGACAGTACTCCAGTCATGTGAGTTATCCCACCAAGTCTCTGTTATTCCAATCAGATCATCATTCCTTGACTGTGCCAGGACTTCTAGTTCTCCCTGCTTGTTTCCCAGGCTTCTTGCATTTGTGTCTAGGCACTTAAGATAACTCACTGATCATCCCGCTTTCTCAGTATGAGGCAGGAGCGCTCCCCTCTTGCGCTCTCCTGCGCGTACTTCCTCCTAGTATCCCAGTTCCCCACTTACCTCAGGGCTTTGGTCTCCTTCCCCCGGTGAACCTAGTTTAAAGTCTTCCTCACTAGGTTAGCCAGGCTGCTTGCAAAGATGCTCTTCCCTCTCTTCGTTAGGTGGAGCCCATCTCTGCCTAGCACTCCTTCTTGGAACACCATCCTATGGTCAAAGAATCCAAAGCCTTCTCTCCGACACCACCTGCGTAGCCATTCATTGACTTCCATGATTCGATTGTCTCTCCCCGGGCCTTTTTCTTCCACAAGGAGGATGGACGAGAACACCACTTGTGCCTCAGACTCCTTTATCCTTCTTCCCAGAGCCATGTAGTCTGCAGTGATCTGCTCAAGGTCATTCTTGGCAGTAGCATTGATGCCCACATGGATAAGTAGGAAGGGGTAGTGATCCAAGGGCTTGATGAGTCTCGGAAGTCTCTCCATCACATTGTGAATCCTAGCTCCTGGCAAGCAGCAGACATCTCGGTTGTCCTGGTTGGGGCGGCAGATAGATGACTCAGACCCCCTGAGGATGGAGTCCCCGACCAGCACCACCCGCCTCCTTCTCTTAGGAGTGGTGGTCAAGGAACTCCCATCCCTAGGACAGTGAATCTCATGTCTTCCAATTGGCGGAGTCTCCTTCTGCTCCCTTCCCTCAGATGTATCTGCTTAAGCGATGGTCACATAAACACCACCCTATACCAGAAACCTGCTGACTGCTATAGTTACCTACATGCCTCCAGCTTCCATCCAGGACACACCACGTGATCCATTGTCTACAGCCAAGCTCTAAGATACAGCCAAGTTCTAAGATACAACTGCATTTGCTCCAATCCCTCAGACATAGACAAACACCTACAAGATCTCTATCAAGCATTCTTAAAACTACAATACTCACCTGCTGAAGTGAAAATTGAAGATTGACAAGTGATTGACAAGATTGAAAAGTGAAGATTGACAGAGCCAGAAAAGTACCCAGAAGTCACCTACTACAGGACAGGCCCAACAAAGAAAATAAAAGAACATCACTTGCTGTCACCTTCAGCCCCCAACTAAAACTTCTCCAGTGCACCATCAAAGATCTACAACCTATCCTGAAAAATGATCCCTCGCTCTCACAGATCTTGAGATACAGACCAGTCCTTGCTTACAGACAGCCCCCCAACCTGAAGCAAATACTCTCCAGCAACCACACAACAAAAAACACTAACCCAGGAACCTATCCTTGCAACAAAGCCTGATGCCAACTTTGTCCACGTATTTATTCAAGTGACACCATCATAGGACCTAATCACAATAGCCATGCCATCAGGGGCTCATTCACCTGCACATCTACCGATGCGATATATGCCATCATGTTCCAGCAATGCCCCTCTGCCATGTACATTGGCCAAACCTGACAGCCTGTATGCAAAAGAATAAATGGACACAAATCTGACATCAGGAATCATAACATTCAAAAACCGGTAGGAGAACACTTCAATCTCTCTGGCCACTCAGTAACAGATTTAAAGGTGGCAATTTTGCAACAGAAAAGCTTCAAAAACAGACACCAAGGAGAAACTGCTGAGCTTGAATTAATATGCAAACTAGATACCATTAACTTGGGTTTGAATAGAGACTGGGAGTGGCTGGGTCATTACACATCTATTAAATCTATTTCCCCATGTTAAGTATCCTCACACCTTCTTGTCAACTGTCTAAATGGGCCATCTTGATTATCACTACAAAAGTTTTTTTCTCCTGCTGATAATAGCTCATCTTAATTAATTAGCTTCATACTCCACCTTTTCATGTTCTCTGTATGTATGTATATATATAGATATCTTCTTACTGTATGTTCCATGCTATGCATCTGATGGAGTGGGCTGTAGCCCATGAAAGCTTATGCTCAAATAAATTCGTTAGTCTCTAAGGTGCCACAAGTATTCCTGTTCTTTTTGCGGATACAGACTAACACGGCTGCTACTCTGAAAGAAGCATATCCTGATGTCTGTCCAGGAAATATTCAGTTTCTCTTATGCAACGCAGGGTCGATACTTGTTTCTCCAGCCCTTGAACCTTCTCTTCCAATATGGAAACCAGCTTGCACTTTGTGGAAGAAAGACAAACGTGGCACATCCTGTGTAGGTAACAACAGCTGAACGTTCACCATCCATATTCCTTCTAAGAGCTTCCTCAGCTGTCGTAGTAACTACTCAGAGAAGCCTGCAAAATGAAAGCCTCAGTGGGCTCTCCCCAGGCGAACTCCCGGGCAAACTCCCTCTGTCAGTCTCTCTGCTGTTCACAACTGACTGGCACACTCAAGGCTCAACTGGAACAAAGCACTCCCGATTCACACTTTTCAAACAATCAAGCACACAGTCAGACTGGCAAACTGTCCCCGCAACAGACACTCAGATACTCACCAACACAGCCCCCCTAATGCAGCACTTAGCTTACCTCCTCTCGGACAGATCCCCAGCAAACTCCCTCTGTTAGCCTCTCTGTTGTTTGCCGCTCAGCTGGTTCGCAGCTGACTGGCTTTTTATAATATGCAATGCAATGCAATGCAAGCTTACATTGTACAAAAAAATATGGATTATCTTTTGATTTCAGGAACTAGCTATTGGGCACAATAATAATGAGGTTCCTTTGAAAGTCAGTGCTTTGTCAAAATCTGTTGTTTTCAATGGAAATTATTAGTTTAATGGAAATGTATGAGTTTATTTTTTTTAAATAGCACTGGGGAGTCTAAATTGTCTTCTGTGCAACTGTACTGAAGCTCATAAATAGTTTAATGCATATACATTCTTAATAAAATTGAAAAAAGAGTTTACTTGTGATCAATCATTTCAGCAGTTAGAGAAAGAAATATTTAGAATTTTATTTTTAGTTTCTCTTCCCACCGCCTTTCTCTCAGACAGAACCATATTTATTTAGGCATTCAGAAATGCACTCATAGGTTGGAAATCCTGGCTTCATTGAAGTCAGTGGCAATGCTCCCATTGACTTCAAAGGGTTAAGCTTTTACTCAGAAGGTGTAGAGTGGACTCAACTCAAAGAATCCATGTGTAAACATGAATTTTGTTGCTATTCCATTAAAAAAATACTCTGGCAAGCATATATGAGAATGTATTTATGGAAAAAATAATACCTCATCATTAACCCCTACTCATTCAGTTTTACTGTGTTAAGAAAATGTCTTCTCAAGCTTCAGTTTCCCTCATGGAGGGAGAATTATGTTGTGCTCCCCTGAGTGCTAATATTGTATTCATGTACCTGCTTGTTTTGATACTAGTTCTACATCACTTTTAACATCCTAAGCAATAAACATAAAAAGGTAATTATACCAAAGAGATGAGTATATGTACAGTGTGAGTCTATAACAATAATACTTAGCATTTACATGCTGTAGCCCTTTACATCTTCAACCTGACATCGTCAAAAAGAGGTTATTGCAGGAGCAGGTAACTCTTCAGAGGGAAAAGGAATGGAAGGGGGAGAAGGTAGTTTCAGTTCCAAACAGAGGAAGGGAGGACTTGTGGAGGCTGCACTGATTATGGATGATCAGGATAAATATGGGGCTTCAAGGACACACAAACTTCAAAGCCAAGAGTTTAACTGCAGTTCATCAACTCTGTCCAGTCCGTCATGATAGTTGCTGTGGCCATTCTGTATGGGAACTGAGTCAAGAATCCCTCAAAGCAGGTTGACACGGTACAAGAGGTATTTATCCAGGAGCATAATTGGAGTCCAGGAGTTCAGCATACAGTCTCTATTGGTATTTAAAAAAAATTAATCACATATACCTAGGATATAAGTGTAGATCCAACACAATATGTCATTATGAACATATTTTAATTAGAGCTATTAGCATACGCTAACTACCTGTCAGTCCAACCCAGAATTTTACAGGCTGTTAGCTGATGCTCAGTGGCTATGTCAGCTGATGGAACCTAATGCTACGGGAAGTTTCAGGGAGGGCAACTCCTCAGACTCAGCCTAGAAGTGGAAGGCAATTTTTTTTTCCCAAAGGGAGATGAAAATACTGACTCATATGACCAAGGAGCACTTTGACGACAAGTCTGGTTACATTATAAGGAGATACTGTGAATGGAAATTCTTGATGTGGTAGAAGCTGATGCAAGAGCGGACTGAAGGATACTGAGAAGAAATGGAGGGCATTCGGAAGCGAGAAACTGGTGAGCAGGGCCTGTGTGACTGTAAAGCATTAGCAAGGTTCTCTAGCTCTGTACGTACAGTGGTGGAGGTCCCAAATTAGTGTGGCTGATTCTGCAAAAGCACAAGTTGTGGGAGAGGGGAAATAGGCCCTCAGTTCCTTATTTGACTGCCTTAGCTAGTGGCCTTATTTTCTAAAGGGCTGAGCAC